>NC_052050.1:91811841-92411841 GCF_903992535.2 Arvicola amphibius
AGTGCGGCAAGTGCTTCAGCCAGCGCTCCAACCTCATCGCGCACAATCGCACGCACACGGGCGAGAAGCCATACCACTGCCTCGACTGTGGCAAGAGCTTCAGCCATAGCTCGCACCTCACTGCCCATCAGCGCACCCACCGCGGTGTGCGGCCCTATTCCTGCCCACTCTGCGGCAAGAGCTTCAGCCGCCGCTCCAACCTGCACCGGCATGAGAAGATCCACACCACCAGACCCAAGGCTCTGGCCATGCTCATGCTGGGGGCAGCGGCGGCGGCAGGGGCGCTTACTGCACCCCCATCTGCTCCCACTTAGAAGCCAGAGAGCGAGCGAGCAGGGAGAACACCCAGGGAAGCTGGGTCAGTCCTCGCTGGTGCGAGGGTCCTGGGAAGACACTGCATCCTCGCCAGTGGGATGGACAAGGGTGAGGGTGGGAAGCTGTAAGGTGCCACTGCTGGCACCAGGTGGGACATGGTGACATGGGAAGAGAAGGGCAAGCACTCTAGCTGCCGATTAAAGGCCCTAGATTTCAAACTGTGGCCTGTGGCTCTGTCTGCCTGGTGCTTGAGCCAATCTCCGAGGATCGGCAGCTCGTGGTTCTCTCATGTGTCCCTGAGTCACCACTTTTGTCCTGGGAAGCCTCTCGTGCCTAACCTTGTCTCAGATCAGGGTCCATTTGTCAGAGCTTTGGAGCCTGTCCTGGAACTAGCTCTTATAGACCAGGCTGGCTTCAAACTCAGAGATCTGCCTGCCTCTGCCTCCCGAGTACTGGAATTAAAGGGGTGCGCCACCACCGCCCGGCCATTGGGACCTTTTTTAAAGAAATTAGTTTTTGTGGTTGTTGGTGGTGTCTATATATGTGTATGCGTGGGGTGCGCACGTGCCACGTTGCACCTGTGGAAGTCCAAGGACAGCCTTTAGAATTGGTTCTCTACCATGTGGGCTCCAGATATGGAACTCAAGTTGTCAGGCTTGGTTGGCAGTAGACATGTTTACCTGCTAAGACATCTGATTTTGTTTTTCGAGACCCGGTTTCATGTAGGATAGCTGGGAACAATCTTTGTAACCGATGCTCCTTTTCATCTACCTCCTAGGCACTCAGATCATAGGTGCAAACCATCCAGCTCATCTTGGGACCATAAGTCTGTAAACAAAGGCTCCGAGTTCAGCGTCCCAGCTGGAAGACAGCCAGTCACTTCTGAAAGTGGAGCCAGGGAAAGGGGGTCCCTTCAACTTGCATCATGTCACAAGGGACCTTGGCTCTCACTGAGCCCTAGCCTCTCCTTTGGCTTTTATGTCGGGAACCTGGAGCAGGGAAACTAGTTTCCTGTCTACTGAATTGGATCACCTGCCTCGGGCTCCTGGCTATTTTGTGGGTATCTCTTCCATCTGCTTATGCTGGGGCCTGCCAGGGAAACCAAGAAGTCCTCACCAGGGACTACTCTCCCCTCATGCCTTCTGCAGCTACTACCCACCCTGCTGCTCGCTTCCTTGGTATGTGCCATTTATAATGTGCGGTACCTTCCCATTTGACTTTGAACAAAAGTTCTGATTTTTAACCACATTTTTAATGTGGCAGCCATTCCCATTTGCTCCTTTCAAAACCCAGGGTCCAGCCTTATCCTGCACTGTGCCTCAGCTGCCAAGAGAACATTCAGCTCTGATACCAGAGAGGCCTCAGGGAACTGCATACTGTCTGCAGCTCTGGGTGGTGCCTACCTTCTGAGGGAAACAGTTCTGTAGCTTGAATAGGATAGAGAATAGTAACAATGGCTGCCCAGCCTTGGGCAGGGCCAGAGGATCCGTTGTGTGTGTTGTCTACGTTACCTCTACTCTGACTGGGTTTGCTGCCTCGGTTTGTTTTGTTTGTTTGATTGTTTGATTTGTCTGTTTTATGCGCATTGGTGTTTTGCCCACATGTCTGTCTCTTATCTGCTGAGCCATCTCTCCGGTCCCTGAATCACAAGTCACACAACTGTGAATTTGTGTCAGGTCTGCCAGATCAGGTCTGGCAAGCTTGTTGTGGTGTTTTTGGCTTTTTATTTTGGTTTGTTTGTTTGTTTGTTTAGACAGTGTCTTACTGTGTAGCCCTGGCTATCCTGAGCCTTGCTTAGGGGACAGAGGCAGGTGGATCTCTGAGCTCAAGGCCAGCCTGGTCTACAGTGCAAATTCCAGGACAGCCAGGGCTACACAGAGAAACCCTGTCTCAAACAAGCAAAGGTTTTATTTAGTCAGGATCTCAGCTAGCAGAAGCTGACCTGAAACTCACTGTGTAGTTAGGGATGACACTAACCACTGGCTCTGCCAACAAATTCTGGGATTACCGATGTGCTCTATCTACAACGCCTGGCTAGAGGGTCCTTTGTCAGAGGCCAGAAAGACAAACTGCTCTTTTGTCTTTCCTCTCTCGTCTGTGGACAAATGTCACTCAGCCAGCAATGGAATGTCTCTGTGTGGCTCAGAGTGAGGGGCTGAGGGGGCTCCCACCTGTTCTAAGAGCTTCTCTACTAGAACCCTTTAATGAAGGCGAGGGACGGCTTGCAAAGACTTGTGGAATCCACGGGACCTTAGCGTACTGACTCACTTGCAGGATGGCTGTGATTTCAGTTCCCCGGGCCGTATGCCTGGTGCATTGGGGACAAGACTCGAGTGCGTTCAGAAAAGAGGAGCACCTTGAAAAATATTTAACAAAGAACAAATAAAACAAAGTGTTGGTATTGCGGGCCTCGAAGGGAGCTGATGGTTTGGTGGGTAGTGAGGTGTCATGAAAGGGTAGGAAGTCTGATGAGGGTCTTGATATCTCATGGCCACAGCTGAATGCCTGGTATACTAGTGTGCTCCTGAGCAGAGCGCTGGCGAGGACAGCGAACGCATTTCCTTCTGAGCTTCCCGCACCATGGCTCAGGGTCCTGGTGGAAGAAGAGTGGGGCAGAGTTGGAGACCTGTGGATGATGCTCTGGCCTAGGACCGCTAACTCCCCAGAGCTCAGGAGTCTGACCACTCCTTTTCCACACCGGAGACCCTCCTTCCCTGTCCTCAGCCAGTCAGTTGCCAGGGAGATGGACGCCAGGAAAACCAGCCAATCACCGTCGACGCTAGTCCCAGCAGCGCGCACTTTCTGTGCCTCGCGGTTGTCCGGGCAACCGTTGGGTTACTGTTCCTAAGTGGTCCTGTTTTCCAGTCTTCATGCTCCACCCTCAGAGGAACCAAAGACTGTTCACTGACTCCTGTCAGCTGCCTTACCTCACGGGGCTCTTAGGGCTGTGACCCTGGCTTGCCTGAAACTCGCTATAGAGAAATCAGGCTGGACTAGAACGTGTAGCGATCTCTCGCCTCTGCCTTTCACGTGATGGGATTACAGGTGTATACCACTAGGCCCAGCTTTTATTTATTTACTCTTTTGATTCAGATAATTAAATTTTGTCTTCGCACGGTTTGTGCTTAATTCTGCACGTGTATATTCATATTAAAGTTTGACATGTAAAAAATAGTAAACTTGGGCTGGAGAGATGGCTCAGAGGTTAAGAGCACTGGCTGATCTTCCGGAGGTCCTGAGTTCAATTCCCAGCAACCACATGGTGGCTCACAACCATCTATAATGAGATCTGATGCCCTCTTCTGGCCTGCAGGCATACAAGGATACTGAACAGATGAACACTGTGTACACAATAAATGAATAAATAAGTATTTTAAAAAATAGTAAAACTTTTTGGCATAGTAAAAAAACCCAGCTGATTATAGAAATATATATCTATTTGCTCAGTGTTGGTGGCACACGCCTTTAATTCCAGCACTTGGGAGGCAGAGGCAGGTAGACCTCTGAGTTTGAGGCCAGCCTGGTCTACAGAACAAGGTTCAGGCCAGCCAGGGCTATACAGAGAAAACTTGTCTTGAAAACAACCAAAAATTTTGTTGTTATTGTTTTTAGAGACAGGGTTTCTCTTTGTAGCTTTAGAGCCTGTCCTGGAACTCGCTCAAAGAGATCCACCTGCCTATGCCTCTAAAATGCTGGGATTAAAGGCCTGCACCACCACTGCCTGGCTCAAATTTTTTTTAACATGTATTTATCAAGTGTAGGACTTTTCTCCCCTTCTTTCCTTCCTTCCTTCCTCCCTCCCTCCGTCTCTCCCTCATTCTTTCTCTTTCTTCTTTTTGGATAGAGGGTCTCTCTACATAGCCCTGGCTGTCCTGGAACTCACTATGTAGATCAGGCTGGCCTTGAGTTCAGAGATCCACCTGCCTCTGTCTACCAAGTGTTGGGATCAAACACAACCACACTCGGCAGCATTTTCTTTTTTATGTGTATGAATATTTGCCTTTATGCAATTCAGTATACCACGTGCATGGCTGGTGCCCATGGGGGCCAGGAGAGGGCACCAGAGCTCTGGAACTGGAGTTACAGACAGTTGTGAGCTGATATGTGGGTGCTGAAAATTAAACCTGGATTCTCTGGAAAAGTAGCCAGTGCTCTCAAGGACTGAGCTGTCTCTCTAACTCTGGAAACAGTTTCTGTTTGCTGTACAGACATAACCAACAACACAAAGTGAAATAGAATGAAGCCTGCCTATTCTGGCAGAGTCACCTCAAAGGAAGGGAAAGAGGCTGTCAGCTAGCTGCTATACTAACCAATGACTGCTTCGAAACCAGCTCACAGGTGATGCCCAACAAAATTCATTAAAAATAGCACATTCATCAGGTGGTGGCGCATACCTTTAATCTCAACACTTGGGAGGCAAAGGCAAGCAGATCTCTGTGAGTTCGAGGCCAGCCTGGTCTACAGAGTGAGTTCCAGGACAGCTAGTGCTACACAGAGAAACTCTGACTCAAAAAAACCAAACCAAACCAACTTAAAATAGCATATTCAGTAAAATATAGCATATTGAAAAATAATAAAAGTGCTGGGCATGTGGCACACATCTTCAATCCCAGCCCTTGGCCAGCCTGGTCTACATAGCAAGTTCCAGGCCACCCAAGACTACAAAGATCCTGTCTTTTAAAAAAAAAAGAGAGACTTTTGAAACCTTAAAACAACAATCATACAACGACAAACCAACACCACCACCACCACCAAAACCAAACACAATGACTTGACCTTGGCCTCTAGCTGTAGTCTGTGGGTCAAGCTATTTGCTGAGCCAGTGTAAACAAACACACCAGGGGAAAAAAACCAGTGGACGTTTTTAATTTCTTCTTATGCATGGCACAGATAGAGGTTCTTTCAGTGGCTGCCATTGTATTTTTTGCCTGTGTGAGAGAGAGAAGTCAACCTTGGGTGACTTGATAGGGTGTCTTACTGGGACTGGAGCTTGCTGTGTTTCCAGCTTTATAGACGGAGCTCTCTCTCCAACCCTGAATTCTTTTTTGTTTTTGTGTGTTTTTTATTTTGTTTTTGTTTTTTTGAGACAGTTTTTTTTATCTGTGTAGCCCCCGGAACTTGCTTTTAGACCAGGCTGGCCTCTAACTCAGAGATTTACATGTCTCTGCCTCCTGAATGCTGGGGTTAAAGGTGTGTGACACCCCCGCCTTGCCTCTGAATTCTGTTTTTCAAAAACCTAAGGCATTGTACAACTCTCTATTAATGTAGCTCACATTCTTATGAGCCACCAAAGCCTCCTTAAGGCAGAGACCATTGTGATATTATTATACTTCATTTATCCCCAGCCATCCGAATTGTATTTGTTCAAGGTGAATGTTCCCAGTGGCTGGGTTATTCACATCGTGACCTGACCCTTTATGGTCCTGTATCCTTATCTATTTGAACAGTATTCACTTAGGTGGAAGGTCAATGAAAGGCAACATTATGAACCTACAGAATGATCTGGAAACAGGAATCTGGGAGCTTGGGAGTGAAGGAGCCCAGAAGAGGCAGGCACCAGGGTCCCTCTTGCCTCAAGGAGTCTCCTCCAGAATTGCTAACCCCCCGACCTGCCCATGAATTTGCTTTTCTAATTTTTATTTTTCTGTGAGTCTCTCTGGTTCTGTCTCTCTCTGTAGTTCAGAGGATGACTTAGGGGAGTCACTTTTCTCCTTCCACACATGGGTCCCGGGGATGGAGCGCAGGCTGTCAGTTGTCCTTACCTGGAAAGTCGCCCCACAGGGCCTTGCTCTGGAGGTTCTACAAGCCCAGTCCCTCTTTTGTGGTGGACAGTGAAGGACCAGACCATGGGACTTTACACTCCCCACATCCACAGTTTGAGTAGGCAGACCTGTTCTCACCACCGTCTCTTAGTTTACTGGCCCTGGAGATTCTAATGTTGGAGAATAAAAACCCGAAACGGTCCTGTAGCTCCCATCTCAATACAGGGCTGGTTGCACGAGCCAGGAACTAAGCTGAGACTTAAAAACACAGAAACAGGGGCCGGAGAGATGGCTCAGTGGTTAAGAGCATTGCCTGCTCTTCCAAAGGTCCTGAGTTCAATTCCCAACAACCACATGGTGGCTCACAACCATCTATAAAGAGGTCTGGTGCCCTCTTCTGGCCTGCAGACATGCACACAGAATATTGTATACATAATAAATAAATAAATGTTAAAAAAACACAGAGACAGATGGAGACACGGCCACTCTTGATACGAGAGTGCCAATGCCACTTTATTGTGCTCAGAGGCAGCTTATATAAAAATCCTTAGCCACGCCCAGCTCTGGGGATCTCTCAGCTGCAGACTCATCAGAACCCACTCCCCTGCTCAGAGCAGCTGCAGGCAAAGAAAGTCAAGGGTACCTCTCAACACTGGGGATTCTGCCATCCATGGGCTCTGGGCTATGTGAGGGCTAAAGAAGATATTGTGTCTGTGCCTGCCCAGGAGTAAACAACAAA
Organism: Arvicola amphibius; assembly: GCF_903992535.2. Classification (NCBI taxonomy): domain Eukaryota; kingdom Metazoa; phylum Chordata; class Mammalia; order Rodentia; family Cricetidae; genus Arvicola; species Arvicola amphibius. The sequence goes on from NC_052050.1 coordinate 91,818,658, forward strand.
GGTTATCTATCAGCTGTGGTTTGCAACAGACTTTGGGTCCTCTGCCTCTGGGGCATCTTTCTCTAGATCCTGATTCCATTCTGTCAAGCTGATTTTTGGAGTATTTTGGAAACGATTATTTTGAATTCCAAAAGGTCTGACCAGTCACTGTCAGTGTAAAACCAGACCCCGTTTTCTTCTCAGAACTCTGCTTTTTCAAAAAGGCTTCCAAAAACTAAGTCAGATGACACAAGACCTCTAGAACAATGTTACTTCTCAGCATCTACTCAGCCCTGAAACTAGGCTGCTGGGCCTGGAGCTGCGGGATAGCGTGGCCGACACTGCCATCTTGTGGCCAAGCCCTAGGAGGCGCTGCTGCCTGAGGAGCCAGTGAGGCCGGCTCCCACCAATGTGACTTCTTGGGGTTGGGGGTACTGTCCGCAGCCCCTCAGTAGCTTCTTTATACTGGGGTGCTCACTGCCACTAGCGTGAGTTCTATTCTTTGCATTTTTTGCTTTAGATTGATGGAAAACAAAATGAAAAAGAAAACAACCAAACACTACCTTTTGAACAGCCTTTGTTTTGTGTGACCTCTGCAAAAAGTCCTGAGGTGGAATTGGCTCTCAAAAATGGAGACAGGGGAGATGAATGACGTGTGGATCCAGCAGAGCCAGCATCTGGAAGGAGGGTGAGAGATAGGGCTTTGCTCCGGGTTTGGACTTTTGTGAGTGACCCCCGGAAGCTTTGAAGGATGGCAGTGGAAGAGTTCACATGTAACCCACTCTCTGATGCTGGTGCACCCGGACACTGCAATGGCAGTGCAATAAATCGTGCTTGGGAGCCGGTAAGGGCTCTGGAGCTGTGGCAGGCAAGGCAGTGCTAAGATCTCTGGATGAGGAGGGAGCAGGTGATTCAAAACGCTCCTCAATTGGCCTAGAGGATTGAGCTGGAACCCAGGGACATTTAGGACGAGATAGGAGGTAGGTATGAGGTCTGCTGGACAGACTAGTTGGAGCTATCGAGCGGCTGAACCTGTTTGGAGGGGTTTTGAGCTCTTCTGATGGATCTGAGGACTTGAGTCTGCACCTCCTAGACTCTGGCCACCAGAGCTGTGCAGGGACCCTGAGCCCAGAAGTCGCACTAAGATTTCTTAGCATCTCAGGCCTACCCCAGGCTGGATTTAGAAGCTTGCCTATTCCTCCTGGGCCATCTGTTGTTGGAAAGACAGGTTCAGTGACACAGGATCACCTCTTCCTTCCCCAAGCTTTCCTACTCCCCCCCCCACCCTCACCCCCTGGGCATTCTGAGATTTAGAAGATGCAATACTTTCTGGGCTTGATGCTCTCCTGAAGATCCCCAAATGGGTTGGGTCATCAGACTCATGTTTCTGAGAAACAGCCAGCCCGAGCCTTCTGGGCAGCTCCAGAGGACCTGACATGCCATCCTACCTTTGGGGAAGGGACCCTGGACATTCATCAAAGCTGCTACAGAGGACCAGAAGAGCCAGAGTGGGAGTTTGTGGCAAGCTCCAAGGCGAAGGCTGAGGACGTGCTGGTGGCTCTGGTCTTGCAGTGTGTGTGTGTGTGTGTGTGTGTGTGTGTGTGTGTGTGTGTATCAGGCACTTGGGCTCCGCTTATGAGACTGCATCATTTACCTGGGGATCTGCTTTGTGGAATAAGCAACATTCTCTTTTCTCAACCCAGCTTCTGTTGTCGCTGAAACTGAGCTCACACTGTGCGCCATCTACTGGTGGCAGTGGGGTGGGGAATGGGAGCAGGGGGTACCGGGAAGACCTGCTTGGAAGCAGCAAGGTGAACCTAAGCGGGAAGCTGTGGAAGCCTGGATACCTGTATCATCTTTCAGGATGACACAGGGCAGCTCAGATGACAGGAAGCAATCGTAGACTCACTACCTATGGAGAGTCAGAGGTCCGAGGCTCTGAACAGAGACCCTGAATCCCTTGAGGAAGATGGCTAGCCTTCAAGTCATACAAGTTACATATGATCAATCAACACTGTGATCAGGCTTGGAGGACACCAATGAATCAGGACTTCTCCACAGCACACATGAAAAGCCGCAGCTCCCCCAAACCACAGCTCAGGGGCTGTTCCCATCCAGAGCTGTCTGTCCTTCTGATGGACAACACAGAGCGTCTTCAGTCCTCACCTTACTTGACTTTTTTTTTGGGGGGGGGACACAGGTACACCTGCACTCACATATGTACACACACACACACACACAATGTACAAGGTATAGGACAGTAAAAAGGATCGACTTAAATACATTTTTTTGGTCTTAGTGTAAAATACTTCTGCAGTGGATGGTACTGTTTGTTTCTAGAAAGGAGATGCAGGTGAAGGGAGACTAAAAGATTTTGCTGTAAGCACTTTACATTTGGAAGCTTGCACATAAATTATCAAATTATCAGTGCAAAGGAAAAATTTCAAAAGATGGACCGGTGAGGTGACCTAGCAGGTAAGGGCACTTGCTGTCAAGCCTAAGGACTGAGTTCTGGCCCTGACCCACATGGTGGAGGAGAGAACCTGACTCCTGAGACTTGTTCTCTGGCCTCTGTGCACACTCCCCAAGTAAATGTAAAATTAAAACAAAATACCCCCCCCCCCCAAAAAAAAACCCACAAAAACTCACTTTTGAGGCTCTAACTGGGGCTGGAGAATGGCTCACTGGTTAAGAGTGCTTCCATGGGACCTTTGAGGGGTCAAAAGCCCACAGCAATCCCTGCTATCTTGCTCTCTCTGCCTCCTACTTGTGGACCAAGATGTAAGCTCTCGGCCACTGCTCAGTGCCAAACCTGCCTGCCTGCTGCCTTGCTCCTCTCTGTGATGGTCATGAACTCTATCCCTTGGTCATGGTGGTTTGACACACCAATAGAAAATCACTACGACACTTGGTTACATAGCAAAGTTTAGGCCAGCCTGGGCTGTGTGAGACTGTTTCAAAGATCCCCAAACCAAGCAACTGGGGCTGGAGAATTGCCTAATCAGTGAAGAGTGCTTCCAGGGGACCTATGTGTGTTTCCCAGCATGCATGCTGGGCAGCTTACAACCACCTACACCTCCAGCATCAGGGGATTCACTGTACTCTCTTGCTCCATGAGCACCACACGCATAAATAAACCTTTAAACACAAAAACAAACATCCCAACCAAGCAAACAAAAAGTACGGTGGTTTTGGGGGGCTAAGAGAGGATCTTGGAGGTCAGTGTTTAACCGTGGATGTTTTTATGTCAGCTTCATACAAGCTTGAGTTGTTTTCAAAGAGTAAACCTAAATTGGGAAAATGACCCCCCACCAGACTGGCCTGTGGGCAAGCCTAGGATGCATTTTTTGGATTGCTACCGAATAGGGAAGGGTACAGCTCACTGTGGGTGGTACCTGGGCTGGTGGTCCTGGATGCTCTAAGAAAGCAGGTTGAGCAAGCCATGAAGAGCAAGACTGTAAGCAGCACTCCTCCATGGCTTCTTCATCAGCTCCTGCCTCCAGGTTCCTGCTCTATTTGAGTTCCTGCCCTGACTTCCCTCAGCAATGGAGTGTGGCCTGAGAATTCTAAGCTGAAATAAGTCCTTTCCTCCCAAGGTCGTTTAAGGTTGTGGTGTTTTATAACAGACACAGAAACCCTAAGACACTGTTTAATGGGATAGTTTAGATTTTCCAAGTTGAAAGGAGATAGTCATAGCCACACACCATTTTTTTTTTTTTTTTTTTTTTTTTTTTAAGACAGGGCTTCTCTGTGTAGTCCTGGCTGTCCTGGAACTTATTTTGTAGACCAGGCTGTCCTCAAACTCAGAGCTCACCTGCCTCTGCCTCTCAAGTTCTGGGATTAGCGGTGTGCACCACCACCCTGGTTCTTGATGTTCTTTTTTTTTTTTTACAGTTCTATTTCTTGTCATTGTGTTACCAGCTCAGCCTTTACTACTCCAAATAGCCAAGACCACTCAAGAGTTTCCCTGGGACTAATATAGCAACACCAGGAGAGATGACACTAGTATCTCCCAGTCTGCTGTGCACCCAATGGGTCTGCTTATATGCCGTGGGGAGGGGTGTTTGGACAATCTTAGCCTTGTCTTTTAGCAATCAATCACAACAGAGAGAAGTGCTCCCTTTGTAGCCTTGGTGGACATGGCTTCAGGCTTATCTAGAATTCAGAGGCTGGTGACAGCAAGAGCTGACGCCTGTCTCAACCCTGGGGGAGGCTCCTTACTCAGCTTTTATCTACGTGTAGTTTGCTCAAGGTGTCTATTGACTGGGCATTCCAGATAGTTAGTTGGTCACTCCGGCTGGATGTGTGACTAACAATCCTTTAGCTCAAGGCGACGGGAGCTACAAGAAAGAGTCCAACAGTTGTCACCTGCCCCATTCCGGTCTTTGCCTATTTATAGGAAAATAAACACCAAAGATGTTTACAAGCTAAAGCTAACTCACCATTAACATCAATATTGCAAAAATGCAGGGGTCCAGGCAGAGGTGGGCCTCCTGCTCTTGAACTCAGCACAGATGGAAATGCCGGTAGGTGGGAAGGGGATGCTGCCCAGGATGGAGGCTCCGCTCTAATTAGATTCCATTTTCCAGGAAGCTCCGAGATCTCCCAAGGACCTGATTTAGGATAAGTGAGACCCAGAAGGCGAAAATGAGACTTCGCCAAAACCTAGGGTTTCCCAGATTGGCCAGCCGTGGGAATTCTCCCTGTCCATTGGCCAGCCACCTCTGACAAGCTACGCTCGGGTTGGTAAGAGTGCCAACGCTAGTCCTCGCGCATGCGCTTGCTGGCTTCCCAGCGATCCCCGCGCGAACTTCCGGCGCCGGGAGCTGGTGGGGAAGCTCCGAGCATCTGGCGGCTCTGGGCGGTGTGTCCTGGGGGCGGGACCGGCGCGTCGTGTCGCGCAGTCTGGCTCCTGCGGATTCGGCGCCCGAGTCGCAGGCCGGAGGAGACGCGGCCGCAGGCGGCTCCTTGCTCTCCGGGTCCCCGTCGCTCTCGCCAGGCTGCTGGGACCGTCCCCTTTTCCCACGTCCTGCCGAGCGACCCTGGTGAGTCCGGGCCCTCTCCGAGGACACCTCCTCGGTCCCTGGAGGATGAGGCTGAAGGCTCGACAAGAGAAGCGTAAATAAAGTGCTTGTAGTAGTGGAAGAATTGTAAATCGCCCGGATGCATCACTCGGGTTGGTTTGGAACTAATGAAGAAACGTTGCTAATTGAAAAACACAAAATCCAAAGTGGTATGCTCATAAGATCTCATTTATGTAAAACACACATAAAGCACTTGTCGATTTTGAAGATAACAATTTTCAGTAAAAGCACAGGGGAAAAATGCGGCCTGTCATGTATGAGATTGTTAGTGACTCAAAAGAAACATGTTTTGGTATATTAACATTCCCTTCTCGTTTTTTTAAATTATGATGCTCATGCTAGCTAGACTGTTGAAACAAAAAAAGGCAAAAATTCAAATTACACTATTGAGAATATTGTGAAGCAGTAGCAACATAAAATGCAAATACAATATGGCAATGCATTCATACATAGTTGTGGAAGAATGGTGTCCATGAGGTATCTAATACCACCCTATATCTGGAGTAAGAAGTTTCTGGAATTTGTAAGGTTTTTTTAAAGATTATTTTATGTTGTTTTGATTGTTTGCCTTCATTGTAGCGCATTATATGCATGCAGGGATTGAGAAGACCAATAGAGGGTGACAGATACCCTGTGATTAGGATTAAAAACAATTTTGAGCCTCCGTGTCGGTGCTGGGAATTTAATCTGCTGCCTCCCAGCAAGAGAAACACATACTCTTAACCACTGAGCCATCTCTCCAGCTCTGTAGATTTGTAAGTTTTCAAATTTGAGAAAAATAACAGTATGGCCTATCAGTAAAGGGACTCAAGACAACATTTATAATTAAACACGATAATTATAACTTTTTTGAGACAGTTTTGCTCTATATTCCATACTGGTCTCTAACTTTGGGCGCTCCGACTTTGTTCCTTATAGTTCTGGAATTTCAGATATATATCACCATGCATGTACCACTACATCCAGTGAAATTTTACAGCCTTTATGATGAAAAATATACCTTAAGAGTAGCTCCGTGACACTGGGTGGTGGTGGCACAGGCTTTAATCTCAGCACTCAGGAGGCGGAGGCGGGATCTCTGTGAGTTCAAGGCCAGCCTTCTCTAAAAAGTGAGTTCCAGGACAGCCAGGACTGTTACATAGAGAAACCCTGTCTTGAAATGCCACCCTCTCCCCCCCGCCAAAAAAAAAGAATAGCTCAGTGATTGAAGCTTTTTCTCTAGATTTAGTTATTTTATGTGTATGCGTGTTTCACCGGCATACATGTGTGTATGTCATCAGCAGAACTGTTGCCCGAGGAAGTCAGAAAGGGGGGTTGGGTCCCCTAGCACTGGAGTTACAGTGGGTTGTGAGCCACCACGTAGGTGCTGGGAGCGGAACCTGGGTCCTCTGTGAGAGCAACAAATGCCCTTAACTTCTGAGCTCCCTCTTCGGCCCTCACTGATTTACATACACACACACCAGGATATCCTGTACCCAGGCTAGCTTCAGACTTTATGTAGCTGAAGGTGAGCGAGTGCTGGGATTACAAGTCTGTGCCATCCCACCCAGTTTAATGTGGTGCTGGACAACCACTGCAACAGCTGAGCTACAGCCGCAGCCGGCTCAGGGAATCAGTCTCCAGACTGCGTAAACATGCTTGATTCTGCTGCTAAGCGTGAACAGTTACGATACATGAAGATAAAAATATGTTCGTATCAGCAGAAGTGCTTCCAAGTGAGTGAGGTTAGGTTTTTGCGGCCCAGATTTGGGGTGTCAGATGTGATAGAGGACTGTGGGTCTGATGGAGATGGTGAAGCCCAAAGAGCATTAGAGGTATGAAAGGCTAAGGTGCCAGATCCCAGACTTTGTTCCAGACTGGTGTATCCCACTCTTCCTCAAATACTGTTCTTCTGCTCTTTCCGTAGGCATGTGTGTCCTGATGCCAGCCCCCCTGTCACCGAGAGCCCCTCTGGGAGACTGAAAGGGTCAGCTCTGGAGCCCCAAGCTAGGGTCGACTTAGGCCAGGGAAATGGCATCCTTCCAGGAGCTCCGAGACCATGCTCCTGGGGAGGAGGAAGGACTTCTGATTGTGAAGGTGGAAGATTGCTCTTGGGAGCAGGAGCCTGCCCAGCAGGTAGACAGCAAGGATTCAGAAGCCTGCCGCCAGCGCTTCCGTCAGTTCTGCTACCGGGATGTGGCTGGGCCACATGAAGCCTTCAGCCAGCTCTGGGAGCTCTGCTGCCGCTGGCTGCAGCCGGAGCTGCACAGCAAGGAGCAGATCCTGGAAATGCTGGTGCTGGAGCAGTTCCTGGCTGTGCTACCAGGGGAGATCCAAGCCCAGGTGCAGAGACGGCACTTTGGGAGTGGCGAGGAAGCTGTCGCTTTGGTGGAGGACATACAGAATCAGTCATTGAAAGCCAGGCCCCAGGTGAAGGGTCCTTTCCATGTCTAGGAGCCTGAAGAGTTGAGGCCATCTTCATGGAAACAAATCTCTACAGGGGACAGGGAAACACTGAGTCCAGGGAAGTACACACACGCGCGCGCGCGCACACACACACACACACACACACACACACACACACACAATCCCAATGCAGCACGGGATGCTTTTCTGAAAGACAAGTCTTAAGTCTAAGGGTACCCTGCAGTCTTGAGTCCTTGATGTAGGGAGCCACTGGGGATATGCTAATGATCAGCTAGGGTGTGGGATTCTGCCTTGGCAGGAGGACTCCCCTCCCCTACACCACACTCACCTTTCTCCTTTGCTAAGTAGCTATAACTTTAGCCTTTTAGGGATTGTTTCTTGCCTCTTGATCAGGAAGTGTCACATTCTTCTCTGATCTTTTCTGGGTCTCCATTTAATCTTTTGCCCTACCCAACCGTTAGGTTCCTAATGGGTGTGTCTCCTACCTCCTCCCATCCCCCTGCCCCTGTCTGGTCTGTGCTAATGGGCTTGTTACTGTTACCACACAGGATGAGCCCTCTGAAGTGGAGCCTAAGGCAGCAGTCCAGGCACTCCAAACTCCAGGGCCTCCCCAGAAGGCAAGGGTACAGAAGCAGCTCCCTGCACCCCAAGAGCAGCACAGCCTTGGTGAGTAAGACTCTGTGATCAGCAGTGTGGCTACACAGGGCCTAGGTTTCTTCTCTACAATTGCCCTGAGGGTAACAGGTACAGGGAAGCCCAGTCACATGAGCACGCGTGTGCATGCATTTGGTGTGTGTACATGTGCAAATGTAGATGAAGCCGGCAGTCTCGGCCCTTGACCTGTATGAAGCTCTGTTCTTTCCCTTCAGCCGAGCTTCCTGTTCTTAAAGAAGGACAAACAGGAGAGACGATGGATGTCTCCTTTGCCTCTGCAGTGCAGGTGAGTTAGCAGTCCCTTTGTTCCCTCAGAGGACTTGGTGCAGTTGAACATATAATTTGACCCCTCCTGTCCCCATTCACAGCTGCCTGGGAGACCTCAGCTGGGTCATAGCTCCCCATTCCAAAAACCTGTGGCATCAGGAGACATCCCTTTCTATTTTTCCCGAGAAGAATGGGGCTCCCTGGACCCTGCTCAGAGGGATCTTTTCTGGGACATAAAGAGAGAGAACTCCCGGAATGCTGCTCTTGGTAAGCAGATCTATGGGGCCCTCTTTCTGCTGTAATCCTGGCTTTTCTTCCCACCCTTCCCTAACCAGGTTCTAAAGCTAGCTTTTTCTGAGTTTCCTCAACAGCCTCCTGTGGTGCTCAAGTGACTGTGTCTCCTGGTTATGTGACCAGCTGACCAGTGTTCTCTGTGCAGCGCCATGCTGAGGGCGCCATGCTGAGGGCGCCATACTGCGGGTGCCATGCTGAGGGTGCCATGCTGAGGGTGCCATGCTGAGGCGCCATGCTGAGGGCTTGGAAGGGCATTTTCTCGTCAGATCTCAGTCTGGTGTGTAGGAATGTTTGTCCCCAGACAGCATTTTGAGATCCAATGAGGTTGATGGGTCTTGTCAGCCACAGACATGCTAAAAACAAAACAAAAGCAAGCTAGCTGCACCCCAATATTTGAACTCACACCCAGTCAAGACCTTTCTCAACATCTTACTTATGTGGCGGCACTGTGAGTGGGCTTGGGGTTCCTCCCCAAGGCTGCTGTGTATTGTGTCTGCAACGCTGGAGCCTAGGGAATGAGGGGCTGCACTAGCTACACCCAGTGGTGCCTTCAGTTTACAGGCAGGGAATGAGCCATTGGCTCCAGCTGTGGAGAGTGACTCTGGCCACAGGTGGGGAACAGTTTCTTTGTAACAGTTTCTGCGGAAGGATCAGCTCAGTGGCTCCCGAAGGCTACCTCAGAGCTCTTCTTTTGCTGTGCTTTTATCATCTTACCATTAAAAAATGGACTTTTAGCCTGGCGATGTGGTGCACGCCTTTAATCCCAGCACTAGGAAGGCAGAGGCAGGTGGATCTCTGTGAGTTCGATGCCAGGCTGGTCTACAAAGAAAGTTTCAGGAGAGCCAGGTCTATACAGAGAAACTCTGTCTCGAAAAACCAAAAATAAAATAAAATAAAAATAAAAATAAAATAAAAAATAAAGTGGAATTTTAAAATAAAATTACATTTTAATATTTTTATTTTGTGTGCAGTGGCGCATGTGTGGAGGTCAGAGGACGGCTTTCTGGAGTTGTTCCTTCCTTTCTCAATGTAGGTTCTAGCAGGTGACTGTATCCATTCAGCCATCTTGCTTGCCCATATGATCGTTTTGTAGGTGAGAAGTCTGGGCCACAGCAGCCTGAATCTCAAAACTTACCGTCCCAGAGTCAAGGGGCACTAAAGAGGCTTCTCCCCGCCTTGCAGGTTTGGGATCCAAAAGCCAGAACAAGAGATCTCCTCCAGAGGAGGCTGTGACAGCATTGTCGGGACAGACTAACTGTGAAGAGACTATGTCCTGGAATCCCGAGGAGGCTGACACCGAGGTCTGGGAGACCAAGAACCCACCACCGAGGACAGCCTTGGGCCCGCTGGTGGTGGCACGTCGTGGGCGGCCGCCCACGAGCAGGCGCCAGTTTGGGGATTTAGTGACTGAGAAGCCGCACAGCTGCGGGCAGTGCGGGAAGCGCTTCCGCTGGGGCTCAGACCTAGCCCGGCATCAGCGAACGCACACTGGTGAGAAACCACATAAATGCCCTGAATGCGACAAGAGCTTCCGCAGCTCTTCTGACCTGGTGCGTCACCAGGGCGTGCACACAGGCGAGAAGCCCTTCTCCTGTTCTGAGTGTGGCAAGAGCTTCAGCCGCAGCGCCTACCTGGCAGACCATCAGCGCATCCACACAGGGGAGAAACCCTTCGGTTGCAGCGAGTGTGGGAAGAGCTTCTCATTGCGCTCCTACCTGCTGGACCACCGGCGTGTGCACACGGGCGAGCGGCCTTTTGGCTGTGGCGAGTGTGACAAGAGCTTCAAGCAGCGTGCACACCTCATCGCGCACCAGAGCCTACATTCCAAGATGGACCAACTCATGGGGTGAGTCGCCAGTGGGACCTGAGCAGTCCAGCAAGGTGGACACTCCCTGTGAGTCTCACGGCCTCTCTTTGTTCCTCTTGGAGAATTCTCTTGCCTGTGACCACTGCCACCCTATGGAAGGGACCCAAGGCCTCTGTACTCTGAACTGGCCTGCCTGCTCCCGGGATCTGCCTCCTGTCTCTCCCCTTCCTGTTCTGGATTTCTCTTCCACTTATTGCCTGGAGCTTCACAGTTTCTAGTTGAGTGTCAGGTGGTGTGAGGCCTCCCGGGCAGGACCTAGGGTTTCTCCCCAGGACCCTCCGGGCTTCCTTCTGTTTCTGTCTACTTGTGCCTTCCTTTGGGGACTGGCCTCCATTCTCAGGGGACTGCTTGGCTTTGGCAAGGACCATGGGCCATTGAGAATTTAGGTCCTGGGTGCAGTCTCAGCAGCTTCCTGGCCTTCACTCCCCACACTCCCCCACTTCCAACCTGTGACCCCTCTTTCCTGCTCCAACCCCAGGAAGCGCCTAGCTGTCGTGCTGTAAGCCCTGAGACACACTGGCCTGCAGGTCTGGAGGTTAGTGGAGGTGGTGGCTGTAGCAGCAGGCTGGCTCTGGAGAACACCCGTTCTTCCAGATACGCGGCCTTGGTCGAGCTTACACTAGCACTCTGTCAGTCAGCACTTTGTACTGACACCTGAGCACTGTATTCCATGTTTTTAGTCTGCATTTTGTGCAGACTGATGTTAACAGGACAGAGCATAGACCCTCCAAAAGGTCTCAGCCCGGTGGGGTTCAGAAGGGTTTGAATAAACATGGACCTTTTCCTTGAGACTGTCATTTTTTTTTTTTTTTAGCTGGCTTTTCTGAGTTAGGGGCATGGGAGTTATCTTTTGGCTTGTTAACACTGATGGTTGGGGTCTATGCAGTCACGGGGAGAGCCACATCTTGTACCTGCAGTCCTGTGACTGACTCTCCCGTGTCAGTCGGTGCAGTCCTGGTTTGGAAGAACAGGAGTCAAGCATGACTTGAAGTCTGCCAGGTCCTCCTTCACTTGCAGTGGTAAAGTGAGCAAGGGACTAAAGGGGAACTGACCGACTGAATGAGGGGACACACCTGCTGCTCTGTGGGAACAAGAGCTCAACTGGCCCTGTGTGAGCTTGAAGTTGTCAGAGGGGTTAATCAGCTAAAAGGAGTCCAGCTTCTATTACCAGCCCCCAGTACAAGCTGGGGCCTCACTGAGCTGGTGGTGCCTGGTCGGGCCAGTCACTCCTTGTCTGATCTTGCTGATCCTCTAGGTTCATTCTGTCAGACTTAGGAGAGCCTCTCCTGGGGATAAAGACAAGATGTTCTGTCCCTTACTAAGTGATTCATGTGTGCCAGCCTTTGTCCCCAGGGTCCCTCCTCTGCCAGCCCCCAGTATAGCACATCTGCCTTGTGGTCTCAACCTTTCCCATTTCCCACCTGAAGCAACCAAGGCCATACTGTTGACTCAGAGGTTCCAGACAGCTAGCTATTCCTGCCTCTGTAAGCTCTGCACTGCTGTATGCTTGGACTTTGTGCACAGTCGCGTGGAGGATAGGGTGAAAAGGATGCTGGGAATAGTATGGGCTGTAGAGCTGGCAGCTCCCTCCTAAGGGAGACACGTAGGTGTAACACGATCAGATAGGAGCATGGGCCAAGGACTAAGAATAGAATTGAGCTTAAGCTTGTGGCTCAGGTGGGAACACAGGAATGCCAGCCATGAAGTTATCAGCCAGAGCTAGAGAAGGGAGCTAGGCTGGAGGAGTGGAGCCCAGGGTTACCAAAGAAGGGCAAAGTCCAGATGGGATCATAGCAGTTCATAGGAGGCAACATGTGTAGAAAAGGGCAAGGATCAGGCCCCAGTGTGCTTGGGACCTGAGCCAGAGAGTAAGCTCTGGGCTTGGAGGAAGCCCTACTGGGCCTCATGGCCTTCCTGGTGTCTGGGACCCTGCAGACGGCTGCACAGTTGGCAGATGCTTGGGACAGCTTGGGAAGAAAGGTAGTGGGATGCTCTGCCTGGCTCAGTCCATTCTCAACGCCCAGCTGGGCTTCAGCCCAGCATAGCTCTGACTTTCCTTTCCCAGGGAAAATACAGGGTGCGTGGTTCAAGGGTAGCCTTGGTACTCAGCAGTCCCGGGGTGTCTGCGGCTGCAGCTGCTGCCCTGGATGGTGTGTTCCAGGCTCTGGGCTTTGAAAACTGTGAGAAGAGGAGGGTCTCAGTCCAGGTGAGACTCACCTTGCAACCTTCACCCTTTGCCACAGTGCTCACCTTTAGCTGGGGCCTCACCAGACTTTGCCTCTTTCTCCTAGAGCTTCCACGAGGAGCTGAGTTTGTTCCGGGAGCAGCTGGGTATCCAGAGGGGTGCTGTGGGGTGTGCCCTTGTGGTCTTGATGGCCCCCAGTGGGCAACTGAGGCGGCCACAGCTGCTGGTTGAGGAGCTGAGTCGCTGTGGGGCTCTTCAGGGTTGCCCCAAAATCTTCCTGTTGTTCTCTAGTGGCCTCAAGGGTGAGTGTCTAGGCAGTGACCCCAGTTCTGGGAGGGAAAAGGGAAGGTGGGGGATGAGCAGGAAAGCTGGGACCTTCTGGCTTACCTACACAGCCCTATGGTGCTTCTCCCTCAGCTACCTGGGAGCCTGAAGCTTTCCTCACGGGTCTGGGGGAAATCTGCAGCCATCGTCCTCACTGGTCACTGCTGCAGCTGCTGACAGAGGTGTGGGGGGACCCAGAAGAAGGGAAGGCGGGGCCTGTGTCTCCCTGGCTCCCCAGAATTAAATTTATGCACACTCTGTTGCATCTGTTCTGAAAACCTTTATCAGCTACACACATGCATGGGCTGCGGGACATGCCTTCACACCTACATGGGACCACCCAGACTCCAGACTTTCTCTACATCCCATGCCTTTTTCCGAAGTAGGCCGTGAAAGTGGTGTGCCCTCCCTGGTGGGCTGGCCAGTCTCACTGTCATTGTGCTAACTCCCCTTGTGCTCCTGGTATCTACAGTGAAACTTCTGCCTCACCCTTTGACACTCAAGCAGGCAGTGGCTGCTACCCTGTTCTGCCAAAAGGGCCTTGTGACTGAGATGGGGGTTCGGTCCTGAGGTCTGAACATCTTGCTGGGCAGTCCAGTGGTGTCTGAGTGACATAGAAATGAGAGCTGTGGACCCCAGCTCTGCTCCATGGCTCCCTCAGCCTAGCACCGCCTCCTCCACAGACCTGTGCTTCTCCAGGGAAGGTCCTGCCTCTGTGTGTATTAATCCCTAGGGTGAGATAATGAGCTTGAGTATGAGTCAGAGCCTAGGTCTTGCTTAAGTCCAACCTGACCTCTGTGTTCCCCTCTACCTCCCTGATTTGTGACCTCCAAAGCCTGTAGTAGCTCTGAGCAGGCTAAGTTTCCCCTGGAGCCAAGATCCTGACACTCTGCTTAGGGTGCAGCCCACGCCCATCCCTTAACAGCATAGCTCTCTGAGGCGTCCTTAGGCCCTGCCCTCTCAGCTCTTTTGCAGAGTAGCTGAAGAGTCTGCTGGGGATACCTACTGCCCATTCTTTAGGACCTCCTTGCGGGGGACCCTGTGTTTGGGAGATGTGGAGCCCTGGGGGCCAGAGGTGAGAGGTTAGTCCTGTGTGGACAGTTGCAGGTTGGGTGGAGGCTGAGAGAGATACAGGTGGGGAGAGGAGGAACTGGGAGTCCCCTCAGCCCACTGTGTGTCCCTAACTCTCTGTACAGTCAGACTCCAGACCAAGTGCACAGTATGACCTGTCTGGGACCAGGGTCGCCCTCCTACTGGCTGTGATTCAAGACCGGCTCGGGGCACAGCATGATGTGGCAGCACTGGTGGACCTGTGCCAGGCCTTAGGCTTCAAGGTCACCTTGAGGACAGACCCTACGGCTCAGGTCAGGGGAAGCCCAAAATTGGTAGTGCTTGGAAGGAAGGGTACCCCTCCCCTAGGACCCTGGAGTTTTCCTTCCTAGGTTTCCCCCTCATCACAGGCAGGAAGTACATCTATATGTCTAGCCTCCGACTTCCTGCTACAGGAAAATGACAGTCACTTCCCTGCCTTGGGAAGCCTGCTCTCCAAGGTTGAGGCTGAAGAAGTGGCCCCAATCCCATGGAGGGCAACCAGAGGCTGGTTCAGACCTTGCCCTTGTCCTCACCACTTTAGGCATTCCGGGAGGAGCTGGTTCGGTTCCGGGAAAAGCTGGACGCTCACAAGGGCCCTGTGAGCTGTGCCCTGCTGGCCCTGATGGCCCACGGGGGGCCACAAGGGCAGTTGCTGGGGGTTGATGGGCAAGAAGTACAGTCCGAGATGTTGGTCCAGGAGCTGAACTGCTGCCAGGCACTGCGTGGCCGCCCCAAGGTCTTCCTGCTTCAGGCCTGCCGTGGGGGTAAGAGGCCCTGCCTCCAGCCCAACCAGCTCTCCTGGCTTTCCTCTGCCAGTCCTTGCCCCCCCCCCCACTTCCCCCTACCTCCTCCAGGAAGCCTGCACACTAGCCTGTCCTTGCCCCTCTCCATCCTCTCCACAACCTTGAGCCTGTATGACTACTGCCAGCTCTACAAGCCTGCCCCACTATTAATATGGAGTCTGGATCACCCAGAAATATCCTGAGGTACCACTGAGTAAACATATCTGCCCTCCTCCTCCAGGGAACAGGGACCCTGGTGTGGGGCCAAGAGCTCTCCCATGGTACAGGCACTGGCTGCGAGCACCCCCAGGTATCCCTACCCAGGCAGATGTTCTCCAGGTTCATGTTGATGCCCCAGGTGGGTCTGCTTCCCTTCTAGAGTCTGGGCTTGGCACACTGGCGGGAATCAGTCCTGGCAGACTTCCATGACTGTTATCTTGGGTTCTGTTATCATCTCTGCCCCTTCTTTGCCAAGACTCAGGGAGGGAATGTCTCTTTAAGCCGCAAGGGACCTGACTGAGCCTACCAGTTTGAAGTCAGCAAGGAGAACTCGCTTCTCTGAGTTCATACAGTCCGAGTGCTGTAAGGCTTGTGGTTTTCCATCTGTCTTCCTTCCCTGCACTCTTTCCACTGCCCTGTGCTGCCCTTGAACCAGAGATGACAAGACCCGAGGCAGGTGGAGTCCCAGGATGCCGGTAAAGGGAGTTGACTCTTTTGCAGGGAGCACCGGCCAAGCAGACATCCTTACTGTCTACTCAGCTGCTGAGGGTAAGAAGCCCGTGGTTGTTGCTAGACCTAGCTTCCTGCCCTGAGACCTGGAGTGATACCTAGATACCCAGAATACCCTCTGCCTGCCTGTCTCACTCCCCCCACCCTCAATAGGCTTCTAGGGTTGGGATGCTAGAGGGAAGGAGCCCAAGACTGACCGACTCTCTGGCCTCACTCCCTGACATAGGCTGTGTGGCCTATCGGGACGAAGAAAAGGGCTCAGACTTTGTCCAGATGCTGGTGGAGGTCATGAGAGCCAACCCAGGAGGAGATCTCATTGAGCTGCTGACTGAGGTGTGAAGGGCCAGGACAAAAGAGATAGAGAAAGTCTGGGTTGGTGGTAGTGTTCCCTTTACCTCCCACTTGCCCCAGGGAAAGGAGAAAGTGTGCTAAGTGTGCTAGCTCTCTCTGTCTCTCTGTCTCTGTCTCTGTCTGTCTGTCTCTCTCTGTCTCTCTGTCTCTATCTCTCTCTGTGTGTGTGTGTGTCCCTCTCCCTTTCTGTCTAGAACAATAAACACCTTTATTACTAGGAGGGATCTCAGGCCCACACAATATGAAATGATCAAACACACAGGACACTTTGATCAGACCAGCTCAGCAGATATACATATGGGGTGGGAGCCTTTCCCACTGGGTGAGAGCAAGGAACTCATGTTAAACCTCTGGGGCAGTGTGAGGCTCAAAGACGATTAAGTAGTACTTGGAATTTTAGGCTTGCAGAACGAGACAAGAGCCGGGTGTTGTGGGGGCATGCATGTAGCTGGAAGGTAGCGTCGGAATCTCCGAGTTTGAGACCAGCCTGGGATACATACATAGTGAGATTGTCTGAGAAAGCATCCCCTCCCCCACAAAGAAACCGCCAGCAGACGAGGACTGCGGTGGCTGTGCCAGACTGAGCCCCTCGGGCCCTAGCTGAGTGTCACTCCTCAGGTCAACAGGAGGGTGTGTGAACTGGACGTGCTGGGGCCAGACAGTGATGAGCGGCGCAAGGCATGCTTGGAGATCCGCAGCTCGCTCCGGCGCCGGCTCTGTTTATAGGATTGGCAGTCCGGCTACTTCCGCTCCATCCTCCTTCAGCGCTCTGTCAGCGTTGCAGCACCTTGGGTGTGGGAGCTCAGAAGCGTGCAATAAAGAACTGCTGTGCTCCGGGAAATGCATGCTTTCTCTGAAATAAGTGAGATAAAGTACCTGGCACTAGATAGAGGAACAACTGTGTTCCTGGGGACCAGAGGTTGGATTGGGGTTTGTGCCTCGCGTCCGGGACTATTGAACCTAACAGGGCTGGTCGGATATGCTGGGAGCGGCCTAAGGAGAAGAGTCCTGGGAAGGACCAGCTCAGGGATCTCAATTTTTCCCTGCCAGTCCGCGGTGTGTGAGTTCCTTAGTCTCCACCTGACTCGGCACCGAGGTGCCGGAGAGGCGAGCCAAGTCCGGTCGCAGACTGGAAGAGACCATTGCGGATCCACCAGTGACGTGATGGCGCAAGCGCATGGGCTGTCCCTGATCCTGAGTTGAGGGCCAGCAAGTGGAGGAGGAGATCAGAAAGACGAGCCTCTCAGATCCGGAGGGGTTTATGCTGGCGGACTGCCCAGGAAGGTTCATACTGATTCAAACTTAAGGCTCCCAAGCAGCTCTCACTAAATAGTTTAGCCAAAGGGGCGGGACCTTTTTCCGGTTAAGTAAGCATGCGCAGTAGGTTCTTGAGACTGCCTTATAGAGAGAGCTAAGATACCCGCCGTTGTAGGGCCGCGTGGCCTAATGGATAAGGCGTCTGATTCCGGATCAGAAGATTGGGGGTTCGAGTCCCTTCGTGGTCGCTGCAAGCCTACGATTTTTACAAAACCTACTTAAAATTCTCCCATTTTCAGATTTGCTTTCTTTTCACCCCACGGCTCGGAGGACGCCCTATTTCCAGCGTGCTTGTAATCTGCAGGTGAAGCTAGTTTAAACTAGACTATGAGCAGTGACTAAGAGCAGTACGAATTAGCCCCGGGGAAAGGAAAACAAAAGGTGCCAGATTGGGTTGCTTGCAGCAGAGTGGGGAGTTGTCCAAGAGGAAGCCAAAAACACTTGGATTAAAAAATTCAGTAGGCAGCTACGATGAGAAACCCTGTCTCCAAAGACCAAACAAGACTAGGCTATCCGGTTGATTGCACAATGTGGTGGATGCAGTTGATGTCACTGAACAGGACGTCAATTAAAGCAGTAAATTTGGTATGTATATGTCCACAGCTCTAAAATCCGTGAAAAAAATCTAATAGATTAGGTTTCTTACGATGCGAAGGTGTCCTCTCCAGGAACTCCCACCCCGCATTTGGGAGTTGGAGGCAGGAGAGTTAAAGGCCAGTCTTGTTTCAGCAGCAACAACAAGCCGTTTCCTTACAGGTCCAGGGTAAGGTCCTGTAAAAATATAAATTTTTAAATAGCAAGAATATGTCCAGGATTGAGTTGACATTTCTCCTGGGATGTGTGTGTAGGGGTGTCTCCATTCAAGGGATTCGGTGTAATCGGAAACGTCTTTCATCCCCGCAACTCCCACGAGAGCCACTTAAAGGCGAGGGCCGGAATCCAGCTCACGTGGCACGGAGCTGTGCGGAGTCGTTTGTTCTTTAATGTTATAGTGGTTTAATAAGGCTTGTAAATATAAGTTAGATCAGTTACACACCACACACACACACACACACACACACACACACTCGAGATAAAGGAGAGTCAAAAGGACATGAAGGTAAATGTAACTGGGCTGGAATGCAACCTCAAAAAAAACTTATTATTATTATTATTATTATTTTTGAGGATGAGGATATCGAGTAAAACATATAGGTCAGCTGTATACTCAAAAAAGTGAAGATCTGTCACTATCAAGTAGCATTTGGTCAAAGAGACAGAGGGAGAGGACCAAACAGGCCGAGCACAGGGCACTCTCTCTGGACAGGGAATCGGCACCGCAAGGCACCGCAAAACATGTATTAGTGTGCCGGCTCCTGTATCCTGCACCGCAAACACGTTTTCCCTACCCGCCGTCACGGTTCAAAGGGCACACTCAATATTTGAATCTTGGACACCTTGCACACAGACGTAATACCCACTCTAGACCAATGGGCTAAGATAGAACCAGTGATGTAGTTTTCAGTTTCTTCTTCAAAGTGCGGCCCCTTTTAGATCCCAGGGGTGCTCCGGGGCCTTATTCAGAGTTAGAGCCTCGCCTGAGAATGGACGCGAAAATCTGGCAAAACGGCAGCGATTTGCGAAAAAGTAGTACACACATTAAAGGGACATGGAAACATCGGAGGGAAACAAACTAGTGGAGGATTCATACTTTATCCTTCTCGTCAGCCCCGGTGGCCTAATGGATAAGGCATTGGCCTCCTAAGCCAGGGATTGTGGGTTCGAGTCCCACCCGGGGTAAGAGTGCTGTGTTTTAGACACCTGGAAAACGAATGTTAAGTATAGACAGGATTTTTGACATACTTTTAAAGTTAGAGGTAGTGTTGTGTTTTTAAATAAAAGCAAGCTAACAGTTTACAAAATAATTTCGTTTGAACTTTTTTGTTTGTTTTTTGTTTTTTTCGAGATAGGGTTTCTCTGTGTAACCCTGGTTGTCCTGTTAACTCTCTCTGTAGATCAAACTGGCCTGGAACTCAGATCCACCTGCCTCTGCTTCCCCAGAGCTGGGATTAAAGGCAAAATTGTTTTGTTTTTGTTTTTAAATAAACACAATTATTTAGAGATCAACTTCCATGACAACGGATTAGTTTATAAATTATAGATTGGGGCTTAGAGTCTATATGTGGCTCAGTGGCAGACACAAAAGCACAGAAGACTATTTTCTTAGCTTTAGTACATGTTTGAAATAGATAATAATTTTGTATTTTAAAATCTGTATAATGCGTGGCTTCATCCTTAGGGTAAAATTTTCCCAAAATACAAGGGTTAATCTACTGTAAAATTGGAAGTTTCTGACGCATTATGACCCAGGGAACCTTCCAAATTAATTAATTAATGCTGCCTTTCACATGAAGGCCTCCCTGAGGCTGCCGGTTCCCCTTACTTGTGATTCTGCAACGTGCGGGGTGAAATTCTACTTTGTCTGTTTCAGCAAGAGCAATCCTGTGGCCACAAGATGGAGGTCTTGGAGGTACGGAGGTCTTGGAGGTACGAAGGTCTTTGGGGGTTTGGCCCTGACTTTTTTTTTCTCAATAGTTTACCCTGAGATTGGCCCTGACTTTCAACAAGACACACTTGTTTTAGAACAATTTATAATTTTTATTACTTAAAAAAAAAAAAAAAAGGTTCAAAACAAGGATGGCGGTGGTCATCTATAATCCCAGCATTAGGGAGGGGCAGAGGCAGGTGAGTCTTTTAGAGGCCGGCCTGGACTACATCTCGAGTTCCAGGACAGTCTGGATTGGAACCTGCTTTTAAAAATCTGCTAAAAAAAGAAAAAGAAAGAAAAAATAGCGGGGGGGGGGGGGCGCTTCTCATATTTATTTCGCTTTCTGACCCTGTCCTTTCAACATTTTCACAATGATTTCTAC
Source organism: Arvicola amphibius (assembly GCF_903992535.2). NCBI lineage: Eukaryota > Metazoa > Chordata > Mammalia > Rodentia > Cricetidae > Arvicola > Arvicola amphibius. The sequence goes on from NC_052050.1 coordinate 91,838,898, forward strand.
TTTCTAAAATGGAAAGCAGACACTTAGCACAGGTGGAGCCCCCATAGATTCTGCCAGAAACTTGTTTTAGACAGTCTCGAAAGGACTCCGTTCCCACAGCACGAGGGTGTTGGTGCTTTCCCGTCTTTATCCGCGTATGGGTAAAACAAAGCCGTCACGGGGGTTCGAGTCGGCCTCGTGTGTTAGAGGCTGCATTGCAGGAGAACCCACCTTTCTTAGTTCCCTTCCTCGAAGCACCGTCCCGGATGGAAAGAGGTCGAGCTTCTTGAAGTCTGTGGAATCACCCCCTAGTCTTGGGAGTTTCAAGAAGTCCAGGGAGGTGTTTCCCCTCTCCAAGCAGAGTCCATAGACAGGGTCCAGAATGTTCTTCGTATTGTACCTGGAACTTTTATGTAAATATGATATACTTGTAAAGTAAAAAAATTTATATAAAATTTAAATAAAAAGAGAGGGAAAAACCTGGCTGTCCCTCCACAGGTTTCTAATTCTGTAGCGCTGTATATGAAATACTCAGCTATGAGCACAAGTTCCTGCAGTAAACAGACTTCTGCCCGTTTGCAGATTTCATTGACAAAACAGCTCGCCCAACGTGGGGCTCGAACCCACGACCCTGAGATTAAGAGTCTCATGCTCTACCGACTGAGCTAGCCGGGCGGAGATATTAAGCCTCTTCCCTACAGGCCTCTTAGAATTCTTTAGAACCCCAGGGTTCTAGAACAGATGGGTCTTGTTTGGGCTTTGTAGGATCAGTATCTAGCCTTAGACAGTAGTGGGTTTACTGGTTTACTCCTCCAGCCTCCTACAACTTTACGGCCAGCGTGTGTGTGGCCCCTTCCGTTCCCGGGAGCCACGGGGTGGGGGGGGGAGGTGCAAGGTCTGTGAGGATGTTAGAGAGACCCCTGTTTAGGGCCAGATCGGTTTCACGATCTTATTACAGTGGGCGAGCCTGCGTTTTCAAACTCGCCACAGGGGCACCGAATCCCTTGCCAAACGCTATTCGGAGGTGAAGCTTGGAGCGTTCGTTCTGCGGTTCACTTAGGAAGACCCGAACTCCGAGTCCAGCTCTGGCTTCTGTATCCGGGTCTCTGAGTTGCGTCGGTCTTCAGGGCCGGCGTGGGCTGCCAAGGAACAGGATCTGCGGATTCTTTGGAGGACCTTTGCTCTTCCCCTGATGTTTGAGCTTGCGGGGACTGGTAGACCAGGAGGCGGCAATCTCGTCTCATTCTCGAGGTTCTAGACTAGGATTCTGTTTGGGGTGAAATTTCTAATCCGGGGTCCATCATGAGACTGCGTTGCTCACGCGAGCTCTCTGACTTCCCTTTCCCGGAGGACGGTGGTCCCTGGTCATTCATGTGGAGTGCTGGGCCCCAGGGCTGAGATCTGACTCACTATGAGAGCGTGGGAACTTTCTCTTCCGTCTCCACGGTGCCGGTGCCGTACCTCCCTCGGTTTTCTGGAACTCACAGAAAAACGAACTCGGAAAATCTTCCCAAGTAGGACTAAAGGATAGTCTTGATGAGTCAATCGGATTAAAGTATCCAAAGATCAGCACCAGGCCTACCAGCCACAGTGGCTCGTTGGTCTAGGGGTATGATTCTCGCTTTGGGTGCGAGAGGTCCCGGGTTCAAATCCCGGACGAGCCCTTGCTGCATTTTTCCTTTTTTGCAGAGTGAAGGTTCTGGATTTTAGCGAAGTGCTGGATCCAAGAACAACGAGCACCAGGTTGGGTCCCCTGTTCCCACATACGTTCTGCCAGACATCTCTGGCCCGCTGCAATTCTGGTGTCTAGGCGCAGTTAGAGGACAAATGACATGCGATCTAGACTCGGGATCCTAGCAGAGAACAAGGGCAAATCCTTGCCAGCCATCCCTGTCTTCGCAGATCCCTGGGTGTCGCGTATCAAGTCTCACAGGAACCGTCACCGCCCTGGTTCAGGGCACATTGTTTCTCTTCGTGGGACATAAGGTCGCGAAGTTAAATTCCGGAGACGCGGGTTTTCCGAAACACCTGCTGGGAACGCCCTCCCACAACCACGGGGAGGAGATGGCAGCAGCAGAGGCTGGTGCCTTCAGCCTTGGGGCCTCCGTGATAATGCTGGGCTCTCGGGCTCAGATTCTTTTTCGCAACCTACAGTTTTACTAGATTTTATTATTTGATAATTCAGGTATGACAAGGTCATTAAAGAGGATGACTGCACCGAAAAGATGGTTTGCTGCTCATAGGGGAGCAGGAAAGTGGCATCGTGAGTGACCGGAACTGCGTTTGCCTTATAAACAAGAACTGCATTGTGATTTTTGTAGAAGAAAGAGACCAGGAGAGTTAACGGGCCGCGCGTTTAGCTAGTGTTAATGATTTCCGTAGGTTTTAAGGATATGAGCGACCTAGTCCTAATCGTCTGATATCTAACTCTGGATGACTGGGGCAAGTGAACACTAACTTAGAGTGTGACATCGGAGAAAAGAAAGTTGGCTAACCTGCGCGACTGTGTTAGCCAGGCCCAGAGAGCGAAGTACCAGAATTGAGAAAATGGGCCCATTTAAATGCACAGAGTATGGGCCTTGCCTCCAACTTTCCCAAGTTTCTCCTCTTTTTTTTTTTTTTTTTTTTGTTTCTTGAGACAGGGTTTCTTTGTAGCTTTGGAGCCTGTCCTGGAACTAGCTCTTGTAGACCAGACTGGTCTCGAAATACATAGAGATCCACCTGCCTCCGCTTCCAGAGTGCTGGGATTAAAGGTGTGAGCCACCACTGCCTGGCTCCAGGTTTCTCCTCTTAATCCAGGGTACTGGGGCATGTTTCCTGAATTTCCATCCCCTAAAACCATCAGGTTTCTTACATAGACCTTCAGGTTGCCTGGGGAGGCCTCACCTTCCCTGACCCCTGACAGGGTGGTCTGACGACAGGGAGGCATGACAGTGTCAATGAACAATCAGGCTTTCTGTCAGAAGCTTTGGGGGCCAGAACATTTCAAAGACTTATTCCTGATTTCTTAAATTTATTTTTATTTTTCGAGATGGGGCTGTCTGTGAATCAGTCCTAGCTACCCAGAGATCCACCTGCCTCAGCCTCCCAAGTGTGCCGCCACCACCTGACATAAGAATCTTACTCTTTAACAGAAAGCCACTGTTTCCCCACTCGCTGGCAAGTTCCACTCTTTGAGGTGTGTGTTCCCTTCTTCAGGCCTGCCCTACCCTCCTCTCTACTGCTGCCTCTGCGTTCTATTCTAATCCTCAACCAGTCTGACTCAGAACATGACTGGGTCTGGAAGCCTACTATGTCCTAGGGAAGGTTTGGGAGTCCAAACTCTGATCCAATCCTTAACTGAGTGAGAGGAAGCCTCGCTGGGTGCGTCCCCAAATCTGTTTCACTGGGGTGGTGGGGAAGAACAGAATTGACTGTAGAGACCTTTCAACTTGACTGCTCTCAACCCTGGAGTCATTCTGCCCTCCTGTTTTTCATTTTGGAGGACAGAATCAAACCTTTGCCTGACAAATGATGGGAGGGGGGATATTCATAAAAGAGAAACTGAGGCAGTTGCTGATGGAGCAGCACAGGGCATAGTAGACTCACCTGAGACTGTGAGAGCCCCGTGAGCCCCATGACTTGCTGGTTTAGGGGAGTGACTATTGTTTAGGCTGAGTAGAGGTCCTGGGTTCAAACCCCAACTAAGCTTTCTTTTTAAGAGAGACCACAGGCTGCATGGGTTTGGAATGGTAATTGCCTTGGGAATTGACAGGTGTGCTTTGGTATTACAGATGCTGTTTGGGATGATGATCGAGGCTTGGAACTGTAGGCCTCTCTACTCCTAACCAAAGCTGGTCTTCACAACTGTAGGCAGACTGTTCTGCTGGCAGCCCCAGCCCCTCGCTGTGTAACCAAAACCAAAGGAACAGGACTCTGGTGGCTATGACAGGTCAACAGACTCAGTCTCACGGGAGCTCTGAGCTGGCTGTGTACAGCCACACACTGCAACAAACACCAGCAGAAGCTGGCCACCTCTCTGCCCTCGGTGCCTGATTCCCATCTCAGTAGATAGCATACACCAAATGCCAACAATTACTCAGAGGTCAGACAACCAACATGGGTTTCCCCTACAACCCCAAGATCATGGGTCTCAGCACCATACCTGGGCAACCACGACAGGTTTTAAATCTTATTAAATTTCAGGTGTTGGTCTTGGACCACTCTTGCAACCTCAGCGTGTGCAGAGGTGCCAGACCCCAGGCAGGTGGGAGCAATGGCAGCGGTGCCCTCCAGTGCTGTGGCTCTCATGCCAGGCTGTAGAGCTCTTGTGTGGATCTAGGAAGTGGGCTTTCCTTGGTGCTGGGAGCAGCTAAGGTTGCAGCTTTTGGATGGGCCGAGGTATCGGGATTCCTCAGCTCTCAACTGAAATGATCCATAGGAAGTTATTGACAATGAAACTGATTAAGCCAATTTCAATCTTCCTAATGCTGCAACCCTTTAATACAATTCTTCACGTTATGGTGACCCCCCAACCATAAAACTATTTCATTACTACTCATAACTGTAATTTTACTACTGTTATGAATCATAATGTAAATATCTGATATACCTAAGCTCGGGGGTACAGAGTTTTAAAAGGTAAAACCCGCACTGGTGGTGCACCCCTTTAATTGCAGCACCCAGGAGGCAGAGGCAGGTGGACCTCTGTGAGTTGGAGGCCAACCTGGTCTAGAGAGAGAGTTACAAGACAGTCAGGGCTACACAGAGAAACCTTATCACAAAAAAACCGCAAAGAGGACTGAAGTTAGAGGAGGGCCAGAGTAACCTGGAACCCTTCATTCCCGGTAGACCACAGCTATTACTTTAGACAGAGCTTGACAAATGTTTTTGACTTACATATATTCTGGTTCTTTCAGTTGTTGTTGTTGATATATCTGGACCATGGTCAAGGCCGTGGGAGTCTCAGAAGTGATATGAAGATGTGGCTCTAGAGAGAAGTGCTGCAGAGAACACAAAATGGAGTCGGAACAAGATGGCTGTCCTTAGTCTCTTCAGCAGTAACCAGGGTTAGGAACCCCTGTGTCATTAGCACCACTTTGAGGTGACATGGTAGAAACTGCAGGGCCGCCAAGGAGGGAGTGAGACACCACACTCATCTGGGGACAGACAGACAAGATTCAACACGAGCTGGAATATTTCCGTATGGGCAAATCCTATGGTAGACTTTATTGAGCTGAGCCTACAGGTCAGTGGGGGAGGAGGTCCCCCATAGACGATCAAATACAGCCTTGGAATTAACGTTAAACTCAGCAGATTACACTTCTCAGCTTGGGGTGCCTCCTGCAGCACTTGCTGGCCTTGGAGGAGTCATTCTCCTCGGCTCCGCTTGGCTGCCACATCTCAGGGAAGCAGCCTCGGGCCTAGAGACGCACAGGGAGAGTGGTGTATCTAGACTTGAGGTTCTACCCACAAACCGCTCTATCTGGGGCTCCAACTCAGACACAGGATTAGGGGTACTTCTGAGAAGAGGCCGGGCCTGCTCTGGGTTATTACGGGTTGTATAAAACATCAATTTTCAGACTACATTTAGCCTTGAGTGACTCCATTTTATAAAGCAAGAGCTTTGATCTGAGTTACTTCATTTTGAACATAAATGTTAAGAATGATTCCATATCTTGTTTATAAAGTAAACAATGGCTGTCTGCCAGCACAAGGGGGCAGACTGACAACGTATTTCTACGAGTAGATAACCACACCTGCGATGTATTAAATCATACCACTCATGATAGATGAAGCTCTTCATTTTGGACTACAGAAAAGGAGCCTCCGAGACTGAAGTGTGGTGGTCATGCTGGCTAGTCACCCCACCCTGCCACGTATTAGGAATTCTGTCCAGGGATTGCCATAGTGAGGGACCTCTGCCTCCGCCTCCAAGGCTCCAGTGCAGTTTCTGCTGCCTGCTACACTTGGTTGGTTTCAAAATATCATTCCAAATGGCTGGTTACCTGCTGTCTCTGCCTGGACAACACTGGACTGCAGTTCATTAGGATGGACGTGGCTGGTCTACTATAGACTCTGGCCACTGCCTCGGTTCTCCATCTCTGACTCTGGGATAGCCTTTCTGAACTCGCGCGCGCACACATACACACACATACACACACACACACACACTGTGAGAACTGTAATGGGTGATCTCAGAGTTAATATTCATTAGGAAAATTGGAAATTGAAAGAACCCGTGACTGCTAACATCCAATTATCTAGCCACATCAGGACTATTATGCAAAGGGCAGGTGAGAAAATCAACGTAGGTTGTGACATTATTGTTACTCAGTAGATTCGGACCTTGTGGAAAGACAAGCCAAATGTGTCCCTCTGTTTCAGACGTTAACACGCTCAGGACGCTGGCCTTGCCCACGTGAGTAGTGGGCTGGTTTAGGGGGAGAGAGGCAACTGGTACATCTAAGTCAAGCTCAGTCACTAGGGAGAGAAGCCTGAGGACTGCTGCGCCAGCATAGCAACTGTCGTTCTTCTGAGCGAGGGACGTCGGGATTAACACGCAGCACAACTTCAGGTTCTGCAGACAAGCCGTTTATTCCACTTTCTCACAAGTACATATAGCCCTCAGCCGAGGAGGCCAAACCAGCAAAAGCAGGAAGCTCATCACTGTAACTCAATGGCTTAGGGGTAAACATCCTTAGAAACATTACTGAAAACAACAGATTGTTCCTGTTTTTGTTCCTGTTTTCAACCAACCTAAAGAGTGCAAAACAGATCAAGTGGGGGTGCAAAGGCCTGTCCTCTAGGGACCCAACAGAGGACCTGCACCAGCAGAGATTACCTAAGACTCAGGTGGATTCTGGGATACGGTATCAGCTCTCCACTGTGAAAGCAAAAGATCCAAGCCCGTATTGAGACTTGAATCCACATCCAAAGCAGAGTTACAGCTCTGACCAACTGACGCTCCGCAGTTTTTCCCTGACCGACTCAAGGCTCGGTTCTTGAGCAATGTGTCCGCAGCTCAGAGACTATCAGGAGGATCCACGTGCAGAGGCCTCGGGCTTGGAGGGGAAGAACTGGAAGAGTGGTTATGTGCATGACCCGGATCTGTGCAACTCTGGGTCCAGGACCCCTCTGGGCCTCCCCAGTCAGCGCTCCGGTGTCTTATTGTGCTCAAACTGAGGTCTGCACCAGAGAGGAACTTGTGGGTCTTTTCCTGCCGCCACTACCTCAGGCCAGAGACACTGGGAGGCGGGGGAGTGGGCTTTGGGTTCTTGGGTCCCAAAGAGCAGCAGCATGCTGCAGCTGTCATCCTGCTCTGTCTGGTGGTGAATAGAAAGTTCATGGATGGTTGTGAGGTTTTGGAGTCCGACGTGGGGATCACGTCAGACAGCCTGCATTGCCTGGGCCATGCGGAAGCCTTTCTGGACTTCCTGTGGGAGCCTGCTTCACAAGCAGGTGTGGTTGGCAGAAGCCCCAGCTCCTCCAGTCCAGGAGACCTGGACGCCCCCTCAGGATTCTGGAGCAGACATGGATGCCCAGTTCTCTTCCTTAACGAATTCGTCCCTGAGGGGAAACGTTAGGGAAGTTGAAGGCTAAGGAAGCAGGGTGTGGTAGATCACACCTATAATTGTAGCTGGGGGTGGCAGTGCATGCCTATAATTCCAGCATTTGGGAAACAGAAACAGGAAAAAAAAGCAAGGGAAAAAAATCCAGCAACCCAATTATGCTCACTGTCCTAGGCGTTTTGAATTACATGCTGGGCTTTGCTCTACTCAAAAACTGTGGGTAGGTGAGGATGAGCTCTTCGAGCCCCAGCTTTTGGTAGCTTTTGTCCCCTTATGTTGGCAGCTGAGACCTGTAAGAGCATGAGGTAGCACCCTCTAGTGTTCCAGCCCTCATGCCAGCTTCCAGGACTGGGCCTGTCTATCATTGAAACCCCGGCTCTGCGCCATCTACCCCATGCCTTTCCTCCCCTTGTTCTTGTTCTGTCTGCTGCTAGTTTCCTTTGGGAAGACTGTTCCTGTAACTCGATTACGCTGTCTGCTAGTGTTTCTTTGTCTTACCAACTCAACCTGCTCTACTAAAAGGTACCAAAACCGCTGGAGAGATGCCTTGCGTTAGGCCAGATGTTGGAAGCAGCATAGGAAAGCAGCCTTTTGTAAGAGTGATTTCCAAGTGGACTCAACAGCCAAAGGAGGCAGCCTGATGTGCAAGTAGAGGGGTTTGTTTCCAACAATCACAACCATCCTTCTTTAGCACCAACCACAGCCATCAAGGCTTGTGTTTTGGGCCAGCCACAACCATCTCTCAGACTGTGGGGAACGTGGCTTCTCTGGACTAGGTGGCCATGATCACAGGGTTATGAAGAGTTCACCTCGGTGTGAGCTAGCAGGAAGTCTGGTCCAAGCCATTTGGAACAGGTTTGGCTGAGGTTACACCTTTACACCCAGTCAAATCAGTTGTGATCAGCAGCTAGTTTTAAAGTTTCTGCAGACTGTCCCTGATGGCTGTGTTGGCCACAAAGACAAGTCATTTCCCTGGGCAGCCAGAGCAGCAATGGAGAGTTTGGGAGTTGCTAATTTGGGAGTCACATGGCCCCATCTTCAGTATCTTTGCTTACAGTAAGAACGGGAGGGCAATCATCTACACCAATAATGATTTGAGCCAGGTGTCGGGGCACAGGCCTTTAATTCCAGCAGTCAGGAGGCAGGAAGATTTTTGTGAGTTTGAGCACAGTCTGGTCTTCAGAGTGAGTTCAAGGACAGCAAGGACTACACACACACACACACAAACCCTTGTCTCAAAAAATCAACAAACCAAACCAAACAAAAACCCATCTCCAAAACCAACCAAACAAAAACAAAAAACCCACTAATAGTAATTTTGTTGTTTTATTTTTCAAGACAGGGTTTCTCTATAGCCCAGGCTGTCCTGGCACTCACTCAGTAGACCAGACTGTCCTCGAACTCACAGAGATCCACCTGCCTCTACCTCCTGAGTGCTGGGATTAAAGGCGTGAGCCACACTGCCTGGCACTAATGGAAATTTGAACAGTGTTCTAAGGTTAAGAGAGAGTTCATTTGTCTGATATAGATCTCATACACCATTACAGCTTTTGCAGGAAAACTCCAAAACATCTACGGTGGACTGATTAGTTTCCTATAGCTGCTGTTACAAATAACTAGAAAGTAGGTGGCTTAAAACAGAAAGGTATTCTTGCCATTCTGAAGCCAGCAGTTTTTCCTTAAGACACTTGCAAGGTCTGCTTCCTCTCAAGACTCCAAGGAAGACCCTTCCTTGTCTCTCTCAGACTTTCATTGCTGTCTGCAATTGTGGAATTTTACTTTAACTCTGCAAAGATATATTGCATTTATTTATGTTGTGGAATATTACTTTAACTATGTAAAGGTGGGTTGCATTTGTTTAATTATATAAAGATGTGTTGCTGTTTCACCTTGCCTACCTAAGGCACCTGATTGGTCCAATAAAAAGCTGAATGACCGATAGCTAGCCAGTAGAGGGACAGGTGGGGTTAATGGGCAGAGAGAATAAATAAGAGGGGGACTCTAGGCTCTAGATTGGTGAGAAGGAAAAGAGGGAGAGAACTAGGGAGAAAAAGGAGATGCCTGGGGCCAGTTAGCCAGGCAGCAGCCAACCAGATACGGACTAGGATATACAGAATGAAAGAGAGGTAAAAGCCCCAAGGCAAAGTGTAGATGAAGAGAAACAGGTTAATTTAAGTTGTAAGAGCTAGCGGGACAAGCATAAGATAAGGCTGAGCATTCATAACTAACAATAAGTCTCCGTGTCATGATTCGGGAGCGGGTTGGTGACCCATAGAAAGCCTGCTCCATGCAGTCTTTAGTGCCTCTGTCAGCCTAGCAGTCTCTCCCCACTGTGTTCTTATCTCTGCTTCAGTCATTGGATGAGGGCTCATTCCATTTCACTACGGCCTCACTCTGTTGGGGGTGGTGGACCCAGACCCTGAATTTCCTGTAAACAACTTGTTATGCTTGTAGCTGCTCTGAGCAAAACAACTTGTTTTTCTGTGTTTGCAGCTACTTTAAGCCTGAGACCCTCAGGAGTCCTTGATGGGCAGGGGAGTGGTTTCTGGTGGGTTTGACTGGGGTGTGGCTATCAGTTAAGGGTCCATATATAAGCGACTCTGGTACACAATAAAGGGCGGCAGTCTTGTTTCAAGGATGACCCGTGTCTCTGTCTGTGTGTCTTTGTGTGTTTAAATCTCCAGGCCCTTGCCCAGCTCGGGAATGGTCCTGTAGTGCAGGCTCCGCACTACAGGCATAGTACCGTAGTACACGTAGTAGTACAGACGCCACACACGCAACTTTGCTAATTACATCTCTAAAGACCCCTGTACTGTGAGGTCCTAAGTAACCTGGAGGTTTTTGTCGTTGTTGTTTGTTTTGAAACAAGCTGGCCTTTAACTTACAGAGAAGCACCTTCCCCTGCCTCTTGAGTGCTGGGGTTAATGGCACACACCACCATACCTGGACTATACATATATTTTGGGGGAGAAATTCTGTCACCTAGTCCAGGCGTTGCTTTGTTGTTGATTTCTGTTTTGTTCTGTTTTGTGACGGCCTCCTGTGTTCTGTCTAGGCAGCCGAGAATGAGTTTGTCCCTTTATTTTTTGAGACAGGTCTCACTGTGGCTTAGGCTGGCCCGGAACTCATTATGCAGCCCACACTGTCCTTGATTCCCAAGGACTGGGGTTACTACTGTGAAACACCTGGTCCAGCATAACTGGGAACTTTAAATTATCGTGAAGATCCATCCATACACAGCTAGCAGACCAGAAGTCCAAAGCGTCTTCTTACACAAGAGCAGGACCCTTGCCTCAACAAATGAACAGGGTAGATGAAGTTAGAGGGGACTCATCCTGCCAGCCTTGGAGTTAGGGGACAATGCGCTCAAAAGAGCTGTATCCTGGGTCCAGTCCTAAGCAGAGGGACCTACCTGTCTCCCTTTGCTTGTGAGTGACACCCTGGCTTAGTGAACCCAAGTATCTAGTGCTGCCCGATTGTCCAATCATTTTGACTGATGGTAAAACTGAGACAGATAAAGCAGCTGTAACTCTACCCGGGACACTGGGCAGCTGGTAAGTATTGTTGAAGCCCTGTTAAAAACCGCAATTAGTGAATGATGAATTTTTTTTTTTTGAGACAGGGTCTCACTGGGCCTGGGCTTTGTATGTAGACCAGGCTGGCTTGAAATTTACAGAGATCTGCCTGCCTGTGACATCAGAATGCTGGGAGTAAGGGTGCGCTCCACCGTGCCAACTAGATTCTTTATGTAAGCCCCTCTTCTGATGTTCATTGTTCTTTAAGTAAGCAAAGACATTAGTGGTGGAGCAATACGAATTCCTAACTGGCAATTCTTAGACTCTCCCTTGTTGCCCTAGCTGCTTTGAGCAAAAGTACTGTCAGACTCCCACAGCGGCACCCGTTGACTGTAACACAAGCTGAAATCCTTACAGAACCCACACAACGCTGACCATAGCTGATTGTTTCAGTTTCCAAGGGCGCAGCTTCAGCCAGGGCTATTTCCGTTTCCACCAGTCTTTTTACAATCATAAACCTGCGTGAACTCATCCCGGGCCAGAAAGGTTGGAGCAAGCACATCTCATAATCTAGCAGAGGGATTACTGTGGTTAGTCCTAAAGAAAATGCTGTGATTGGTGCAAACGCAAGCCTTCATTTGCATGTGAGGTGTGCTGTGATTGGTGCAAACACCCCTCTCCTGACTTTATGATCAGGTGTTCAGCTCTCTGGAGTCTTGCGAGAGATTCTCATCCGTCCCTTCTACCCTGACGTAGTTTCTCAGCAGTCTTGTCTTGCCTACTTTTAGTAGTCCAGGTTGAGTTGCAACCATGCAGAGACAGACAGCAAAGCGGCAGTACCTGCTTCCCCAGCGGTGGAAACTAATGGGTGCTCTTGCCTTTGTCCGACCCCGCACACTGCGCTCAAACACAGAGGGATGCGCTGCCAAACACCAGCCCTTGGCTTCCTCACTCATGAGGACCCTCACACCTCCTCGAGGGGCTGTAGCTGTAGTTGTTGCTGGGGTGGGGGGATCATGCTTCAGAAACTCACCCTCCACCCATGCTCTTGCAAGCAGCCTATTAAAGCTCAGTGGGTAACAGGCCAAAACCAAAATTAAAAAACCATGCAAGAAAAAAAAGGCACGAAAATAGGAGGTAGGCTTTGTGGGAATAATGGGGGACCGGTCTGGAGGGGGACGACGACAAAATGACCAACAAACATTACATAAATACATGAAATTGTCAAAGAATAAATAAATCTTAAAAAGGCCCCACCCTCACACACTCTACCTAGCAGGTGGGTAATGAATACTGTGGCCTCCTGCTGGGTTTGATCCAGAGAACTCTCAGAGGCCGAGAGAAGACCCATCCTTCAAGAACCTTTGCAGGGATACACACGCCCCCATGTTTCCACGGACCTAGAGTCCTTGACATGGACTTCACGGGTTCAAAGCACCTTTCGAGTTTCTGGTCTCTGAAGACGGTGCAATCTTTTGAGCGAAGCTTATAACTTTTGGCGCAGACGACCTGCGTGCCCATCGGGAGTAAAACTCGAGATTTCAGGCCTCGATGGATCACAAACTGGTCCCCAGCGGCAGCCCGGCCCAGCGTCTCTGTCCATCCAGGGTGTACTTCCCGGACCCACGAGTCTGAGATTCTTGCCAAGCGATCCGGTGCTCTCACTGTTTTTCACTCTGAAATATTTTGGTCGCAAATTCACAAAAAAAAAAAAAAAAACAAAAAACCCAAAAAACAACAACAAAAACCCCACCTAGAATAACGGGTCTCAGCGGGCGGCTCCTCAGACAGCCCAGCCAATTCAGTGACAGCTTCTGTACAGCAGCCCGGCTAGCTCAGTCGGTAGAGCATGAGACTCTTAATCTCAGGGTCGTGGGTTCGAGCCCCACGTTGGGCGCAGTATTTTTGTCATTAGTTTCCCTAGTTCCTTTAGGAAGGAATAAGGAAATTAACACTAACTTGAAACCAGTAACACTAACTTGACCGAATTCTAAATGTGGCAAATAAAAACATTGGGAAACTGGACCCCCTCCAGGGCTCGTCCGGGATTTGAACCCGGGACCTCTCGCACCCGAAGCGAGAATCATACCCCTAGACCAACGAGCCACACAGCTAGGTATTCCTAACACTTCCTTATAGGCCCATATTCATTCCCGAATAAGTTGTTCCCGCTGCCTGCCTGGGTTGTGGGGTAGGGATAAAGGTTTGGCAGTCTACTCCAGAACCAGCTCCGAAGGAGCCCGAACCTCGGAGAAAAGCTGCGCTTTGGGGAAGTCCTTGCCCGGTGGCTGAGACCGCTGTGGAGGCTGGGTTTCTTGGCCAGAGAACAGTAAGGAGGCAAGGAACGTCCATTAAAACAAGCCTCTCCCCCAAATCTCCCCAAATCATGGCCAGACAGTCCCGCCGGATGCCTAATACTGGGAGACGCTGCGGCAGCTCAGGCAGTTGGATAAATATGTAGGATTAGCGCCTCACTCCCCCGGAGTCCAGTTCCATTGGTCACAACCATATAATTTTGTCTGCATCCGGAGGGTTCAGTCCCAGGGTCTGGTGTCTGTATTGGCAGGACGCTAGGAATCCTAAAAGGGCCCTTAGAGCAGCTGTATTACCTGATACCTCCGATCAAAGAAAACAGATTTCCAACTAGCATATGATGGCCTAGCCAGCTCAGTGGGTGGTGCCTGGGACCTGACCCACTTGGGTGGCGTTGTGAATTCTTGTCTCACCCTGAATTCCACTAGGTTGGTTTACTTCTCCAGTCTAAGAAGACGTCTGCCGGGACTCAGATCTATTACGTGTCCCCAAGAGGAAAGAAACGTCGAGGATCTAATTTTCTCCAGCATTTGATCCTCTTGCACTCTAAGCAGAATCATAGATTGGGCCAATGAATCCACACACACCCTTGTTTCTCTGCTCGCTTTTGGTCATCCTTGGGCTTGGCTTCACCCTAGCTCAGCAATAGCCAGGGTCCAGTTCCCCACGGGGTCTTATTCTGAGAGATGGTGATTCAGGTCTGACCAAAGAGAACCGGGTGGAGGAATCCCACAGTTCCATAGTATGGGTGGGAGTTCCAATTCTGTTCTAAGCATCCATCTAAGGGTGGATGCTCCTTCCAGAGGTACCTAGTGCAGCCAAGGAAGCAGGAACCCAGGCTCCGGACTTCTGGATTGCCCAGCCTTTCAGCCAGCAGGAACAGCCCTGGGGGAATTTCACAAAACCTCTGCCTGTGTGGTCAGTTTAGTACTCCTAGAACCTTAGCTTAAGAGTTCTGAGGCCAGCAGTGGTGGCTCAGCCGTGGGAGGAGAACGCTGGCCGGGAAAGGAGACTGAGTTAAGGCTATGGTAACTGTTACTGCAGCCCTTGGAAATAGATACAGTGTTGCTCTGAGACCAGGCCTTAGTACAACCCAGACTGACTTTACAGCCTGGAGTTACCGGTGTGCAGGTTTGGGTTTTGAAACTCTTCCCAGGCCGGAAGAGCTTCTTGTTTAACCTCCACTTCGAAGTTTCCACTTTCTCGCCTAATCCATTTAGGAGCAGTCTAGGACTAGACGCCTGTAGCAGGGTGACTTTGGGACTAGCTTAGGCAGTTCTGACAAGAACCTGTCTCAGAGATGAAAGAGATAGAGCTGAGATCATAGATATCAATTTCTAGGATTCCATTTCTTTTTCTTGCCACATGACAATAAAATACCTATATATCCTCGAGGGTCTCGTGTGGCGCAGGCTGGCCTCAGACTCACTGGGTAGCCAAAGATAATCTTGAACTCCTACTGGGATTTTAGGCGTTTGTCACCACTTCTGACTAAATATCCATCTACATATAGATAGATAGATAGATAGATAGATAGAGATACATTTAAGGACTTACGTAGTCAATTTGTAAGTCTTTGGTTTTCAGTTTTGCGTTTTGTTTTGATTGCTGTTTATCGTTTTGGAAAATGGAAGATGTCTGCACTTTGCTTTGTGTTTCCTATCAGTATCCTGCCTAGGATGTCTCTAATTTAATGACCCGTAAACCCATCTCTCTTCCACGCTAATTAGGATTTAGAGAATGGAAAATTTGCCGTCTTATCACTTCCTTGGTTTATCTCACTGAATTAGCGCTCACCCTGGAAATTCCACAGTGGCGGTGGACCGGTGAGTCCTTACGGTTCCTATGCAAGCTCGTGCTGGACAACCGAGAAACTAAGAAGGAAAAAAAAAAATAAAATAAACGACAGAAGCGTCACCTCATTTCGAGAAGGGAGGGGGGAAAGGCCGAGATTGTGTTGGCTCGTTGGTCTAGGGGTATGATTCTCGCTTTGGGTGCGAGAGGTCCCGGGTTCAAATCCCGGACGAGCCCAGTGCAGAGTTTAGTTGGCTCTGTATTTTTATACAAGTTCCCAGTTATCCCTTCTGTACCAACAGAAAGCGGAGGAGCAGACTTGGGGAGCCGATCTGTGAAGCCCCTGAAAATAGAAGAGAAACACGGACTTCAGAGATTTGCAGGATTCTCGAAGGTCAAATGAGAAAGGATAGCAGCAGGAAAGACACTCCTCTCTCCACTCTGGGCTTGGCCCCTGGTTTTTCAAAGGCAGCTTTCTTCAGCAGTCGAGGGAGAGCGGGAGGGAGGGACGCTGGCACTTTTCTTTTGGACCTGAGATCGTGCGTGCACCTCGTGGAGTTGTCTTTTCCTTTCTTTTTACTTTTCTTTTTTTTTCTTTTTTCTTATTTTCTTTCCCTTTTTCTTTTCTTTCTTTTTTCTCTCTCTCTTCTTTCCTACCTTCCTTCTTTTCTTTTCTTTTTTCTTGAGATAGAGTTCTTCTATGAAACCCTGCTATCCTGAAACTCGTGGGGACGAGGATGGCCTCGAAACTTAAAGGCATGAGCCACTACACCTACCTGTCTGGAGACTTTTGATTTTGGTCCCGATGGGCAGGTCGGATGCAAAAGGAAAGAAGTGGCGAGGGGCGAGGTACCTCCGACGCTCAGCCGACGTTTACTGCGCTCTGGAGCTGCTGCGTGGCCAAGGAGACGTGGTCAAGGACGTTCCACGCAGCTGCCTCCTGATTCTTTGGGGTTCCATTTCATCGGCGGGAGAGAACTTGGCGTCTAGACAGCTGCCGCGTGGGCAAAAGCTGATCCTAGCCCTGCTCCCGTAGACAAGGCGATACCGACTGTGGAACCCGAGGCTGTTCCCCTTTTTGTAGGTGGTGAGGAGATTGGAAAATTGGAGTATCTCGGCAGACACAGTCCCGGAATTTGCCCTTCCAAAAATATATAAAGCCTAACTATCCTATGTACCGAGCTCCGCCAGGTCCACCCCTGTTTCAACGACCGCCATAAAGATGAACTAGAGTAACAATCTGTGTGGCTCGTTGGTCTAGGGGTATGATTCTCGCTTAGGGTGCGAGAGGTCCCGGGTTCAAATCCCGGACGAGCCCGTGATTATGTTGCAAAAACTAATTTTGTTTTTCAAAGCAGTCATTTCAAGCGTTCATTCCCTACTTCTTCCCTAGACGTTAAAGAGATCCAGACTTTACTCTGACACACCAGCTCTGAATACTGAAGGCTGAATTTTGCAGGAGTCTTCAAATTCTTCGCAGTTGGCCACACTAGCTTGTTGGAGGGGCTCTCGCTGAAAATGCCTTGAGTCCCGTCTTTAGTCAGAAAGATCCTTAAAACCTGTGCCTGCAAATCCAGTCTCTGTCCTCGGCTTAGGTGAGAGCATACTGAAGACACAGCTCTTTGGGTAGGCAGATGCCTGGATGAGAAATTTAAACTTCATACGCAAAACGGGTTTATACTTATGCCCTTAGGCTATATATATAAAGGCTTATAGGGATTTCCCATCTGATAGCTCAGTCAGTAGAGCATAAGACCCCCCTCTCTCCTCTCTCTCTCTCTCTCTCTGTCTCTGTCTCTCTCTCTCTCTCTCTCTCTCTCTCTCTCTCTCTCTCTCTCTCTCTCTCTCTCTCTCTCTCTCTCTCTCTCTCTCTCTCTCTCTCTCTGTGTGTGTATTTGTTTTTTTGAGAGACCAGGTAATCCTGGCTGCTCTGGAGCTATGTAGACCAGGCTGCCTCTGCCTGCCAATTTGCGACTGTTAATCTTATGGCTATGTGTTTTATCCCCACCTTGGGCAATGAGATGTTTTAGCTTGGACAATGGAGTCCTAAGGTACTTGACTAGTCGCTACTCACTGTAGTGATATTCCATTTGTAATTTAATAAATAAAGCTTGCCTGAAGGTCAGAATGCAAAACAGGTGCACTAATCCGCTCTGACACACACCTTTAATTCCAGCATCCACACTAGTTAGCCACAGAGGCGGGCCGGCGGTGGTGCACACCTTTAATCCCAGCAGATAAATCCCAGGTAGGACAAGACAGGAACTCGCTCTCTTTCAGTCTGAAAATGCAGAGGTAAGAGCTCTTTAGGGGCTGGCTGCTTTGCTGCTCTGATCTTCAGGTGCACCCCAGCATCTGTCTCTAGGTTTGTATTGTTTGCTCTACAGCTCGCCTGCCTCACAGAAACTCCGGCTCTCAGTCTAGCAATCGCTGCACGATTCCCCAGCCACCTCCTCTCGGTGACATTCTATGGCGGATCTATTTAGTGGGAACACTGGAGGAGCTGACTCCTGGACTGGAGTTAAGATTCTTAGGATTCAAACCTGGATGAACTGACCCTATTTAAAAACAAGCAAACAAGCAAACAACCTATCCCAAGGCCCAAGAGGTGGCTCCATGGCTAAAAGCACCTGCTGCCAAGCCTGGTCACTTGAGTGGTTCCCCAGGACTCACATGATGGAAGGAGAGAATCCACGCTCACACGAATTATCCTCTGGCCTCCATCCACAATAAATAAATATAATAAAAAGAATTAAAAATTAAATCAATTAATAGGCCTTTAATAGCAGCACAGGGGAAGTAGATGCTGGCACATCTCTACAAATTCGAGGCCAGCCTGAGCTACATAGTGAGGCCTTATCTCAAAAAAATTTTTTAATTTAACAATCATATCATGTATTTTTTTTTTCCTCTAGATGATATTCAGAGATCTCAGTTTACCTATGAGACCTCAGCTCTGGACACCAAGGCCATTTTCGCCCCAGTACTAGGAATTGAGTCTGAGGGACTTTACTGCTGAGTTATGTCCCCAGCTAGAGGAAGCTAATGCTTTAAAAGGCTTTCTGCAGTTCTCCGCTGTGGCTCACTACCCTTGAGTTGTAGCCCTGCACTTTCCAAACTGCTTCCTTCTGTGGGGTTAATTAGAGGCACTGAGAGGTGTGTTCCATGTACTTAAGGCCCAAATCTTCTTTATAAGGCCATTAGAAGGTTAACTCTGGACTCCCCCAACAGCCCCTGGCTTGGGAAACCGAATTCCTAGGGAGGAAGCTGGGAGATCGGGCAGGAGGCACAGGCTCTTCTGTGTGTGGGTGGCAGTGGATGGCCCCTCTTGCTGATTCCCTACCCCAAACCTCTCCACCCACACTAGCACTTCTTTTTCTGCTGCTTTTCTTTTTGTTTTTGGGCTTTTGAGACAGGGCTTCTCTGCATATTCCTTTGCTCTATGTATCCCTGGCCAACCTAGACCAGGTTGGCCTCTGCCTCCCAAGTGCTGGGATTAAAGGTTTGCCCCACCACCACCAGCAGGGGAAAGCTCCCTGGGATCCCTCTTTCCTGGCAGTAATTTCTGGTCTTGAGGTCAGTAGTTGAGGTCAGGCTGGGTCTCATCCACTCTGTTCTGTGGATGTGGCTGGCCTTGTCTTTGTTTTTGTTTGGGATAGAAGGCTTGGAGAATGTGCCATGAGCCAGGAATCATAAATGTTGCAAATTTGTATAATGGAATACCGATTTGTGATGGGAGGGTAGCAAAACAAAGCTGGACGGACTTAGTTAGAACAGCATACAACTTGTTGTGCCTTTTCATCTTTGGCAGAAGTAAATAATCAGGCTTTGGTGGGGAACCCCACTTTTATGGTATATTTTTGCAGAATTCCCTGTAGAAAGAAATGTATCAAGAAAATAGAGGTGGGGCTTGTGTTAGGAATATTTCCTAACGCGAGCTCTCTTGCCAACGCAAATTCTCAATCAAGCCAAATCAAAACAAGCCAAATTAAGAAATATCCAGGTTTAATGGGAGTTCTGTGCTCTCGGGGCAGGGAGGCCACACCACTGGGAGGAAGGAAGAGACCACATGTTCCTCTTTTGGGAGTTGATTTAAATACTCTGTGTGAGTAGTCCTGACAATACCCTCCCCCCCCTCCAGCCCCCCGCGGGGGTGCAGAACCTGGCCTGCTGGGATTTGGAGTCCAGACCTATGTAATTCTCAGGCCTGGGGGCTGGGATAGATGCGAGGGGATGGGGCCACGCTCCCAACTTAACAGTTTGCACTGGAGAGATGGCTCAGCAGCTAGGAGCATTTACTGCCCTTGCAGAGGACCTAGTTCCAGTTCTCCGTGCCCACAGGTGGCTCATAGCTGCAGCAGTCCCAGCTCTGCAGGATCAGATCCCCTCATCTCGTCTGCATAGGAAGAACATAAACTCGGCATCACACATACACACAAACAAAAAGGGGACAGAGAGATGGTTCAACAATTAAGAGCGCTGTCTGCGTTCAATTCCCAGCACCCACCTCCTGCATGACAGCTCACAACTATCTTAACTCAAGTTCCAGGGGATCCAATAACCTATCTGTAGGCACTATACACAAGTAAACACCCTTACACTAAAAATAAGTCATTCAAATCAGAGAGAGAGAGAGAGAGAGAGAGAGAGAGAGAGAGAGAGAGAGAGCAGAACCGGCGTGGTTGAAGGGAGAACTGACTCCCTCAAGTTGTCCTCTGACTTGCTTATGCGTGTGACCATGTGCGCTTGCACACCCCATGAACACATACACAAATAAATGTAAAATATTAAAAAAAAACTCTGCAATTTACCTTTTAAAGTCCCAGGAAAACAAGCCCTATGAGCAACGGCTTGTCCATTCTGTGTAAAGTCACACTTGAACCCTGTAACGCCTGCGTTACTCTCTACGGTACAGTTCGCGAGCCGGGCAAGGGCCTGGAGATTAAAAGAACACACAAGAGACGTGGGTCATTTGTGAGGAGATAATGCCGAAAGCCGTTTATTCAAGCTTAGGAAACCCCTTATATACCTAAGTGCTGCACAGTGGACTTCCCCCCAGGCAGGTGGGAAATTACCATGCCCAAGGTGGAGTAAACAATGGCCCTATAGCTAACCAACAAGGGGGGCAGAGGGAGCACAGGAACAAACAGGATGTTTAGTGCAACAAGACGTCTGGCCAGAAACTGTCCTCAAAATGAACCCAAGAGGAGGGGTAGACCCGTGAGCCCTACAGAACCCCTGTGCGTGGGGGTGATGACAACTGAGCCAGCCCTTTCTATGCCTGCTGTCCTTGACTTTTTTCTTCCACGGTTAAGGATGCTTGCAATTTCATGGATGAGGAAACTCAGCCCAACCCTGAGAGTGGAAACAGGACTCAGAGATAGGGATACAACTCAAGACAGACCCGCTCCTCCATTAGTGCTGTGTTCTGAAGACGGAGCGCGACCTCAGCTTCTGGCATGCTGGGTGCAGCAGGGCTGTGTGAGAGGTCTCCTTCCTGGGGCTCGGGTAAAACCAGACTCCGGGGCCTCTGTCTGAAAAGGGCCGAGGAGGAGTGAAGCCCAGAGGGTGGGTGTGGACAGGACTCTGAAGGCGCCATTCTTGTTGGCTCAGATCAGTACCCCTAGCCTTGTTGGAACCTCGGCTGGGATACCAAGCTAAACCCTACTGGCCCACATCCTGAGCACTAGCTGGAGTCAGCTGACTGGCCTGTCTCCCCAACATGGCCACCCTATGCCAGCTACCAGACTCTGTGCCACCTGGGCTAAGACCTGAGAGGCTTAAGGCTCTTGACGACACAAAGTCAGGGTTCCAGAGACACGAGACACCTCCTACGTTTAGATTAGGTTCAATTTGGGGGACAGGAAGGAAAGCAGAGACGTCTGTCTAGTCAAACATACAGTTTATTAAGCAGCTGCTGTCTTCTGACCAGATGCGCAAAGACCTAAAGCAGCTGCGGACCCAGGTAGGGTCTCGCTCCTCCAGCGCCAGCAGAGGCTGCGCACCTTAGCAGTACGTTTCTCTGGTGTGTGAACAGAGCAAGTGTGCTCCAAGGCTCCGGCTCTGGGGACGCTTACTTCGAGTGGTTAGAGGGCTGGGACTAGAAAGAGGACTCCAACGCCCCCAGACGGGGGGGGGGGGGGGGGGTGAGGGAGTGAGGTGCGGCTGGGCCTAGCGGGAAGGAGAACCAGCGTGCGCTCAGCCACATTCCTCTCTCTAACATTCAGACGGTGGTTTTGTTCCCAGGGAGGGCCGCAGGAAGTAGCCCTGGCTTCAGGGGCCTCCCTTCGCTCTCCTGCGGTTCTTTTTGGCACTCGGGGCTCGGTTGTGTGTGGAAATTCTTAACTACTTTAGAAGTTTCCCCTAATCTCTGAAATCTCTGAAATGGGTTCATTTTTTTAGCCAGTCTTTAATACCGTCAATTCACGGTTAGTAAAACCTTATATCGAAGAGACATAAGTCTTCCTGTGTTGCCCGGCTAGCTCAGTCGGTAGAGCATGAGACTCTTAATCTCAGGGTCGTGGGTTCGAGCCCCACGTTGGGCGACTAGATGTTTTTGCCTCGGACTTCATGAGTCTTAAAATACGGAGCATATAAACTCTCACACTGCGTGCCATACTTGTTGGATGGAAGGCATAGCTCCTTTGCGAACCGCTTCGGGAGGGAAGCTCCTCACTCTTATTCATTGCTACTCCCTTTCCTCAGGAGTTCGCCATCTTCTACTGGTAGGTTGACTTTTGGCCCTCTCAGATATCAGGGTCTGGTGTAATCAACAAAGCGCTGCCCAGGATGAGCCGAGTCCTACATTAGGTAGAGAGGTAAAGGTGAAGGCAGGTCTTGGTCCTGACTGCGAGCAAGGGAAATGGTATTTGAATTTACCAGCTCCAGGAGTTCTGAAAGCTGATTCTTTTTTTTTTTTTAAATTACTATTTATTTTGATTTTTCTTTTTTAATTGATTTTTATTGAGCTTTACATTTTTCTCTGCTCCTCTCCCTGCCTCTCCCCTCCCCCTTCAGCCCTCCCCCAAGGTCCCCGTTCTCCCAATTTACTCAGGAGATCTTGTCCTTTTTCTACTTCCCATGTAGATTAGATCTATGTAAGTCTCTCTTAGTGTCCGCATTGTTGTCTAAGTTCTCTGGGATTGTGGTTTGTAGGCTGGTTTTATTTGCTTTATGTTTAAAAACATATTACATGAGAGAGTACATGTGATAATTGTCTGTCTGTGTCCGGGTTACCTCACTCAAAATAATGTTTTCTAGCTCCATCCATTTTCCTGCAAAATTCAAGCTGTCGTTATTTTTTTCTGCTGTGTAGTTCTCCATTGTGTACCACATTTTCCTTATACATTCTTTGGTCGAGGGACATTTAGGTTGTTTCCAGGTTCTGGCTATGACAAACAAAGCTGCTATGAACATAGTTGAGCACATGTCCTTGTGGCACGATTGAGCATCTTTTGGATATATACCCAAACATGGTATTACTGTATCTTGAGGAAGGTTGTCTTCTAATTTTCTGAGAAATTGTTACATTGACATCCAAAGGGGTTGTGCCAGCTTGCATTCCCACCAGCAATGCAGGAGTGTTCCTTTTCCCCCACAACCTCTCCAGCATAAGTTGTCATCAGTGTTTTTGATCTTGGCCATTCTTACAGGTATAAGATGGAATCTCAGAGTTGTTTTGATTTGCATTTCTCTGATGACTAAGGATGTTGAACATTTCCTTAAGTGTCTTTCAGCCATTTTAGATTCCTCTGTTGAGAGTTCTCTGTTTAGGTCTGTACTCCATTTTTTAAAATTGGATTATGTGATCTTTTGGTGTCCAATTTCTTGAGTTCTTTGTATGTTTTGGAGATCAAACCTCTGTCTGATGTGGGGTTAGTGAAGATCTTTTCCCATTCTGTAGGCTGTCGTTTTGTCTTGTTGACTGTGTCCTTTGCCTTACAGAAGCTTTTCAGTTTCAGGAGGTCCCATTTATTAATTGTTTCTCTCAGTGTCTGTGCTGCTGGGGTTCTATTTAGGAAGTAGTTCCCTGTGCCAATGCATTCAAATGTACTTCCCACTTTCTCTTCCATAAGGTTCAGTGTGGCTGGCTTTATGTTGAGGTCTTTGATCCATTTAGACTTGAGTTTTGTGCATGGTGATAAATATGGGTCTATTTTCATTCTTCTACATGTTCATATCCAGTTATGCCAGCACCACTTGTTAAATATGCTTTCTTTTTTCCATTTGATGGTTTTTGCTTCTTTATCAAAGATCAGGTGTTCGAAGATGTGTAGATTGATATCCGGGTCTTCTATTTGGTTCCATTGGTCCTCCTGTCTGTTCTTATGCCAATACCAGGCTGTTTTCAGTACCGTAGTTCTGTAGTAGAGTTTGAAGTCAGGGATTGTGATGCCTGCAGAAGTTCTTTTATTGTGTAGGATTGTTTTGGCTATCCTGGGTTTTTTGTTTTTCCATATGAAGTTGAGTACCGTTCTTTTGAGGTCTTTGAAGAATTTTGCTGGCATTTTGATGGGCATTGCGTTGAATGAGAGAGCTGATTCTTATGGCTGCTGAATGAGATAGATAGATAGATAGATAGATAGATAGATAGATAGATAGATAGATAGATAGAGATAGAGAATTAAAATCTTGCTTGAATGAGCACAAGCAAGCAAGCAAACAAACGGTATCTTTGTCTCCCCAAGAGGTTCAGAACCCTCAGTTTTGGGTTTTCTCCACTCCATCCTGCAGACATGCTATCAGTAGGCCTGATCTTTGTTTTTGTTTGGGATAGAGGAATTGAGAACTTGTCATAAGCCAAATATCCTGAGTGAAATACATTAGTGTATCTGAGGGGTGGGGGGCGGGGTGGACGCAGGGTTGGTTAGAGTGACTCACGACTTATGAATGGCTCTAGAAGCCCTGAGCATGGCAAGCGTGGCGCCGATGGATTTTGCCTTTTACCCTTTCTTTCCTTTGCTGGAACCATTAGAATTATATTCCTAAATCTAGCTCCCAAGATCCAATTGTCCACTGACTCATTCCTGAGACAAAACACCAAGGTCCATCAATCAAAATTCATTATTTGCTAACATATCCAATCAGGATTTACCAACTCACCCTAGCACAGATTCCCCTTTTTCTCCTTAAAACCCACTCCGACAAAAAAAAAAAAAAAAAAAAAAAAAAAAAAAAAAAAAAAAAAAAAAACCCGCCTGCTTTCCTTGCTTGCCGCTACTGCTTACTGGTTGACTTTGCAGCCTGCCCGGTCTCGGTCCCTCCTGCTTGTCACTCCGGGATAATGTATCTCCTTTGTGCTAAGAATTTGGTGTCTACGGTGTCTTGCACTGATTGGGGGGGGGGGGGTCGATCTCCCTATAACTTACTATGCCCTTCTGTCCTTGACAGAAGCTCACCGTCTCTATGATATTTCGCAGACTTCTCTATACAAAACAATGTACCAAGAAAATGGCAATTCACCTTGGCTTAAAAAAAATACAATGAAGCTTAAATTTTAAATGATGTGGAAGGTAGCACAATCTTTGAGCATTTGCCTAGCGAGGATCTGAGTTAATCAGCTGGGTGTCGGGGGCAGCGTGCGCCCGCCCGCAGTTAAGGACGTAGTTCTACCCTGGTAGCCCGTTTCCAGGATCATTGGACGTGGGTATGATTCAGGCATTGAGGACTCTTGGACTATGTCGGATCAGTATTCCTGACCTTTTTGGAACCTCAATTGGCACGCCAAAGTAGAACTCTGATGATTCATAGAGAGCCCAAGTTGGAGCCCAACCCATGAACCTGATTTCCCGGGGCCACCCTGAACCAGCCAGATCCAGGTCACTGTTCCGCTGCTTTCCTCCAGGGCCAGTTGTGTGGGGTTTAGCCCTTGGGTCTGCCTGCGTAGATATTTGTGTGGGGTCTGGTTCTGGCTCTGGGACCTTGTTTTTTCGGGTTAAAAGGCGGGAATTGGAGGGAGGCCGGTCGAGCACAGATGGAAGGGAAGTCCCGTCTGGCATGGGCGAAATGATGGACGCTTAGCTCGCTACCGCGCCTTCCGTAGTTTCACCCCAAGAAGGGCTTCTCCAGCCTTCCCGGTGCAGCAACCTTGGCGCCCCGGGGAGGAACCTGGACATCCGAGGTGAGTTAGTGTGGGAGACTCCGAGTAGGACCAGGACTTTTGTCCTTACTTTTCGCAGTTTCCAGTATGCTCAAGTCAACCTTGGTAATCATGATGCTAAAAAAAAATAGTATCACAGGACGCCCGGCTAGCTCAGTCGGTAGAGCATGAGACTCTTAATCTCAGGGTCGTGGGTTCGAGCCCCACGTTGGGCGGTCTGCTCTTTTGGTTTGAATTCTTGAGACACCGAGTCTTGAGATTGGGGTATGGGTGCTGTTCTCCAAGCCCCTCAACGACGTTGTACTGTGTTTTATTTTATCCGATCTTTACCTCTCTCCGTACCGGATTGCAGATTTTTGACTCAGTTTCGCTGGCCTGTGTCAAGCTCTGCGGTGCGGGACGGGCTGCGCTCGACTAGAGGATCAGTATTCCGGACAGTGAGCGGAGGTGAAGACAGTGGGATTGCAAAGAGTTGGGGCACTCATATTGCGGTCCTGACTTTGGGCACTTGAAAGGAGCCTGGAAACCCGAGTCTCTTTGCAGCCTGACCTGGTGGGTCCCAGCCCCAGGGCTCTAGGACCACGATGGAGTAGGACCACAATGTGTAGGTGACTGGCTCGTCTAGGAGAATTCTAGAATTGCTACTGTTAAGAATTGTAATGTAAACATCTGTATTTCCGATAGTCTTAGGCTACTGCTTCTGAGAAAGGGTCGCTATCTACGGGTTGACAATTACTGTCTTCTGTGGACGTGCTATTGGCAAGGGCTCTTCATTTTTGTTTGAGATGAAGGGTTTGAAATTTTACTATGAGTCAGGATCGTGAATGATGCGAATTTTTATTTTAAGTAACAACGCGGGCGGGTGTGGGCGCGGTGACGCGGATTTAGTTAGAGAGAGACACAGGCTTGTTAGGTCCTTCTGTCCAAGGCAGAAACAAGCAACCAATTTTGGGTGGAAAATTACACATTTCTGTTGTATTTCACAGAGAAAGGACAGTTCACCTTAAAAACTATCAAAGAAACACGATATAATATGGCCACACGATATAAGCAATAAGCGTAAGAAAGAAAATTACAAAGATTTTAGACGCTGAAGTCATCAGACAATCATAACACAACTGCGCTCACTATATTTTAAAAAGGGAAATAATGGGAATATCTTTGAAGCAGAAAAGTCCTTCCATCTTTTGGATTGAGGAAAAGAAGCGAATGTTTCTACATTTGAAAACATACAATTGAAATTTAAAAAGTAGATGAGCCCTTGACTAGCGTAAGGCCGCGTGTGTCGAACCTGTCCTAGTCAAAGCAGGATGAACTCTTTGTCCAAGGGTCATTGGATTAGGTCCCTGGGCGTGCAATCCAGGTACTGGGGACACTTGGGCTGGCTGGAGTCAGTGTTTCTAGCCACCCTGGAGCCTCACCTGTGACTTCAAAGTAGGCTCTGCTCACCCACTCTCCGAGTCCCAGTTGGAATATAGTTTACCGACTCGTGTCTCCTTAGGGCTACCCTGTACCAGCCAACTCCCAGGCTGTGTGGTCCTTAGACTAAGCCCAAGACCCGAGAAAGTAAGTCTCCTAACTCCAGGGTTCCCGCCATACCCAAAGCGATCCTTCTCCTTTTTAGGTTTAGTTCCGGGGAAACTGGGATGGGAAAAGCGGAGAAGCCCACGTCGGGGCAGGCGTAGAAGCGACTCAGCTCGACACAAGTGCGGTCTTAGGTTCCGATGCGCTCCTCCACCGCCAGACCTGTTGGGTTTTGTCCCCCACGTCTGGCTGTGTAGATGTTTCGTGAGGTGTGAGACAAACGCGATTAGGTGCGGGACTGGTTGGGGAAAGCTTGTTTTGTAGAGGAGGCGCCACCTGGAGACAAAGATGTGAGACCCCCAGGTCGGGGAGAAGAAGAGAGCTGGCGGGTCAGCCGGTAACCCTTCTAGGCAATAGTTTTATCCTAGGGAGAGCGGTGTGTTGGAGAATTGGGCTGCACTTTCCAGCCCTGGGGTTCATCTCCACGGGCAAAGGCGTTCTTGGCCTAAGGGAGGGAGCAGCCGGGGTGTCTGAGCTGAGCATCTTTATGGGGGGAATTTCAAAATGGTTTCAGTCTCTGATATAGACTTAAGTTCTAGTACCCTCAGGCTATCCTTACTAATTTGTCTATTAAGTAGGCATTTCCTAAGACGCCCGGCTAGCTCAGTCGGTAGAGCATGAGACTCTTAATCTCAGGGTCGTGGGTTCGAGCCCCACGTTGGGCGAGTTGGTATTTTAGTTTGGATTTATCCACAACATAGGACCTTATTGCAGATATTCTGCATCCTTCCCAAATGTTCTCTCAACCACAGGACGGAGAAGAACTCAGACTTGGAGTAGTAGAGCGATCTTGTGGGTCTTCTCTACTTCGAGCCAGCAGGAGAAGGGCCATGGATTAGAGTGGGTGTGGGTGTCACGGAGTGTTTTCCATTTTTTGACTTTCTGGACGGAGTCAGGCACTGGGCAGTTTCTCCTGCTTTTAAATTTACCCTTTCCAGATAGATCTGAAACTTTTTAGGTCTGTACAAGCCAACCACAGGAATTTGTCACCATCCTTAAGAGAAGCAGATGTGCTTAAGTTTCAGGGCTCGTTGGTCTAGGGGTATGATTCTCGCTTAGGGTGCGAGAGGTCCCGGGTTCAAATCCCGGACGAGCCCTTACCATTTTGACCTGTATTGAAAGTCAACCTTGGCTAAATAGAAGGACTGCCTAAACAAAAAGAAGTCTCTAAAGTACTCAAGGTTTTTCTTGCTTGTTTTCTGCTTGAGGCAGGGTCTCCTGTAGCTCAGGTTTGTCCTGAACTTTGCCTTACTGACCTTCCTACCTCCGCTTCTCATTTGCTGGAATCTATAGGCATGTGAATTAATCCAGTGTTCAGGTTGGAGCCCAGAGCTAGACAAGCAATCATCTGAGCCATAGCATCAGCTCGTAATTCAAAATTTCCATCAACGAGAATGGCTGGGATTATTCAAACTAACCTGATGTATAAAAATAGTGAAAAATGCTGGATTAAAAAAAAATCAATCTAGGTGTGGTGTCAAAAAACAAAACAAAAAACAAACAGCCTTGCAAATGGGTAGGATGGTGCATGCCAGATTCCGGTACTGGGGTGGATGGGGCAGGAGACCGAGTGAAAGGACAGTCTGAGCTAAGTAGTGAAATCCTCTTTCCTTCTCCCCCTCAAGTTCCAACCAACCACATCAGAGAACTTTCAGGACACTAAAGGAATTTTTAGCCAAATGTAAATGACCCCGGGAACCCTAGGGAGATGCACGGAGTCTCAAACTAATAGTTCCTTACAAGGCATTTGCCAGTCAATCCCTCTGGGACCCTGGGGATGCTGGGAGAACTGGAGCAGGTGGCTGGGACCCCTTGAATTTGTGCTGGACAGGTGAGAACGCATAGGAAAACTCCCCGCCCGCCCCACCCCGCTGGTTGCTGTTTGGGAGAGAAGATGGCCCAAGATGTTGAGAACCTTATATATCGCTCCAGAGTTTGTGGAGAAAAAAGTTACATTTCCTGGTATATTATCACTGCACTCCTCAAAAACCTTCATGGAGTGAGTTCATGAAGAAAGTGGCCGCACCCTGTCTAGCACGCCTTAGTCTCTGGTTAAATCCCCTGCACGCAACCTAAAGAAGAAAAAAAGAGGGAACCTTTTCCATCAGGGTCAGAGGTGATCCGTGTTACTAGGAACAAGTCTAACAAACGTGCAAAAAGAATGTGTAAATGCCGTTCAGGCATTCGAAAACATAGCTCAACAAAATGGCTCTTCAGCAAGGTCCGCATTGATTTAGCAAGCTGCCATGGACCTGCCGACTAGTCCCAGAGTTTGTGTAGCGCTTCTGCCAAAGAATTTTAGTACGGCTCTGCTGATAAGAAAACAGTTAGAAGCCCTTCCCACGCCTGTAATCCCAGAGTTTGGGAAGTGGAGGGAGGAGGATCGGAAGTTCAAGGTCATCCTCGACTGTGTGGTGAGTCTGAGGCAGCCTGGACTAATCAGGGTTGTGGTACAATCTACAAGACATCTGGCCTACTAATAAATGTCAGTTTGAAGTTTGTCAGTAGCCTTTAGGGGCAAATCTGGTACCAGATCACCGGACTCTAGTTATCAGAAGTCTGTTCTCGGGTCCTAACTGGACCTGAAGAGTCGTCCGAGGTCTGTGCCCTCCTCGGGCCCTCTGGTCTCCTAGCATCTTTCAGGTCTCCGAGGCGCAGACCCGCGCTGGACTAGCTAGGACCTCAGTTTTATGGGTCCTAGTTGGATCTTCCTTTTTCTTTTGCATTTTCGTAAAAATGTAAAGTGTTTTTTTTTTTTTTTTTTTTTTTTTTTTTTTTTTTTTTTTTTTTTTTTTTTTTAAGCTAGCGAAGTTCACTTCACGCTTAGGACGGGAAACCTATTTCAAGAACCGCAGGCTGCGCCAGCCTCTGCAGTCCCGGATGAGTCTCGGTCTCCCAGCACCGCGGTTGGAAACCGCAAGGAGGATTCCAGAGCAGAGGACGCTGACAGATGCGAGGAGGAGGAAGGTGTCCCTCTAAGGTTCCGGGAGCTGGACGGCGGCGTGGAGACGGATCTGAACAGCTTCCGATTCTGCCGAATTTTCACCACTAGGCAAATTGCCAGTTACCGTGAACGAAGAGAGAGTTTCCTGAAAACTCCGCCAAGGAAGTCGCTTCGGGCCGCTCTGTTGTCTGGCACCCCGAAACCCCGGGTGCACCGGTGTCTGCACAGCGAGAGGCTCAGGGCCGAATCTTCTGGACCCTGTACGGTGCTCAAGCTCCGAAGGTCGCGTCCAGTCCCGGGGCTGCACGAGTGAGGACGCGAAGGCTCTGACTTCTGCGATCGAGCCTTGTAGGGTCAGGTGGGTGGGTTCCTCTGTTTCGGTCTGGGTCTGTCCCCTGCGTCTCTCTTTGCAGTACGGTTCAGTGAGAAGCCAGGGAAGAACACACGCGAGGGATTTTCGAGGGTCCAGGACTTCACCGACAGAGCCAGCTAAGGACCCCCATTTTTTCCTAGTGCTACCCAAGTCTTCATCCTAAGGTTAATGCGGTGTGTCGGGAGCCAGGCAGCCCCGGGGAGGAAGTGCAGGCGCGAGGCCCGGCGGAGCGGCGGACTGAGGTTGCAAGATCCGGAACGTGCCCAACCAGAGGAGCTCGTGGCATGCGAGGGCGCTGAGGCTGGAAGACTATAGTGACTCGGGCAAGATATCTTGGGTAAATAAATGCCTACACCAATAAATGAACGACAGTTTAACCACCGGCGTGGAAGTGTTCCTTTTAAAACTTTTCAAGGGAAAGGCAGACCGTCTGCCCCAGTGGCCTAATGGATAAGGCACTGGCCTCCTAAGCCAGGGATTGTGGGTTCGAGTCCCACCTGGGGTAATATGGTCTCCAACTACCTTTGACAGGTAACATTTTAAGCTGCTATATGATCTACAGCACAGCATAATGGAAAGAAAATCAAATAATCAAAAGATAAAAAGATGTCATTTGCTCAAGAAATGTGCCCTTGTGATTAGACGTTTAGGGTTTTGGAAAGCAGCCTGGGTGTTCTCTTCTGTCAGCCCCTTTCAGCTTCTGAGCTGCCAGCTGCTTTTGGGAGATTGTCTACCCTGGTTGGAGACTTTCAGGTGTACAAGAATCTGTTTACAAGATGTTTTAGTGTAGCTGTTGGATAAAAGAGGGAAAAGGATTGTTAGTAGGGGAAGAATGAAATACATTTGTTTCTTTCTGTTTCTTTCTTTTTTGGTGTGTTCCCTATGTTGTCCAGGCTGACTTTGAACTCTCCTTCAGTTTCAGCCCCATGAGTGGCTCCCTTACAGGAGTGACCCCATCATATGCAACTTCAATTTATTTATTAACACGATTCAACCCCAGAAAGACAATTTAATCTCTTCTGGTCTACTTGGATGATAAAACATGGGAGGGATTTTTATCAGACAAGCTCGTCATGCCTGGTTCCTGTCAGGGCTGAGGACTTTTTACTTCCTTGGACTAGAGGAGGGAGGTCAAAGGGAGGAAGGGTTGTCCTCTGACAGGCGGCCCTTGACGAACTGGCAGGGTTGCGGGGGAATGACTAAGGACTGTATTAGAGTCATGGATGATCTACTGTTTGAATCTCTGCTTCTTCGAAATGGCTATTTCTATGACATTTTATAGTTCCTTCGAGGTGGGAAAAAGATGGGAGGGGGTCTTGGTATTAATCTATCATTTGGGGTCCAGCAAATTCTATCCCTATTGGTCTGTGACTTAGTGAGTACATCAGTAACATAAAACCCAAGATCCTTTGAACACAAGACCAGCTGTTGTTGAAGGCACCTTCCTGGAGTAGGCGCTCAGACACCACTGAGAGCGGAAGAAAGGAGCTGTCGTTGGTGGGTGGTAGTCAGGGCAGCTGCAAGGCTGTGATGACAAGTCCGGTTATATTCTAAAACCACAAGGTAGAGTGGGCAAGCATGATTCTAAGGAGAGTAGGTGGCAGTCTGCAGGTTTTTAAGGGATGACCAATAGTTCCAGCTATTTTCCCAGGTCCTTCTGTTTCAGGTAGCAAGTGAAGTCATGTTTGGAAAATAGGGAATACAAACTGCTTTCTTTAGCAAATTACTAAAGAAATCATAAATCAGTATCTAGTAATTGTTTTTTTTTTTAACTCAATTTTACTTCACTGTCTTCTGGGAAATGGGCTGGTTGCTCAGAGCATGGTGGAGTCTGACTGCATCCTAGAGTAAGCAGGCACGTGTGGTTTTTCTCTGTTCCCCTTTGTGCTCTCACCTTTTTCTATTTCCCTTCACGTGCCCCTCTTCACGCCCTCCTCTTTCCTTCCCTTGGCTATCAGTGGCTATCAGTGCGGGGTGGGGAGAATTACTGGGAGGAGAACAGAAGCAGGTGTTTGTGTTCAGGTTAAGTGATCTGCTGGATTTAAGCTGCAAAACTCGACCTGGAGGAGGGAGGGAAAGCGAAAAGCAGCAGTAGATTCTAAGCTGGAGCCCATCTCTATTTTCTTATTTTAACCTGTTCTAGACAGCATCTTACCACATAGCTCAAGATGGCCTTGGTATCTCTCCCTCTTTCTCCCTTACCATTTCTCTCTTTCCCTCCTTTCCCTTCTCTGCCCAGGCAGGCGTCAAACCTAATACATAGCCAATGATGGCCTCAAGCTCTTGATTCTACTCTTGTCAACCTCTTAAGAGCTGGCATAACAAGCCTGCACTCCCAGTTTGCCTTGTTCTCTCTCTTTCTCTGTTTTTTTTTCAGACAGGGTTTTGGTGGCGGAAGTCACAAAACAATCCCACACTAATTCAGAATTATGAATAATAAAGGGTTATTTATTTAGGGGAGACTTACAGATCACTGTCCTAGATCACAGTCCTCTGCATGAATGGGGAACAGGAACAGAGTCTAGCAGTCAGAAGTGAGAGCCAGAAACAAGAGAGTGAGTGCACGCTTTACAGCTGCATCTATAGTATAAGAGGCCATGCCCAAGTGGGCTGGTATCTTTTTTTTTTTTAATATTTTTTATTATGTATACAATATTCTGTCTGCATGTATGCCTGAAAGCCAGAAGAGGGCACCAGACCTCATTACAGGTGGTTGTGACCCACCATGTGGTTGCTGGGAATTGAACTCAGGACTTTTGGAAGAGCAGGCAATGCTCTTAACCTATGAGCCATCTCTCTAGCCCCATGGACTGGTATCTTAAAGGCTATTGGCTGAAGGAGAAGAAGGAACTCCCACAGCACCTCTCCCTTTTGTTTAAACAAGATAGTTCCAAACCTAATACAAAACTATAGACACTAGGAACAGATATCAAGTATAAGATTAGAATTACAACCAGCATAAACAATATTAAGCAAGGAACATATGCTAAATGTTTCAATAAACATTCTATCCTAAGGAGTCTAAGTTTTGTATTGGAAATGGCTTGGCTAGATCATAAGAGGATGGTAACTATGACTATCTAATCTTCAACCCCATCGAAGACCTGAGAAGGGAGATAATATTACTTGAGTAGGCAGGAAGTGCAATCAAGCAGCTTCCAAAATGTGCAGTAGATGACAGAGACAACTGTGGTCGAGGCATGAGCAGTTCCTTGCCCAAAGGCCAGTTGTGCCAAGAAGACAAACTCCAAATGTAGCGTCTTTTGGTGCGCAACACTCTCTCAGAATAGATTGGTGTTGCCAGGAGCAGTTGTGTCTCACATCAACAGAATCCTAAGTTATTTAAATGCCATGTTCTACAGATCTTTGAAGTGGTTGAAGGTTACCTATCTATGCAGAATACAATCTCTATATATTTAAAGAACCTAATTAGTCTAACTAAAAGTATAAAAAACATGAATGACTATTGACCTAAAATACTTAATACTTAAAGATTAAGACTTCATATCAGAATATTAAACAATCTTTAAACAACTGTGCAATAAAGAAGGAAATGACCTCAAAATGTAAAGAATGTATAAGTCTTGATCAGAGGTAGAAATATATATTGTAATATGATAAATATATCCTAAAATTATATCAATATACAGAATGTCTTAAACAGAGGTAGAAACACACATGCATACAATATAACAAAATAATTTTGCATAGGTGTACAAATATTGTAAATAGAAATGACAAACATAATTTGAACTTGTATCAATATACAAGAAACTATACCAGTGTAAATTGTCCATAAATAATAGCTCACAAGTACTCACTCTAGCCATCACTATTATTACTATTAATACTGTGATATGTTCACACTAAATTACCTATTATCCCATTCAATCGTTCCTTTTTTTTGAGATCTCTAGGCCTACACAATTTCCACCCCAACCCCAACCCTATGCAAGTAATAATCAACCCCTAAATGGTGTCTCTAACCGTGAGGACAAACTTTGTTGGGAGAGGGGACATTGCTTTCTAGAATTGCTTCCTGCTGTCTTGGTGGGGGGGGGGTGATGTTTTTTTCTATGGGATCCTTTAAAAGTAAAATGATGGTTAAGTTTCAAGATTGCTGTTTTGCATAATTGCAAATGGTCTCTGAGTAGTCAGTAGAGTTTTTCTGAAGTTCTTATTTGGAGTTCTGGACAGAACGTTGTAAGAAGGTGCACCATTTCCATAGCTGGTACCCAAAACCAGTCTCATAATAGTGCTATCAACATCATGATGTCATATTAACCAGGTGGAGTTGTTGTTGTGGGGCCCCATCTTCTTCCTGGAAGCTTCAAAGATTACTGCAGGAAAATCTACTGCTCATTGTGGAAAACTTAAGC
Organism: Arvicola amphibius; assembly: GCF_903992535.2. Lineage (NCBI taxonomy): Eukaryota > Metazoa > Chordata > Mammalia > Rodentia > Cricetidae > Arvicola > Arvicola amphibius. Next base: position 91,873,428 of record NC_052050.1, read on the forward strand.
ATTATTCATATAGACATATATTCAGCAAAAGATATGATATCAACAAAATGGGCTTGGAGAAAAGTAAAATATTTCCTTAAAATCTATCTTCTTTTTTTTTTTTTTTGGTTTTTCGAGACAGGGTTTCCCTGTAGTTTCTGAAGCCTGTCCTGGATCTAGCTCTTGTAGACCAGGCTGGCCTCGAACTCAGAGATCCTCCTGCCTCTGCCTCCCGAGTGCTGGGATTAAAGGCATGTGCCACCACCACCCAGCTAAAATCTATCTTCTTTCTATCCCATACCAGATAGCTCCTGACATGAGACAGAAATTCTGAATTTTTCTTTTAACAACATGCTTGGATTTAGAGAAGGATAGCCATTGTCCAGCTCCAAAGCCAGCTCTTATTTTTAAATAGAGATGTATATACATGTCCAAATAATCAAATTTTACCATGCAGATAATACAGCATCATAAGGCAGATTTCTTTTTTGCTTGTTGATTCTTTCTGGATATCTATCCTTTTACTCTTTAGGTATCTAGATGTCCAAGGTCTCTCCACTCTTTGAAGATGAATATTTTCCTGCAAAGACAAGAACAGAACCTGCCCCAACCCTATGAAGTTTTCTTATACCTGTATGATTGTCACCTCTGTGGATGAGCTGTCATTTCTCTTTCTCAAGATGTTTCTCTTTTTCAAACCAAATCTTTATCAATTTTGATGGTATCCATAGCTTTTGTTCTCCTGTAGAAACAAGAGTGAAACCCCAACGTAGCACATCTCCTAATTTCCACTGGGTGAGGTCAACACATCCTTGAAATACACCGGCCGATTCAATTCAAAAGTTTTTTTCTATTATCCAATGTCTCTCTGCTGCTGTTGTTCCTTTCTCATTAGCATTAAGAAAATTCAAGTAATAAAGCATTATACAATCTATTCTATCCCTTTCTGTTTGTTTAACATACTCTTTATAGTTTGATTTGATCTTTCTATAACTGCCTTCCCTGTAGGATTGTTTGGTATACCTGTAATATGATATATATATCCTGGGATTGAACTCAGGACATTTGGAAGAGCAGGCAAAGCTCTTAACCATTGAGCCATCTCTCCAGTCCTATGCTTTATATTATAATAAGCAAAAAAAACCTGTTTCATTTTCTTAGACACATATGCTAGACCATTGTCTGTCTTTATTTGTGCAGGTATACCCATGATGGCCATAACTTCTAATAAGTGCATGATTACTGAATCAGCCTTTTCTGAGCTCAAGTCAGTTGCCCATTAAAAACCTGAATAAGTGTCAATGGTGTGGTGTACATATTTTAATTTTCCAAATTCTTTAAGGTGGGACACATCCATCTGCCAGATTTAATTCCTTTGAGTACCCTTTGGGTTACTCCTTGCTGGTAATGGTGTTTGGTTATAGAAAGAGCAAGTAGGACATCTCTTTATAATCTCCTTCGCTTGTTGCCATGTAATAGAAAACTCTTTCTTTAAACCTTTGCTATTGACATGATGTTTCTTATGAAATTCTGAGGCCTTCAGCACACTCCAATCAATAATTGATCAATTTCTGCATTACCTTGTGCTACAGGACCTGGCATACCCATATGGGATCAAATGTGTGTTATGTATATGGGACAAAGCCTATTCTTGATTATATCTTGCACCTGGATAAACAAAATGAACTCAATTCTGTATCATCTGGTATAAATTCAGCAGTTTCAATATGCAAGACAACTCTTTTTGCATATTGCAAATCAGTAATGATATTGAGAGGTTCTTTAAAATCCTTTAGTACCATGAGAATAGCATATAATTCTGCCTTTTGGACAAAATTATAAGGGCTTTGTTCCACTTTACTTAATTTTTTTGATTTGTAACCTGCCTTTCTGGATTTTTTTGCATCAGCATAAAATGTACGGGCTCCAGTTATTGGTGCATCACACACAATTTCAGGAAGAATCCAAGTAGTTCTCTTTATAACCCCAAGAAGCAACCCTAACTGCCATTGTGAAATTGAAGCAGTGACTGATCTAGCTTCTTGTAGCTAGATGAAGTTATTGGGCCTGGCAGTCAGTGTACCCCTCCAGCAAGCCTACCCAGAAGCACACGGGGGTTTTATTTGTATAACAGCCAGGTGTCTGGAGCAGGAAGGAAGGCCGTGACTGGTGCCTGGATAGAAATGGGAGGGAAGGTAGAGGGAGAGCTCATTGGCATTACAAGACCTAGGCAGGAAGCCAGGTGAACAGAATAAAGGACATTTACTTAAATGTTCAAGTCAAAGTCCATTAGAATCTCTTTTAGAGATTGGAGCCTCCAGGCCAGCCTGGCCTACAGAGTGAGTTCCAGTACAGCCAGGTCTACACAGAGAAACTGTGTCTCGAGATTACAGCCTCCATATATTAGGCTCCTTCTTGTTTTTCTTTGGTGGCTAAGGCTGGTTTCTAGAGTGGTGAACCCAGGGTTTGCTTTCAGACCCTTTGTTAGCTGTTGGAGAGTCTAGAATCAGAAGTCCCTCTCAGATGGCTTCTAGATAGGGAAGAAAATGAAACTTTTAGGTCAGAACCTAATAGAGGACCTGTCTTCCTTAGCTTTAGGTAGGCGTAGCAGCTAGCCAAAGTCTGAAGTCTCCTACCCAGGAAGCAGTTTCCTTGTTTATTTTTTATTTTTATTTATTTATTTATTTATTTATTTATTTATTTATTTTTTTCTCTGTGAGCACAGCTTTATTGGGTAACACTGGAGCACCCCCAAGTGGCTCTGGATCACTAGTGTGACAGGATAGGGTGGCACATCACTAGGTGACTGGAGCGACCTGGGGAAGAGACAATTCTCAGTTGCCAGCTACAGGTATAGATGTCACTGCTTGTTCTCAGGTCTGTGGCTGTCAAGGGCACTCACTACATGGGTGGGAGAAGTTTCTTGTGGAGACCAGTGGGGCTTACCTAGCCTCCAAATGGCTAGGTGAATTGTTTGAGAGCTGGCAGGACAACAGAGCCAGGTTCATTACAACGTGTCACCCACAGGAAGTCGAGTGCCTCTTCAGTACCAGGAAGCTTCCAGCTTTATCATCACCTGCCCATTGCTGTCCCAGGTGCCATCAGAACTGGAACAGGGTCCTCTTCAGGTCCGGCCAGACTGTGGGGTCACGTGTAAAGTCCCAGTGCCTTTAGGATGGTGTCTTGTTGGAGGTGGTGGCCCCTGTCTTCTTCGATGCACCCTTCAGCAGTGTGAGCTTCTTAGGCAGGCTGGAGTTGGCCTTCATTACCACGTCACGTTCAATCTTCTTCCGGATCCCCACTTCCAGGCTCTTCTTCAGCTTTTGCTGCTGCACGACTCGCGCCTTCTTGGGAGCGATGACTCGACTGCCTTTCCTAGGCCCTCGGCTCCGCTCCGCAGCTGCCGCCTTGCTTTTAGAACTTGCGCTGTCCCTGCGCCATGTTGTACCACGAGCCGGAAGAGGCCTATTTTTTATTTTTTAATACAGGGTTTCTCTGAGTAGCCCTGACTGTACTGGAACTCGCTCGGTAGGTCAGGCTGGCCTTGATCTCAGAAATCCACCTGTTTCTACCTCCTGAGGGCTGGGATTAAAGGTGTGCTGGCTGTTTTCTTATCAAGAAGATAATAAGTAGTAATGAATTTGTCTAAATGACATTCCACATGGGTTTAAGTCTAATGTCTGGGGAGTGAGCTCTTTGGATTGTTAAAGAAGTACACCCCTCATCTCACTCTTTGGTTAGACGTTCTTGTTGGATATTTAAGACCATGCAGGTGGTCAACATCAGCCTTTCTTTTAACAGTTAAGACCAGCTGAAGATATAGTCCTCAGGGGTCACATTAGAGGAACCTTTGGCTTCTCTGGCCCTCCTTTGCCACTTCCACCATTGAGGTCTGGTATTATCTCTGTGGTCTAATGGAGGAACACATTGACCATATCACCTGGCAGTACCTTGTTGGAGTCTCCTCTGGATTTTCCATTTCCATGATCCCATTAGGCACTGAGCAAGGTGAAAACCAGAAAGGAAAATTAAGTTGGGAGAAGAAAGCAGGAACATGCATGCAGGAAGTGATAGGAGTAATCCCCTGGGAGCTCAGGTAGTTTTATGGGTGCTGACATTTTGATTCATGCCATAGGGTGCAGTAACCAAGATGGCAGTGAAGTCACATGGGTATGGTCATCTTGATAATGTCACTTACCAGGGTGATGACCAACTCACTTGCTTGTCTCCATCTTGATAAGGTCACCAGCCAAGATGGTGACAAAATAATATACTTACCTTTTTTTTTTCTTGCTTATTGTGAGCTCAGCTCTATGATAAAATTAGCCATTGGGACACAAGTCTCTCGGGGATCCGTGTCTCACAGATTAGATGTGGACAGTTACTCCTCTTCTTAAAAAAAAGGTACTGAGTTAGGTTAGCATGGATGTAGGAGAAGACGATAGTACATGTAGCCTAGGCATGTGGATTTGAGAATAAAAAAAAAAAGCAAAACAAAGAGACGGAGGAATGACTTCATGGTCTCACCCCGAGAAAGGGAGTCCGTATGCCTTGCACGCTCTGTAACCGTGGACTCCAAGCAGTGTCACCTAGAGCCTGGTTTGACCTCCCTTCGGTTTCTAGGTACTAGCCTTACTGGGAAGGGGAATCACGAAAGCAGAGAGGAAGTGTAGTTGTGTCCAGGGCCCATAGGTGGTGCTGTTGCACTGGGAGCATATGGCCCAGCAGGGAAGGAGCCCTGACCTTAGCGCCATTTTCTCTCACCTGAATTGAGAGACACAAAACTAGCCAGAGGCTAGGCTGAGATTAGACAGATTTGTGAATAATGAATGGCCAAGGACTCCTACGGAGTGGTGGACCAGGACTCTCCACTCACTTCATGTCAGTGACATGTCTTGTTCATTCTCATATTCAACCCAATGAGTACTTTGCCATTCTTTACATTACCTAACATAGTCTTTTGTACAGAGCTTTCTGGTCTCTAAGTCATTTTCTTGGGGTTTCCCACATTACTGAGAAACCTTCTGTCTTGGAATTGTTATGGACCCCTGGAGAGTGTCATTCTCCTGGGATCATGGAGGCCACCACAATAGGGGTGGGACACTCTTTCCCTGAAGGAGGGCATCTAAACACTCTCTCAGATGGATTTGAAATCCTGGATGAGCCCCACAAGTGTTATCAATTTTTTTTTTTTTTTTGGAGACAGAGTTTCTCTGTGGCTTTAGAGCTTGTCCTGGAGCTAGCTCTTGTAGACCAGGCTAGCCTCGAACTCACAGAGATCTGCCTGCCTCTGCCTCCTGAGTGCTGGGATTAAAGGTGTGCATCAGCACTGCTCAGTTAGCAAATTAAGTCTTGATGCTGCACAAAGGAACACACCAACAAAGAGAAAGTAACTTGGCAAAGCAATTTCTTTTTGTAAAAAGGGTGCACGAGAAATCAATAGGGATAGTGAGCTTACTTAGCCAAGGCAGCCCCCGTCTTCTGTCTTTGATGTAGTTGGTGGCTGTGTCTCATTCCATTGGTTGGAGCTCAACTTTACAATCTGGTACAATTGGCTAATTGAGACAAAGTGGAACTATGGGGTCTTGTTGAGCTAAATACCTTTGATAGAAAAAAAACCATTTCTCTTAGGTATGCCCAAGAGACTGGTCTGCCAGGTGATACTAGATCTAGTTTATCAAGTTCACAACTGAGAAGAACTGTCTTAAGATCAAGACTGTAGTAGGGCACTTTTGGTCTTTGATCTAGGATGTCCACAAGGGTCACTGTTGGTGTAGGGGGTCACTGTTGGTGTAGGGGGTCACTGTTGGTGTAGGGGGTCACTGTTGGTGTAGGGGGTCACTGTTGTTGGTCTAGGGGTCACTGTAGGTCTGGGGGGGTCACTGTTGGTCTGGGGAGTCACTGTAGGTCTGGGGTTACTGTTGGTCTGGGAGGGTGTGAATTTGGAATTATTGATAGGTATGTTATATGGCAAGAGAAAGTCTGTAAAATGAAGTTGGATAGAAGCTGTGGTAGTGAAGTTATTTCTTCTGGGCCTGACAAGAATCTATCTTACTTAGGACAGATTGCTATGGAGACCTACAGTCATGGCAATCAAACAGCAAACCAGCAGAGTGACAGGTAGGTTTATGGCAATGACATGGGGCTGTTGACACTCCCTTGTGAAAATGATGTCATCTGACTCTCCTCTGAGCTTTACCCTGTGCTGTCCTAACCCCCATCCTCCAGCTCCTATGCTACAGGCAGCAGGAAGTTGGTCAGAGCTATAACAACCACACTGGGGAAACCCCCTGCCAGAGCAGAGTTGTTACACTCACAGTGAGAAACCATTCCCTAGAGAGGAACTGTTCCTGTACTGCTACACGTACAGGGACATTGCCTTTCCATCCAAGCCATAATGCTCACACTATCTGTGTTGAAGAGACATTATTTTTTAATTCTTCCCAGAAAAAGTCACACAACAGAAATGAAGAGGAAAGTGTGACATCATCATGGGGGCCTGAATTTAGTTTGAAAACACAGACTTCCTAAAAAGACAGTTTGAAATGTGCGGCAATTACGTTCATCAGTAGTTGCTGTTTCTCTTTAGGCTAATTAAAGTTGGTTTTCTGTCACTTTCAAGTAACATCTTTACTAAATGTGTAAGTTAGTAACTATGACTAGTAACTGGATATTTTTTGTGTAATCAGCTTTGCGTGATATTTATTTTGATTTGGAGAGACTATGTGTCTGATGAGGATATAAGAGCTCATTATAACCCTGAGGTTTTAGTTTTGAGTTATCTGTAGTTGCTGAATGTTAATTAAAACACGATGTTAATTAAGACACATGAATGAAGAACTTGGTTATAAATAACTCAAGGCAGATTAGAGTAACACATACCTCTTGCATTAGTTACTTTTGGGTCCCTAGAGTGGGGTTAGCTAACAGCTAGGGAGGGTTTATTTTTGATTTGTAGTTTTGGAGAGGTCAGCTTATAGTTGCCTGGCCCCGTGTGCTTGGGAAGAGCACGTTGGTGGGGACATGAGTCAAGAGTGCTTTCCTGCTTCATGACAGTCAGGACATAGAGTGAGAGGCAGACAAGAGTTTGAAACAAGGTACAGTCCTAAGAACACAGCATCCCACCAGACCTGGAACTTCCAGTTTCCCCAAACAGGGACACCTACAGGAGACAAAGCTTCAAAACAAAAAACTTGTTGGGGACAATTGCATTCAAAGCTTAAGTTAGACATAATTAAGACACAATTTCAAGGATTCAGATAACACTTCTGACTCAGAGTGTGTGGTTATTTTATGGATAGTTAGTTGCTGTGGGACTCCCCTCTGTATGCTATGAATATGTTTTGTTGCCATTGGTTAATAAAGAAGCTGCTTTGGTCTATGGCAGGGCAGAATATAGCAAGGTGGGCATTCTAAGCAGAGAGAGAGGAGGAAAGAAGGCAGAGCCAGGGAGATGCCATGTAACTGCCGAAGGAGACAGATGCTGGAACCTTACTGGTAGACCACAACCTTGTAGTGATATACTGACTAATAGAAATGGGTTGACTTAAGATCTAAGAGTTAGTTAATAAAAAAGCCTGAACTAACAGGCCAAGCAGTGTTGTGATTAATATAGTTTCTATGTGATTATTCAGGTCTGAGTGGCTGGAAACAAAATGGAGCCCACTGTCTGGGAGCATGGATTCACAAAAGACCTAAAAGAGCTTAAAAAAAAAAAACACTAGGGTTTCTAGACCCACAAAAACAGGATCTAGGCGCTGTTTTTTGGTAGCTGCATTTTTTCAGATAGGCTCTGTTTACTGATGGTGAGCAGAAACATGGCTTCTTTATGAGAAAGCTTCCTGACCTAGCATTAGCAGCTAAAAACAGCAGGACTTCTTTAAGAGATGACTTCCTGGTTTGTGCTGGCAGCATGAATGGCTCTGGCTTTTTTAGGAGCTCCTGCACTTAAATGGGGTTTGTGAGCAGTATGCTACTAGTTGCTTAATGGAGACAGACCTGCTGTGTCCCTGGAGCTGGGGTGGTGAGCATGGCTAGCAGAAGTGGTGAATGTACCTCCGCCTTGTTGGATGGAGCAGAGCCAACAGGCAGGGCTATGGAGTTGGTCCTAGCCACTCCTGCTTAGCATTTAAAAAAAAGCACTCCTGGTCAGAAATATATACTTATTAGAATCCCCATTTTACCAATTTGTAAGTAGATTCATCATCAATGGCTTCTATTTCTCATTCCCTTTAAAATGGAAAAAGCATTTGACTTGTCTCATGACCCCTTATAAATCTAATTGTTGGCATATGAATTGCCAATATGAATGAGCCAATAGGGATAATTCTCACTCAAGCCAACATGGTGTGTGTGTGTGTGTGTGTGTGTGTTTATACAAGAAAGCTATACAGCACTTGCGGATGTCAGAGAACAGCCTGCTAGAGCTAGTTGGACTGTGTGGGTCCTGGGGATCAGCTGAGGTCATCATGCTAGGTGGTTAATGCCTATAACTGAGCCATTTCATAGGCTCTTGAAGTCAGTCTCTTGATTCTTATATGGCCTCACATTTCTCAACAGTGACATTAACTTGAACTGTGTGTGTGGAGGAGAATATGCTGGATTCTGACGTTTTCTATAGCAGAAGGGTGTAGCCTGTAGTTACCCTCAATATCCCACAATTTCCAGTGTTGTTTAAGGTCCGAGGAAGAGACTCAGGTGACAGTCTTTATTATCAGTGTTGGACCCCAAAGAGCCCAAGAAGGAGAAAGGACAAATTGCTCTCTGCTTGTCTCTAATGAGGCTCTCAGGGACTATGGCCCTCGTGGCCATGGAAGTTCCTCTGAAGAGCTTGCCCTGTGCCTCCCCAGATGTCCTTCTGCTCCTGACGGCTCAGCCCAGGCTCCAGAGCACCCTGCATACAGCCCTACAACACTAACGACATTTCTCCTGCCTCAGAACAACTTCTGTCCAAGTAAAGAATGTGAAGCAAGCCCAGTACTTCTGGTGACATCGAGGACTGTTAGCTGCTCTCAATGTTAGGTCAGTAGGACTTTATGCTGCATATTGGAGGTGAAATTTCTCTAGAACCATGTTTCTTGCTTCTGCTAGAATTATTATGTCTGTAATTTATTTTTAGTTTTTTGAGGCAGGGTTTCTCTGTGTAGCCCTGTAGGCTGTCCTGGAACTTGTTCTGTAGATCAAATTGGCCGTGAACTCATAGAGATCCTCTGCCTTCCAAGTGCTGGGATTAAAGGTGTGTACCAGCACCGTCAGGCTTTGTCTGTAATTTCCAAAAATCACACTTTCCTTTTCTTTTATTGGATTGCAAAGATAGCTCAGCACTTAAGAGCACTGGCTGCTCTTCTAGAGAACCCAGCACCCGTAGGATAGCTCATAACTGTCTCTAACTCCAGTTCCTGGGTATCGGATACCCTCACACAGACATTCATGCAGGCAAAACATCAATGCACATAAAATAAAAACAATTAAAAAATTTACACTTTTAAAACATTAGGTAGACAGGCATTGTGATCATGTCACCCATGAACTTGGGAAGCAGGGGCAAGAGGATTCTAAGTTCAAGGTCACTCTTGTCAACACAGGGACACCCTGTCTCAAAGACCCAAAAGGAAAACAATGAAAGAAAGTTCAAGCAGCGCACATGGCTGGCCAGAAACTCACTGTCATAAACTGTTCAGCATCCTTCGTGAGACGCCACACACAATCCATTCACAAGCCTGCGCACTGTGCCAATGAAGAGGTGAAGCCACTGCGGGGAACAAATTGTTCATGCCTTTGCCAAATTTTCTGACCTATTTCTCTGTAATTCAAGTTGTCCAATCTTCACCAGAATTCCCAAGTTTGAGGATTTAATCATCTTTGCTTGCTCATAGTCCAATGAGAGGCAGCAACCAGTCGAGTGTCTCCGAGTTCCTCCTCCTGGGACTCTCCAGAGATCCCCAGCAGCAGCGGTTCCTCTTCCTGCTCTTCCTCACCATGTACCTGGCCACTGTGCTGGGGAACCTACTCATCATCCTGGCCATTGGCTCAGACTCCCGCCTGCACACCCCCATGTACTTCTTCCTCAGCAACCTGTCCTTCGTGGATGTCTGCTTCTCCTCCACCACTGTCCCCAAGGTGCTGGCCAACCACCTACTCGGGACTCAGGTCATTTCCTTCTCTGGGTGTCTCACACAGATGTATTTTCTTTTCATGTTTGTGGACATGGACAATTTCCTGCTGGCTGTGATGGCCTATGACCGGTATGTGGCCATCTGCCACCCTTTACACTATACAACAAAGATGACCCATAAACTCTGTGTCCTGATGGTGGCCGGATCATGGGTCACTGCCAATCTGAATGTCCTATTACACACTCTGCTCATTGCTCGGCTCTCATTCTGTGGAGACAATGCCATCCCCCACTTCTTCTGTGACATTACTCCCCTCCTGAGACTGTCCTGCTCTGACACACACCTCAATGAGCTGATGATCCTCACAGAGGGAGCTGTTGTCATGGTCACCCCATTTGTCTGCATCCTGATCTCCTACATCCACATTACATCTGCTGTCCTGAGAGTCTCGTCCCCAAGGGGAAGATGGAAAGCCTTCTCCACGTGTGGCTCCCACCTGGCTGTGGTCTGTCTCTTCTATGGCACCATCATCGCCGTGTATTTCAACCCCGCATCTGCACATTCATCTGAGAAGGACACGGCAGCCACCGTGCTGTACACAGTGGTGACCCCCATGCTGAACCCGTTCATCTACAGCCTGAGGAACAGGGACCTGAAAGGGGCTCTCTACAAAGTGGTCCACAGAAGGACCTTTTCTGTTTAACGAGAAGATTGTACTGTTCCGGATCATGTTTTAGAGTTGAGCACAGTTTGCAACTGGACTGTGTTAAACTCAGTTAAAAACCAATTGTTTCTTTCTTGTTAGAGGATTCTCATTCACTAGCTGCCAGAATGGAGTTACTAAATAATGGGACTCCACCTTTCTTTGTCTTGATTGTTTCTTGGGCTCTAGGGATGGAACCTAGGGCTCTGCACATGCTAGGTAAGAGCTCTACTCTGTACTCTATTCTGCAGCCATTCATACTAATTTTAAAATTGTTTTATGTGCAATCAACTTGTTACATTTTTGTCTGTCCATCTGTCGATTTCATGTTCAAGTGTTTGGTGTAGTATGTGACTGTGTGAGTGGATGCCAGAGGTCAATCTTGTGTGTCATTTCTCAGGAACCATACACCTTTTTTTTTTGTGTGTGTTACAATGTCACTCATGGGACCTTAGGCTCATGAATTAGTCTGGATTGACTGCCTGTGCACCCCTGGAATCCACCAGTTTTCAGGACCAGCACTGGGATTACAAATTCCATCAACTGTGTCCTGATTTTGCATTGGTTCTGAGGATTTAATTTAGTCCCTCATGCTTGGAAAGCAATCACCTTACAGACGGAACCATCTCCTGTTTGAAATAAGATATATTTGTGAGCCAAGTATGGTGCCGTATGCAGAGGCAGGTGGATCTCAGTGATTTCTAGTATATCCAGGCCTCCATAGAGAGTCCTGGAGCAATCGAGGCTAAATAATAAAATCTTGCCTCAAATACAATCAAGCAAAAATTGCTTGTTTTTGTTTTTATTTAAATGCGTGTGTGTGTGTGTGTGTGTGTGTGTGTGTGTGCACATGCATGACATGGTCTGTAAGGTGGAGGGTCCTGGACAACTTTCAGGACTGAATTATCTTGTTTCAACTGTGTGGGTGCCAGGAATCCAACTCACAGACAAGAATGTAGCAAGCGCCTTTCTCCCCTGAGCCATCCCTCCTTCCCCTAAGAGAAGTCCTTGTTTAAGAGTCTGCAGGAAGAATCCCTGATCTGGTGCAGTGGAGTTCCATCTGGATGGATGGGACTGTGGATCATGAATTAGGTCATCATAAGTGACTCCAAGAAGTGTGGACCAAAAGACTGCATACAGTAGAAAGGATAACAAGAAACATAGACATTGTGAGTACCAAGGTGGTATATGAACACTCTACAGAGTGCAGTTTTGCACACTTGTAAATAAAAGTTATTGACTATATTTAAAAATAAAAAATAGAGTCTGTAGGAAGATGTGGTAACACACGCATTTGAACCCTGTGATCACCTAGGAATCTACTGTAGTGTAAATTCTCCATATTGAGCAGGTGAGGGGGGCTCTGGAGGGTGGGGTGGCAGTGAGATGAAGAAAACATCTGAGTTGTCTCCAATGAGCAGTGTCCTTGTGTGTCCCCCATTATGGTCTTCCTGGAGGTTGGTCCACAAAAGCTCCTCTGTGAAATGTGACTGCTACCTGTAGGAAAAGGGTTTCAGAGGAGACAGGGCTTCAGGAACCCAGAGATGAGCTGGATACACTTAGAACCCTTTAGGGGAGTTCTGATTGGCTGTATGTACCATTTGAGTGTTCATACATGACCTCATGGGTGGCATGTGGTAAGGACACCTACATTCAATGCTCCCTCTGCTCAGACCCACTGCCAGGTGTCTTCCTAATCCCTTGTGAACCAAGCCCTTCTTCCTGTGAAGCTCTTTTTTTTTTTTTTTTTTTTGGTGTGTGTATTCTTTCGGCTAGATTATTCTTGGAGTCATTCCTCCTCTCCATGAGACTTTCTTCAGCTGATGAGCTGCCCTGGTCCACACACTCCTTCCTCGTTGTCCTTCAGCAAAGGCAACAATCAGCTATAGGGAGAAGAGGAGAAACCTCATCCAGAAGGCCAAGGGACGAAGGAGTCTGGCTTGAGCTTTGTTTGCTTTCATGCTGAGCACAGCTCTAGGGCCGTGTCCCCTCGGCACACACTCTGCTTCTGAGCTTCATCTGCCCCCTCACAGCTCCTGAGAATGCTCACTGGATGAGCTCCTCCAGAAAATGAGGACCTCATAGAGAGAAAGAGCAGATGGTGCTGTAAAGTCCCAGAGCTGAGACCCAGCCTGTGTGTCTTCTCATGGCGCTCTTCTTCCTGACCAACATGGTCACTCACGTCTGCTTAACATCTGAGAAGCGAGACTGAAATTTCTTCAAAAACTGTGTGTCCTAGGATGATGATGATGTCCATGTGACCCCTGTCGATGTACAGAATAGGTGCATCTTGGATTGTTTCGATGAGAAACAAAAGGAATTGTATCATTTAAAATTTGCAATCAGATTTCTCATATTTGAACATTTTCTGCTGTCCTAAAATAATTCTGCACATGGAATAACGTCTGTATTTACTTACCTTCTCACCTAAAATTTTCATTATTTATTTATTTTTAATAAAATGTTTTGGGGACTAACTTCACTTGTCTAAGTGTTCTGCCTGGATGTACGTATGTCCCTCATATGTGCCTGGTGTCCAAGGAGGCCAGCACCTGGATTGACAGGCTGTTGTAAGACACCACACAGAATTCAGGTCCCATACAAGAGCAACAAGTGCTCTAACCACGGAGCCACCTCTCCAGCCCACATCTGACGTTCTGACTGCAGTGAGATCTGACACTGTAAGAGCAGCTCAGCCCGGAAGACTGTTTGAAACCCTGGCTTTGCTTAAAACCAAGGACCTGGGTGTGCTGAGCACTCTACCTATGACTTACATTCCAGCCACTGTTATAATTATCCTTTCAAAACATTACTTTCTCTCCTCCTTTCCCTCTCAGTTGGATTTGCTATTGCAGGCTGCCCTTAGACCTCTGATTCTCTTCCCTTAGCCACCTGATTGCTGGGATTGCAGGCATTTGCCAGATCTCATAACAGGTAATTAACAAATCAATAAACTTGAAAGTTATATAATGACAGACTACATTAACATAGAAACTTTTAGTAACTTTTTTGCTAATACTATGGATTGTATTCTGCAAGGCTTATATGATTTTGGTGATATCCATTTATTGGATATTGGGACTCAATTTTTTTCTTCATTTATATCCTTAAGAAAATGGTTTGATAACAGAGCCAAGAATGAGGTACTTTTAGAAATGATACAGTTTTTACAGACTAATAATGAATAGCTAGCTAGCTGACAGGATTAATACCATCAAAAATCAAAAGTTACCTGAAAAAATTAACACCATTAAAAAGGGCAACATTAATTTGACAGACAAAATTGAATCCATGTCTAAGGGTACGTAGAAATTATCTGAAAGAATTCATACTGTTGAATTTGACAATCAAGATTTGTTAAAAAATTAGCAGATAGACTATCTCTCCTGGATGACAATCCGCATGCTACTCAAATGATGTCCAAGAATGAGGTGTTATCTTTAAAGGAAAAATTTCAGACCTTGGAATCACATGTGCAGGATGAGGACCAGAGGCTGGGTGTCTCAGTGAAAGCACTAGAAATAAATACACGTCAGGAGATTCAGGCTTTACAAAAGACAATAGCAAAAAGATTTGAAATAATTGGGAAATTATTGGAGCTGATGAACAGGGATAGAAGGCACAAGGACAGGATTCAACATCACAAGTAGCTGTCAGAGGTGACTTACCCAGGGTTTTAGCTTTCTACCCTGTAATCTACTCTGATTAAGTCCATCAAGTCCTAAAGGCCCCAAAGGATCCAAAGAAGGTAGATGGATACCTGTAGGAATGAATGATGTAAAAGACATTAAGCAAGCTGCTGTAACTTATGGCTTGCATTCTGTGTTTGTTAGGGAGATGGTAAAGACATAGGCTTCTAGCATTAAGGAGACACCACATGACTGGCTTCAGTTAGTTTTAGCAGTCCTGGATGATGGACCTCAACTGATGTTTAAATGTTATTTCAGGGAACAGGCTAAAATTTTAGAACAACAGAGAAAAGTAAAGGGACTTGAGACTTCCCAGGATCAAATTCTTGGCGAGAGTACATATGCTGACCCACAGGCTCAAGCTCTTTACAATGAACACATCTTGTCCCTATGCCATAGAGCAGCCTTAAATGCTTGGGACATAATTAAAGAACTAGGAAAATGAATTGAATCATATACCAGGGTTAAATAGGGCCAGAGAGAACCCTTTAGTGACTTTTTACAAAGATTAACTAAGGCTGTACAAATAGGAGTACCAGACTCAGATGCTAGACTTATTGAATCTCTGACTTTTAAAAATACCAACTTAGAATGCAAAAAGATACTTTGGCCTTTAAAGGTTAGATCAGCACCTATGGATGAATGGATCCTGCATACAATGAACACTGAGACAATTGACTATAATACTGAATCTTGGATAGGAGAAGCAATTTCCAAAGGAACGAGGAGCCATCAAAATGCCAAATGTTTTAATTGCAGTAGAATAGGACATCTAAGAAGGGATTGCAGATAAGGAATTCCTAGGAATAATATCTCCTTTGGGAATGGCAAGACTAGGAGGACTCAGCCATCAGGTATATGTAGAAGGTGTGCAAAGGCTGACATTGGACCAATGAATGCAGCTCAGCAAAAGACAGACAAGGCAACTCAATACCATCAGGAAACTTCTTGAGGGGCTTCTCACAGTCCCTCAAGCTAAAAGTGGTCCAGTCATTCCCAGTCACTGTGGAATGAAAAAAATACAAACACATGGGCAACCTCCATTTTGACCTTTCTGCTATCTTGGGTAAGAGTACCCACCTGTGCTACTATTTTTTGACTTATTAAAATATTTCTTTTTATCTACTTTCTTTTACTAGCATTGGTAAATTGTAACTAATTGTATAAAATGTATGTCTAAATATAGCTTATATGCCCAGTTTAATTGAGAATTGAGTACTCAATTCTCAAGTGCCTTTACAGATCTGATGGTATGGCATTTAACAAAAGAGCCTCTAGCACAGAGACAAGCCAGCTCCCGCAGCACCCTTTAACTTCTCCTCCAGGTGAAGCTAAAAATTTCACCTCCAGGCTTGTCTTTGGGTTTTTGCCACCCACACAGCAAAAATCAGCCTTTCACCTCTTCAGTTTCCTGGATGTCTTCTAGGAAATTGATCTTCTCATCCTGTGGAGACAGGTAGACTACATCTTCCCCCATAGGAAAATCTTTGGGCCTCTTGTACTCATAGCTAATGGCAAGCACTGCTTCTAGGCTGATGTTCTTCATGGACTAGGACAAACTTGGGACTGCCTGCATTAGCTAAAAAGTTGTTTCTGGGCAGTGGTGGCAAATGCCTTTAATCCCAGCACTTGGGAGGCAGAGGCAGGTGGATCTCTGTGAGTTTGAGGCCAGCCTGGTCTACAAGAATTAGTTCCAGGACAGGCTCCAAAGCTACAGAGAACCCCTGTCTTGAAACCCCCCCCCCAAAAAAAATATATTTGCCTTGCGGTGGTAGCACATGCCTTTAATCCCAGCACTAGTGGGGTGGAGCAGAGGCAGGTGGATCTCTGTGAGGTCGAGGCCAGCCTGGTCTACAAGACCTATTTCCAGGACAGGCACCAAAGTTACAGAGAAATACTGCCTAGAAAAACCAAAAAAAAAGTTGTCTAATTTTTCCTCATTTATCCCTCCCAGATCTCTCTTATGACATTTGAAGGTACTGGTAGCTCATTACTTTATTTGTTAAGTTTCCTGCTATAATACAGACAGGGGTGCCTCTTTCACAAGCTTCATAGTTCAAAATTAACAGATTTTTGTTGTATCTTAAAAATCCAGAGGTCCCAACTCACTTTAATTGTCTAGAGGCATTTGAAAGCAGTAGCCTTTTGCTATGACACCAAGATATAAATCTTTTCCAGTTCTCTTCCTGAAAAAATTCTGCTGCTGTACCAAAAATCAGGTCTGGTAAAACCTCACAGTCTCCAGAGCCTATTTTAACCCCAGCCAGTTTCAAGCATATTTTATAGGTCACTCCTGCTCTCTGGGCCAAGAAAAAGAGCTCTGCAGACAACACCAACACCTGCACCAGCTCCTAGGACTTCACCATTGCTACTGACTCTCCTAGATCAAGGGCACCTACCCCTAAAATCTGGTTGTAACTGATACACCGGAGCCTCATTGTACATCCAGGGCACTTCTGTCAGTTAATAACTTCTCATGGCTGCCCCATCTATAGGGCCAATAATAGCAATATTTTTTTCTCCTAGCCACCTGCCTTCTCATCTCCCTCAAAAGGCAGCTGCCTGAGGACTCCAGGACGACAGTAAACCAGATGCCACTCCAGTTACACCTCTCGCTGAGTGTGAACTCAACTCCCAGCTCCCTCCCTCCCAAGATGCTCCATGGCCACAGGAAGTAACCAGACTTGAGCCGATGCCCCTATATCCAAGGAGTCTGGGATGTTTGGTCAAAAGTGAAATATCAGCCCTCTGACACCCCTATATCCAAGGGGATGATTGGAGCATCACACCAGCCCCTGGCCTGGGAGTTGCCTTAGTCTGAAACCACCTCTGGAAAAGCCCACCCAGCACTGACCCCTCCCAAGTGAGGGTCAGGACCACTTCCACAGGCTATTTAGGCTGCCACCGAGAAAAAGAACACATGGTTTTCAGGTTTGGCGTGTGCCCCCTCTCTGTCTCTCTCTATTTCCCGCCATGCTTTCCTGGCCATTGGGAATGCTGCAATAAACATGGACATTAATTTGGTCTAATTTGGTCTGATTGGAATTATTTGCATTGGCAAAGAGACTCATCTTAAGATCATCCCTAACAAGCCCAAGAAGGCAAAAGGACAAATTGTTCTCTGCTTGTCTCTAATGAGGCTCTCAGGGACTATGGCCCTCGTGGCCATGGAAGTTCCTCCGAAGAGCTTGCCCTGTGGCTCCCCAGATGTCCTTCTGCTCCTGAGGGATGAGCCCAGGCTCCAGAGCACCCTGCATACAGCCCTACAACACCAACGACATTTCTCCCGCCTCAGAACAACTTCTGGCCAAGTAAAGAATGTGAAGCAAGCCCAGCACTTCTGGTGACATCGAGGGCTGTTAGCTGCTCTCAAAGTCAGGTCAGTAGGACTTTATGCTGCATATTGGAGGTGAAACCTTCTAGGGACACCCCTTCCTTTTAAGTGGAGCCACATAAGCAGTTCTGAGCTCACAGATCATTCTTTAGAATCACCCATTACAACCAGTGCCTGTCTTGTCAGGTCCCGGCATCCTGGCTGTGGGGAGTCCTGGTTGGCCAAGTTTCTGTCCATCCCTCTGACTCATCCTTTCTGCCTTAGTTCTTCAAATTCAGCTCAGGGCACCTAGCCAAGAAGTCGTGGTCTAGAACTCAGAGGTAAGTTCTGTATGAGTTTAGAAAGCAGCACACTGTGATTACCAGTCTGGGGGTGGTTTTGGATGAGGCCAAATTTGGTTCACAGAACAAACAGGAATCTGTGATTTGTTCAGATTGGAAAGGATGGAGAACCCATGTTTCCTCCAAAGCCACATTTTAATCATGCTGATGATGTCTATAATACTGGGTGTTAAATGCTTGTGGGTGCTAGCATCTGTGTGTAAATGTGTGCTGTGATGGTTCTATATCTTTTTGTTAATATAGATTAATTGTACATAATGATGGTTTCATCATGGCAGTTTACACATGTGTAAAATATACTTTGATCCCATGCAAATCATCTCATCCTTTACTGTCTTTGGCTTCCCCTCTGGTTTTCTTGTCCCTGGAAGTAGGTCCCTTTCTACTTTAATATATTTATTATTATTATGTATTCATTACTAAAAATAACTTTATTTAATTAAAATTGCAAAACAGATACAGTCTCTCTATATCTTGGCTGTCCTGAGACTCTCTTACATTTTTGGTTGGGAGCCTGGCCTTTAATGCTGAGCCATCCCTCCCGCTACTGAGACTCTCTATGGAGATATTCTCTATGTATGAAGCTGGCCTTAAGCTCACAGAGATCCTCGAGCCTCCTCCTTTACATTAGTGGGAGTATAGATGTTGCAACCAATCTGGAGCATGTTTCTTTATTAACTTATATTTCCCATTTGAAAAGAAATGTAGTCAGGCTGTAGAAGGCAATTGGGAAGCAGAGCCAGGTAGATCTCCATGAGTTTGAGGCCAGTCTGGTCTACAATGCAGGTTCCTGGATACTCAGAGCTACACAGAGAAATCAAATCTCACAAAAAAAAAACTAAACCCAGAAACCAAAAACAACAAGCAAGCAAAGAACCAAAAAGAAATGTAGTGTTTTTGTTTTCCTGAGCCTGGCATATTTCACTTATCAAGTTAATATAATTTCAATCAATTCTCCTTCAAATTCTCTAATATTCGTATTTTTAAATAAAGCACCACCCACACGTATCACACACACACACACACACACACACACACACACACACACACACACACATTTTTATGTCCATGAATCCATTGACAGACATCTAAACGAAACTGCATGTTATCCTCAAACTGACCGTGTTGCTCAAGACCTCAAACTCTTGATCCTCCTGCCTCTACCTTCTGAACACTGAGATTCAAGGCATCTACTACTTCACCATCCCTCCTAACTCTGCCAGATTTCTTATGTCTGTAATTTATTGTTAGTTATCGAGAGAGTGTTTTTTTTTTGTGTAGCCATGAAGGCTGTCCTTGATTTTGCTCTATAGCTCAAGGCGGCGTTGAACTCAGAGATCTGCTGACTCTTCCTTTCAACTGCTGGGATTAAAAGTGGGTATGAGCACCTCCAGTATATGTCTGTAATTGTTTATAAATCCCACTTTTATTTTTTATGGAACTGGAAAGATGGCTCAGTGGTTAAGAGCACTGGCTGTTCGTCCATTAGCCCAGCACCCATAGGGTAAGTCTTACCTGTCTTTAACTCCAGTACCTGGGTATTGGATACCTTCACACAGACATTCATGCAGGCAAAACATCAATGCACATGAAATAAATACAATTTTAAAATTACGCTTTTAAAAACATTAGCTGGTCAGGCATTGTGATCATGTCACCCATGAACTCGGGAATCACAGTGAGGAGGATTCTAAGTTCAAGGTCACTCTTGTCAACACAGGGAGACCCTGTCTCAAAGATCCAAAAGGAAAACAATGGAAGAAAGTTCAAGCAGCACACATGGCTGACCAGAAACTCACTGTCAGAATCTGTTCAGCATCCTTCCTGAGACGCCACACACAATCCATTCACAAGCCTGCGCACTGTGCCAATGAAGAGGCGAAGCCACTGCGGGGAACAAAAGGTTCGTGCTTTTGCCAAATCCTCTGACCTATTTCTCTGTAATTCAAGTTGTCCAATCTTCACCAGGATTCCCTAGTTTGAGGATTTAATCATCTTTGCTTGCTCATAGTCCAATGAGAGGCAGCAACCAGTCGAGTGTCTCCGAGTTCCTCCTCCTGGGACTCTCCAGAGATCCCCAGCAGCAGCGGTTCCTCTTCCTGCTCTTCCTCACCATGTACCTGGCCACTGTGCTGGGGAACCTGCTCATCATCCTGGCCATTGGCTCAGACTCCCGCCTGCACACCCCCATGTACTTCTTCCTCAGCAACCTGTCCTTCGTGGATGTCTGCTTCTCCTCCACCACTGTCCCCAAGGTGCTGGCCATGCACACACTCGGGACTCAGGCCATTTCCTTCTCTGGGTGTCTCACACAGTTGTATTTTCTTTACGTGTTTGTGGACATGGATGATTTCCTGCTGGCTGTGATGGCCTATGACCGGTATGTGGCCATCTGCCACCCTTTACACTATACAACAAAGATGACACAAAAAGTCTGTGTCCTGATGGTGGCCGGATCATGGATCACTGCCAATCTGAATGTCCTATTACACACCCTGCTTATTGCTCAGCTCTCATTCTGTGGGGACAATGTCATCTCCCACTTCTTTTGTGACGCAACTCCCCTTCTGAGACTGTCCTGCTCTGACACACACCTCAATGAGCTGATGATCCTCACAGAGGGAACTGTTGTCACGGTCACCCCATTTGTCTGCATCCTGATCTCCTACATCCACATTACATCTGCTGTCCTGAGAGTCTCGTCCCCGAGGGGAAGATGGAAAGCCTTCTCCACGTGTGGCTCCCACCTGACTGTGGTCTGCCTCTTCTACGGCACCATCATCGCCGTGTATTTCAACCCCGCATCTGCACATTCATCTGAGAAGGACACGGCAGCCACCGTGTTGTACACAGTGGTGACCCCCATGCTGAACCCGTTCATCTACAGCCTGAGGAACAGGGACCTGAAAGGGGCTCTCTACAAAGTGGTCCACAGAAGGACCTTTACTGTTTAAGGAGAAGATTTGTACTGTTCCTTGTTCCCTATCAGAGTTGAGTGCAATTCAGCAACTGGACTGTGTTAGTCTCACTAAAAAAAAAAAATGTTTCTTTCTTGTTAGGTGACTCTCATTCACCAGGTGCCAGATGGAATTACTAAATAATGTGTAACAATTTAGTTCTGTCTTGATTGGTTTTTTCCGAGAGAGGCTTTCTCTGTAACTTTGAAATCTGTCCTGGAAGTGGTTCTAGAAGACCATGGTGGCTTTGATCTCCCCGAGTTCAAGCGGGCCGCTGCCTCCTGCATGCTCTGATTAAAGGCCTGCGCCCACACTGCTCAACTTCATTGTTGTTTGCGTTCCTGGGATGGAACCCAGGCTCAGCCTACGCTAGGTGAGCTCTCTACCCTGCACTACGTTCTGCTGCCATTTGTAGCAACTTTAAAATTGTTTCTTGTGCAGGTCAACTTGTTACATTTTGTCTGTGCATCTGTCGGCTTCCTGATCCTGTGTTTGGTGTATGTCTGTGAATGAGTGAACAGAAGGCAGAGGTCAGTCCTGAGTGTCATTTCTCAGGAACCATATCTCTTATTTTTGTGAGACAATGACACTCTTGGGACCTTAGGCTCATGAATTAGCCTAGATCGGCGGCTGGTGCGCCCCTGGAATCCGCTTGTTTCCATGCGTCAACCCTGGGATTACAAATTCCCACAGCTGTGTCCTGCTTTTAAATTGGTTCTGATAGTTTACGTTAGTCCCTCATGTTTGGAAGGCAAGCACCTTACAGATGGAACCATCTCCTGTTTAAAATAAGATGTAGTTGTGAGCTAAGGGTGGTGCCGTATCCAGAGGCAGGTGGAGCTCTGATTTCGAGACCAGCCTGGTCTACATAGAGAGTCCTGGAGCACTCAAGGCTACATAGCAAAACCTGATTTTGTTTTTATTTAAAATCATTTGTGTGTGTGTGTGTGTGTGTGTTTGTGTGTGTGTGTGTGTGCACATGCATGGCATGGTATGTAAGGTGGATGTCATGGACAACTTTCAGGACTGAATTATCTTGTTTCAGTTGTGAGGGTCCCAGGAATCCAACTCTCAGACAAGAATGTAGCAAGCGCCTTTCTCCCCTGGGCCATCCCTCCTTCTGCTAACAGAAGCCCTTGTTTAAGACTCTGCAGGAAGATGTGGTAACACACGCATTTGAACCCTGTGATCACCTAGGAATCTACTGTAGTGTAAATTCTCCATATTGAGCAGGTGAGGGGGGCTCTGGAGGGTGGGGTGGCAGTGAGATGAAGAAAACATCTGAGTTGTCTCCAATGAGCAGTGTCCTTGTGTGTCCCCCATTATGGTCTTCCTGGAGGTTGGTCCACAAAAGCTCCTCTGTGAAATGTGACTGCTACCTGCAGGAAAAGGGTTTCAGAGGAGACAGGGCTTCAGGAACCCAGAGACGAGCTGGACACACTTAGAACCCTTTAGGGGAATCCTGCTTGGCTGTATGTACCATTGGAGTGTGCATACATGAGCTCATGTGTGGCATGTGGTAAGGACACCTACATTCAATGCTCCCTCTTCTCAGACCCACTGCCAGGTGTCTTCCTAATCCCTTGTGAACCAAGCCCTTCTTCCCACAAATCCTCTTCTTTTGTGTCTTTTCATCTCTATTTTTCTTGGAGTCATTCCTCCTCTCCATGAGACTTTCTTCAGCTGATGAGCTGCCCTGGTCCACACACTCCTTCCTCGTTGTCCTTCAGCAAAGGCAACAATCAGCTATAGGGAGAAGAGGAGAAACCGCATCCAGAAGACCAAGCATCGAAAGAGCATGGCCTGAGCTTTGTTTGCTTTCACGCTGAGGACAGTTCTAGGGCCGTGTCCCCTCGGCACACAGTCTGCTTCTGAGCTTCATCTGCCCCCTCACAGCTCCTGAGAATGCTCACTGGATGAGCTCCTCCAGAAAATGAGGACCTCATAGAGAGAAAGAGCAGACGGTGCTGTAAAGTCCCAGAGCTAAGACCCAGCCTGTGTGTCTTCTCATGGCGCTCTTCTTCCTGACCAACATGGTCACTCACGTCTGCTTAACATCTGAGAAGTGAGATTAAAATTTCTTCAAAAATTGTGTGTCCTAGGATGACGCCCATGTGACCCCTGTCGATGTACAGAAGTTACACATCTTGGATCATTTGGAGGAGAAAGAGAAAGCAAACCCATCATTTACAATTTGGAAACCCATTACTCATATTTCAACATCTTCTGCTGTCCTAAAATAATTCTGCACATTGAATAACTTCTGTATCCACTTACTTTTTCCACCTAATATTTTTATTATATATTTATTTCCAATAAAATCATTCAGGGACTTCTTTATTTACTTGTTCAAGTATTCTGCCTGGATGTATATATGTGTACTACGTGTGTGCCTGGTGTCCAGGGACGCCTGGACCTGGAGTTACAGGCTGTTGTTAGCTACCACCTGCGTCTAGGAGATGAACCAGGTCTTCTGCAAAAGCAACAAGTGCTCTAACCACGGAGCCACCTCTCCAGCCCACATCTGACTTTCTGACTGCAGTGAGATCTGACACTGTAAGAGCAGCTAAGCCTGGAAGACTGACTGAAACCCTGGCTTTGCTCAAAACCAAGGGCCTGGGTGTGCTGAGCACTCTACCTATGACTTACATTCCAGTCATTGTTATAATTATCCCTTCACAACGTAACTTTCTCTCCTCCTCTCCCTCTCATGATTTTCTTTGCCTAGTCACCTGATTACTGGGATTGCAGGTGTGTCCATGACACTTTGGTGTTTGTGGTCAAAATGATGTGTGATGATCCATAGCTGTAGTCCCAGGACTCAGAAGGCAAATGCAGAAGGATCAAGAGTTACACCAACCTCAGCTACATCAGAAGGTTGATGCCAGGTCTGCTGCACGAGTTCCCATTAGAAAGCATTAACACAATGTAAAAAAATGCAATCCAGTGTTAGGGGCCATTTCAGGCCTCTCCTTTCTTAGAGGGCCTTGAAACAAAAACCTTGAGACAGAAAACTTAAAGTTAACTGAAACATTGAGTGTTAATCTTAGAGATTCAAGGTCCAAAAAACACCATAGAGTGCTCCCATTGTTCCTTGCTTATCGCTAACTGCAGGTGTTCTAACCACTGACTTTGCAACTACCCCGCTTAGCTGCCCAAGGTGCTGAGTCCCTCCTTCCTTTCCCCCTCCCTCTGCCTTCGTTCCTCTCTGAACGACTACTTAAGAGGAAAAGCCTGCTTCAATAAACTGAGACCTTGACAACTGCACCCTGCTTGGTCTCGTTCCTCTCTCTCCCCATGTCCTTTCAGATAGTGCCTCTTCAGAAGACCCTGAATAGCTGACCCGCTGGTGGTTACAATCCAGGTTTGTAATTTCTCTTATATTTGGTTGTGAGCCTTGCCTTTATCAGCTGAGCCAAATCTCCATCTCTAGTCTGAAATTTCTCCAAGGCACTGCTGCTGTTAGTTTTTACAAGAAACTTACACATAGACCTCTCTGCTTCACTGCCCTGTAGAACAATGTCTCCACATCTGTTTTGGCTTCCGACAAGCGGTTTCCTTCCTAACCTCGTGTTTGGCCACATGAACTACAAGGGAAGATGTGCTGTGGGTGTGACATTCTGCCTCCTGATGCTCCCCAGTGGAGCCTACTCCCTAGAGGCAGACTCTGCCTGCTGAGACCCAAGAGGAACACAAGAGGGAGTATGAGGGACAGCAGCGGGAGCCAAGTCCTGGTGACATGGTGACATGCAGGCCAGTGAACAGGAGAGGCTAGAAGTGATTGCTTTTGAAATCCACTGTGGCTGGGGTCCCTGATGATGCTTACTACATGAAAATGAGAGTTCATTCTATTTTGATTTGAGATATGGTCTTTCTATAGAGTTCAGACTGCCACAGAATTCGTCATTGTGTGTGTGTATTTTGTGTGTTTGTGTGTGTAGTCTGGCTCCTCTATGTGGCTGAGGCTGGCTTTGGAAACCTAATCCTTCTTCCTCCACCTCCCAAGTATTGAGCTTATAGAATGTTTCACCATGTCTGGCTTATACAGAAAGCTTCCTTTTTTTAAACTTAAAAACAATCTCTAAGTGTATGAGTAGATTCCCTGCCACATGTCTGTGTACCACATGTCTGTGTACCACATGTCTGTGTACCAAATGCGTGCTTAGTGTCTGAAGAAACCAGAAGAGTACATTGGAATCCCTTTGAATAGATTTATGGATGGTTATGAGCCACTATATGGGTGAGCCACCAGTTGGTGCTAAAATTTGAACCTGGGGAGAGAGCAGGAAGAGTTCTTAATTCCTGAGCCATCTCTCCAGTCCTGACAAAAATTATTAAGGAGAGTTACCTATGGGTGTAAAGAATTTTGTTTATTAGAATCCCCATTTTACTAGTTTGTAAATGGATTCATCAATGGCTTCTATTTCTCATTTCCCTCTAAAATGGAAAAAGCATATGATTTGCCCCCTGACCCCTTATCAAATTGATTGATGGCATATGAATTCCGTGTGCATGGGGCATGATCTCTAGGTGATATCTACCCGGATACAGATGACTAAGCAGAATGGCGGATGGAATATGACTTACTACATGGACTCTGCATGGTGGACAAGCGCTCTGACAAGGTCAAGAGTCATGAGACATTTATTACCAACTGTTTCAGTTAGTCATGCGTCACAACTCCTTGAGGGAACTTACTTCCTCATTAAGCAGAGCATGAGGTTTTGGGACTCAGAGGAAGCAGGTCAGATGCTTTCCAAAGTCAGACAACAGAGAACAGTGGATTAGGGAGTATGTACAACTCTGTGAAATTCAAGCTTATTTACTTTCTATTTTATTTTATGCGTATTCTTTTGAAGACAGGGTGTAACTATGTATTTCTGGTTGGCCTGAACTCACTATGTAGGACAATCTGGTCTGGAGCTCACAGAAATCTCCCTGCCTCTGCCTTCCAGGTGCTGGGATTAAATTTAAAAATTACATTGTGCGTGTCTTAGTTTCTTATCTATTGCCATGTGGAGACACCATGACCCAGACAACTTATAAAAACAAAGCATTTAATTGGGAGGTTGTTTATGATGTCAGAGGGCAAGTCCATGGTTATCATGGTGGGTAGCCTGGCAGTGGGTGGGAGGCATGGCACTGGAGTTGCAGCTGAGAGCTTACATCTGATCCATAAGCTGGAGGCAGAGGGCAAGAGATGAACCTAGTGAGACACACGTGTGGCACACTTTCTTCAAAGACCACACCTCCTAATCTTTCCAAAACAATTCACCAAATAGGAACCACATATTCAAATATGAGCCAATAATGATAATTCTCACTCAAACCAATGCAGTTTGTGTGTTTGTGTGTGTGTGTGTCTGTGTGTCTCTCTGTGTGTGTGTCTGTGTGTCTCTCTCTGTGTGTGTGTGTGCATGTACTGCATACTAGGACCTATAGAGCACTTGTGGATGTCAGAGAACAGCCTGCGAGAGCCAGTTGAAATGTGTGAGTCGTGGGGGATCAGTTGAGGTCATCATACTTGCCGGTTAGTGCCTATAACTGAGCTATCTCCCAGGCTCTTGAAGTCAGTCTTTTGATTTTTATATGGCTTTATATTCTCAACAGTGACATCAACTGGAACTATGTGTGTGGAGGAGAATATGCTGGATTCTGACGTTTTCTATAGCAGAAGGGTGTAGCCTGTCTTTACCCTCAATATTCCACAATTTCCAGTGTTGTTTAACTCAGTCCTGAGGAAGAGACTCAGGTGACAGTCTTTATTATCAGTGTTGGACCCCAAAGAGCCCCAGAAGGAACAAGGACAAATTGCTCTCTGCTTGTCTCTAATGAGGCTCTCAGGGACTATGGCCCTCGTGGCCATGGAAGTTCCTCCGAAGAGCTTGCCCTGTGGCTCCCCAGATGTCCTTCTGCTCCTGAGGGCTGAGCCCAGGCTCCAGAGCACCCTGCATACAGCCCTACAACAACAACGACATTTCTCCCTCCTCAGAACAACTTCTGTCCAAGTAAAGAATGTGAAGCAAGCCCAGCACTTCTGGTGACATCGAGGGCTGTTAGCTGCTCTCAAAGTCAGGTCAGTAGGACTTTATGCTGCATATTGGAGGTGAAACCTTCTAGGGACACCCCTTCCTTTTAAGTGGAGCCACATAAGCAGTTCTGAGCTCACAGATCATTCTTTAGAATCACCCATTACAACCAGTGCCTGTCTTGTCAGGTCCCGGCATCCTGGCTGTGGGGAGTCCTGGTTGGCCAAGTTTCTGTCCATCCCTCTGACTCATCCTTTCTGCCTTAGTTCTTCAAATTCAGCTCAGGGCACCTAGCCAAGAAGTCGTGGTCTAGAACTCAGAGGTAAGTTCTGTATGAGTTTAGAAAGCAGCACACTGTGATTACCAGTCTGGGGGTGGTTTTGGATGAGGCCAAATTTGGTTCACAGAACAAACAGGAATCTGTGATTTGTTCAGATTGGAAAGGATGGAGAACCCATGTTTCCTCCAAAGCCACATTTTAATCATGCTGATGATGTCTATAATACTGGGTGTTAAATGCTTGTGGGTGCTAGCATCTGTGTGTAAATGTGTGCTGTGATGGTTCTATATCTTTTTGTTAATATAGATTAATTGTACATAATGATGGTTTCATCATGGCAGTTTACACATGTGTAAAATATACTTTGATCCCATGCAAATCATCTCATCCTTTACTGTCTTTGGCTTCCCCTCTGGTTTTCTTGTCCCTGGAAGTAGGTCCCTTTCTACTTTAATATATTTATTATTATTATGTATTCATTACTAAAAATAACTTTATTTAATTAAAATTGCAAAACAGATACAGTCTCTCTATATCTTGGCTGTCCTGAGACTCTCTTACATTTTTGGTTGGGAGCCTGGCCTTTAATGCTGAGCCATCCCTCCCGCTGCTGAGACTCTCTATGGAGATATTCTCTATGTATGAAGCTGGCCTTAAGCTCACAGAGATCCTCGAGCCTCCTCCTTTACATTAGTGGGAGTATAGATGTTGCAACCAATCTGGAGCATGTTTCTTTATTAACTTATATTTCCCATTTGAAAAGAAATGTAGTCAGGCAGTAGAAGGCAATTGGGAAGCAGAGCCAGGTTGATCTCTGTGAGTTTAGGCCAGTCTGGTCTACAATGCAGGTTCCTGGATACTCAGAGCTACACAGAGAAATCAAATCTCACAAAAAAAACTAAACCCAGAAACCAAAAACAACAAACAAGCAAAGAACCAAAAAGAAATGTAGTGTTTTTTTTTTCCTGAGCCTGGCATATTTCACTTATCAAGTTAATATAATTTCAATCAATTCTCCTTCAAATTCTCTAATATTCGTATTTTTAAATAAAGCACCACCCACACGTATCACACACACACACACACACACACACACACACACACACACACACACACACACACATTTTTATGTCCATGAATCCGTTGACAGACATCTAAACGAAACTGCATGTTATCCTCAAACCGACCGTGTTGCTCAAGACCTCAAATTCTTGATCCTCCTGCCTCTACCTTCTGAACACTGAGATTCAAGGCATCTACTACTTCACCATCCCTCCTAACTCTGCCAGATTTCTTATGTCTGTAATTTATTGTTAGTTATCGAGAGAGTGTTTTTTTTTTTTTTGTGTAGCCATGAAGGCTGTCCTTGATTTTGCTCTATAGCTCAAGGCGGCGTTGAACTCAGAGATCTGCTGACTCTTCCTTTCAACTGCTGGGATTAAAAGTGGGTATGAGCACCTCCAGTATATGTCTGTAATTGTTTATAAATCCCACTTTTATTTTTTATGGAACTGGAAAGATGGCTCAGTGGTTAAGAGCACTGGCTGTTCGTCCATTAGCCCAGCACCCATAGGGTAAGTCTTACCTGTCTTTAACTCCAGTACCTGGGTATCGGATACCTTCACACAGACATTCATGCAGGCAAAACATCAATGCACATGAAATAAATACAATTTTAAAATTACGTTTTTAAAAACATTAGCTGGTCAGGCATTGTGATCATGTCACCCATGAACTCGGGAATCACAGTGAGGAGGATTCTAAGTTCAAGGTCACTCTTGTCAACACAGGGAGACCCTGTCTCAAAGATCCAAAAGGAAAACAATGGAAGAAAGTTCAAGCAGCACACATGGCTGACCAGAAACTCACTGTCAGAATCTGTTCAGCATCCCTCGTGAGACGCCACACACGATCCATTCACAAGCCTACGCACTGTGCCAATGAAGAGGTGAAGCCACTGCGGGGAACAAAAGGTTCGTGCTTTTGCCAAATCCTCTGACCTATTTCTCTGTAATTCTAGTTGTCCGGTCTTCACCAGGATTCCCAAGTTTGAGGATTTAATCATCTTTGCTTGCTCATAGTCCAATGAGAGGCAGCAACCAGTCAAGTGTCTCCGAGTTCCTCCTCCTGGGACTCTCCAGGGATCCCCAGCAGCAGCGGCTCCTCTTCCTGCTCTTCCTCACCATGTACCTGGCCACTGTGCTGGGGAACCTGCTCATCATCCTGGCCATTGGCTCAGACTCCCGCCTGCACACCCCCATGTACTTCTTCCTCAGCAACCTGTCCTTCGTGGATGTCTGCTTCTCCTCCACCACTGTCCCCAAGGTGCTGGCAATGCACACACTTGGGACTCAGGCCATTTCCTTCTCTGGGTGTCTCACACAGTTGTATTTTCTTTACGTGTTTGTGGACATGGATGATTTCCTGCTGGCTGTGATGGCCTATGACCGGTATGTGGCCATCTGCCACCCTTTACACTACACAACAAAGATGACACAAAAAGTCTGTGTCCTGATGGTGGCCGGATCATGGATCACTGCCAATCTGAATGTCCTATTACACACCCTGTTTATTGCTCAGCTCTCATTCTGTGGGAACAATGTCATCTCCCACTTCTTTTGTGACGCAACTCCCCTTCTGAGACTGTCCTGCTCTGACACACACCTCAATGAGCTGATGATCCTCACAGAGGGAACTGTTGTCACGGTCACCCCATTTGTCTGCATCCTGATCTCCTACATCCACATCACATCTGCTGTCCTGAGAGTCTCGTCCCCAAGGGGAAGATGGAAAGCCTTCTCCACGTGTGGCTCCCACCTGGCTGTGGTCTGCCTCTTCTACGGCACCATCATCGCCGTGTATTTCAACCCCGCATCTGCACATTCATCTGAGAAGGACACGGCAGCCACCGTGCTGTACACAGTGGTGACCCCCATGCTGAACCCGTTCATCTACAGCCTGAGGAACAGGGACCTGAAAGGGGCTCTCTACAAAATGGTCCACAGAATGACCTTTTCTGTTTAACTACAATATATGTACTCATCCTGGTTCCCTATCCCACTTCAGAGTTGAGTATAATTTTGCAACTGGACTCTATTAGGCTCACTAAAAAAAATTGTTTCTTTTTTGTTAGGTGACTCTCATTCACCAGGTGCCAGTTGGACTTACCAAATCATTTGTCACGATCTAGCTCTTTCTTGATTTATTTCCCCTCTTTTTTCAAGAGAGGGTTTCTCTGTAACTGTTAAACCTGTCCTGTACCTAGTATTGTAGATCACGCTGGCCTTGAGCTCACAGGTTCAAGCCGGCCTCTGCCTTCTGAGTGCCTTGATTAGAGGGCTGAGCCAGCACTGCAGGGCTTGATAGTTGTTAGGGTTCCTGGAATCGAACCCAGACTCTGCCCACACTAGGTAAGCGCTCTACCCTGCACTACATTCGGCAGCCATTTGTAGCGACTTTAAAATTGTTTCATGTGCCTGTCGACTTGTTCCATTTTTCTGTCTGTCTGTCTATCTGTCAGTCAGTCTGTCTGTCTGTCTGTCATTTTATACTCACCGTTCATGTGAATGAGTGAACAGATGACAGAGGTCAATCTTGGCTGTCATTTCTTGGCAACCATACCTCTTATTTTTGTGTGGCAATGTCACTCATGGGACCTTAGGCTCATGAGTTAGTCTGGACTGGCTGGTCTGTGCGCCCCTGGAATCCACCAGTTTTCAGGACCAGCTCTGGAATTACAAATTCCCACAACGGTGTCCTGATTTGCATTGGTTCTGATGGTTTACCTCAGTCCCTCATGCTCGGAAGGCAAGCACCTTACAGACGGAACCATCTCCTGTTTAAAATAAGACCTAGTTGTGAGCTAAGGGTGCTGCTGTATGCAGAGGCAGGTGGAGCTCTGTGACTTTGAGACCAGCCTGGTCTACATAGAGAATCCCAGAGCAGTTAAGGCTACATAGTGAAACCTTGCCTCAAATACAAACAAACAAAAAATGCTTGATTTTGTTTTTATTTAAATGTGTTTTTGTGTGTGTCTGTGCAGGCGTGTGTGTGTGCACATGCATGTCACAGTATATAGGGTGGAGGTCAATGGACAACTTTCAGGAATAAATTATCTCTTTTCAACTGTGGCAAGTGCCTTTCTCCCCTGGGCCATCCCTCCTTCTGCTAACAGAAGCCCTTGTTTAAGAGTCTGCAGGAAAATGTGGTAACACACGCTTTTGAACCCTGTGATCACCTAGGAATCTACTGTAGTGTAAATTCTCCATATTGAGCAGGTGAGGGAGGCTCTGGAGGCTGGGGTGGCAGTGAGATGAAGAAAACATCTGAGTTGTCTCCAATGAGCAGTGTCCTTGTGTGTCCCCCATTATGGTCTTCCTGGAGGTTGGTCCACAAAAGCTCCTCTGTGAAATGTGACTGCTACCTGCAGGAAAAGGGTTTCAGAGGAGACAGGGCTTCAGGAACCCAGAGACGAGCTGGACACACTTAGAACTCTTTAGGGGAGTTCTGATTGGCTGTATGTACCATTAGAGTGTGCGTAGCTGAGCTCATGTGTGGCATGTGGTAAGGACACCTACATTCAATGCTCCCTCTGCTCAGACCCACTGCCAGGTGTCTTCCTAATCCCTTGTGAACCAAGCCCTTCTTCCCACAAATCCTCTTCTTTTGTGTCTTTTCATCTCTATTTTTCTTGGAGTCATTCCTCCTCTCCATGAGACTTTCTTCAGCTGATGAGCTGCCGCAGTCCACACACTCCTTCCTCCTTGTCCTTCAGCAAAGGCAACAATCAGCTATAGGGAGAAGAGGAGAAACCGCATCCAGAAGGCCAAGCATCGAAAGAGCATGGCCTGAGCTTTGTTTGCTTTCACGCTGAGCACAGCTCTAGGGCCGTGTCCCCTCGGCACACAGTCTGCTTCTGAGCTTCATCTGCCCCCTCACAGCTCCTGAGAATGCTCACTGGATGAGCCCCTCCAGAGAATGAGGACCTCATAGAGAGAAAGAGCATGCGGTGCTGTAAAGTCCCAGAGCTGAGACCCAGCCTGTGTGTCTTCCTGACCAACACGGTCACTCACGTCTGCTTAACATCTGAGAAACGAGACTGAAATTTCTTTAAAAACTGTGTGTCCTAGGATGATGAGGATGCCCATGTGACCCCTGTCGATGTCTAGAATAGATGCATCTTTGATGTTGGAGGAGAAGCAAAAGATAGGCATCATTTACAATTTGCAAACCCATCACTCATATTTGAACTTCTTCTCCTTTCTTAAAATAATCTGCATATGGAATAACTTCTGTATCTAATTCCTCAGCTAACATTTTTATTGTACATTTATTTTCAATAAAATGTTTTGGGGACCTATTTATTTTACTTCTTCAAGTATTCTGCCTGGATGTATGTATGTGCACTACATGTGTTCCTGGTGTCCAGGGACACCTTGTTCTGGAGTTACAGGCTGTTTGGAGCCACCACCTGTGTCTAGGAGATGAACCCAGGTCTTCTGCAAGAGCAACAAGTGCTCTAACCACGGAGCCACCTCTCCAGTCCATATCTGATGTTCTGACAGCAGTGAGATCTGACACTGTAAGAGCAGCTAAGCCCAGAAGACTGACTGAAACCCTGGCTTTGCTCAAAACCAAGGGCCTGGGTGTGCTGAGCACTCTACCTATGACTTACATTCCAGCCCACCTTTATAATTATCCTTTAAAAACATTATTTTCTCTCCTCCTTTCCCTTTCAGTTGGATTTGCTATACATTGCAGGCTGCCCTTAGACCCCTGATTCTCTTCCCTTAGCCATCTGATTACTGGGATTGTAGGCATTGCCATGACACTTTGGTGTTTGCCTTAAAAAATGTGTGTTGATCCATAGCTGTAGTCCCAGGACTCAGAAGCAAACACAGAAGGATCCAGAGTTCATGCCGTTCTCAGCTACATCAGGTTGAGGCCACTCCTACCACATCTGTTGTGGCTTCTGACAAACAGTTTCCTTCCTTACCTCATGTTTGGTCACATGAACTACGAGGGAAGATGTGTTGTGGGCTGTGACATTCTGCCTCCTGATGCTCCCCAGTAAAGCCTACTCCCTAGAGGCAGACTCTGCCTGCTGAGACCCAAGAGGAACACAAGAGGGAGTATGAGGGACAGCAGCAGGAGCCAAGTCCTGGTGACATGGTGACATGCAGGTCAATGAACAGGAGAGGCTAGAAGTGATTGCTTTTGAAATCCACTGTGGCTGGGGTCCCTGATGATGGTTACTAAGGAAAATGACAGAGTTCACTCTATTTTGTTCTGAGAAATGGTCTTCCTATGAAACCCAGCCTGTCATAGAAGTCCTCAGTGTGTGTGTGTGTGTGTGTGTGTGTGTGGAGAGAGAGAGAGAGAGAAAGAGAGAGAGAGAGAGAGAGAGAGAGAGGGAGAGAGGGAGGGAGGGAGGGAGGGGGAGAGGGAGAGGGAGAGGGAGGAGAACATGTTCAGTGATTGGATCTGTGTCCCTGGATGGATGTTGGACCCCACCTCAGAATAGCATCGATTTGGTAACCCAGGTCTGGATAATGGAACCAAGTGCTGGTGCTGCCGTTCACCCCCCTCCTCCTAAGCAACTCTTTTTATTATACATTTTTAAACTGATTTTATTGAGCTTTACATTTTTCTCTGCTCCCTTCCCTTTCTCTCTGCTCTCCCCTTCAATCATCCCCCAAGGTCCCCAGGTTCCCAATTTACTCAGGAGATTTTGTCTTTTTCTACTTTCTACTTCCCATGCATATTGTATCTATGTAAGTCTCACTTAGTGTCCGCATTGTTGTCTGAGTTCTCTGGGATTGTGATTTGTAGGCTGGCTTTCTTTGCTTTATGTTTAAAAACCACCTATGAGTGAGTACATGTGATAATTGTCTTTCTGGGTCTGGATTACCTCACTCAAAATAATGTTTTCCTGCTCCATCCATTTCCTGCGAAATTCAAGGTGTCATTAATTTTTCTGCTGTGTAGTACTTCATTGTGTAAATGTACCACATTTTCCTTATCTATTCTTTGAATGAAGGGTATTTAGGTTGTTTCCAGGTTCTGGCTATGACAAACAAAGCTGCTATGAACATAGTTGAGCACATGTCCTTGTGGCACAATGAGCATCCTTTGGATATATACCCCAAAGTGGTATTGCTGGTCTTGAGGAATGTTGTTTCCTAATTTTCTAAGAAATCACCACACTGACATCCAAAGGGGTTGTATTAGCTTGCATTCCCACCAGCAATGTAGAAGTGTTCCCGTTTCCCCACAACCTTTCCAGCATAAGTTGTCATCAGTGTTTTTGATCTTGGCCATTCTTACAGGTATAAGATGGAATCTCAGAGTTGTTTTGATTTGCATTTCTCTGATGACTAAGGATGTTGAACATTTCCTTAAGTATCTTTCAGCCATTTTAGATTCCTCTGTTGAGAGTTCTCTGCTTAGGTCTGTACTCCATTTTTTTTATTGGATTATGTAATCTTTTGGTGTCCAATTTCTTGAGTTCTTTGTATATTTGGAGATCAGACTTCTGTCTGATGTGGGGTTAGTGAAGATCTTTTCCCATTCTGTAGGCTGTCGTTTTGTCTTGTTGACCATGTCCTTTGCTTTACAGAAGCTTTTCAGACTCAGGAGGTCCCATTTATTATTTGTTTCTCTCAGTGTCTGTGCTGCTGGGGTTCTATTTAGGAAGTGGTTCCCTGTGCCAATGTGTTCAAGTGTACTTCCCACTTTCTCTTCTATGAGGTTCAGTGTGGCTGGCTTTATGTTGAGGTCTTTGGTCCATTTGGACTTGGTTTTTGTGCATGGTGATAGATATGGGTTATTTTTATTCTTCTACATGTTGATATCCAGTTATGCCAGCACCACTTGTTAAATATGCTTTCTTTTTTTCCTTGATAATTTTTGCTTTTTTTTTTTTGTCAGAAATCAGGTGTTTGAA
Source organism: Arvicola amphibius (assembly GCF_903992535.2). NCBI lineage: Eukaryota > Metazoa > Chordata > Mammalia > Rodentia > Cricetidae > Arvicola > Arvicola amphibius. The sequence continues at coordinate 91,908,800 of NC_052050.1, forward strand.
GATGTGTGGATTGATATCCGGGTCTTCTATTCGGTTCCATTGGTTCTCCTGTCTGTTCTTATGCCAATACCAGGCTGTTTTCAGTACTGTAGCTCCGTAGTAGAGTTTGAAGTCAGAGATTGTGATGCCTCCAAAAGTTCTTCTATTGTATAGCATTGTTTTGGCTATCCTGGGTTTTTTGCTTTTCATATGAAGTTGAATATTGTTGGGGCAGCTGGCCCAATCCCTGCGTTCAGGGGCGTGGCTGCCTCAGGGCAGAGGGGTACCTTTATAAAAGAACCGGGTGGGAGAGAGACGCCCTGGTTTTTTCTTCCCGCGTCACCCTCTGCTTCGCTGGAGCCTTGGTTCTGTAAGTGTCCCTCTTTCTCCTTTTATTAAAACTGATTTATTCCAAAAGGACTATTTTTGGTTATTTCAAATCTCTCACATCATTTTGGCGTTCCAATGTGGACTCAGGGATATAAACTACGTATATGTATATATTTATTTCAAAAAAAGGGGGTTATTAACTGGTGGTCTGAAGGAATAATTGATTTTTGTGAGTTATTGTTTTTTGAAAACTATATGGGTGTTGATTCTTGTATATTGATATATTAAACATTGTATGAGAGTATGATCCTATCTCTGTTTAAAACAATTGTTATATTGACATTGTATACCATATTGCAATGTACATCTCTACCTCTGATATTATTTATGTAATGACATTGTTTACTATATTGCAATGTACATTTCTACCTCGGATATTATTTATGTAATGACCCTGTTTACATTTGGAAATCATTGTCTTCATTTATTCGTCTATTCTATTAGTCATACAGTTAGGTAAGTGTTGAGAACTATATGTTTGTCATATTTATATTTAGGATAATGAGGTTTTTTTAGACACATAGAGATTATATTTAGTATAGATAGCATAATCTTCGACCTCTTTGAAGAGTTGTAAAATATGGCCTTTAATCTAACCTAGAGTTTTGTACTTATGAGACACAATCACTCCTGGCAACACCACTCTACTCCCGAGAGAACGTTGAGCACCAAAGACACTCCACTGGGAGTTTGTCTTCTTCTTGGTAGAACTAGCCTTTGGGCAAAGAAAAGCCCATACTTCCACTACTGACTAAGCTACAAAATATCCATAAGTGGATAAAACAGTATTGTCTTATCTTGCCAAGACAGGATAGGATAGTTCTACTAAAGGTTCCTTGCCGTTGTATAATGGTATGTCAGGTTATATCAGGCCTCAGCCAAAGTTGGTTGTCTCAACATTGCTAACAAGATTTCATATGGTTGCCCAGGTAGTCAATTGTCTGTCTTCTGTTACACATTTTGGAAGTTTCTCGTTTGTGCTTCCTGGTTGCTCTAGTAATATTACTTCCCTTCTCAGATCTTTGATGGGGTTAAAGATTAGATAATTGTAGCTACCTTCTACATTATTTAGACTTCCTAAAGTAGAATGTTTAATAAAATTTTTTTGTTATATGTTCCACGCCTAATATTATTTGCTTCTTGTAGTTTTATGATCTATTCCCATTGTATATAGTTGTATTTGGTTTCTGAATCTGCCTTATTTAGACAAAAGGGGGAGATGTTGGGGCAGCTGGCCCAATCCCTGCGTTCAGGAGTGTGGCTGCCCCAGGGCAGAGGGGTACCTTTATAAAAGAACCGGGTGGGAGAGAGACGCCCTGTTTTTTTTTCCCCCCCGCATCACCCTCTGCTTCGCTGGAGCCTTGGTTTTGTAAGTATCCCTCTTTCTCCTTTTATTAAAACTGATTTATTCCAAAAGGACTATTTTTGGTTATTTCAAATCTCTCACATCAGAATATCACTCTTTTGAGGTCTTTGAAGAATTTTGCTGGGATTTTGATGGGCATTGCGTTGAATCTGTAGATTGCTTTTGGTAAGATTGCCAATTTTACTATGTTAATTCTGCCTACCCAAGAGCATGGGAGACTTTCCACTTATTGGTGTCTTCTTCAATTTCTTTCTTCAAAGATTTAAAGTTCTTGTCATACAAGTCTTCCACTTGTTTGGTTAGAGTTACTTTGAGATATTTTATGCTATTTGTGGCTATTGTGAATGGTGTTGATTCTCTGATTTCTTCCCCAGCCCTTTTATCATCTGTGTACAGGAGGGCTACTGATTTTTTGAGTTAAACTTGATCCTGCTACATTACTGAAGGTGTTTATGAGTTGTAGAAGTTCCTTGGTAGAATTTTTGGGATCACTTATGTAAACTATCATATCATCAGCAAACAGTGAGAGTTTGACTTCTTCTTTTCCAAATCTTTGGCAGTGCTGTGATGCCAAAGGGATGGTATAAAAACAATCTTTTAAGTCTAAAATAATTTTATGGGTGTCCTTTGGTATCACTGTAGGAGAAGGCAACCCTGGCTGTAACACTCCTGTTGGCTTAATGGTTGCATTACCCTCCCTTAAATCCTGAATCAATCTCTACTTTCTTGATTTCATTTTAATAATAAAAATTAGAGAATTCCATGGTGAATTAGATGGTGTAATGTGCCCATTATCCAGCTGTTCCTTGACTAACTGCTGGGCAGCTTGTAATTTCTCTTGTGTTAGAGGCCACTGATTTATCTGTACAGGTTCGTCACTTTTCCATACTATTGGGTCTGCACGGAGTGTAGGTTTTCCAGTGACCACTCCTAAAAATATCCTAATCCTACCCTAGGAGGTCTACCATCTGGTATAATAGGATCAATCTTTCCTCATTATTCTTGCCTATACCTTGATTAGGTAATAATATTTGTTGAAAGATCTGATTAGTAACAGCTGTGCTAGGGGAATATAAATATACCCCTATTTTGGACATAATATCTCAGCCCCATAAATTCACAGGTAAATAAGGAATAATATATGGCTGGAAAGTTCCTTCATGGCCTTCTCCATCTTTCCAATGCAGTTCATTACGACTCTGCTTAGGATTTCTAGTCTGACCAATTCCTTGTAGCTGTGTGATAGTCTCCGTTTTTGGCCACCATTGGCTGGCAGTTATAACTGAAATATCCACGCCAGTATCTAGAAGACCAGAAAATCTTCTTCCATTTATAAACAAAGTGAGTTCTGGTCTCTGAGGACCTATGGCTTGTACCCAATATGCATCAGGTGAACCAAATCTGTCCTTTCCTGTCTTTTCTTTCTTGCTTTGATTATTGGGTTGCACAGCAGAAAGTAAAATTAATTGTGCAAGTCTCTGACCTGCTTTTACTACAGAAACTCTACTTGGTGAGTGAGTCATCACCTTGATCACTCCCTCAAAATCAGCATCAATGACGCCAGGAGCGACGGTGATCCCTTGCATAGTTGAGCTACTTCTCCCTAACAATAATTCTACAGCACTTTTTGGTAAAAGCCCATAGACCCCCTGGGGGAGGGCTTGCATCTCCACTTCAGGTGTCAGAACCATGTACACGGAAGAGCTGAGGTCGACCCCTGCGCTTCCTGTGGTTGCTCTGAAAATGTCCTGTATAGATTTCCTTGTGGAGGCACAGATTGCTGGATCACCTCATAATTTTATCTTGAGGTCTGAGGCTGGTCCCTGCTTCTGTTTCCATTTCCTAGATCATCTCTTTTTGATCTGCACTCACTAGTCCAATGCTTTCCTCTACATCGTCTACACAATCCTGGTTCTCTTCTTGTCCTTGGGCTTACTCTCCTATCAGGACATCATCTGACCTGATGCCCCAGAAGAGCGCAACCAAAACAGCCTCCAGGTGTTCCTGTAGTTTGCATTCTCCCTGGGCCTGGGTCTCTGTGCTGGGATAAGACATCATTAATTGTCTTTCCCTGCAAGGCAGCAGCTATGGCCATTCCCTGTGTATATGATTGGCTGATATCCGAACAAATTCGGATATAATCTGCAACTTTACTCTGCTTTTTAAAAGGTCTTATGCTACCTTACATACAACATTGGCATTCTCAAAGGCTAATTGTTTAATTATTAAATGCCCTGCTTCTGTGTCTCCAATTAACCTATTAGGTGCCTGAGTTAGTCTGGAAACAAAGTCCTAGAATAATTCTTATACTAGACAACTCCTCAGTCTGTTCTTTTGATGATGGAAGCTTACTCCAGGCCTTCTTGGATGCTGAATTAATTTGGACATATGATGCCATATCAAATTCTTACTGATGATTTGTTCCCGTATTAGGTCCCTCACCTGCAAGCATCTCAATTGAAACAGGAATCTACTGAGCTCTGTTTCTCTCACCTGTGGCCTGACATTGTTCTGCAAATTTAGTTTTCCACAATAAATAATCTCCTCCTGACAGGCAAGCCTTGGCTATCTGTTTCCAATCCTCTGGTGGCAGAGCTTCTGCTGCTATATTTTCTAACAGCATCTGAGTATATAAGGAGCCGTGGTGCTGTATTGAGCACAAGCAGTTTTTAATTCTTTGAGTAACTTAAATCATATAGGAGTATGTATGCTAAGCAGATTTCCTTGCACATCTCTCTGCTCCATTATGGGAAATAACTGAAACCCTTGCATTTCTTCCCCTCTGCTAGTGGCTCCTCTAATACAAGCTCGTAGAGGAGATTCACTGTTATTGTTATGCCTCTGCTTCTCTTTCAGAGTACTCTGAACTGTAGGCAGGTCTAAACCAGTTATTATGGTAGGAAGAGAACCGTTCTTCTGACAAGAGTCCTGGATCTGCAGAGGTTCTAGTCTGGGCGATAGCAAGTTTATCATCCTTCTCAAGCCTTTTAGCTCCTTCTGAACCTCCTTATTCTGTCCCTGTCTCTCGGCATTGCTGGTTGCTAGTTATGGGGATGAAGACTCCCTTTTATAGTCTGAATCATTAGTCTCTGACTGATTGTAACTGTTCTGTAAAAAGCATCTAGCAACTCCTCAGGTGGTACGGATGGAACTATCTCCTGCTGGTCAGGATTTAAGTCCAATCTTTCTTTTATTCGCATCCAGAAATAAGGCATATCTTCCAGGATGCTTTCTAGTCCATAATTACAATAATGTTGAATCCTCATTCCCACTTCTTTCCATGCTGCAACATCTAAGGTCCTGCGCTCAGAAAATCGAGGGCATATCTCCTCTATGAATTCTAAAATTTCCTGTATCTGATGCTGCTGTACTCTCTGTCCTCTGTCTTTTAATATGTCTCCAATCAACTGTATAGCCATTTGATTGCTTTTTCCTTGCCCCACATTTCTTTTTTTTTTTTGCCCCACATTTCTATATTTACAAATTTTACTCCTGATATTACTGTCTCACTTTATTATACGTTTTAAATTCTATTCTCCATTTCTGAGGCCTCATACTCACATATACACCTGTGGTGAAATTTTCTCTCGCGAGTTCCTCATGTTCTCCTCCATACTTCTGGTCACTTCTGGCATTTCTCGTGGTTCAGCAGTCAGTTCCATGTTGCAGGCACAACTATGTTGGGGCCTGAACTGCAACATAAGCTAACTCTCTGGACTGGCGTGGAAGCACGGGAATAATTGAGACACAGTTCACACGGCAATATCGGAAGGGAGTCTCAGGGTTCACTGAAATCCTGAACATCACCCACGTTTATTTTCCAAACATCTTTTATTCCCCAAGGTAAACTGAGGGCGAAGTTCATTAGCATTCTGTTTCCAGGGTAGCTGGACTAAAGTCAGCTCTGTCACTAGCTTGGAACTGACCCCTCTTCTCAGGTGATCTGAGAAAGGAGCAGCATATCCTGAGCTCAGGAGACAGCGTCTGAAGATGCTTTTAGCATCTCTGCTGCTATTGTGGCTTGAGAGGCTAGCTGCTGATATAATGCAGAAATATGTGGCCTGTATAATATTGCCCCACAACTAGGACACCTGACATCAACTTTGGGTCTCCATATGCATGTGCACCGTCCATATCACAACAGATACATGTTAATTCCAATATGCATACACATTCACCCAACACAATACATACCCCTTATACATACACATATAAATACACATCTAAATGTATCCACCCTAACACACATACATACCTCCTGTACATATATACACATATGCACCCCATACATACACATAAAAGCCCACAAACTGAAATACACACACAGACACATACAAACACACACACATACACTCACAGGAGCACCATATACATATACACACATCATCATCCACACATACACACATGGACAAACACATACAAACGCATACACATACACACACAGGAACACCTCCACATATGCGCACACCAGCATACACACGTACTCACATGGACAAACATAGACATACAAACACACACACATGCAAAAGCACACAGACACACATACAAACACATACTTCTATACACAATCACTTACTCAACATACACACGTGAATCCTTCCTGCTATAAACCAGGTATGATTTGTTCATGTAATTTCAAACTATCCACAGTTAGCAAAATATGACTGCAAATAGCCCAAAGCAGAAAACCACTCAAATCTAGACATGGAAAAACAGGAGAGCCTTTCTTCAAATAATTCCCCTCTTCTTCCTCCTCTCCCTCCACTCCCTGCTTCCCCTTCCTCTACATGAGCCTCAAACAATTCTCCAATTGTAATTCTTCTCCCTCAACTTTCCACAGCAGAACTACTGTGTGAACCACCAAGTTGGCCTGCCTTTCTTTCTTCTTTCTCTCTCTCTTTCTCTTTTTTCTTCTTTCTATTCTCTCCTTTCTTCCACCCTTCCTGTCTGCCTCCCTCCGCCCTCTTTCTCTCTCTCTTTTTTTAAACATAATTTCTTTATTGATTCTTGGGAATTTCACATCATGCACCCAAATTCTGCTCATCTCTCAGTCCTCCCAAATCGGTCCTTCACCCTTGCATCATCCACCCCAAAAGAAATGTAAAACACTTTAAAACCAAACCAAGCAAGCAAGCAAGCAACCAACCAACCAAACAATCAAACAAAAAAAACATTGCCTCCCCATCTCTCTCACTTCTCCAACACCTTTCTTCACCCTGGGGGCATTGGCTGCCATGGTGTGTCACACAGGAGACCCTTTTGTCCTATCAGCTTTCCTACAAACACTCACTTTTATGACTCATCGGTCTGGTTCAAGACCTCTGGTTTCTGCTACTCCATCATTACTGGGTCCTCACAGAAACTCCTTTCGGCTATCCTGCTGGTGCTCTGAGTCACAGAGATCCTGCAGATGTCATTCTGCAGGACCAGACCTTCATGAACTCCAGAGGGACAAAGATGGGGTAGATGTTAGGATGGGTGACCTAAGACCCTGCGTGTAGGACTGGGTGGCAACTGTTGGTCAATCCAGGTACTGGGGCCACCCGGCTCAGAGTCAGATCTGCTTGTTTCCTTCTTTAGTCCCTGTCTGCTTCTCAGGGAAGCAGAGAAGGTTGGAGTTGCACATTATGGCTGTCCTCACAGTGGTAGAATCAGATGGAGCCTAATCCTGCTTTCACCTGCTGTGGAGAAGTGTGTGTGTGTGTGTGTGTGTGTGTGTGTGTGTGGTAGGAACATGGCGTTCCAGCCCTGTAGTGATATGTCATTTGTATCTTAATAAATAAAGCTTGCCTGAAGTTCAGAGACTCAAACAGCCACACTGATCAGCCTTACAGATCAGACAGTGGTGACACACACAGCTTTAATCCCAGTAGACACACTAGTTTGACATAGAAATCGAGTGGTGGGGGGCACACCTTTCATCCCAGCACTAGAGAGGAACATAAGACGGGAGGAGACAACTCTCACACACAGTCTCTTTCTGAGACTCCTGGAGGCAGGATCACCATTTCAGACTGAGGTAGAAGTAAGAGCCAGTGGCTGGCTGTTTTGCTTTTCTGACCTTCAGATTAAACTCCAATTTCTGTCTGTCAGTTTTGATTAATTGTGCTACACATCCTCACCATGCTGAGCCCATGTGTGATAGGGGTTCCATTCCGAGAAAGCAGTAAACTGTGTGAGTTGGAAAGGCACCTTAAATTGCATATGCTATAAATGCCAAATTCCTCATAGACATTACCCTTAATTCCTGCCTCAAACTGAAGACAATATGACATCACAGATCACTGCTGAAAGTGACCAGGAAAGCAAAGATTTGATAGGAAAGCAAAGATTACATAGAACATACAGGAATACAAAAATTTCATCTCCACACCAGCAGGCACAGGCTGATATCACAAGTGATGAGAGCTGATGTCATAAACAATTCCATCAGGGATCTATGTCGACCAGCTTGGACTCCTTTCTGAAGTCTGTACATCTTGATCCAACCGTTGCATTGTAAAGTTTGGTGCTATTCTCTGTCACTGTTGTTTGGTCCAAAGGGGCCAAACATGTAGATAGGAGTTTCTCTTTTTGTCTATAACGAGGCTCTGAGGGATTCGGGTCCCAGTAGCCAAAGAGACTCCCATAAATGACTGTTCTGTGGTTGTTCTGAACATCTTTCCTGCTCAGAAGACCAAAACCCTATACACCTGTTCTTCCCTAGCTTAGGACTTGATCATGTTCCCAAGATATTACTAACTCTGAGGTTAGTGCGAGGTGGACAGCACCATCCACCCTCCAGGTAGGGTTACAGCGGTGGAGACACACATTTGCTGACTCGGGGGTGAATCTACTTCAAAAACACCACCTGCAACTGTTCCAGCAGCAAGAAGCCAATGTAGAAGCTCAAATCCATTGGTCATCGCTTGTGCCAACACAGCACTAACAGGACGTCTCTCTGATGCCCTGTGCTAGGAAGGAGGCAGAAGGAAAGCTGAGGTGTAAACATGTCATAGCTATTCTTAGAGGCTGGGTGGCCACTGGGATGCACAGGTAGGAATACACCATGGCGGAGTGTTGGAAAGCAGGTGTGTGGATGACCTGGACCCATCCTGAGTTAGCAGCTCTGTGAACTGATTTGCAGATGGGACCCTGCCTGGCACCCTATTATTACATCATGTCCATGCCCGTTTAGGTTTTGAATTCACTGTCTCCCCTTCACTTGGACTCAGACCATGAGAGGCAGCAACCAGTCGAGTGTCTCCGAGTTCCTCCTCCTGGGACTCTCCAGGGATCCCCAGCAGCAGCGGCTCCTCTTCCTGCTCTTCCTCACCATGTACCTGGCCACTGTGCTGGGGAACCTGCTCATCATCCTGGCCATTGGCACAGACTCCCGCCTGCACACCCCCATGTACTTCTTCCTCAGCAACCTGTCCTTCGTGGATGTCTGCTTCTCCTCCACCACTGTCCCCAAGGTGCTGGCCAACCACCTACTCGGGACTCAGGCCATTTCCTTCTCTGGGTGTCTCACACAGATGTATTTTCTTTACTTGTTTGCTCTCATGGACAATTTCTTGTTGGCTGAGATGGCCTATGACCGTTTTGTGGCCATCTGCCACCCTTTACACTACACAACAAAGATGACCCATAAACTCTGTGTCCTGATGGTGGCCGGATCATGGGTCACAGCCAGTCTGAGTGTCCTATTACACACTCTACTCATTGCTTGGCTCTCATTCTGTGGGGACAATGCCGTCCCCCATTTTTTCTGTGACCTGACTCCCCTCCTGAGACTGTCCTGCTCAGACACACACCTCAATGAGCTGATGATCCTCACAGAGGGAACTGTTGTCACGGTCACCCCATTTGTCTGCATTCTGGTCTCCTACATCCACATCACATCTGCTGTCCTGAGAGTCTCGTCCCCAAGGGGAAGATGGAAAGCCTTCTCCACGTGTGGCTCCCACCTGGCTGTGGTCTGTCTCTTCTACGGCACCATCATCGCCGTGTATTTCAACCCCGCATCTGCACATTCATCTGAGAAGGACACGGCAGCCACCGTGCTGTACACAGTGGTGACCCCCATGCTGAACCCGTTCATCTACAGCCTGAGGAACAGGGACCTGAAAGGGGCTCTCTACAAAGTGGTCCACAGAATGACCTTTTCTGTTTAACTACAATATATGTACTCATCCTGGTTCCCTATCCCACTTCAGAGTTGAGTATAATTTTGCAACTGGACTCTATTAGGCTCACCAAAAAAAATTGTTTCTTTCTTGTTAGGTGACTCTCATTCACCAGGTGCCAGTTGGAATTACCAAATCATTTGTCACGATCTAGCTCTTTCTTGATTTATTTCCCCTCTTTTTTCAAGAGAGGGTTTCTCTGTAACTGTTAAACCTGTTCTGTACCTAGTATTGTAGAGCACGCTGGCCTTGAGCTCACAGAGTTCAAGCCGGCCTCTGCCTTCTGAGTGCCCTGATTAGAGGGCTGAGCCAGCACTGCAGGGCTTGATAGTTGTTAGGGTTCCTGGAATCGAACCCAGACTCTGCCCACACTAGGTAAGCGCTCTACCCTGCACTACATTTGGCAGCCATTTGTAGCGACTTTAAAATTGTTTCATGTGCCTGTCGACTTGTTCCATTTTTCTGTCTGTCTGTCTGTCTGTCTGTCTGTCTATACTTACCGTTCATATGTTTGGTGTATGCCTGTGAATGAGTGAACAGACGACAGAGGACAATCTTGGCTGTCATTTCTTGGCAACCATACCTCTTATTTTTGTGTGGCAATGTCACTCATGGGACCTTAGGCTCATGAATTAGTCTGGACTGGCTGGTCTGTGCGCCCCTGGAATCCACCAGTTTTCAGGACCAGCCCTGGAATTACAAATTCCCACAACTGTGTCCTGATTTGCATTGGTTCTGAGGGTTAACCTCAGTCCCTCATGCTCGGAAGGCAAGCACCTTACAGACGGAACCATCTCCTGTTTAAAATAAGACCTAGTTGTGAGCTAAGGGTGCTGCTGTATGCAGAGGCAGGTGGAGCTCTGTGACTTTGAGACCAGCCTGGTCTACATAGAGAGTCCCAGAGCAGTTAAGGCTACATGGTGAAACCTTGCCTCAAATACAAACAAACAAAAAATGCTTGATTTTGTTTTTATTTAAATGTGCTTTTGTGTGTGTCTGTGCAGGCGTGTGCGTGTGCACAATGCATGTCACAGTATATAGGGTGGAGGTCACTGGACAACTTTCAGGAATAAATTATCTCTTTTCAACTGTGGCAAGTGCCTTTCTCCCCTGGGCCATCCCTCCTTCTGCTAACAGAAGCCCTTGTTTAAGAGTCTGCAGGAAGATGTGGTAACACACGCATTTGAACCCTGTGGTCACCTAGGAATCTACTGTAGTGTAAATTCTCCATATTGAACAGGTGAGGGGGGCTCTGGAGGGTGGGGTGGCAGTGAGATGAAGAAAACATCTGAGTTGTCTCCAATGAGCAGTGTCCTTGTGTGTCCCCCATTATGGTCTTCCTGAAGGTTGGTCCACATAAGCTCCTCTGTGAAATGTGACTGCTACCTGCAGGAAAAGGGTTTCAGAGGAGACAGGGCTTCAGGAACCCAGAGACGAGCTGGACACACTTAGAACCCTTTAGGGGAGTTCTGATTGGCTGTATGTACCATTAGAGTGTGCGTAGCTGAGCTCATGTGTGGCATGTGGTAAGGACACCTACATTCAATGCTCCCTCTGCTCAGACCCACTGCCAGGTGTCTTCCTAATCCCTTGTGAACCAAGCCATTCTTCCCACAAATCCTCTTCTTTTGTGTCTTTTCATCTCTATTATTCTTGGAGTCATTCCTCCTCTCCATGAGACTTTCTTCAGCTGATGAGCTGCCCTGGTCCACACACTCCTTCCTCCTTGTCCTTCAGCAAAGGCAACAATCAGCTATAGGGAGAAGAGCAGAAACCGCATCCAGAAGACCAAGCATCGAAAGAGCATGGCCTGAGCTTTGTTTGCTTTCACGCTGAGGACAGCTCTAGGGCCGTGTCCCCTCGGCACACACTCTGCTTCTGAGCTTCATCTGCCCCCTCACAGCTCCTGAGAATGCTCACTGGATGAGCTCCTCCAGAAAATGAGGACCTCATAGAGAGAAAGAGCAGACGGTGCTGTAAAGTCCCAGAGCTGAGACCCAGCCTGTGTGTCTTCTCATGGCGCTCTTCTTCCTGACCAACACGGTCACTCACGTCTGCTTAACATCTGAGAAGTGAGACTGAAATTTCTTTAAAAAATTGTGTGTCCTAGGATGATGCCCATGTGACCCCTGTCGATGTACAGAAGATATACATCTTGGATCATTTGGAGGAGAAAGAGAAAGCAAACTCATCATTTACAATTTACAAACCCATCACTCATATTTTTCAACATCTTCTGCTGTCCTAAAATAATTCTGCACATGGAATAACCTCTGTATCCACTTACTTTTTCTACCTAATATTTTTATTATATACTTATTTTCAATAAAATCTTTCAGGGACTTCTTTATTTTACTTGTTTTAGTATTCTGCCTGGATGTATGTATGTGCATTACTTGTGTGCTTGGTGTCCAGGGAGGCCTGGACCTGGAGTTACAGGCTGTTGTTAGCTACCACCTTCATCTAGGAGATGAACTCAGATATTCTGCAAAAGTAACAAGTGTTCTAACCACGGAACCACCTCTCCAGCCCATATCTGATGTTCTGACTGTAGTGAGATCTGACACTGTAAGAGCAGCTAAGCCCAGAAGACTGACTGAAGCCCTGGATTTGCTCAAAAAAAAAAAAAAAAAAGGACCTGGGTGTGCTGAGCACTCTACCTATGACTTACATTCCAGTCACTGTTATAATTATCCCTTCAAAACGTTACTTTCTCTCCTCCTCTCCCTCTCAGTTGTATTTGCTATTCATTGCATGTTGCCCTTACACCCCTGATTCTCTTCCCTTAGCCAGCTGATTACCGCGTTTACCTGCATGTACCGTGATTCTTTGGCGTTTTCCTTAAAAAAAGATGTGGGATGATCTATACCTATAGTACCAGTTTTCAGAAGGCAAACACAGAAGGATTAAGAGCTTTTACCATCCTCAGTTACATCATGATTGAGGCCACTTCTACAGAACAAATCCCTGTCACAAGATAATTCCTCAGTGTAATCAGTGCATTCCTGTAATTTCTCATATATTTGGTTGTGAGCCTTGCTTTTATCAGCTGAGCCAACTCTCCAGCCCTAGGTCTGTAATTTCTCCAAGGCACTGCTGCTGTTAGTTTTTACAAGAAACTGACACATAGACCTCTCTGCTTCACTGCCCTGTAGAACAATGTCTCCACATCTGTTTTGGCTTCCGACAAGCGGTTTCCTTCCTAACCTCGTGTTTGGCCACATGAACTACAAGGGAAGATGTGCTGTGGGTGTGACATTCTGCCTCCTGATGCTCCCCAGTGGAGCCTACTCCCTAGAGGCAGACCCTGCCTGCTGAGACCCAAGAGGAACACAAGAGGGAGTATGAGGGACAGCAGCGGGAGCCAAGTCTTGGTGACATGGTGACATGCAGGCCAGTGAACAGGAGAGGCTAGAAGTGATTGCTTTTGAAATCCACTGTGGCTGGGGTCCTCAATGATGCTTACTACATGAAAACGACAGAGTTCATTCTATTTTGATTTGAGATATGGTCTTTCTATAGAGTTCAGACTGCCACAGAATTCGTCATTGTGTGTGTGTATTTTGTGTGTTTGTGTGTGTAGTCTGGCTCCTCTATGTGGCTGAGGCTGGCTTTGGAAACCTAATCCTTCTTCCTCCACCTCCCAAGTATTGAGCTTATAGAATTTTTCACCATGTCAGGCTTATACAGAAGGCTTCCTTTAAAAAAAACTTAAAAACAATCTCTAAATGTATGAGTGGATTCCCTGCCACATGTCTGTGTACCAAATGCGTGCTTAGCGTCTGAAGAGGCCAGAAGAGTACATTGTAATCCCTTTGAATTAGATTTATGGATGGTTGTGAGCCACTATATGGGTGAGCCACCAGTTGGTGCTAAAATTTGAACCTGGGGAGAGAGCAGGAAGAGTTCTTAATTCCTGAGCCATCTCTCCAGTCCTCCCAAAATTCTTAAAGAAAGTTACCTATGGGTGTAAAGAATTTTGTTTATTAGAATCCCATTTTACCAGTTTGTAAATGGATTCATCAATGGCTTCTATTTCTCATTTCCCTCTAAAATGGAAAAAGCATATGATTTGCCCCTTGACCCCTTATCAAACTGATTAATGGCATATGAATTCCGTGTGCATGGGGCATGATCTCTAGGTGATATCTACCCGGATACAGATGACTAAGCAGAATGGCGGATGGAATATGACTTACTACATGGACTCTGCATGGTGGACAAGCGCTCTGACAAGGTCAAGAGTCATGAGACATTTATTACCAACTGTTTCAGTTAGTCATGCGTCACAACTCCTTGAGGTTACTTACTTCCTCATTAAGCAGAGCATGAGGTTTTGGGACTCAGAGGAAGCAGGTCAGATGCTTTCCAAAGTCAGACAACAGAGAACAGTGGATTAGGAAGTGTGCACAGCTCTGTCCAATTTAAGCTTATTAACTTTGTATATTATTTTATTTGTATTCTTTTGGAGACAGGGTCTCACTATGTATTTCTGGTTGGCCTGAACTCACTATGTAGGACAATCTGATCTGAATCGAAATCTGAATGCCTCTGCCTCCCAGGTGCTGGGATTATATTTAAAAATTACATTGTGCGTGTCTTAGTTTCTTTTCTATTGCCATGTGGAGACACCATGACCCAGACAACTTATAAAAACAAAGCATTTAATTGGGAGGTTGTTTATGATGTCAGAGGGAGAGTCCATGGTCATCACGGTGGGTAGCCTGGCAGTGGATGGGAGGCATGGCACTGGAGCTGCAGCTGAGAGCTTACATCTGATCTATAAGCTGGAGGCAGAGGGCAAGAGATGAACCTAGTGAGACACATGTGTGACACACTTTCTTCAAAGATCCACACCTCCTAATCTTTCCAAAACAATTCACCGACTAGGAACCACATATTCAAATATGAGCCAATAATGATAATTCTCACTCAAACCAATGCAGTTTGTGTGTTTGTTTGTTTGTGTGTGTGTCTGTGTGTCTCTGTGTGTGTGTGTGTGTGTGTGTGTGCATGTACTGCATACTAGGACCTATAGAGCACTTGTGGATGTCAGAGAACAGCCTGTAAGAGTCTGTTGAAATGTGTGGGTCGTGGGGGATCAGTTGAGGTCATCATACTTGCCGGTTAGTGCCTATAACTGAGCTATCTCCCAGGCTCTTGAAGTCAGTCTTTTGATTTTTATATGGCTTTATATTCTCAATAGTGACATCAACTGGAACTGTGTGGGTGGAGGAGAATATGCTGGATTCTGACGTTTTCTATAGCAGAAGGGTGTAGCCTGTCTTTACCCTCAATATTCCACAATTTCCAGTGTTGTTTAACTCAGTCCTGAGGAAGAGACTCAGGTGACAGTCTTTATTATCAGTGTTGGACCCCAAAGAGCCCCAGAAGGAACAAGGACAAATTGCTCTCTGCTTGTCTCTAATGAGGCTCTCAGGGACTATGGCCCTCGTGGCCATGGAAGTTCCTCCGAAGAGCTTGCCCTCTGGCTCCCCAGATGTCCTTCTGCTCCTGAGGGCTGAGCCCAGGCTCCAGAGCACCCTGCATACAGCCCTACAACAACAACGACATTTCTCCTGCCTCAGAACAACTTCTGTCCAAGTAAAGAATGTGAAGCAAGCCCAGCACTTCTGGTGACATCGAGGGCTGTTAGCTGCTCTCAAAGTCAGGTCAGTAGGACTTTATGCTGCATATTGGAGGTGAAACCTTCTAGGGACACCCCTTCCTTTTAAGTGGAGCCACATAAGCAGTTCTGAGCTCACAGATCATTCTTTAGAATCACCCATTACAACCAGTGCCTGTCTTGTCAGGTCCTGGCATCCTGGCTGTGGGGAGTCCTGGTTGGCCAAGTTTCTGTCCATCCCTCTGACTCATCCTTTCTGCCTTAGTTCTTCAAATTCAGCTCAGGGCACCTAGCCAAGAAGTCGTGGTCTAGAACTCAGAGGTAAGTTCTGTATGAGTTTAGAAAGCAGCACACTGTGATTACCAGTCTGGGGGTGGTTTTGGATGAGGCCAAATTTGGTTCACAGAACAAACAGGAATCTGTGATTTGTTCAGATTGGAAAGGATGGAGAACCCATGTTTCCTCCAAAGCCACATTTTAATCATGCTGATGATGTCTATAATACTGGGTGTTAAATGCTTGTGGGTGCTAGCATCTGTGTGTATATGTGTGCTGTGATGGTTCTATATCTTTTTGTTAATATAGATTAATTGTACATAATGATGGTTTCATCATGGCAGTTTACACATGTGTAAAATATACTTTGATCCCATGCAAATCATCTCATCCTTTACTGTCTTTGGCTTCCCCTCTGGTTTTCTTGTCCCTGGAAGTAGGTCCCCTTCTACTTTAATATATTTATTATTATTATGTATTCATTACTAAAAATAACTTTATTTAATTAAAATTGCAAAACAGATACAGTCTCTCTATATCTTGGCTGTCCTGAGACTCTCTTACATTTTTGGTTGGGAGCCTGGCCTTTAATGCTGAGCCATCCCTCCCGCTGCTGAGACTCTCTATGGAGATATTCTCTATGTATGAAGCTGGCCTTAAGCTCACAGAGATCCTTGAGCCTCCTCCTTTACATTAGTGGGAGTATAGATGTTGCAACCAATCTGGAGCATGTTTCTTTATTAACTTATATTTCCCATTTGAAAAGAAATGTAGTCAGGCAGTAGAAGGCAATTGGGAAGCAGAGCCAGGTTGATCTCTGTGAGTTTGAGGCCAGTCTGGTCTACAATGCAGGTTCCTGGATACTCAGAGCTACACAGAGAAATCAAATATCACACACACACAAAAAAAAACAAACCCAGAAATCAAAAACAACAAGCAAGCAAAAAACAAAAAAAGTAGTGTTTTTGTTTTCCTGAGTCTGGCATATTTCACTTATCAAGTTAATATAATTTCAATCAATTCTCCTTCAAATCATCTAATATTCGTATTTTTAAATAAAGCACCACCCACACGTATCACACACACACACACACACACACACACACACACACATTTTTTTGTCCATGAATCCATTGAAAGACATCTAAACGAAACTGCATGTTATCCTCAAACTGGCCATGTAGCTCAAGACCTCAAACTCTTGATCCTCCTGCCTCTACCTTCTGAACACTGAGATTCAAGGCATCTACTACTTCACCATCCCTCCTAACTCTGCCAGATTTCTTATGTCTGTAATTTATTGTTAGTTATCGAGAGAGTGTTTTTTTTTTTTTTTTGTGTAGCCATGAAGGTTGTCCTTGATTTTGCTCTATAGCTCAAGGCGGCGTTGAACTCAGAGATCTGCTGACTCTTCCTTTCAACTGCTGAGATTAAAAGTGGGTATGAGCACCTCCAGTATATGTCTGTAACTGTTTATAAATCCCACTTTTATTTTTTTATGGAACTGGAAAGATGGCTCAGTGGTTAAGAGCACTGGCTGTTCGTCCATTAGCCCAGCACCCATAGGGTAAGTCTTACCTGTCTTTAACTCCAGTACCTGGGTATCGGATACCTTCACACAGACATTCATGCAGGCAAAACACCAATGCACATGAAATAAAAACAATTTTAAAATTACGCTTTTAAAAACATTAGCTGGTCAGGCATTGTGATCATGTCACCCATGAACTTGGGAATCACAGTGAGGAGGATTCTAAGTTCAAGGTCACTCTTGTCAACACAGGGACACCCTGTCTCAAAGATCCAAAAGGAAAACAATGGAAGAAAGTTCAAGCAGCACACATGGCTGACCAGAAACTCACTGTCAGAATCTGTTCAGCATCCTTCATGAGACGCCACACACGATCCATTCACAAGCCTACGCACTGTGCCAATGAAGAGGTGAAGCCACTGCGGGGAACAAAAGGTTCGTGCTTTTGCCAAATCCTCTGACCTATTTCTCTGTAATTCTAGTTGTCCGGTCTTCACCAGGATTCCCAAGTTTGAGGATTTAATCATCTTTGCTTGCTCATAGTCCAATGAGAGGCAGCAACCAGTCGAGTGTCTCCGAGTTCCTCCTCCTGGGACTCTCCAGGGATCCCCAGCAGCAGCGGTTCCTCTTCCTGCTCTTCCTCACCATGTACCTGGCCACTGTGCTGGGGAACCTGCTCATCATCCTGGCCATCGGCTCAGACTCCCGCCTGCACACCCCCATGTACTTCTTCCTCAGCAACCTGTCCTTCGTGGATGTCTGCTTCTCCTCCACCACTGTCCCCAAGGTGCTGGCCAACCACTTACTTGGGACTCAGGTCATTTCCTTCTCTGGGTGTCTCACACAGATGTATTTTCTTTTCATGCTTGTGGACATGGATGATTTCCTGCTGGCTGTGATGGCCTATGACCGGTATGTGGCCATCTGCCACCCTTTACACTACACAACAAAGATGACACAAAATGTCTGTGTCCTGATGGTGGCCGGATCATGGATCACTGCCAATCTGAATGTGCTATTACACACCCTGCTCATGGCTCAGCTCTCATTCTGTGGGGACAATGTCATCCCCCACTTCTTCTGTGACATAACTCCCCTCCTGAGACTGTCCTGCTCAGACACACACCTCAATGAGCTGATGATCCTCACAGAGGGAACTGTTGTCACGGTCACCCCATTTGTCTGCATCCTGATCTCCTACATCCACATTACATCTGCTGTCCTGAGAGTCTCGTCCCCAAGGGGAAGATGGAAAGCCTTCTCCACGTGTGGCTCCCACCTGGCTGTGGTCTGTCTCTTCTACGGCACCATCATCGCCGTGTATTTCAACCCCGCATCTGCACATTCATCTGAGAAGGACACGGCAGCCACCGTGCTGTACACAGTGGTGACCCCCATGCTGAACCCGTTCATCTACAGCCTGAGGAACAGGGACCTGAAAGGGGCTCTCTACAAAGTGGTCCACAGAAGGACCTTTACTGTTTAAGGAGAAGATTTGTACTGTTCCTTGTTCCCTATCAGAGTTGAGTGCAATTCAGCAACTGGACTGTGTTAGTCTCACTAAAAAAAAAAAATGTTTCTTTCTTGTTAGGTGACTCTCATTCACCAGGTGCCAGATGGAATTACTAAATAATGTGTAACAATTTAGTTCTGTCTTGATTGGTTTTTTCCGAGAGAGGCTTTCTCTGTAACTTTGAAATCTGTCCTGGAAGTGGTTCTAGAAGACCATGGTGGCTTTGATCTCCCCGAGTTCAAGCGGGCCGCTGCCTCCTGCATGCTCTGATTAAAGGCCTGCGCCCGCACTGCTCAACTTCATTGTTGTTTGCGTTCCTGGGATGGAACCCAGGCTCAGCCTACGCTAGGTGGGCTCTCTACCCTGCACTAAGTTCTGCAGCCATTTGTAGCAACTTTAAAATTGTTTTTTGGGGGCTGGAGAGATGGCTCAGTGGTTAAGAGCATTGCCTGCTCTTCCAAAGGTCCTGAGTTCAATTCCCAGCAACCACATGGTGGCTCACAACCATCTGCAATGAGATCTGGTGCCCTCTTCTGGCCTTCAGGCATACACACAGACAGAATATTGTATACATAATAAATAAATAAATATTTAAAAAAAAATTGTTTCTTGTGCAGGTCAACTTGTTACATTTTGTCTGTCCATCTGTTGGCTTCCTGATCCTGTGTTTGGTGTATGTCTGTGAATGAGTGAACAGAAGGCAGAGGTCAGTCCTGAGTGTCATTTCTCAAGAACCATATCTCTTATTTTTGTGGGACAATGACACTCTTGGGACCTTAGGCTCATGAATTAGCCTAGATCGGCGGCTGGTGCGCCCCTGGAATCTGCTTGTTTCCATGCGTCAGCCCTGGGATTACAAATTCCCACAACTGTGTCCTGCTTTTAAATCGCTTCTGATAGTTTACGTTAGTCCCTCATGTTTGGAAGGCTAGCACCTTACAGACGGAACCATCTCCTGTTTAAAATAAGATGTAGTTGTGAGCTAAGGGTGGTGCCGTATGCAGAGACAGGTGGAGCTCTAATTTCGAGACCAGCCTGGTCTACATAGAGAGTCCCGGAGCACTCAAGGCTACATAGCGAAACCTGATTTTGTTTTTATTTAAAATCATTTGTGTGTGTGTGTGTGTGTGTGTCTGTGTGTGTGTCTGTGTGTGCGTGCATCTTTGTGTGTGTGTGTGCACATGCATGCCATTGTATGTAAGGTAGATATCATGGACAACTTTCAGAAATGAATTATCTTGTTTCAACTGTGAGGGTCCCAGGAATCCAAGTTACAGACAAGAATGTAGCAAGCGCCTTTCTCCCCTAAGCCATTCCACCTTCCCCTAAGAGAAGTCCTTGTTTAAGACTCTGCAGGAAGATGTGGTAACACACGCATTTGAACCCTGTGATCACCTAGGAATCTACTGTAGTGTAAATTCTCCGTATTGAGCAGGTGATTGGGGCTCTGGAGGGTGGGGTGGCAGTGAGATGAAGAAAACATCTGAGTTGTCTCCAATGAGCAGTGTCCTTGTGTGTC
This sequence comes from Arvicola amphibius, assembly GCF_903992535.2. Classification (NCBI taxonomy): domain Eukaryota; kingdom Metazoa; phylum Chordata; class Mammalia; order Rodentia; family Cricetidae; genus Arvicola; species Arvicola amphibius. The sequence continues at coordinate 91,929,168 of NC_052050.1, forward strand.
CCATTATGGTCTTCCTGAAGGTTGGTCCACAAAAGCTCCTCTGTGAAATGTGACTGCTACCTGCAGGCAAAGGGTTTCAGAGGAGACAGGGCTTCAGGAACCCAGAGACGAGCTGGACACACTTAGAAACCTTTAGGGGAGTTCTGATTGGCTGTATGTACCATTGGAGTCTGCGTAGCTGAGCTCATGTGTGACATGTAGTAAGGACACCTACATTCAATGCTCCCTCTGCTCAGACCCACTGCCAGGTGTCTTCCTAATCCCTTGTGAACCAAGCCCTTCTTCCTGTGAAGCTCTTTTTTTTTTGGTGTGTGTGTATTCTTTCGGCTAGATTATTCTTGGAGTCATTCCTCCTCTCCATGAGACTTTCTTCAGCTGATGAGCTGCCCTGGTCCACACACTCCTTCCTCCTTGTCCTTCAGCAAAGGCAACAATCAGCTATAGGGAGAAGAGCAGAAACCGCATCCAGAAGACCAAGCATCGAAAGAGCATGGCCTGAGCTTTGTTTGCTTTCACGCTGAGGACAGCTCTAGGGCCGTGTCCCTCGCACACACTCTGCTTCTGAGCTTCATCTGCCCCCTCACAGCTCCTGAGAATGCTCACTGGATGAGCTCCTCCAGAAAATGAGGACCTCATAGAGAGAAAGAGCAGACGGTGCTGTAAAGTCCCAGAGTTGAGACCCAGCCTGTGTGTCTTCTCATGGCGCTCTTCTTCCTGACCAACACGGTCACTCACGTCTGCTTAACATCTGAGAAGTAAGACTGAAATTTCTTTAAAAATTGTGTGTCCTGAGGATGACGATGATGTCCATGTGACCCCTGTCGATGTACAGAATAGATGCATCTTGGATCATTTGCAGGCGAAAGAGAAGGAAAGGCATTTAAATTTTACAAACCAATCAGTCATATTTGAAATTGTTCTGCTTTCTTAAAAAAATTCTGAACATGAAATAACTTTGCATCTTCTTACTTTTTCACTTAATGTTTTTATTGTACATTTATTTTTAACAAAATGTTTTGTGGACTTATTCATTTTACCTTTTCAAGTATTCTGCCTGGATGTATGTATGTGCACTACGTGTGTGCCTGGTATCCAGAGAGGCCTGGACCTGGAGTTACAGGCTGTTGTGAGCCACCACCTGTGTCTAGGAGATGAACCCAGGTCTTCTGCAAGAGCAACAAGTGCTCTAACCACAGAGCCACCTCTCGCCCACACCTGACGTCCTGACTGCAGTGAGATCTGACACTATCAGATCAGCTAAGCCCAGAAGACTGACTGAAACCCTGGATTTGCTCAAAACCAAGGGCCTGGGTGTGCTGAGCACTCTACCTATGACTTACATTCCAGCCACTGTTATAATTATCCTTTCAAAACATTACTTTCTCCTCCTTTCCCTCTCAGATGGATTTGCTATACATTGCATGTTGCTCTTACACCCATGATTTTTTTCCCTTAGTCACTTGATACTGGGATTGCAGGTGTGTCCATGACACTTTGGTGTTTGCCTTAAAAAAAGATGTGTGATTATCCATAGCTGCAGCCCCAGGACTGAGAAGCAAACGCAGAAGGATTAAGAGTTACGCCAGCCTCAGCTACATCAGAAGGTTGAGGCCATGCCTGCTGCATGAGTTCCCATTACAAAACCTTTACACAATGTAAACACTGCAACCCAGGTCTGTGATTTCTCTTATATTTGGTTGTGAGCCTTGCCTTTATCAGCTGAGCCAACTCTCGAGCCCTAGGTCTGTCATTTCCCTGGCACTGCTGCTGTTAAGACCTCTCTGCTTCACTGCCCTGTAGAACAATGTCTCCACATCTGTTGTGGCTTCTGAAAAACAGTTTCCTTCCTGACCTCGTGTTTGGCCACATGAACTACGAGGGAAGATGTGCTGTGGGCTGTGACATTCTGCCTGCTGATGCTTCCCAGTGGAGCCTACTCCCTAGAGGCAGATCCTGCCTGCTGAGACCCAAGAGGAACACAAGAGGGAGTATGAGGGACAGCAGCGGGAGCCAACTCCTGGTGACATGGTGACATGCAGGTCAATGAACAGGAGAGGCTAGAAGTGATTGCTTTTGAAATCCACTGTGGCTGGAGTCCCTGATGATCGTTACTAAGAAAAATGACAGAGTTCATTCTATTTTGTTCTGAGAAATGGTCTTCCTATGGAGACCAGTGTGTCATAGAAGTCCTCAGTGTGTGTGTGTGTGTGTGTGTGTGTGTGTGTGTGTGTGTGTGTGTGTGTATATATATATATATATATATATATATATATATATAGAGAGAGAGAGAGAGAGAGAGAGAACATGTTCAGCGATTGGATCTGTGTCCCTGGATGGATGTTGGACCCCACCTCAGAATAGCATCGATTTGGTAACCCAGGTCTGGATAATGGAACCAAGTGCTGGTGCTGCCGTTCACCCCCCTCCCCCCAAGCATCTCTTACTCACACCAGTTGCTGCCCCTTCCCCCACTGCTTCTAGCTCTTTGATGCTACTCTCAGGTGTAGTCAGTGAAATTTGTTTATCAGACGTTCACCCACCGGTGAATCAAGATTTATTTATTAAAGATCTTTCTGTTGGGAATTGTTAGAAGGCTCGGTGTAAGGATGCTTACCATGCAAGTATGAGCCCTGAGTCCAGATCCCTACACCCATGTGACAACCAGGGTGGGATGGTAGCCATCTGTAATCCTAACCCTAGGGAGACAGAGATGTGAATTCCTATGGGGAGCTAGCTAGTTAAACTAGCTGGATTTGGGGGATAGTTGACCTCAACTGAGGACGACATCCCACGTGATGGTTTGAAGGAGAATGGTTCCCATAGGCTCATATATTTGAAAGTCTAATCCCTAGTTGCTGAACTGTTTAAGGAAGGAGGAAGGGGTGTGGCCTTGTTGGGGGAGGTGTGTCCCTGGGGGTGGGCTTTGAGGTTTCAAATATCTTCACCGGGCTCAGTCTTTCTCTGCCTGCTGTCTGCTGATCAGAATGTAAAGCTCCCATCCACTGTTTCAGCACCGCGTCTGTCTGCCTTCCAGTATGATGCTCATACACCAACCTCTGAAACTGCAAGCAAGGCCCCAATTAAATGCTTTCTTTTGTAAGAAATGCTGTGGCCGTGGTTCCTCCTCACAGCAAGAGCGCGGTAACACCTGACATCAACTTTGGGTCTCCATACACATGTGCACCGTCCATATCACAACATATACATGTTAATTCAAATGCGCATATACACCCACCCGACACATAATATCCCCCTGTACGTACATATATAAACACACACATACATATATATACCCCAATACATTATATACCTCCTGTACATACATATATATGTATGTATACCCCCATACATACACATACAAACCCACAAACCAAAATACACACACAGACACATACAAAACACACACATACACACACAGGAACACCCTCCATATATGCACACACCAGCATACCCACGTACCCAGACAGACAAACACATACACATACAAACATACATACATACACACACAGAAACACATATGCACACACCAGCATATAATAGTAATCACATGGACAAACACATTGACATACAAGCACACACACACATACACAAGCACATACACTAACATACAAACACATACTTCTACACACAATCACTTACCCCATGTATACACATGAATCCTTCCTTCTGTAAACCATGTATGATGTGTTCATGTGATTTCCAACTATCAATAGTTAGCAAAATATGACTAAAAATAGCCAATAATCAGAAATGACTCAAATCTAGACCTCCAAAACCAGGAGGGGCTTTCTTCAAATAATTCCCCTCCTCTTTCTCCTCTCCCTCTGCTTGCTGCTTCCCCTTCCCCAATATGAAGTTCAGACAAATCTCCATATTATTGGAATTCTTCTCCCTCAACTCTCCACAGCAGCAGAACTACAGGTGTGTACCACCAAGCCAGTCTACTCTTCCTCCCTCCCTCCCTCCCTCCCTCCCTCTCTCCCTCCCTCCCTCCTTCCCTCCCTTCCTCCACCCTCTCTCTCTTCTCTCCTTCTCTGCCTCCCTCACTCCTCCCTCTCTTTCTCTCTTTTTAAACATAATTTCTTTATTGATTCTTGGGAATTTCACATCGTGTACCCCAATTTTGCTCAACTTCCAGTCATCCCATATCTGCCCCTCACCCTTGCATCATCCACCCCAAAAGAAAATTAAAACACAATTAAACCAAAAAAACCAACCAATCAAACAACCAACAATCTTAAAACAAAAACAAAAACAAAAACAAAACTCTTTGCCCCTCCATTTCTCTTACTTCCCCAACATCTACTTGTTCGTCCTGGCGGCATGGCTGCCGTGGTGTGTCACACAGCAGACTGTTCTGTCCTATCTGCTTTCCTTGCAAACGTTCACCTTCATGACTCATCGGTCTGGTTCAAGACCTCTGGTTTCTGCTACTCCATCATTACTGGGCCCTCACAGAAACTCCTCTCGGCTATCCCGCTGCTGCTCCGAGTCACAGAGATCCTGCAGATGTCATTCTGCAGGACCAGACCTTCCTGAGCTCCAGATGGACATGGATGGGGTTGATGTTAGGGTGGGTGACCGAAGACCCTGGGTGTGGGGCTTGGATGAGAGCTGATGTCATAAACAATGCCATCTGGGACCTGTGTGTACCAGCATGCACTCCTTTCTGAAGTCTGTACATCTTGATCTAACCATTGCATTGTAAAGTTTGGTGCTATTCTCTGTCACTGTTGTTTGGTCCAAAGGGGCCAAACATGTAGATAGGAGTTTCTCTTTTTGTCTATAATGAGGCTCTGAGGGACTCCAGTCCCAGTAGCCAAAGAGACTCCCGTAAATGACTGCTCTGTGGTTGTTCTGAACATCTTTCCTGCTCAGAAGACCAAAACCCTATACACCTGTTCTTCCCTAGCTTAGGACTTGACCGTGCTCCCAAGATATCACTAACTCTGAAAATAGTGCGAGATGAACAGCATCGGACAGCACCATCCGCCCTCCCAGGTAGGGTTACAGTGATGGAGACACATATTTGCTGACTCGGGGGTGAATCTACTTCAGAAACACCCCCTGCAACCCTTCCAACAGCAAGAAGCCGATGTAGAAGCTCAAATCCATTGGTTATCGCTTGTGCCAACACAGCACTAACAGGACGTCTCTCTGATGCCCTGTGCTAGGATGGAGGCAGAAGGAAAGCTGAGGTGTAAACATGTCATAGCTATTCTTAGAGGCTGGGTGGCCACTGGGATGTGCAGGTAGGAAATACACCATGGCGGAGTGTTGGAAAGCAGGTGTGTGGATGACCTCAGCACATCCTGGGTTAGCAGCTCTGTGAACTGATTTGCAGATGAGACCCTGCCTGGCGCCCTATTACATCATGTCCATGCCCGTTTAGGTTTTGAATTCACTGTCTCCCCTTCACTTGGACTCAGACCATGAGAGGCAGCAACCAGTCGAGTGTCTCCGAGTTCCTCCTCCTGGGACTCTCCAGGGATCCCCAGCAGCAGCGGCTCCTCTTCCTGCTCTTCCTCACCATGTACCTGGCTACTGTGCTGGGGAACCTGCTCATCATCCTGGTCATTGGCACAGACTCCCACCTGCACACCCCCATGTACTTCTTCCTCAGCAACCTGTCCTTCGTGGATGTCTGCTTCTCCTCCACCACTGTCCCCAAGGTGCTGGCCAACCACCTACTTGGGACTCAGGTCATTTCCTTCTCTGGGTGTCTCACACAGATGTATTTTCTTTTTGAACTTACAGACATGGACAATTTCTTGTTGGCTGTTATGGCCTATGACCGTTTTGTGGCCATCTGCCACCCTTTACACTACACAACAAAGATGACCCAGCAGCTCTGTGCCCTCCTTGTGGTTGGGTCATGGGTGGTAGCCAGTCTAAATGCTCTGTTGCACACCCTGCTCATGGCTCGGCTCTCATTCTGTGCAGACAACACCATCCCCCACTTCTTCTGTGATGTGACTCCCCTCCTGAGACTGTCCTGCTCTGACACACACCTCAATGAGCTGATGATCCTCACAGAGGGAGCTGTTGTCATGGTCACCCCATTTGTCTGCATCCTGATCTCCTACATCCACATAACATCTGCTGTCCTGAGAGTCTCGTCCCCAAGGGGAAGATGGAAAGCCTTCTCCACGTGTGGCTCCCACCTGACTGTGGTCTGCCTCTTCTACGGCACCATCATCGCCGTGTATTTCAACCCCGCATCTGCACATTCATCTGAGAAGGACACGGCAGCCACCGTGCTGTACACAGTGGTGACCCCCATGCTGAACCCATTCATCTACAGCCTGAGGAACAGGGACCTGAAAGGGGCTCTCTATAAAGTGGTTCATAGGAAGATACTCTCCTTCTGATTAATGGATACTGGGTCTATGATCACTCCCATGTAAGTTGATCATTTCCACATCATGAACATGGTACAATCTATTTTTTACGAGTGTTTCTTGAAATAGATAAACACTTTTGGCAGAAGCTTATCCACAAGTCCTGTTTTAGTACAAATCCTGCTTTTGTTATCGTGTGAAGCCAATTACTCTATTCTAAATGTATTTATCAAACAGTCAAGTTTCCTCTCTAGCTGGGGTACAGCTCAGTTGTAATGGGCTTACCTAACACAGAGAGTCCTATGTTTGACCTCCATCACCACAAAGCAACAAGAAGCAAGGTAGTTTTCCCTTTGCAGGTGAAAATATGAGGACCACTTTGGAAGCCTCCATTTCACGAAAGTTTCGCGTTTCCCTTCTGAAAGATTCCCTCACAATCCACAGCAGCGCTTTCCCCAGCGCTGGCGGCTTGCCACTCTCTTGCGGACACCTTGAATTCTCAGTTCTCAGCACCAGCACCAACTCCCGCCTGTTAGATCTGAATGTCTGAGTGGGACTGGGCTTCTCGTGTATTTTCTGGGTTGTTAGATAATAAAACCAAATGTGCTTTACAGCTGGGACTCATGAAGGATGCAGGAAAGTCCTGGAAAATCCGAACTCCTGTATGGGCCGGGCTGAGCAGTGCCACTAGGCATTCTCTGTGGGCTAACACCTCAAGCTCCTGCTGAGAAGGCTGGTCCAGGCTTTACATGGAATCCTGATTACACCAGACTGTTCTAGTCTCTTGTCATAAATTAGACAGTTCTACCATATGAAGCTTATTCAGTATAAGACGTGCCTTTGAGTCTGAGGGCAAAGTTCTGTCGGAGCGGTCCATGTGCCTAAGATGGCTGCGTTCTTCTTAGGTACTCAAACTTCTCTCAAAAGTCAAAGTCTCCCTCTCTTTGGAACCTTTTTTCGTGTGGGTTTTGGGACAGGAGTTCTCTGTGTGGCCTTGGCTATCCTGGAATTCTCTCTATAGACCTGGCTGGGCTTGGAGTCACAGAGAAACACCCAACTCTGTTTTCTGAGTGCTTGGGATTAAAGACCTGTGCCACCACCTCTCAGCTTCCTTGGAGCCTTTTTGGAGTCTTTTGGGTTAAGCCAGTTTCCCCTTCTTTCCCCACCCTCTGAAAAAATTACTGGCGTCACTGTGCATCGGAGGCCACGGAGTCTGCTCTAGTCCTCTCCAGGCTCCTGCTGTGTCTGCTTCAGACGTGAGATGTTTGGGACTCATGGGCTAACACTGTGCACCTTGGGTGCCCTTAGCAAAGCTGGGATCCTGACACAAGTTATATTGGAGACCTGATTTTGGTAAACAAGTACACAAATGAGTGCCCTCTTTTAATTTCTTTTGAGTGGGAAAGTGTATATTTTGAGCAAAATTACTATTGTATCCAAAATAATTACATCATGTAATAATAGAAATCATGTGATAATAGAAATCAATGCTGGGTTTAGGAAAAGTTATGTTTTAAATCCATTTTTAGAAAATAAGACCTTAGCCGGGCAGTGGTGGTGCATGCCTTTAATCCCAGCACTCAGGAGGCAGAGGCAGGCGATTTCTGTGAGTTTGACGCCAGCCTGGTCTACAAGAGCTAGTTCCAGGACAGGCTTCAAAGCTACAGAGAAACCCTGTCTCAAAAAAAGACCGTTTTTAGGGGAGGGGGTTTGGGGAGAAAGTTAGTCCATAAAGTTCCTGCTGTATAAACATGAAGACCTGAGTTTGACTCCCCAACACCCTTATAACAGCTAGGCAGAGTGGCCCACATCTGTGACCAAAGTGCTGGGGGGAGAGTTGGACAGAGGCGGAGTAGCTTCAAAGTTAACGGAGAGAGTGTTGAAGGGAGACACAGGAAGTTGATCTCTGCATGGCACCCACAGGCGTGTGGGCACACACACACACACACACACACACACACACACACACACACCCCATACATTCATTTAAAAAAGCGTTTTTAGCCGGGCGGTGGTGGCGCACGCCTTTAATCCCAGCACTCGAGGGGCAGAGGCAGGTGGATCTCTGAGTTCGAGGCCAGCCTGATCTACAAGAGCTAGATCCAGGACAGGCTCTAGAAACTACAGGGAAACCCTGTCTCGAAAAACCAAAAAAAAGCGTTTTTATTGTTCATTAAGATGATTAAAATTTATAGCAACACATCAGCAAATAAATAATAGAGAACTTCTTTGTGTTCCTCAAATGGCTGTATAAAAACACTGAATGCTGGGGGCATAGAGAAATTAATCCAGGGGTGTATGTTAAAAATAATGAGAGGACAATACAGTGGCACATCATGAAGCCACCATGAAAACACGACAGTGGTCTTCAAAACAAATAGAAGGATTAAATGCTCCAACCATTAACTTAAAGGTTTAAACACGAATGTCTGGGAGCACAGTCTCAAGGGGATGTTCATGTACTTGTATTCTTAGCATTACTAGCAACAACAACAATAATAACAATAAATTCACTGTCTTTGTTGGGCTTCAAAGATGGCTCTGTGGATAAAGCATTTACCACACAGGCTGAGAATGTTGGTTCAGATCCCAATAAACCATGTAATGCTGGACGCAGTAGCACAAGTCGGCAATCACAGTGCCCCTGCCGTGAGCTATCCCACTGCTGTGGGGTAATGTTCTCGTATTCTGTAACAATTATTATGAAAATGATTTTAAATAAGATTGGCCTAAGGTTGTATGATGGTTTGAATGAGAAATGCTCCCCATAGATGCAGGCATTGGAAACTTGGTCTTTAGTCGGTGGTGTTTGGAGAAGCTTTGGAGGTTCAGTCTTGCTGTGTGTCTCTCGGAGGAAGGCTCTGTGGGGCAGGGCTTTGCTCTACTTCTAGTTCATGCTCTCTGCTTCATGTTTGTGAGCTCCAAGCTACTTGCTCTTGCTGCTGTGCCTGCTGCCTGCTGCTGTACCCTGCCAGGATGAGCTCTCTCCTTCTGGAACTGTAAGCTTGAATAGGCTTTTCTTCCATAAGTCGCCTTGGCCATGTGTTTATCATAGCAGCCGAAAGGAAATGAACACATGCTATAACTGCATTGCTTTTCTTTTTCTGTTTTGGTTTCTCTGTGTAGCTCTGACTGTCCTGGAACTAGTTCTGTAGACCAGGCTGGCCTCAAACTCACAGAGATCCCCCTGCCTCTGCCTCAGGCGCGTGCCACCTGTCTGGCTATCACTGCGGTTCTTTTGTGTGTGTATGACACAGGGTCTTGTGTACCCCAGGCTGACTCCACCTTGATCCCCTTCCTTTCACTGCTGAAGGGCCGAGTCATCTCGCCTGGTGTATGTGGTTCTGGGGATTGGATCGAGAGCCTCATGCAATGAAGCAAGCGTGTGTCGGCCGAACTCCATCTCCAGCCTGGTTGCTACAGTATTTCATCCTGATTTCTCTGCTTCTTTGCTTTCCATCTTAGTCATGCGGTATTTATTATTGTCCATTATTCCACGATATGCATTATATTTTTTTTGACTGATTCTCAAACTTGAGCAAATTCTGTTCCCCCTACAAGCATGGATTGCAGTAAAACATCAGGCTTACAGGACAGTGTACACATCAATACTGCCATAGGCAGCTGCTGTGAGCTGTGAGCCCCCTCCACACCAGGGGTAGAAACCGAGTCATAGCTATCAAACCAGCTATATCTACCAAGTCACACGGGCTTTGCTGCCATGGGGTCTCATGTCGCCTGTTGACAGAAGGTCTCTGTACTCATTTGTCATGTTAGGATTTTGTGAAAGTCATGTATTTGCCCATGAGTTATAGGTGTGGCATGGTCTACCTGACTTTGATACGTTTTAATTGTTCAGTAGTGATGCGCCTTCCTGGCCTTCCTATGGGCTGAGTTCAGCAGGCCCTCTTTTGCCTATTCATTCTCATCGTCTGGGTTGTGTTACTTGGGAAGCTGGTGTTGTTGTCAGTGCCAGGGACTTCTCCATGATATCTTTCCTGACATAACACCTTTTGTTGGAAAGAAGACCCTGCCACCACCAAAGAGACAATTCTCCAGCCTCCGCCCTCTTCTCTGAAGTGTAGGGCACACGGGCAGCTAAGATGGCACTGGATGAAAGTCAGACGGGTGGACCCTGAGTTGTTTACACCAAGACCCGACTGGACACCAGAACCAGGCAAGATGATGTCAGCGCGTGAACAGCTCATGGACAAGAGAGCAAACGTAGGGTTCCTGAGTGTGTGATAGGGTGACCTTTAAAATGATTGGCTGGCTCCTTTTCCAACCCCCTTGGCCCTGCAGTTTTTTTGCTTTAAAAGATGTTTATGTGCAAAAATAAACGAGCGCCTGCTCGGCTCTACTTACTCCCCGCTGGGTCTGACTGTCTCCAGGACTGAGAGAGGCTGGGGAATGGGCAAGCGGTGTACTTACCTTTCCTCAGGCTAAGACCCAGCACCTGGCACCCAATGTGGGGCATGAAGAATAATATTTCTGCCAGGTTAAGCGGTCTCTCAAAGTAAGTGAAACCCTTGGTGTGGATAATTCTATTTCACCTAAAGAAGGCCTTGCGGCTTGAAGGCCTTGCGGCTCATGCTAAAGTCTAGAGGTCTTGAATTACCCAATAGTAATGTTGTCAAGCCCTATGACACTATTGTTACCCTGGCCCCCTGGGTCTCCAGCTCCAACCTTTTCTCCTGGACTACCTGGGTGGGCCGGGTGGAGAAGATAGCCGTAGAAAGAAAAAACATTTTGGTATTGCGCCACCCCTGAGGTTCTATCCCACCATCACCGCCAGTAGAATGTCCTTCCACCCAGATACAATACCTCCCCCGCCCCAGGGACCCACAGAGGGAAAGAGGACAGTGCAGGGCCCGGGAAGAGATAAGAGAAAACACAAAAGACAGAGAGGAATGGACTAAATTCGACAGTGAGTGCAGTAGCCAAACCAAAGTGCACACTGTGGAGGTTAAGACAGAAGCAAAAGTCAATCCTCCCGGTTCTTGCTCCCCAAAGGATCCTGGGCCCCTGCATTATGCGCCTGGAACAGGGGAGGGAGCAAGCCCTATGTGGGACCTGGACTTCTATGACCTGCCTTCGACGGAGGGACGGGGAGTGGGAGAGGAGACCTATGAAGAGGCTTATCTGTTAAGGGGTACTCACGAGGGGGCTTAAATCTTTGACCGTGTCGCTCGTCCCCCAAGCTTATCCAGTTAACCTGGCTCCAGGAGCTGGTAGGCCCCTAGAATGGTACCCATGGGAGGCTAAAGATCTCAAAGAGCTCCATAAAGCAATAACCGAGGATGGCCCAAACTCTGCTTGGGCCCAGACCCTACTGCAGGACATTGCCTACCATCCATGTGCCCCTAAGGACTGGCTGGACGTGGCTAAGGTCGTCCTCACCAGGTCTCAGTTCATCAAACGGTGTGTCTTCTTTAAAGAAAAATGCAAGGTACGGGCGGAGGCCAACCGGCAAGCCCAGCCCACGATACCCATCACTTATGCTATGCTGGCTGGGATGGGGAGGGATACTCCACTGGGCTGCAGCAGGCAGCCATACCTGCCCATATCGTGATCAGGTGAGACAGGACAGACTTAATGCATGGTACAAACTGGATGAAGGACCCACCCAGTTCCCCATAGCTGGAGTGAAACCTGGTGGGTCCTTGCCAGACATCATAGACCGGGTCCAGCAGAGCGTCCACCGTAAATTGCTGGCAGGAGACCTCCGGAACCAATTTGTGAAGCGGTTAGTTTGGGAGGTACGGACACAGACAACCGCATGGCTTGTGCAGGACTGAGGGAAGGCTCCCCAAACAGATGGGTAGTGGCCTCTCAGGATGTGGGTACACACAGTATCAATCTCAATCACTGGCCATGGCCCTACAAGCCCAGACATCAGCGATGACTGAGGCCATCACCCAGGCATTAGCCTTCGGGGAGAGGGACCTGATTCAAATGTGGGCATGAGGGGCATGAGAATATCCACAACACTTCTCCCCTCAGTCGGTTGGGGAATCGAAGCCACCCCCACCCCCTGCCCTAGATGCTGAAAGGGGGATCATCGAAAAAAGAACTGCCGGTCCAAATTTGACCTAGAGGGAGGAACCCCTTCCAAAGGGAGGACAAGAGCGCCCAGTACCAGGGTGACCCAGGCTAACTGGACTGTCCCCCTGGTGGAGGGACTCCATCCTGAAATGAGTGTCTTCATAGGTGAAAAAAGGTTTCACTGTCTAATTGACACAGGGCAGATAGAACAGTGCTCTGAGAGGAGGAGGTACCTCCTGATTGGGAGCTTGCGTCTGGACCCCCAGTATTGGGGGTTGGACTCTCAATCCAAGGAAAAAGACTAATGTATTTTATTTGTGTGTCTCTTTGTTGTGTCTGTGTGTATGCTACATGTGTGTGGGTGCCTGCGCAAGTCAGATTAGGTTGTCAAGTCCCTGGGATCTGGATTACAGGTGGCTGTTGTAACAGGCCCTCAGACCTTAGTTCAAAGGACTCTGTGACATACTATGTAGGTCATAAAAGTTAGTATGTAGACATTTAACACCTACCAAAATGAAAACAAATTCATCAGTGCCCATGGATCTAGAAAACCCCCTAAATGTATTAGCCTTCTTTTGGCTTCTGTAGTTCTGCTTCTGGTTAACTTTTCCTGTTAAGTGAAGTACGTCAACTCAGGCCATGTGTGTGTGTGCGCGCGCACAACGTGTGTGTGTGTGTGTGTGTGTGTGTGTGTGTGTGCATGCACTTAAAAGGTCACCTAGAGAAAGGTTCAGTGCTACATCAGGATCCTGAACACCCAGTGTAGTTGCCAGGAAGCTAATAAAGACTTTTTATTGGCTTAAATCCATGTCTGAGCAGTCTTCTCTTGTGGATACCCCACAACACTATGAACCATTCAATATGGGTGCTAGGAACCAAATGGGTCCCCTGGGAGAGTGGAGTAGGAAGTCCAGGAAGTCCTTCTGTTTATGTGTTGCTTTCATTGGCTAATGAATAAAGAAACTGCCTTGGCCTGGTTGATAGGGCAGAACTTAGGAAGGCTGGGAAGACAGAACTGAATGCTGGGAGGAAGAAAGGCAGAGTAGGGGAGAGACACCATGGAGCCGCCAGAGACAGACATGGCGAATCTTTCCTGGTAAGCCACTGCCATGTGGCGATATACAGGTTAATGGAAATGGGTTGAACTAGGATGTAGGAGTTGGCCAGTGGGGTATTGGAACTGGTGGGTCAAGCAGTGATTTTAATGAATACAGTTTCTGTGTGGTTATTTCGGGGCTAAGCTAGCCATGACGTACAAGCAGGCCGTCCTCCAACAGGAGAGCAGCAAGTACTCTTAAACGATGAGCCACCTCTCTAGCCCTTGGCTTTGTTTTCTGAGATGGAATCTCAGGTAGCCCAGGTGGCTTTGAACTCTTGACCCTTTTGTCTCTGTCTTCCAAGCACTGAGATCCCAAGTATATGCCACCACACTTGGCTCTGAGAGTGTCTTGTTATAATCGAGTGAGCCTGGCTCATTCCTGTTTCTTGTTTCTTCTTTGGCCCTGTGAACTCTTCTGCGTGTGCTGTTTGCCAGGTAAGCCTCGAGATGACTGAACTACAATGTAACTGATATTTCATGAGAAACCCTGGTCCAGAACCATTCAGTTAGACCATGACCAGAGTCCTGAGCTGCAAGCTCTATGTGAGGTCAACGTTGGCTACCCAAAGCTCTAAGTAGTAGAGAATAACTGGTTACTAGCAGCAGACAGCTAATAGAAGAGGTTGTGGGAGGAGCCATTGTGTTTACTGTGTACCAGAAGCTGCTGGCTTTAATGGAATAGTGAGATAGCTTCCCCCTTTCTCCCTTCCTTCTCCCCCTTTCTCTGTGTGTATGTGTGCACATAAGGTGCATGTATGCTATCCATGCGTATGCATGGGTACACCAGAGATCAACTTTGAATGTCTTCCTCAGTTGCTTTCTATCTTTTGGGGGTGGATTGGAGAGGGAGACAGGGTCTTCCTGTGTAGCTCTGTCTGGCCTGTAACTCCCTATGTAGACCAGACCAGGCTGACTTTGAACTCAGTGTTCCACATACCTTGGTTCCCAAGTGTCAGAATTAAAGGTGTGTACCAAGTGATTAGGCGGAAGCCTCATCCCAGTCCCTGGCATCCATATACCCAAAGAGTCTGAAATGTTTGGGTGGAGGCTTTACCTCAGCCCTTGGCATCCATCTACCCAAAGAGTCTGGAATGTTCAGGTGCAAGTCCCCTCCCCTGGGAGTTGCCTCAGTCCAGACTCCACCCCCAAGAAAGCCTGCCAAACGATGACCCCTCCCCAGAGATGCTCAAGACCACTCCCACAGGGTATTTAAACTGTCCTCCAAAGAACAAACACATGGTTTTCCGGTCTTCCTTCCCCGGCTCCTCTCTGGGGAGCTAGAAAGCCATCCGGGAGCATTTGTATCTATTAAACCTGGGCTTTTCCTAATTTGGTTTGATTTGATCTAATTTGGATTGTTAAATTGGCAGAGGGGCTTATCGGGATAAAGAAGCTTTTCACCAACATCTAATGTTTTGAGACATGGAACCTGGAACTTACTGACCAGCATAACCTGCCTAGATGACGAGTTCCAAGGATCTTCCTGTCACTGAGCCGTCTTTTATATAGTTGCTGGGGACATGAACTCAGTTCCTCATTCTTGTATGACATACACTTTACTGACTGAGCCATCTCCTTTTAACAGCGCAGTCTTGGTGCTATTAAAGGCTACCCTGTGGTTTTACTGTGCTGTTTTGCAGAACTTTCTGCTGCCAGAGGCTTACTTAGGAGACAAGGAGTGCAGGTGAGCCAAATTTTGGCTTTATTTGTTAATAAATAAACTACTCCCAAAATGATCCAATTATTCTAGTGTGTTATGCTATTTTTTTCAAAAGACATTTTTATTTCTGTGTACCTCCCCACACACATGCGCACACATGCACACATACACACACATCACCACTATATTCTTACAGATGCCTTTAGAGGCCAGAAGAAAGCATTAGATCCCCTGGAGCTGAGGACACAGGCCATTCTGAGCTGTCCGCTATAGGTGCTGGTAACAGAACTTGGGTTTTCTGCAAGAGCAGCATAAACTGCTAACCACTGCACCATTTCCCTTGTCCTATGTCTTGTGACTGTGACTGTCAGTAAATAAATAATTTTATTCTACATAATGATAGCAGAGAGGATAATGGCAAGGTATCCTTTAGAAGAGAGAAAGCCATGAGAACAAGTCAGTATCATGGCCTCTGCCTCCAGGTTTTGTCTTTGAGTTCCTCTCCTGGCTCCCTTTGATGAAGAACAGTTATCTGGAAGTGTAAGTAATACACCCTATCCTCCCCAACTTGCTTTTGGTCCTGCTGCTATTGCTTGTGCTGTCCTGAGAATTTCGTCCACAAGAGGGAGATGGAAAACCTTCTTCTGTCAGAGGCCGTGAAAATGTATAGCATATGACAATTGACAATTCAGATGTCAAATCACCAGAGGGGTTACTCTGATGGAAGCTAATCCTGTCTAGAAAAGGCTTGCAGGAATGATTCTGGAAACTGCTGTTCACTTTTGCTAAAGCAGCTTGGTGTCTCCCCAATACCTGCATTGTGGTGTGTAATCTCATGTGATGGTATATGTAATCTCACAATTATATCTCAATCTTATGGGCACATATATTTGTGGGTGGTCAGGAAGATGACTTTCCATTTATCTATATAATTTTGGTGCATAGAATATATGCTGGGACATGCTTCATAACTAGATCTATTTGTCCCACGAGGACTGTAGACACTTAAATTTCTGTTTTGTTCTTTTGCTCAGACTAACTGCACACAATTATCTCACTTTTACCTCAGAACAAGTTCAAACTAGACTAAAGACTTTTTTGTAAATAGATCATAAATTTAAAACTTTTTGTTTTAATGACAGTGTTTTTTGCTTTACAGAAGCTTCTCAGTTTCAGGAGGTCCTATTTATACATTGTTGCTCTTGTTGTCTGTGCTACTGGGGTTATGCGTAGGAAGTGGTCTCCTGTGCTCATGTGCTGCAGTCTACTTCCCACTTTCTCTTCTATCAGGTTCAGTGTGGTTGGATTTATATTGAGGTCTCTAATCCATTTGAACTCGAGTTTTGTGCATGGTGATAGATATGGATCTATTTTCATTATTCTACAGGTTGACATCCAGTTATGTCAGCACCATTTGTTGAAGTTGCTTTCTTTCTTCCATTGTATAATTTTGGCTTCTTTGTCGAAAATCAAGTTTTTATATGTTTGTGGGTTAATATCCTGGTCTTCTATTTGATTCCATTGGTCAGCGTCTCTGCTTTTATGCCAATACCAAGCTGTTTTCATTATTGTAGCGCTGTAATAGAGTTTGAAATCAGGGATGGTAATGCCTCTGGAAGTACCTTTATTGTATAGGATTGTTTTGGCTATCTTGGGTTTTTTGTTTTTCCATATAAAGTTGATTATTGTTTTCTCAAGGTCTATGAAGAATTTTGTTGGGATTTTGATGGGAATTGCATTAAATTTGGTACAATAGCCATTTTTTTTTTCAATACAGGGTTTCCCTGTAGTTTCTAGAGCCTGTCCTGGAACTAGCTCTTGTAGATCAGGCTGGCCTCGAACTCAGAGATCCGCCTGCCTCTGCCTCCCGAGTGCTGGGATTAAAGGCGTGCGCCACCACCACCGGGTGCTACAATAGCCATTTTTATTATGTTGATCCTACCCATCCAAGAGCATGGGAAATCCTTCCATTTTCTGGTGTCCTCTTCAATTTCTTTCTTCAAAGCCTTAAAGTTCTTGTCAAATAGGTTTTTCACTTCCTTGGTTAGTGTCATCCAAAGATACTTTATGCTATTTGTGGCTATTATGAAAGGTGAAGTTTCTCTGATTTCCCTCTCTGCTTCTTTATCCTTTATGTATAGGAGGGCTACTGATTTTTTTGAGTTGATCTTATATCCTGCCACATCACTGAAGGTATTTATCAGCTGTAGGAGTTCTTTGGTAGAGTTTTTGGGGTCACTGATGTACACTATCATATCATATGCAAATAATGAAAGTTTGACTTCTTCCTTTCCAATTTGAATCCCCTTGACCTCCTTATGTTGTCTTATTGCTATTGCTAGAACTTCAAGTACTATGTTGAAGAGATATGGAGAGAGTGAACAGCCTTGTCTTTTTTCTTGATTTTAGTGGAATGGCTTTGAGTTTTTCTCCATTTAATTTGATGTTAGCTGTTGGCTTGCTATATATTGCTTTTATTATATTTAGGTATGATCCTTGTATCCCTAATCTCTCTAATACCTTTATCATAAAGGGGTGTTGAATTTTTGTCAAATGCTGTTTCAGCATCTAATGAAATGGTCATATGTTTTTTTTCTTTCAGTTTATTTATATGATGGATTACATTGATGGATTTTCGTATGTTGAACCAGCCCTGCATCTCTGGATGGGAGAAGATCTTCACCAACCCCACATCAGACAAAGGTCTGATCTCCAAAATATATAAAGAACTCAAGAAACTAGACATTAAAATTCTAAATAACCCAATTTAAAAAATAGGGTACTGAACTGAACAGAGAATTCTCAACAGAAGAAATTCAAATAGCCAAAAGATACTTAAGGTCATGTTCAGCTTCCTTAGCAATCAGGGAAATGCAAATCAAAACAACTTTGAGATACCATCTTACACCTATCAGAATGGCTAAAATAAAAAACACCAATGATAGCCTATGCTGGAGAGAATGTGGAGTAAGGGGAACACTCATCCATTGCTGGTAGGAATGCAAACTTGAGCAACAACTTTGGAAATCAATGTGGTGGTTTCTCAGGAAATTGGGATTCAACCTACCCCAGGATCCAGCAATACCACTCTTGAGAATATACCTAAGAGATGCTCAATCATACTACAAAAACATTTGTTCAACTATGTTCATAGCAGCATTATTTGTAATAGCCAGAACCTGGAAACAACCTAGATGCCCCTCAATGGAAGAATGGATAAAGAAAGTGTGGAACATATACACATTAGAGTACTACTCAGCAGTAAAAAAAGATGACATCTTGAATTTTGCATGCAAATGGATGGAAATAGAAAACCCTACCCGAGTGAGGTAACCCAGACCCAAAAAGATGAATATGGTATGTACTCACTCATTAGTGGACTCTAGCCATAAACAAAGGACATTGAGCCTATAGTTCATAAGCCTAGAGAAGCCAAATAATAAGGTGAACCCAAAGAAAAACATATATAGATCCTCCTGGAAATTGGAAGCAGACAAGATAGCCAGGCAAAAGTTGAGAGCATAGGGGTGGGGATTGGGGTGTGTGGGGGGAAGGGGAGAGGGGGAGAGAGAAGGGATAAGGGAAGGATTGGGGAGAGCTTGGGGGAGTGGGAGGGTTGAGATGGAGGAAGAGTAGATATAGAAGCAGGGAAGAAGATATCTTCATTAAGGGAACAGTTTTAGGGTTGGCAAGAGACTTGGCTCTAGAGGGGATAACAGGTGTCCATGGGGATGTACCCTGCTAGGTCCTTGGACAACAGAGGAGGGGGAGCCTGAACTGGCCTTGTCCAATAGTCACACTGATGAATATCTCCACATATGAATATTACCATAGAACTTTCGTTCAGCAATGAATGGAGATAGAGACAGAGACCCACAGCAGAGCACTGGACTGAGCTGCCAAGGTCCAGTTGAAGAGCAGAAGGGAGAAGATGAGCAAGAAACTCAGGACCGTGAGGGGTGTGTCCACCCACTGAGACAGTGTTCCTGACCTAATGGGAGTTCACCAAATCCAGCTGGACTGGGACTGAATAAGCATGTGATTAAACCGCACTCTCTGAATGTGGCTGACAATGGGGACTGACTGAGAAGCCATTGATAATGGCATTGGGACTTGTTTCTACTGCATGTACTGGCTTTTTGGGATCCTAGTCTATTTGGATGCACACCTTCCTAGGCCTGGATGGAGTGGGGAGGGCCTTGGACTTCCCACAGGGCAGGGTACCCTGCCATCTCTTAAGACTGAAGGGGGAGGGAGGAGGTTAAGTGGGGGATTAGAGGAGCATGGGAGGAGGGGAGGAAGTGGAAATTTTTGAATGGAAATATATATATAATAAATTTAAAACTTTATAGCTATGCACAAGGTCAGAGTCACAGGTGTCCAGCCAAGGTTACAACACAAAGCACCCTAAGAAAAGCATGCCAAGTCTTCACTTGCCAGTCTGCTGACAATAGATCTATTCCTCAAAATTTGTCCCTGGGCACTGTGCCTCCCCCATCTGGACAGTCTTACTCCTGAAACCTTGAAACCCTTGTGTTGCCATGGTAAATGGCTCAACTACTTATCAGTTACCCTAGGAATGTGCTTTTGACACATAATTTTTAACTCATAATTCTTTTTATTGTTTCAAGGCTCCTTGATGGAGGAGGATCATCTGTCTATGTGTTACTCTCATTGGTTAAGTAATAAAGAAAACTGCTTGGCCTGATAGGTCAGAACATAAGTAGGTGGGGAAGACAGAACAGAATTCTGGGAGGAAGAAGGCAGTGAGGTAATTGCCATGATTCTTCGGCCCAAGACGGATGTAGGCTAAGATCCTTCCCAGTAAGTTACTACCTCGTGGTGCTACACAGATTATTAGAAATGGGTTAATCAAGATGTGAGAGTTAGCCAGTAAGAAGTTAGAGCTAATGGGCTAAACAGTGTTTAAAAGAATACAGTTTCCATGTAATTATTTCGGGTGTAAAGCTAGCCAGGTGGCGGGATGCAGCCCGCTGCTCCTTCTACAGCTCCTGTAAGAAGAGTTCCTAGGTGAGAGGAGAAGAGAAGAAGGTAGGAAAAATTAGAATTAGGACAAGAGAACTAGAACAGAAACAGAAGATTAAAGAGTCTGATTTGGAAAAGTACTTGTGAGAGCGTTTGCTCATTTGCCCTCAGATAACCAGAGAGAAAAATCCTTTTTACTTGCTGTAGTTTCTGATCTGAGCCCTGAAGAGAGTCTTGAGGCTGGACCTCAAAGGCCCCTGTTATGCTCCACCTGCAGCTCCCACCTGGCTGTGGTCTGCCTCTTCTATGGCATCATCATCGCCATGTATTTCAACCCCTCCTCCTCTCGCTCAGCTGGGAGGAACAAGGCAGCTGCCATGATATACATGGTGGTGACCCCCATGCTGAACCCTTTCATCTACAGCCTGAGGAACAAGGACATGGAAGGGGCTTTAGGGAAAGTGCTTACCTTGATCATTCTTTGTTTGATGTGAAAAAGCTAATAAAACCATAATGGGAACTGATACTCAAAAATCCCTTTTGGCTTTGGGGGGTCTCCTTGTTTTGTTTTTCTGAAGAAAGGTGGCTATTGTTTCCTGCAGGGAAGCAGGCAGACTGACTGCAGATCAGCACCTCTGCTCCTGTTCCTTTAGATCAATCTCTCGACTCATCTCCAGCTCTACTGGACCTCTAGGGTGACCTCTCTTCATTCTATGCCTCCATCCAAGGAGACTAAATCAGCAGATCCTGGTGGAGCACTCTGCGTTTCCCCTCCTATGAATCCTTTCAGACCCCTAGCTCATCCCCCTTCTAAGTGTCAGCTCCCAATTTCCAGAAAAAAAAAAACACCTTTTCTTGGAATCCCTAGTGACTACACCTATTAGTTCCACAGAAAATTTCCTACCAGGCAACAGACAGCCACCACACTCTCCTGAAATCCAGAGAGGAAACAGAAACCAGAGAACAAAACATCCACCCAACAAAAACAAAGCCATATATCTATCAGCACCTAATCTGATACCATAATAATCTCAGATGTCTGCATGCCAACATAACACCATTAAAACAGTCAGGAAAGTACATCTCCACTGGAGCACAGAAACCCTACTGCAGCAGTCCCAGACTATTCTAACACAGCTGAAACACAAGAAAAGGACCTTAAAACAGACTTTATGAAAATGATAGAGGTCCTTAAAGGGGAAATGAATAAATCCTTTAAAGAAATCCAGAAAAACAGAAACAGTGGAAAGAGATGAATAAAACTGTTCAAGATCTGAAAATACAAATAGAACCAATAAAGAAAGCTCAAACTGAGGGAATTCTGTAAAGAAAATGTTAATAATTGAAATAGGAGCTACAGAGGCAAGCTTCACCAATAAAATACAAGAGATGGAAGAGGGACTTCAAGCTGTTGAAGACACGATAGAATGTATGGATACACCAGTCAAAGAAAATGTCAAATCTAAAAAACTCTTAACACAAAACATCCAGGAAATCTGGGACACTATAAAAAGATCAATCTAAGAATAACAGGGATAGAGGAAGAAGGAGAAACCCAGGTGAAAGGCCCAGGAAATATTTTCAACAAAATCACAGAAGAAAACTTTCTTAAACCTAAAGAAGGAGATGCCTTTGAAGGTACAAGAGGCACACAGAACACCAGATAGACTGGGCCAGAGGAAAGTCCCCTTTTATATAATAATCAAAACACTAGACATGCAGAGCCAAGAAAGGATATTAAAAGCTGCAAGGGAAAAAGAGTCAGTAACACATAAAGGCAGACCTGTCAGAATCACACCTGACTGTTGTTTTTCCATTGGCACAGAATCTGCCCTTTAATCTAATGCAGTTGCAGCCAGAAATTTGGCTCCGCAGTTACTGGGCTGCTTCCCTGGCAGTGGCCTGGGGGGAATTCTGTTCCCGAAGGTACCACCTGTGTTACTGCTGCCAAATGCAGCCTTTAATTAAGTTTCTGTTGTTCTATTTATCAATAAGACTTGGGAGTCAAAGGCTGGGGTGAAAACCTGTTAGCTCAGAGAAGCTAAGTAGCAACTAGCTGACTTCTCTTTGCCAGTGTCTCCAAAAAAAAAAAAAAAAAAAAAAAAAACTACCCTGCTTTGCCAAAGCAAAAAAAAAAAAAAAAAAAAAAAAAAAAAGATCACGCCAAAAAGTTCCTCTGTACTACTTCCTGTGTATCTCTCTACCATCTTTTTTTCCTCCAGGGTAATTTTTTTTATTATTCTTTGAGATTTTATGCATGCGTACAATGTATTTTTTCTCCTTTTTTTCTTTTTTTAAGTATTCTCTTTTATTTATTTATTTATTTATTTTTTATTATTAAAAATTTCCGCCTCCTCCCCACGTCCCATTTCCCTCCCTCTCTCCTCACTTCCCTCCCCCTCCCTCTCCAGTCCAAAGAGCAGTCAGGGTTCCCTGCCCTGTGGGAAGTCCAAGGTCCTCCCCTCTCCATCCAGGTCTAGGAAGGTGCGCATCTAAACAGACTAGGCTCCCTCAAAGCCAGTACATGCAGTAGGATCAAAACCCAGTGCCATTGTCCTTGGCTTCTCAGCAGCCCTCATTGTCCACCATGTTCAGAGAGTCCGGTTTTATCCTGTGCTTTTTCAGTCCCAGTCCAGCTGGCCTTGGTGAGCTCCCATTAGATCAGCCCCGTCTCAGGGTGGGAGCACCCCTGCAATCCTGATTTCCTTGCTCATGTTCTCCCTCCTTCACCTCCTCATTTGGGCCTTGGGAGCTCAGTCCAGCGCTCCAATGTGGGTCTCTGTCTCTATCTCCATCCATCGCCAGATGAAGCTTCTATGGTGATATGCAAGATATTCTTCAGTATGGCTATAGCAAAGGGCCATTTTAGGCTCCCTCTCCTCAGCTGCCCAAGGAACTAGCTGGGGCCATCTCCACGGATACCTGGGAACCCCTCTAGAGTGAAGTCTCTTGCTAACCTTAAAATGGCTCCCTTAATTAAGATATCTTCTTCCCTGCTCCCCTATCCACCCTTCCTCCATCCTAACCATCCCATTCCTCTAAGGTCTCCCCATCCTCCCCTCCTCACTTTTCTCTCCCCATCTCCCCATCTCCCCTTATCTCTACCCCACCCCCACCCCCAAGATCCCAATTTTTGCCTGGCAACTAGTCTACTTCCAATATCCAAGAGGATAACTATATGTTTTTCTTTGGGTTCACCTTCTTATTTATCTTCTCTAGGATCACGAATTATAGGCTCACTGACCTTTATTTATGTCTAGAATCCACTTATGAGTTAGTACATACCATATTCATCTTTTTGGGTCTGGGTTACCTCACTCAGAATAGTGTTTTCTATTTCCACCCATTTGCATGCAAAATTCATGATGTCATTGTTTTTTACCGCTGAGTAGTACTCTAATGTGTATATATTCCACACTTTCTTCATCCATTCTTCCACTGAAGGGCATCTAGGTTGTTTCCAGGTTCTGGCTATTACAAATAATGCTGCGATGAACATAGTTGAACAAATGTTTTTGTAGTATGATAGGGCATCTCTTGGGTATATTCCCAAGAGTGGTATTGCTGGATCCTGGGGTAGGTTGATCCCGATTTTCCTGAGAAACCGTCACACTGATTTCTAAAGTTGTTGCCCAAGTTTGCATTCCCACCAGCAATGGATGAGTGTTCCCCTTACTCCACATTCTCTCCAGCATAGGCTATCATTGGTGTTTTTGATTTTAGCCATTCTGATAGGTGTAAGATGGTATCTCAAAGTTGTTTTAATTTGCATTTCCCTGATAGCTAAGGAGGTTGAGCATGACCTTAAGTATCTTTTGGCATTTGAATTTCTTCTGTTGAGAATTCTCTGTTCAGTTCAGTGCCCCATTTTGTAATTGGGTTAATTAGCATTTTAAAGTCTAGTTTCTTGAGTTCTTTATATATTTTGGAGATCAGACCTTTGTTGTGGGGTTGGTAAAGATCTCTCAGTCAGTAGGTAGCCTTTTTGTCTTAATAACAGTGTCCTTTGCTTTACAGAAGCTTCTCAGTTTCAGTAGGTTCCATTTATTCAATGTTGCCCTTAATACTGTGCTGCTGGGGTTATACGTAGGAAGTGATCTCCTGTGCCCATGTGTTGTACAGTACTTCCCACTTTCTCTTCTATCAGGTTCAGTGTGTTCAGATTGATATTGAGGTCTTTAATCCATTTGAACTTGAGTTTTGTGAATGGTGATAGACACGGATCTACTTTCATTCTTCTACAGGTTGACATCCAGTTATGCCAGCACCATTTGTTGAAGATGCTTTCTTTCTTCCATTGTATACTTTTAGCTCCCTTGTAGAAAATCAGGTGTTCATAGGTTTGTGGGTTAATATCTGGGTCTTCTATTCGATTCCATAGGTTGACTTCTCTGTTTTTATGCCAATACCAAGCTGTTTTCAATACTGCAGCTCTGTAATAGAGTTTGAAGTCAGGGGTGGTAATGCCTCCAGAAGATCTTTTATTGTGTCCCTCTACCATCTTACTGATACTTTCTGAATCTCTATGGTTACTTTCTGCCAACTAATTGCTAAGTCAGCCACCTGAACCAAGGTTGATTTTATTTAATTAATGCAAATGCAAACTCAGGGTTCAAAGTGTGATTAAATATCCCACAACCCCTGACTTCTCAGTGGAGATTCTAAAAATCAGAAGGGCCTAGAGAGATGTCTTGCAGATTCTAAGAGACCACAGATGCCAGCCCAGACTACTATACTCAGCAAAACTTCCAATCACCACAGATAGAGAAAATAAGACTTTCCATGATAAAGCCAATTCAAGCAATATTTATCTACAATTCTAGCCCTATACAAGGTGCTAGAAGGGAAACTCCAACCAAGGAAATTAAGTACAACCATGAAAACACAGGGAATAAACAATCTCAGACCAGCAAAACCAAAAGAAGGGAAACACACACATACACACTCAACACCACAACTCTCAACAAGAACACAATGGATGTGGAAACAGCATCCATCCTATTACATCCAAAAAATACACCTCACATTGAGGATAGACATTATCTCAGAGCAAAGGATTAGAAAAAGATAACAAGCAAATGGACATAGGAAGCAAGCTGGTGTAGCCATTTTAACATATAATATCTAACAAAATACACTTTAAACCAAAGCTAATCAGAAGAGATAGGGAAGGCCACTACTTACTCAGCAAAGAAAAAATTCCACACAGATGACATTTTAATTTTTACGCATATACCCCAAACACAAAGGCATCCAGGTTTATAAAAAGAACACTATTATAAAGGCTATTCTTGGTTGTTAATTTAACTCTATATGGAATGAACTACAACCCATGGAGGGCACGCTTGTGATCCAGATCTTGAGGCAGGAAGACAACATGTCTTTAATCCACACTTTGAGGCTGGAAGGCACACCTTTAATCTGAGCCGCACCTTCTGTTGGAAGCCTATATAAGGACAGTGGAAGAATGAAGGGTTTGTTCATTCCATAGTTTTGTGATTCTGAGATCCCAGACTAACACAACTACTACAGCGTGTATCACATATTGACCCTCACACAGTGATAGTGGAAGACTTCAATACCCCATGCTCACCAACGGTTCCAGGCAAAACTAAGCAGAGAAGTGCCAGAGGTAACAGTCATTATAAAACCAAGCAGATCCAACAGGCATTTACAGAACATTTCACCCAAACACAAAAGAATATACCTTCTTCTTGGCATTTCATGGAACTCTCTCCAAAACTGACAATGTACTTGAACACAAAGCAAGTCTCAAAAGATACAAGACAATTTAAGTAACTTCCAGCATCCTCTCAGACCACCATGGATTAAAGTTCTATATCAACAACAACAGAAAGCTGACAAACTCATGGAAACCGAATATCTCTCTACTGAATGAAAAATGGGTCAAGACTAAAACTAAGAAAGCAATGAAAGACTTTCTAGAATTGAATAAAAATGAATTCACAACATGCTCAGACTTATGGGATGCAGTCAAAGTGGTTCTAAGAGGTAAGTCCATAGCACTAAGTACCTACACACACAAATAACAGCAACCAACTAGAGAAATCTTACGACACACCTGAAAGCTCTGGACCAGTGGTTCTCCACCCCCCCTAATGCTAGGACCCTTTAATACAGTCCCTCATGCTGTGGTGACCCCCAGCCATCAAATTATTTTCTTTGCTGCTTCATTACTGTAATTTTGCTACTGTTATTAGTTGTAGTGTAAATATCTAATATACAGGATATCTGATATGTGACTCGTGTAGGCCCTGTGCAGGCCTCTCCAGTCTCTGTGAGATCATATGAGCTTTGTTTAGATGATTCAGAGGACCGTGTTCTCCTGGTGTCTTTCATCTCCTCTCCTGGCTCTTACACTCTTCCTTCAGGTTCCTTGAGCTCTGAGAGGAGGGATTTGCTGGAGACATCCCATTTAGAGTTGTATGTTCCAAGGTCTCTCTTTGGATAGTGTCTGGCTGTGGGTCTCTATATTTGTTCTCATTTGCTGCAGGAGGAAGCTTCTCTGATGATGGTTGAATCCTTATTCACTGATCTATGAGTATAGCAGACTATCATTAGGAGTCATTTTATTACTATTTTTTAAAGACCAGAAATATTTGGTTTTACCCTAGGTCTCTGGAATATCTAGTCTCTGGTTCTTGGTCACACAAGCAGTATTAAGTATATGCTCCATCTAGTAGAGGGGGCCTGAAGTCAATCAGACATTTGTTGGTTATTCCCACAAGCTTTGTGCCACAATTGCACTAGCATATTTTGCAGGCAGGAAAGCATTGTAGTCCAAAACTTTTGCAGCTGGGTTGGTGTTTATGTTTTTCTTTTGGTCCCCTACACAGTACCTTCCCATACCAAAGACATGAGAATGTAGGGATGAAGATCCTATGTAGACACAAAGTCAACCTCTCCATGTTCAATGAGTTGTTGAGGTGTTGTCTTGGGTCTTCCTGTTAGTTTGAGGAGAGCAACTTGTTGTCTTGGCAACAGCCTGGATTGTTTGGGGATTTCCATGGCCAACAACTCAAATGGATATAACCCAGTCCTGGTCTGGGAGCTTCATCTGCAAGCATTGTTGGGTATGAAACCTTCCGTCTGGTGGAGCTCCTATCTGCAGCCTTCTCCTTGCCTCCTCATTAAGGCCTCCCTGCAAAGGTCCTCAGTCCAGCTCAGTGGTCAAAAAGGGCACATTTGATTTTCAAATTCTCCCAAATCCTAACCACCTCCGCCACTGCACAAAGGACCCCGAATCTGGGACATCAAACTTTCTCTGCTCTGCTCCCCAAAGTCTCTCATTTCCAAGCTTTTCTACTTTTCACTCCTCAAAATCTTTGTCTTTATGATTTTTCTGCACTCTGCTCTTAAGAAATCTGCTAAAACTATTGTGTAAACACTTACCTCAGGATTTGTAAGTTCTTTGGATGCGATAAAGAATCTATAAAATTTGTAGCAAAGAGTTAGCTTAACACTTGTAGCAAAAATGATCAAACATAATTTTCTATTTATGAAAATAGATCTACTTACCGGATATGTAACAAATTGAACTCTTGTTTAGGAAAATAGGTGTTTTTAAACAGCAACCATGTGACTTGCCTCCACCTTGGCTGATGACCTCATTAGGATAGAAGCAACCATGTGTCTGGCAGTCATACTTACTAAGAGCATACACTGTAACTTCACCACCATCTTGAGTAAGATGGCCACATGGCATAAGCCAACATAGCAGTCATAAAACTTAGTCCTACCGAGTCCTCAGTTTATCACCGTATCTCCTTTTTAGACTAAGTAGACAACAGCCTGTCTCCATCATATTTTGGATTATTGTGAATTTTAAAAATTTATTTTATGTGCATTGTTCTTTTGCCTGCACGCACAGATTTGCAGACACTGGTGATCTGTTCTGTGTGGGAAGACAGCCCAAAGCACGTGTGCTCTTGGTGCATGGAGTCATGGCTGGTCACATTCCCTTCATCTTCCCCCTCCTTCCTTGTATTTTATACCAAATTCTTCAGGGGTCATCTTTAGTTCTAGTTCTGTCTATTCCAGTCTCGTCTTCCATCCTCCCATCTGGAAATGTGCCCTAAGTCCTGTGCAGCAAATGTCCAGAGAGGAAACAAAAGAGGAGCATTCACCAAACAGTGCTGTATTACCTCCGGTCTCTGCTGTGAGACAGAGTCTGGACCAACGGCAGACCTACAGGCTTAGGGCGCTGAGATGATGGAGTTCTCAGGGAATTTCCTCTGTGACGTCTCTCCACCCAGACTGCTTTATCCCTGAGTTCTGACACGGGAGTAAGATGTTACCTTTCCTCCTCTTTGTTGGTCCACAGAGACCAGGAGCTAGGCAGGACAATTACTGTCTGCCTGACTTTAATGAGACGCTCAGGAAGTCTAGCCCAGTGGGAAGGATGCTGCAGTAAATACTCGTCTGAGTCCCCCAAACCTCTTTACTGGTTAGGATGGTGATCACCCACGCCACCCGCTCAGAGCCCTCCTAGGAGTCTGATCCTTTCCATCCTTAGAATAAAGAGCACCATTGCCCAGCAGCTCCAAGGCGGTGAACATGGGTCAGTTACAGCACTGACTTGTCAGGTATTGTAACAGCAGTGCCGATGCCAACTTCTTTACTAAAAAATGATGCTCACTCCTGTGTGTTGAAGGACCAATAGCAACATTTGTGAGCTCATGAGGCCAAATTAGAGTTGAACACAATGGTAATTAGGTATTATTCGTTACATTTTTTGAAAGTACATTACACTTTGTGTGTGTGTGTGTGTGTGTGTGTGTGTGTGTTACACAGCATATGTGGAAGTCATAGGAAAACTTTGTCTGGGGAATTCTTTTTCACCTTCCACCATGTGGATCCTGGAGGCTTGGACTCAGGACTTCAGTTTACTTGTTAGAGACAAGTGCTTTTACATATTGAGATCTCTCTCTGGCCCTAGCTATTTTTCTTTTTCCCATGCTCTGCTAAGAACTGGGGAAAAAACAGGGAAAGTTAACAGGGATGTACATGATTTCAGGGAAGGGCCATCTGTACATTCATTAAGACAATTATGTATTATTGTGTGTGTTTGTGTGCATGTGTGTGTGTGTGTGTTACACATGCCACAATGCACATGTGGAGGTCAAGGGATGACTCCGTGGAGTTGGTTCTCTCCTTCCACCTTTAAAAGTGTTTCATGTTTGTTCAGTAAACACTTTAACCCCCTGAAAAACCTTGCATCCCATGCTTGTGTGTTCTATGTTATATTTAATAAAGCACAAGGGTGATTCTGGTGGGATTAGAACAATCTAGGACTGTGAGGTGGAAGTTGAGGGTATGAGCACTATGGGCAGATTCTGATTTATTTATTAAATGCATGTATATTTAAATTTATTTTTATTTTATGTCTGAATGTATTTTCCTGAATGTATGAATAGCAAATGATAGTGCCCATAGAGGCCAGAAGAGGGCCCAGGATCACGTGGAAAAGGGCTATACACAATTGCTGGCCACCCTATGGGTGCTGAGAACTGACTCTGGCTCCTCTGGAAGACCAGTCAGGCATTTTAATAATTCAAAGATCTCCAGTCCTAATGCAGGATTTTTATGTTTGTGTTTTTTTAAACATGACAAAGTCTGTAGTAAGATTTATTGCAACCAAACCCTTCAGCACCTACATTTCTGCCTCTTTTTTCTGTGGCCGGACTCAGACCATGAGAGGCAGCAACCAGTCGAGT
This sequence comes from Arvicola amphibius, assembly GCF_903992535.2. Lineage (NCBI taxonomy): Eukaryota > Metazoa > Chordata > Mammalia > Rodentia > Cricetidae > Arvicola > Arvicola amphibius. Next base: position 91,959,036 of record NC_052050.1, read on the forward strand.
GTCTCCGAGTTCCTCCTCCTGGGACTCTCCAGGGATCCCCAGCAGCAGCGGTTCCTCTTCCTGCTCTTCCTCACCATGTACCTGGCCACTGTGCTGGGGAACCTGCTCATCATCCTGGCCATCTGCACAGACTCCCGCCTGCACACCCCCATGTACTTCTTCCTCAGCAACCTGTCCTTCGTGGATGTCTGCTTCTCCTCCACCACTGTCCCCAAGGTGCTGGCCATGCACATACTCAGGAATCAGGCCATTTCCTTCTCTGGGTGTCTCACACAGCTGTATTTTCTTTGTGTGTTTGCTGTCATGGACAATTTCCTGCTGGCTGTGATGGCCTATGACCGGTATGTGGCCATCTGCCACCCTTTACACTATACAACAAAGATGACCCAGCAGCTCTGTGCTCTCCTTGTGGTTGGGTCATGGGTGGTAGCCAGTCTAAATGCTCTGTTTCACACCCTGCTCATGGCTCGGCTCTCATTCTGTGGGGACAACACCATCCCCCACTTTTTCTGTGAAGTGACTCCCCTCCTGAAACTGTCCTGCTCAGACACACACCTCAACGAGCTGATGCTCCTTTTTGTCGCCGGGCTGATAATGATAGCCCCATTTGCTTGTATCCTCGTCTCTTACATCCTTATTGCTTGTGCTATCCTGAGAGTCTCATCCCCAGGGGGAAGATGGAAAGCCTTCTCCACCTGCAGCTCCCACCTGGCTGTGGTCTGCCTGTTCTATGGCACCATCATATCCCTGTATTTCAACCCCTCCTCCTCTCGCTCAGCTGGGAGGGACATGGCAGCTGCCATGATGTACACGGTGGTGACCCCCATGCTGAACCCGTTCATCTACAGCCTGAGGAACAAGGACATGAAAGGGGCTTTAGGGAAAGTGCTTACCATGAGGTATTTATCTACTCAATAATGTTGAAAGTGACGAATATCACAGAGGGACCTGATGTCCAGAAATCCTTTGTGATTCTATCAAGAATCTGAAACTTCACTGGTCTTTTGTAAGAAAAGGGTGTATGGGAGCTTTAGAGACGACCCACATTTAAGAGCACTTGCAGAGGACCTGGATTTGATTTCCAGCATCCATAAGACAGCTCACAACTGTTCACAACTACAGTTCTCTGGATTTGGGCACCCTCTTCTGGCCTCTATGTGGCACCAGGCCTGCCATTGGTGCACAGGAATATATGCAGGCAAACCACCCATACACATAAAATTGTTTTGGAGAAAATAAACTATTTTGGAGAGCAAAACCCAGAATACAACTTCTTTAGAATGAATGAAAACAAAACTTGAACAAAGGTCTTTATTCCTTTGTCATTATAGAGCCTTGGAAACCCCCATGCACACACCTGTGCTTCTCTTCTGTCAGTGAGCACAGCTTTGGGGAGTGGGGAGGGGTCTCCATGGGACAACACTGGAACAGGACTAATGAAAAGCCTGAGCCTGTGTAGGGTGTGGTTGGAATTGGGAGCTGATTCCTGTTTGGGATGGGTTGTGCTTCCTGAACCACCTAGAACACTGGACTCTGATTGGACAAGCAGCAGCAGCCACAGGTGTCAGCCATTTTCAGGGCAGTGGATGTTGTTTTTGTTGGGAGTTGTGATCCTTGCTCTTCTGCTCAGATGTGGTCACAACACGGTCTTTTGTGTCTTGTGCTATCACTGTAGTAGAGGCGTTATTTGCCACTGCTCTTCTGTGTAATTCTCTGTGTCCCTTAGCAGGGTTCCTAGACCAATGGGAGTGTTCAGGCCACCTCTGGAGCAGCACAGCTGCCCATTCTCTCACACAGCAGAGGCCTCGCTCAGGTGAAGAACTGACCAGGTGCGCCGAGAGGGAAGGGTTCGCTTGGAGCGCCATGAAACCCTAATTCTGCAGCGTGTTGGTCTTCATGTGTGATTCTTGTCATCCAGGCTTATGTAGCATATAACATTAGGCAGGGAATAAGTCAACTCAATAAAAATGAACTGTGCCTTCTACAATTCCAGCGTCCAGACTTGTCAGTCAGCCCTGCCCTCTTCTCCTTCCTCTGCTCCGTTCATCAGCGTTTGCTGGTGTTCTCACAGAGTCTCTCTATGTAGGCCTGGCTGTCCTGGAACTTTCACTTACTTAAAAATTTATATTCTAGCTTTCAAAGTTCATCATATTGCAAAGCTTTTATAAAAAAAGTGTCTACTTTTTCATTTTTACAGATCTTTCATAATTGTATTTACTAATAGTTATTTTTCTCAGTTAAGTGCCAAAATTATATTATGCTTTGAAATTTATTTTGAAAATGAGACAAAAGCATAAAAAGTTGAGAAATAAGTCATGTTTGTTTGATTATACATAAAATCAAAGCACTCACGAGACTGAGGCAGGAGGATAGTGAGTTTCAGGTTATCTGGAGGCGGAATGAGTTCTAGGCCAGTCTCACCTACGATGTGAGACCCTGTGTAATAAGAACAAAAGCGAGCTCCGTCATTGGCCTGGCAGCAGCAGGACTTCAGACGACTGATGGGGGATTGCACAGACAGTGTGCTAATTTTACTTTCTGATATTCACTTAACACTCCAAAGGCCAGCTGACAATGATTGTCCTTTGGCTAAGTCCCATGTATGCATGTCCATGTGTTTGCGGTGTGTTTACTTTTCATTTATTAATTCATACCTGTATGGGTGTTTTGCCTGCGTGTACTTCTGTGTACCCTGTGCATGCCTGGGCCTGACAGAGGTCGATAATGGGTGTTGGATGGAGGAACAGCTGTTTTTGATCTGGTGTGTGCATGTGTGTATGTGTGTGTGTGCGCGTGTGTGTGTATGTGTGTATGTGTGTGTGCATGTGTGTGCATGTGTGTATGTGTGTGTGTGGGGGGGCTTGGTATCAATATATCCAAAGGGAAGATACAAAATTGATGAGGCAGGTAAGGAAGGATTCATTTGGAGCTACAGAAAAACATAATTCTACTCGTTTGAGCTAATGTTTTCATCTTGTAAACTTTGTGTAGCTGTTTAAAAGAGAACTTTTCTACATTCCCAATATCCATGCATGTCAGTCAACTGTATAATTTCTCCCATTCTGTCATATCTATGTGAATGGGCTCAGATATTTTTACTCAAATACTAGTCTGCATCTAAACTTTCAACTACTATTTTGTGAGAGGTTTTCTAAATTACTTCATGTCCCTATAATTTTATTTTTACAGATTTTATGTATTTCCACCCCTAGTAAGTCTCTTTGTTTTTTAAAACTTTCATTATGCTTTGAGATTATTTTGAAAATGACTAATAAGTCTGACATGTTATCACAGGACTGTACTGCCAACACCAGGAGGCTGAGGCAGGAGGATCACAAGTTCATGGCCAGCATGGGTTATATTATGGGTTCCAGGTCATCCAAGGCTACACTGTGAAATCCCTGTCTCATTAAACAAAACATGCTACAAGCCATAACATTATACAGTAATTTCTCAGCCATCTTTTTCATGAGCAATTTATCAGGATCTTTGATAAAGCTCAAACCATAATTCAAGGAATTTGGGGATTATTGCTTTGTGAATAAAATGGTTGTTTTTTGCTGTAGATTTTTGCTGTAGCTGACTCCCCTTCTGTTACATATTTGTGAATTAATTTCCACAGTTCAGAACTGTTTCCTATGTCTTTGGGGCTTACTGATAGCATTCCCCCAGCTACGTGTGAAAACAGTTTCCCACTGCTAGGCCTTGGTCTTCTCTCCTAGGTAAATGCGGAGATCTGCCTTCCTGCAATCAACAGGCATCTGGTCAGTGTTTAGGGTTAACACAAGAGCGTTCGATTTAAGATATCCACAGGTATCCAAGGACACAGAATTACTACTTGCCCAAAGCTGCTGATTCATAGCTGCTCAGATAGAAGAATAAGATGCCCTGGCTTTGCCTCATCTAAAAGACTCCTAACTCCTTATGCTCACCTTCACCTCAGTTTACTGATTATTTTATTTAAGGAAATTTACTGCTTATGCTTTACTCTCAAGGACAGCAGAGGAGATAATTAACCACAACCCAGAGAAAGACTTCCTTCCTGCTAGCACTACAGACACATAATACCCACGATCAGATTGGTTGATAACAGCAAATCCCAGAATTGATCATTTAGAGGCCCCAGTCTCCTTTTTGTTTCTACTGCTTAGAGCAATAAGTGCAAACTCCAGACCTAGGCCCATAGAAATTGCAGCATCTGGTGAATGTGCTAATCAGATCAGGAGCCATTGGTTCCCCACCCCCAAATGTTTACATAGGTTGCCTGGTTACGTGATATCATCTATGCATGCTGGGAGAAAAAAAAGTGGTTCACTGATTTAAAAAAACAATCCATGCCCTATTCATAATTTTACTAAAAATAAACCTTTTCGTTCACCTAAAAATGTAGTGTAGAACACTAGCCCTCCCCTCTAGAATCCCCTGATTTAATTCCTTTCTTAACTAGCTTTCTCCATTAAGGAGTGCATTAGACATACACTAGCCACTCCCACCTTTGAGCTGAGTGTGAGTGAGTGTGCACTGCATGTGCACACGCACGCGCATGTATGAAAACTCTTAACTGATTTTTATGGGGCAAAGAATTTCACCAGCCCTGGAACCTGCTGGAGCCGGGGGATTGCTGGTTATAAGGGTATATATTACTGAGGAACATTTGTAACAATGAAATAAGGAATAAGAATAAAGAAACAAGGATGGAAAGATCATGTTGTGAGCAATTTTTTAACTCTCAGATTTTAGGTCCCTTCGCTTACTGTGCTGTCTTTATTTGAATCCTGACGGGGATGCTGAAGAGCTGAACTCTTGAGCACCCTGTCAAAAACAAATGAAAATTAACCTGAAACATATGAAACTTGAAAAATTAACTTGAAAACTTATCTTTTACTTTCAGCACTTTAATACAACACCTGACTCTGTGATCATGCTGGTTGCAATCAGTTGAGACTTGTGTATATACAGATCATTTTAAAAACAAGTTTGAGAAGTTTTCAGCCATTATTTCTTCAAGTAGTTTTTCCTTTCCTTTCCCCTTTCTCTTTTCTTTTCCTCCCTCTCTCTCTCCCCTCCCCTCCCCCCCCCCCCCCTCCCTCTCTCTCTCTTTCTGAGATAGGGTTTCTCGGTGTATCCTTAGCTGTCTTGGAACTCACTCCATAGACCAAGCTGGCCTTGAACTCAAGACTCACCTGCCTCTGCCCCTGAGTGCTGGAATTGAAGGCGTGCACCATTACGCCTGGCTTCTTTCCCCAAGTCCTTACTGTGTATATTTGGTGTACTAATACTGTCTACCTTTGACCCCATGTCCTCTTTTTCCTCGTTCCTTCTCTTCTGCTCTTCAACTTCCATACTCTGTATGTGAGTATTTACTAGTTTGCCAATTATTTCTTTATCTGGTTCAAATTTGTTAAGCTCATTTAGTGGACTGATTATTTCAATTGTTTACCTCCCAATTCCATAATTTCCATTTGGCATTTCCCCATATTTTTGTCTTCTTATTCCCTGTTTGAGTTGACATTGTCTTCATACTTTTATTTGCTTATGCAGTCAGCTCTCCTTTCCATAGGTCAATGTTTTTACCATGGCTACTCTGAAGTATTTTTGTTAAAGATGCCTAGGGATCTCATTGCTGCCTCTTGCGATAAGATCACAGGCTGGCTGCCACACATTTTCGGTGTATATGTAGATGCTGGAAATCTGTACCGTGTTATTTATGCCGATAGAGTAAGTACTTTACCTACAGAGCCAACTTCTAAGCTGGCAAAAGTAAAGATTTTTTTGTTTGTTTTTTGAGACAGGTTCTTACTGTGCAGTCAAGACTGGCTTCAAACACACAGGAATCCACATGTCACTTGCTTCTGTTTTTCAAGGGCTGGGATTAAAGGCATGTGCCGCCATAGCAAACAAAAGTACCAATTTTTTGGCTATAAACTTTATTGTAGATAATTTCAAACATACATAAGAGCAGACAGCACAGATGTTCAAAGTACATACATGCAAGAATTAACTAACAGCCAATAACATTTCATCTACGCTCCTGAATTTTACTCTTCTATTTTATTTTTATTAGTGTGTGTGTGTGAGTGTGAGTGTGTGTGAGTGTGTGTGTGTGTGTGTGTGACATGCCTATGTAGCCCAGACTACATAGTCATTATCATTTTTCTTTATTTTTTAAAAGATTTATTTTATATGTGAATGTTTTTCTGCATATTCATGCATATGCACCACGTGCATTCCCAAGGAGTGTGTCAGATCTCAGATTACCTGAAATTGGAGTTATGGGTGGTTGAGAAACACCATGTAGGTGCCGAGAATGGAACCTGAACCCCCTGCAAGAGCAAAAAGTCCTCTACACCACTGAGTCATCTCTCTAGCGTCTAATGTTTCTTTTTCTTTGTTATGTTTTTGTTTTTATGAGACTGAGTCTCGGTATAATAGATCAGGGTAGCCTGGAACATGGCAGCAATCTTCTCGCTTTAGACTTAAGTGTGTCTGGATAAGAAGTGTAAGCCAGCACATGATATTCCTTTTCTAAACTCCTTTCCCGGATGAGTTAAGAAAGATACAGCTCTTATTGTTGATCGATGAACAGAAATGAAGGCCTCCTAAAGCTGGGCATTAGAAATACCATGAATCCTAAATCAGCAGACCCAGGCCTCCCTCCAGCTTCTTTGTACTCTCTCTGTGTTTACCTGGTTTTTGCTGTCACCTCTAGACATTTACTTGTTCACCTGGGAACGAAGCAGGAAAACACTGAGTTTCTAGATATAAATGGATGGGATAAGCCACACTGAGGCTGGCCTACCAGTTTTCTGTCCCCATGCTAGGCTTCTAAGTCCTACCATGAATTCTGTCTGGAGAAGGGGTGGGAAGATAAATGAGGCTGTTGAAGAGCCTATAGATTTTCGGAAATGGATGACTCACTGTGGGCTGGGAAGACAGCCCAAAGTAAGCCTTCAGTCACTGCAGACTACACCTTTTTCCATCTTGCTTTGCCCTCATTGTACTTTATATCAAATGTTTTACGGGATCAAACCCGACCCTGGAAGGCCAGTTGCTCCCTTCTGTACTCCCAGGGCTTCCCATCAGCATGTGTACCACAAACCTATGTAGTAAGAGGATGTTCACTCCGGCAACACAATACCTCCAGTTTCTGTGCTGAAAGGAAGACTCTCTGGACCAATCCTTCAAATCTACTAGCGTAGTTAACTAAGTTGATGGAGCTCTCGGGGAATTTCTCTGGGACTTGTCTCCACCCTTTCTTCATCCCCAAATTCTAACTTCGATGATACACTCCATCACTGTGGGTCAGCAGGGACCAGGAGTTAGGTGGCACAATAACTTTCTGCAGATCTTTAATGAGATGCTTAGGGAGTCTGTACCCAGTGGGATTAGATGCTGTGGGAAATACCTGCCTAATTCTCCCAAACCTCCTTCTGGCACAGAAAGCTAAGACAGTGATCATCCACTCTTTGTGTATTCCTGAGAACTTCCCATCCTTTGAATAAAGGACACTGTTGCCCAGCAACTCCGAAGTGGAAAACAGTAGAGCTGGCCCATCCAGGTATTTGCAGAATAGAAGTGACAGCTTTTCTTCTGCAGCAAGAGCTGCTCACTCTCTTCCCCAGAGAGAGCAGCAGGAGGAGTCACATGCGCATCTGCTGGAGCTTGTGATCAGTACAATAACTGGTTGTGTTTCTCTTTGAGCTGCTAAGGGGTGGGAGAGACTGGGATGTTACCAGAGGTACGTATGGTTGCAGGAAAGGATGGTGTGTGTGTGTGTGTGAGAATGCTTTTATGTTATATTCCATAAAACTGAAAGGGTGGACCTTGGAAGCCGGCACCACGTAAAACTGAGATTTGTAAATTGAGTGTGTAGAAAATAGCAGTGGATCTTAATTCAGAAACTTTAATGCAGGCTTAATAAGAACCTGGTTGTAGCATCCAAACCTGAAGACTGCATTCTCACCCGTCTCTATTTTCTGTAGTTAGCTGGGCTCAGACTCATGAGCGGCAGCAACCAGTCGAGTGTCTCCGAGTTCCTTCTCCTGGGACTCTCCAGGCAGCCCCAGCAGCGGCTCCTCTTCCTGCTCTTCCTCACCATGTACCTGGCCACTGTGCTGGGGAACCTGCTCATCATCCTGGCCATCAGCACAGACTCCCGCCTGCACACCCCCATGTACTTCTTCCTCAGCAACCTGTCCTTCGTGGATGTCTGCTTCTCCTCCACCACTGTCCCTAAGGTGCTGGCCATGCACACACTCGGGACTCAGGCCATTTCTTTCTCTGTATGTCTCATGCAAATTTATTTCCTCTGTGTGTTTGCTGTCATGGACAATTTCCTGCTGGCTGTGATGGCCTATGACCGGTATGTGGCCATCTGCCACCCTTTACACTACACAACAAAGATGACCCATCAGCTCTGTGCCCTCCTTGTGGTTGGGTCATGGGTGGTAGCCAGCCTGAATGCTCTGTTGCACACCCTGCTCATGGCTCGGCTCTCATTCTGTGGGGACAACACCATCCCCCACTTTTTCTGTGAAGTGACTCTCCTTCTGAACCTCTCCTGCTCAGACACACACCTCAATGAGCTAATGATTCTTTTTGTTGCCGGGCTGTTAATGATAGCCCCATTTGTTTGTATCCTCGTCTCTTACATCCTTATTGCTTGTGCTATCCTGAGAGTCTCATCCCCAGGGGGAAGATGGAAAGCCTTCTCCACCTGCAGCTCCCACCTGGCTGTGGTCTGCCTGTTCTATGGCACCATCATATCCCTGTATTTCAACCCCTCCTCCTCTCGCTCAGCTGGGAGGGACATGGCAGCTGCCATGATGTACACGGTGGTGACCCCCATGCTGAACCCGTTCATCTACAGCCTGAGGAACAAGGACATGAAAGGGGCTCTAGGGAAAGTGCTTACCATGAAATTTTTGTCTTCTCAGTAAGGCTAAGAAAATCATATTAAGAAGTAATTTCCAAGAAAACAATTTTATTCTACTATGTGAAACTTAACATTTTTGTTAGAAAAGCATCTACTGTCTCTTGGGAGAATAAAATCCCTGCTGTAGACTAAACAGGTGGAAGGTAGAATGTGGCTTGGGACGGAGCTCAGCTGTAGAGTGCTTACCTAGAATGTGCAAGGCATAGCATTGATTCCTAGCCTGACAAATAAATATTATTTTAAAGATTTAAATGTGGGTGTGCTGTGTGTGTGTTGTCCAAGGGGCTAGAAGAGGGTTACAGGTATATGTGAATCACCTGATGTGGGTCGTAAACCAAATCTGGGTCCTCTGGAAGAACAGCAAGTGACTGCTGAGCCATCTCTCCTGCCCAGTCAACATGCTTCAATCAAACCCCTTCATTCCAATCATGAGAGCCCTCCTGACAAGAGGCACCACAAACATAGCTACTCTTTACTCCCGATTGCCAGAGGAGAGAATGCACATGATTGGAGAACAGGTGGGAGCTGCACATGCCTTGAGAACAGGTAGATCTGCACATGCCTGGAGAACAGGTGGATCTACACATGCCTGGAGAACAGGTGGATCTGCACATGCCTGGAGAACAGCTGGGAGCTGCACCTGCCTGAAGAACAGGTGGGAGCTGCACCTGCCTGGAGAACTGGTGGAAGCTGCACCTGCCTGGAGAACAGCTGGGAGCTGCACCTGCCTGGAGAACAGGTGAGAGCTGCACATACATGCCTGGAGAAAAGGTGGAGCTGCACATACCTGGAGAACAGGTGGGAGCTGCACATGCCTGGAGAGCAGGTGGAGCTGCACATGTCTGGAGAACAGGTAGAAGCTGCTAAAAAGAAATAACAAGCTGAGTTGCTTTGGGTGATGTCAGGAAAGAACTGGGGACTTGCTTCAGATGAGTTACTGTTATTTAGGATGCTTGTGATTGATTGGCTGTCTTGGTGTATGTCACCTAGAAGAAAGGAATAGATAAAGCATGAGCTCCGGCCAAGAAGCAGAACCATTCATGCCAATCATCTTGGAGTACTGGGTGTGGGCCATTTTGTGGTCAGGAAAAAAAAATATATATAGTTTTTGTTTTTTGAAGCAGGGTAGCCCTGGCTGTCCTTGAACTCACTTTGTAGACTAGGTCTCGAACTCATGTAGATCCACCTGTCTCTGTTGGGATTAAAGGCGTATGTCAACAAGTCTGATACAGGACAATATTCTTCATGTTCTCTGCAGTCATCCCAGAGTAATCTTTTATAATGTCACATCACAGAGACCTAACTTGCTACAGCTGTTCTATGAAATTCTGTTCATTGGGAAAACTCCAAACTGCGCCCGCCCAGCTCCTAGGTGACAACGCTAAGCGTCAGTCTTTAAGGTGAGCACATCTGGAGAGAAGACCCGACCCAGCAAGGTGATCCCAGCTATTCATCCATTCCTTCCAGTGTGAGGCTGATACCAGACTGTCTTTAAAAGAACTGCTCTCTTTCACTCCAGTTTTCCAATTTGTGTGGTTTGTTCAGAGGATTCCTTTATTGCTTTTAAAATCTGAGGTTTTTTATTATGAATGTGGGTATTGTGCCTGTATGTACATCTGTGCATTATCTCTGTGCATTTCCTGAGGAGAACAGACAAGGGCATTGGGTCCTCTGGAACTGGAGTTACAGACGCTAACTACTCTGTGGGTACTGGGAGCCAAAGTGGGTCCTCTGAGATAAGAGCATTCTTCCAGCTACTGGGCCACCTCTCCAGCTCCGTTACCATTCTTCCAATGTCAACCACAATTTCTGGTACAAGTGTTTCAGGCTCATGTGCTAAAGGTCTGGTTGCTATTGGGAAGTGGTGGGACCTTTGGGGGAGGGTAAGGCTTAGTGCAAAGAAGTCAGGTCATAAGCAGATTGCTAAGGAGACATAGGACTCCCGACCCCTCCTTTGTCCTCCTTTGCTTGTAAGGATCCCATGAGGTAAATAGACCCCCTCCACCCCACATGACCTTCTTGATATAGGGAGCTTCCAAAGATCCAAAGCAACAGGGTCAAGCAACTGTGGACTGAGAGCCCAGACACGGGGTCAAAATAAACCTTCTTTCTTTCACTTGTATCGTCTTTCGTTACAGAAATGGAAAACTAAAGCCATTTGTTTCAGACCTCTCTGCTCAGATGTGCATTTGATGGCGGACGTCCCTCTTGACCCTCTTGCTTTCTCTTGCAAATTTTAGTACACTAAATTTTATTTGCATTTTTTGCGATGTCTTAATTGACATTTTTCCTTTGACCCATTTATTTAGAATTGTTCTTCAATCTTAAAATGTTTGGATTCTTAATTCTTTGTGAAACTTTTTAGACAGAGGCGGGCCCTTTCCTGATCCCAGCTCTGCTCCTGGGGCTGAGAAGCTGAGTGACAACCGACCAAATCTCCCTTCTCCCACTTTCTTGTCGTTGTCGTTGTTGCAATGTATATGATCTCTCAGCCTCATGACTCTGTAGAGGAAACGAAATATTTTCTCCCCTACATGAATCCCTTCATGGCAACTCTGATGAAAATTCTGATCAAAGTTTCTACCACACTGAGAACAGGAATAGGGTTTCTCCCCTGTATGGATTCATTTGTGCTTACTAAGGTTTGTTTCATGATTGAATTCTTTTCCACAGCGGCTACAGTCATAGGGGTTCTCACCAGTGTGAATCCTCTGGTGGGAAATAAGAGAAGAACTTTCAGGAAACTGCTTCCCATGCCGGACACGTGTCCAATGTCTTTGTTTTCTCATCTTGAGAAAGTGTAGTAATATTAATGTCCACATATTTTGAGGCATCTTCCAGTGGAGAATTATTTTCCATGTAACTAGAAGGAGTCTCAATTTCTTCTGCTGTGAAATGGGTGTGTTTACTCTTTCTTCTTGGCAAGCTGGCAGTTGCTCAGAAACCCAAGAACAACTTGCTGCATCAATATCTGAAGATTTCCTCTACAATCTTGTTTCTGAAGATCTCATCTCCGAGATTACTCTCGTTGCCTGTCGAAATAAAGAATGTTATACTGTTGAGGTCTGACGACTTGGCTAGGGAAAGCCAGGTTTCTTATGAAACAACTTGATGAGCCGTCATGAAGGACGCCTGTAACCCCAGCAATCCTGTGACACAGGAAGAGCAATGCTATGAGTTCAAGTCCAGCCTGGTCTACATAGTGAGTTCCACCCAGCCAGGGCCAGACAGCAAGAAATTGCCTTGAAAAAGCAAAAGACAAAACCAAACCAAACAACAACAAAACCAACCAACCAACCAACCAACCAACCAACCAACCAAACAACCAACCAACCAAACAACCAAACAAACAAACAAACAAAACCAACCAACCAACCAACCAACCAAAAAATAATAAAAGTGGCTGGTTATGTAGATACTAGCCTGTAATCCCAGTACTCAGAACAGAGAGGCAGGGAGACCTATGAATTTGAGGCCAGTCTGCTCTACATAGCAAGTTCCAGGACAGCCAGGGCTACATAATAATGAGACTCTGCAAATAAATAAACCAACAAAGCAATACAATAAACAAGCATGGTTTTAAAGTCAGAAATCTAAGGACTAGCAGAAAATAATCCCCTTTCACTCCAATTAAACATGGGGTAATTACTAAGAAATCTTCCTACCCCCATAGGACAAAAACACAAGCCTCCTCTGAAAAGTGAGTGGGACAGCACTGGAAGACTTCATGTTGTTCTTCATGCACAGACTACAAGTCAGCACTTATGGACTTTTTGCAGAGCAGTACCTAAGCACTAGGAGCTGACGGGATACCAGGAGTCCAGCAATAAGGCAGCTGTGGGGTGAGCTGCTTCCAGACTCACACTACAGCACGGGGCAATACTACAATATTCTATGCAAGGAAAAGCTAGAAACAATTCAAATGCCTGCCTAGCATGAACAAAGTCCATCTGGGCGTACCCTCCAGCACACATAAACAGGGTATGGGGGCACATGCCTGTAATCCCAGCATTCAGGAGATGGAAGAAGGGGACTCAGAAGTTCTAGGCCAGCCTGGGACACATGAGATTTTTTTTCCTTTAAAAAGAAAAGTATTTTAAAATCAGGAACTGGGTGCTGGAGAGATGGCTCAGAGGTTAAGAGCACTTCCAGAGGATCCAGATTCCCAGCACCCACAAGGCAGCTTGCAGCTGTCTGTAGCTCTAGTTACAAGGCTTCTGATACCTTCATATAGATATATATTCAGGCAAAGCACCAATGAACAGTAAATAAAAATAAGTTATATATACAAAATAAAGGAACTGTAGTTCAGTGATAGAATATTTGTTGGCCATGCACTAGCTCTGATCCCCAACACAGAAAAAATACACTTTATACTGGTTGAAGGGATTAAAATTTATTACTAACTTACTGGATCTTCTTATGAGGAAGAGAGTGGAATTTTATCGTTTCAGTAGCTATGAAAATGACCATAAGATTTTTCTTTTGTAAAAAAATACATATTTTATTTTATGTGTGTGGTGGTTTGACTAAGACTGCCCCAATAGGCTCATAGATTCGAATGCGTAGTTACCAGGGAGTGGCACTATCGGAAAGGATTGTGAGGATTAGGAATTATAGCTTTGCTGGAGCAGGTATGGCCTTGAAGTGTGTACTGGGGCAGGGTTTTGATTTCAAAAGCTTATTTCAGGCCCACACTCTTTCTCTCTATTTATGGATTAGGATGTAGCTCTCAGCTACTGCTCCAGTACCTGCTTGCATGCCACCATGCTCCCCACCATGATGATAATGGACTAAACCACTGAAGCAGTAAACCAGCCCCATTGAATGCTTTCTTTTATGAGAACTGCTTTGGTCCTGGTGTCTCTTCACAGCAACAGAACAATAAGAGCATATGTATAGGTATTTTGCTCATATGTATGTTTGTTTGTGCTCCAGGTGGGTGCCTGGTGCCCATGGACGTCAGAAGAGGGCATTGGATCCCTTAGAACTGTAGTTAAAGTTGCAAGCCACCATGTGGGTGCTAGGAATCAAACCGAGGTCTTCTGCAAAAACAAGAACTGTTACCTGCCGTGCCACTTCTCCAGTTCCCTTACTAGACTTTAAAAAGATTCAATTAGCCAGGCAGTGGTGGCGCACGCCTTTAATCCCAGCACTTGGGAGGCAGAGGCAGGCGGGTCTCTGTGAGTCTGAGGTCTATAGAGCTAGTTCTAGGACAGCCAATAAAGAAATGCTGTCTCATAAAAAGTCAAATAAATAAAGTCAATGAAAGTTTTTAAATTTTAATTCTATTAGTAGACTTTCTAGTATAACTTCTATCCTTAAATGACTATTAAGTAGTTTTCGCATTCTTAGAATAAATCTTTGATTCAGGTATGGTAGAAAAATGGTATTTTTTAAAATATTTATTTATTTTATTATGTATACAATTTCTGTCTGCCTGTATGCCTGTAGTCCAGAAGAGGGCACCAGACCTCATTACAGATGGTTGTGAGCCACCATGTGGTTGCCGGGAATTGAACTCAGGACCTTTGGAAGAGCAGGCAATGCTCTTAACCACTGAGCCATCTCTCCAGCCCCGGTAATTTTTGAAATTGAAAAAAAAATGGTATTTTTTCAGGTTTCAGTGTTTTGTTTTGTTTGTTTGTTTTTTAAGACAGGGTTTCTCTGTGTAACCCTGGCTGTCCTGGAACTCGCTCTGTAGATCAGGGTGACCTTGAACTCTGAGATTTGCCTACCTCTGCCTCTCAAGAGCTGGGACTGAAGGTCTGTGGCACCACCACTCAGTCAGTTTTCTGTGTCTCATTACACTCATTTCATAGAGTGCAATTTCTCAAATTTCCTTCTTTTTCTATACTCTGGTATATATATTTTCCTTGATTTGAATTTAGTAATTTAGAATTTTCTATGAAACTAATATTTTCCCCATAGATAGAAGCAAATCTTTGAGTAATTTAAATTTCCTTTATGGAAGTTGTGTTATACATGATTTTAAATTTTGATTTAATATTTCTTTGTTTCTAAAACTAACACATTAACTTCTAGTTTTATATTAATGCCTATTATTTTAATTTATCCAGTTTTCTTTCTTTCTTCCTTCCTTTCTTTGTTTTCTTTCTTTCTTTCTTTCTTTCTTTCTTTCTTTCTTTCTTTCTTTCTTTGCTTCTTTTTTTTTTTTTTTTTTGGTTTTTCAAGACAGGGTTTCTCTGTAGCTTTTTAGCCTATCCAGGAACTAGCTCTTGTAGACCAGGTTGCCCTCAAACTCACAGAGATCCACCTGCCTCTGCCTCCTAAGTGCTGGGATTAAAGGTGTGCGCCACCACCGCCCAGTATTAATTTATTCTGTTTTCTAATACATATGAATTACATATTAAATAAAATGAACCGCTATGAATTTTCTTCTGAGAATAAGTTTAGTTTTCATAAAAGGTGGTTTTTCTGTTTTGTTTTCTTCTGTTTGACAGGGTCTTACTGTGTAACCATGACTGGTCTTGAAACTTGTTAGTAGACTAACCTCCAATTCACAGAGATGTGCCCACCTCTGCCTCCTGAGTGTTGTGATTACAGGTGTGAGCCACCACACCTGGCCCACATCATAAATGCTGAAATAGATATGAGGTTCTGATAGTGTTCTATAAAAAAATATGCAATTCAAATTTGTTTTTCTTTCTTTGGCCTAAAATTTTTTCAGGGGATGGGGCTCTGACTCAGTTGCTAAGAGTGCGGGCCTCAATTGCATAAAGGCCTGGGTTCAATCCCTAGCACCACATACAGCAGGCATGATAACACATCCTCGTGATCTCAGTGCTCAGGGGAGAGGAGGAGGAATCGGGGTCATCCTTGGCACCACAGTGAGCTTGAGGCCAGCCTGGGCCACACAGAGACCCTGTCTCAAGGAGATAAGTCTTCCTTTTTGCTGCCATTTCGTTAGAGTGACACAGTATTGACTGCCACTGTCACACAGGGCTGGGACTTCTCTGTTCCTCCCTCTGTCTAGTTCCCTGGGGGGTTTCCCCAATTGAATTTCAGGTCAGATTGTTAAGCTCCATTAAAAAAAAATCTTACTGATATCATCAAAGGAATTACTCTGAATTCAGAAATCAGTTACTAAGTCTCATATAATAAAGCACATCTCCGTTCCATTAGTGGCTCTGAGCACACACAGCTGCGAGTCTGTGGTGAGGCTCTACTCTGCGAGGTGGAACAAACCAAGACTGTGTACTTGTACTTTATTAGGTGTGAGTACTGCCTCAACCACTCCAAAGACGAGGGGCAGACCTCAAGACTGAGCATGGTACCTATAATCTCAGTACTTGGGAGCAGAGCCAGGAAAACTGTTTCAATTTTTCTATCAGTCTGTCCCATCTAGTGAATTCCAAACAAGCCAGAGCTACAAAATAAGACCCAGCTTTCGCCATAGCACACAATCTGAACCAAAGGATTTCTTACCCAGTGACATCATCTCCCCCAAATGACCGTTTTCCTTCTCTGAGTTGGCTTGCTGAGCAGGATCTGTGCTCACACGAAGAAACACAATGCCTGTTCTACACTTTACCATACACTAGCTGGGAACTAAGCTGGAGACTTAGAAACACAGGCACACACAGAGAGAGACACAGGGACATGGGTCATCCTTGACACAAGAATGCCCACTTTATTGTGCTCAGGGGCAGCTTATACAGGGCTCTGGCCACGCCCCAGCTCTCGGGATCTTTCAGCTGCAGACCCATCAGAACCCACTCCCCTGCCATCAGGTCTTGTGCTCAGAGCAGCTGCAGGCTGCTCAGAGCAGAGGAAAACAAGTTGTTTACAGGAAATTCAGGGTCCGGTGATATGCAGTCCCCAACACTCACACATTCTTCTTGAGAGTGACATACATTCAAATCCTCAAAGGCTATCTGTGCCTGACAGAACAAGAGGCCCCTATCTTTTTAGTAACTGATTCCCTGGCAGCTCAGCTGCTTAAGGAAGACTTGGACCCAATTAAGGGAAAGAATGGCGAACAGACCTATAAACCCCATCCAGGGGCAACACAGACAGGACAGCCAGGTTGAGGAGACACAGAAAAACAGAAGAGAAACATTCACAGAGGCTTACTTTTAAAAATGTATTCTATGCAGTTTGGCTGGAAAGGGAAGGCTGCAAGAGCAAAGAAGGCAGTGCAGTCAGACGGAGTATGGCAAACAAACCCACCCGAGAGTCAATTTTTTTTTGATTTTCAGAAGTAGAATTTTATTGACTGTCAAACAGGATATGTCACATAAAAATCAACTCCGTCAAACCCCTCCATTCCATTCATTTAGTGCTCACACAAAACACGCCCCCACGTTTTAATGCTTAAAATGAAATTATTTCACATCAAATATTAACCTCTGATGAAATTTCCATTTTAACTCCATGGTCCAGGTTTGTAGATACGTTAGTATAAGCAGCCCCCACCCCACATGCACACTGTATAATTTAAGTGCTGATTTGTAGACAGAGCATTTTTCTGAGAAGCCATGAAGATGCAAGGGGGGGGGCTTTTCCATGGGGCTCAGCCAACGTGCCATAAAGCCAAAGGTTCCAAAAAGGAAGAACCACACTTCCCATGTAACGGGTTGTCTGGAGAAGAAACACAACTCATGCCATTACGTTGGCTGCCTCAGAGATCCCCAAAATCCCAAGAGTTTCTTATTTTTAGAATTAATTCAGTCTTCTAGTTCTCCTTCCAGTAAGCTGCTCCCTGGGAGAGCAGGTTAGGAAGCTGTCTTTCCTCTCTGAGGCCACTAATAATTTGTAGAAGACCCGGCTATTGAGTGCTGACTGTGCTATGCACCCATGAGCCTAGCAGGTTACCTACAGGTGATGGACACTTTCACAGCTCCTGCGCTGTGATGAACTCCTGATCACACATGCTGCTTTGTATGGTGACTCTGTCGCAGGAAATATTACCCACCGAGTTACAGATCTCAGCTCCTAGACCCTAGGATGGACTTCTAGTACTAAAACACAATCTTTCCTGGACTTCTAGATCCATATACATGAATTTCCTTTGGGTCATGCTTCCCAACTAACTTCCACATCATTCATTCCTGTTCCCTATCCGAGAATTTAAATTACTGAAGAAGAAAAGCAAAAGCAGAGTAAAATAACGACAGGAAAGATTACCCAGAAGCCACTCAAAAATCTCTCAGGAAGTTCTAAGCTGGAGCGGGGGCGGGGGGGGGGGGTTGTAACTTTATTTCCTGTATAGTATGTGATGGATCCCAACAAGTTCTTGAAGAACAGAAGAATATGCCACACCCAAGTCAACTGAAAGCCTTCCACCACAAGCATTTCAAAGGAACGCAAGAAGGACAAGGTTTCTGTTTCAACAGAAGTAGATTATCTAAGAGTACGTACACTTGAAAGTTTAAATGTGTACAAATTCAGAGGTTTAGAAATCATTGAAAACCACAGACAGGGTTTAGGGAGCAGATGGCTGGGACCCTTCCTTCTCACTTAATCCATGTCTGGTTTTGCAATCCTCACAGGTAAGCAGGCAGTGCCTGTTATGCCTGGGACCAAAACCAGCACGAGGAGCTAATCCTCGAAGGATCTGGCACACTCTTAGGTAGGAAGCCTTCCCAAGGCCAAATCCCAAGATACCAGCCAGTGCAACTTTAGGTAATGATCCAAATCTTGGATTAGCAGTTAAATAACCTTGGTGGACAAGTCCTTAGGTGACAAACATGCTTATAAGAGAAAAAGGCAGAGCTCGCTTCCAGAAACTTTCTTCTTGACACTCTCGGATAATCTTGGTAATCTCTCCTCTGTGGATGTGCAGTTTTGACTTTGGGCAAAACAACAGGCTCTGCTTGCTAAATGGTGGCAACTGGGGACCTTCCTCTTGGTTTCCATGAGTGGACACTGAGGCCATGATGGCTCTGTCCTTCCTTCAATGCCTGTTGAATGGTCTGAATTCTCCTTGGTCTGATGACTTTCTTCCCTATCTTCCTTTTCTTCCCTCCTTCCTCCTCCTTCTTGCTCCCCATACCTCTGCATGTCACTAGCTTAAGTGCAGCCCCCACTTGCAGTCTCTTTCTCAGTCAGTTGGTGACACGGGAAGGGAAAAGCCAGCCCTTTCTAGAAGGCCCCATTTCTCAGTCTAGAGTCAACTTTAAACCACAGAAACACTGCCTGTTTCTGCTGATCTCTTTCTCTGGGAAGAAGCTTCACTAAAGCATGAGTTTGCAGTGGGAAACAAAGCTGTAGTTAGTGAAAACTCAAGTGGTTCAGCCTACGGCCAACCGTGGCACTCTTTGGGGGCACGTCGTACCCTAGCCGCTCTAGCAACTCAGTAAGGGATGATGCTCACCCATCAACCGCCCCAACTGGCTGTCCAAACCGCCCTCTGCCTTCGGCACGCTCAGTCGTCCCCTGCGCTAAGATCTGAGTTCTGCAAATGACCCAGAAAGCCAGGCGCGAGAGGCTGATCTCTCGCCTCGTCCTTTTGAGTGTCCTCAAAGACTGTCAGCATCTTTTGAGAATTTGCCTCCTTCCGCGGAGAGGACATTAATAACACCCAGTTCCATCTGGGAGGCCGGATACTTCCGCCTCTGTGGGACCACTTCCGGTGAGCCACTTCCGGTGTGGAGGCCTAGTCGGCCCGATCGAAGGAGCACTCAGTGCTTTAAAAGGGAGAAGGCTGACTGATGGAGTTTAGGGCCCAAGGGAGGCCCGGCAGGCGGGAGCGACTCTCTGTGGCTCACTGCGGGGCAAGAAGCAGGAAGCTACCTCTGGCCCTCCCTGGCATGCGCGCTCCCCACCCCGCCTTGAGCGGCTAATCCTGTGTTCGCTGGGAAATGTAGTTCCCTCCAAACTGTTTCCCGGAGACCGCCTGGTGGCTGGGAGGGCGGGGGCGAGCGGAGGCCCGGCGGGAAGTTGGCCTCTGGTGCTCGGCCTCGGTTTCCTTTGCAGGCGCCCTGGGTGTGTTCGGTGCTGGTGTCCGCCCTTCCTTGAGGTTCTCCGCGGAACCTGCGTGTTGAGCTGCGCGTAGGTCCCAGTTTACTAACCTCTACATTATCATATTTTTAAAAGAGAGTTTCCATTTCCCTTTTTTTTTTTTTGTTTTTTTTTTTTTTTTTTTTTTTTTTTTTTGGCGGGGTTGGGGGTGCTCTCACTGATTTACGATCCTTTCTGACCTGGAACTCGTGGTGGTCTCCTGCCTCAATGTGACCCACCAACCCTAGCTCTTTCTTCATTCTTTCCGAACTCAGTTTATTCCTAGTGAAGTACTGGTTAGGTTTAGTACAATCCGTGGACACAGATTCCCTTATTCCTGGTGTGCTGTTCGAATCAACTGGGAGAAAACAAAGACTTAGGTTCAATTCAAATTCGATTAAATGAATTTATTCTTACTGCTAGCAGAAGGACGGCCGCTTTAGAGTCAAAGAGCGTTAAATTAGGAAGGGGATTAAGGTGGGTTTTAGGGCAGACATCAGAAAGGTGAGCATCACAAATACCCACGGAATCCACAGCTGGGCAGGAAAACCGTTCTACTTCCTTCAGTTGTTTGTTCTTTCCCCGCTGTCTAGTAATAAAGAGCTCATTCCATCTCTTTCCCATAGAGATAAACAGGGTTTACAGAAGAAAAGGCAGCCGATAATACCCCACAGCCCATTATCCTAGGCGTATTTTACCTGAAGGCCACTAGGATCACCTAGGCATCCCGGCATCGGTTGCCGGCTCCATATTAAGTCTCTTTAGTCAGAGGGGACCTGTCTAAATTACTCAGGTCTGAGCACTCCAATGACTGGCTGGGATAGAGCAGTTCATTTCTGGGCAGGCAAAGGCATAGTGTCATCAAGTTAGAGCTGTCCTGTCCCCCCACCTCCATGAATGAAATGACAGCCTTCAGTAGGATGTCGACACCAACAACAGCTGACTCACTTCACCATGGCTTAAAATAGAGTATGAAAACTGGCAACGATAATTTTGGGGAGGTATCTGCTTACATTTTATTATACAAAACTTAAACGAGTAAACAGTAGGAAACATGTGCGTGTATTGTTGTTATTGTTTAAATAAAAAGCTAGACATAATCCCAATGCTGGGGAGGCAGAGATGGGGGAGTCCCTGCAGCTTTCAGGCCAGCCATCCTGCTTTACCTAGCCAGGTTCAGGCCAACAAGAGAGACCCTGCGCTAAAAAACAGAAAACAAACAGAAAGGACGGCGACTGAGGAATGATCTGAGGTTGATCTCTGCTCTGCATATCCATATACATGCATATTTACACACATATGTATAGCCATCATACAGACAGGCACACCATACGCATTCATGCACAAACACACACACACAAGAGTGATATTGTTATCTAGTAAAACATGTACAGCCTGCCTTCAAGGCTGTGGTTAAATCATATGTTAATGTAGTACAATACAATACAACCAATAAATAGAATAAATTAAAAGGCAAGTTACAATACAGCACTTATAATGTTAAGAATAGCAGCGGTCTGCCTGAAAGAAAGCTGATGTATAATTCCCTTCAGGTATGAGATTTAGAATATAACAGTCATGGCCATGATCAGACCTTGAGATGGAGGGAGAGCACTGGCGATACAATGCATGATATGGAGAGCCAAATGTGGTGGAGCCTTTAAAGATGGCACCTTCACAACCCAGAGAGTAAGAACTGAGCCGGGCAGTGGTGGTGTGCACCTTTAATCCCAGCACTCGGGAGGCAGAGGCAGGTGGAGCTCTGTGAGTTTGAGACCAGCCTGGTCTATAGAACAAGTTCCAGGACAGCCAGGGCTACTTAGAGAAACCCTGTCTCAGAAAAACCAAAATGAGAAAAGAGTGAGAACCAAAGAGATAGGAAGAGTGTGTGCCCCTCTTGGAGTCTGTGTATATTTATTTCCTGTAGGTTTTCTGTGTCCTTGAGACTAGGGCAGACAGGACACATTCTTGCCCCAAGGAGGGAAAGTGAAGTGGAATCTTCTGTCCCAAGTACATCTGAGAGTACTGATTCATGCAGAATTTCCCATCAGCCATGCACTTCCTCTTCTGAACGCCACTGCGTGTCGTTACTGTGTGTGCCGTCTTCACCTTTGCTCGCCAGTGTTGGAGTATCTCTGTGAGCATTTGGTGTGCTTCTAGCACACTCTGAAGGTTCTCAACTCACAAGCTGTGTGCTCGCTCCAGGGCCAAGCTTCCCTGCGTGATTGAGAGAGTGCTTCTTGATGAGGCTGATTGACTTGGGAATACCCTTCCTGTAACCTGTGTGGCAACCTGCCCTAGAGCCGCGTCCGGACTGCATAACAAAGGAGGAAGATGGGCTTTCAAAGTTCGTCACTCTCTGCCTCTTGACGAAGCAAAGTGACTATCTGCCTCTAGTTCCTGCCACTGTAACTGACTTGCCATGATGTTCTAATCTCTTGATCTATGAATCAGAATAAAGGCTTCCTCTCCAAGTTGCTTTTGGCGGGGGTTTTTATTACAGCACCAGGGGTACTAACTAATACAGGCACCAGCATTATTTTCTTTCTTTTTGTATGGAGGCTGGGCCACAGTCAGAATAACCTGAAATCCAACAGGCTAGACCCAAACTCACAGGCACCATCCTGCCTCAGGCTCTCAGGCTGTTAGGATTGTAGGCATGCACCACTGCATCCAGCCTAATGTTGTTTTCTTGTTTATTACATCCCTTATATCAGCTGATACTTCGCTACTGACTGCTGAGTGAAGGAAAGCAAGACAGAAGACCAGGGGCCAGAATGGAGGTACAGTGCTGGGCACTCTGTGAAGTCTCTGGTCTGACTGGATCAGAAGAGCCATGTTCTTCCCTTCATCCTGTGCCCCAGGTTGATGGGAACTAAAGGAGGAGAAGCTGGTGAAGTGTAGGTGTGGGACCTGGCTGTCATGCTGTAAGGGGAAGGTTCCTAGCTGTGTGCCCCATTCACAGTTGGGAGAGAAGTGGATTCATGTTGCTTTGCCACCGTTGTCACCCAGGAGCCATTCTCTGCAGAGTTGTAGTTCCCTGCTTGCTGCTGCTTTCCATGCTCCCAGGACCCGCAGTCTCGTGTCAAACTCCACCTCCCAGTGATGGCAGCTGGAGTCAAAGCTAGGCGTATCCAGGATGATGATGTGACTTTAGAATCTTTGGGGACTGTCAGGCAGCATATGACTTGTTTCCAAATCTCACACTCTTCCTGTCAGAGAAGTTGAGGCTGGGGTGAGCAGTTGCTAGTCAGAATCCCAGAAACCGCAGGAAGAGTAAGACCACCTAACTGGGCTGGGGATCTGTGGACTTCTTCTGAGGTTCTCCCTATCTAAGGAAGAGGGCTTTCACTGAGATTGTGGGAGGGGACAGAAACACACAGGGACCCAATATATCAAGGCTACCACTTGCCTTGATCTAGGCACTTACCAGCACGTTCCTGAGCACCAATCACTTCTGGAACTACAGAGGGGAAAAGAAAGAATAAAGAAAGTTCTGAGCATGCTGTTCAGGGGGTCTGAATTATACTATCCCACACGGAAAGACGGGATTCTCCTGCTTAGGGCTCTGCATCATATGTTAGTTATAACCAAGTCTCTCCCCCCTTCCCCTGGCACCCTAGAGACCGAAGAGGTTAATTCAATGAACAAGGCAGACACAGAGGGGCCAAGCAGAGCTGTGGGGGCCTTTTATGACCTGTCTGGTGCCTTTGTTCTAAGTATTTCCCCCCCTTTTCTGAATAGTTCCCCCAAAGCAACAGATAAAGGACAATTAGAGAAATCCTTAGTTGGTTTACATTTCCATCACTGTACTTACAAATGAAGGTTTCCATTTCAGGAAAGATCTGGTTTTCCGTTTGTTGGTCTCCCGTAGCTCAGGCCGGCCTTGAGCTTGCTGGGGCTGAAGGTCATCCTGAGATCCTGCGCCTCCAGCTTCCACTTCCGGGTACAGTACTATATCATAGTCCTGTGTGTTTTCAGCATCCCACTTTAGGTAAGCGCTGGGCATCACACCCTGGGTCTGTGGCATGCTAGGCTGGTGCCCTCCGCATTTTGCTACAGCCACACCATCAAATGTCTCCATCTCAGAGCGCAGTGTTTCTGAAATGGAGGAAAGGGAACAGGGAGCCTGAGTTAGCAGAATGAGGTAGATCAGAAAGAAGCTATGGGCAGGGTCATAAAGCTTTTAGGTGGGGAAGGGAATGGACAGGCAGCGCGGATCCAGGGAGGAGGTGGACAGCACTTCTCATCTTCCTCCGAGTCACTCACCTGAGAAGTTCTGCATACTCTTCTCCACAAACTTTGATTTCTGGTAGAGCAGGTGGATCTTTTCTTTGACATCTGGAGGAGTGGCCAGTGACTCAGAGACAGTCACCATCTTGGCCCTAGAGATAAAAGATTGTTGGCCAGAGAAGACAAGAGCAAGATGTAGCCTGAGTCCCCATGAGGTGACAGTGAAGTCATCCACACTAAACACACCCATCCCAGTTTGGGTGACTCAAAGAAACCTTCCCTAGCCTCAAATTCTGACGCTGGTCCTCACCGTCAGCTGCAGACCAGTGTCTCTGAACCACTGTTACAAAAATCACAATGAGTTTAAGTAACAGCCTTAAACTTGAGCTGCTCTCACTAGCAGAATTCTCTATGCCAAGTTAATTATATGCCTCTACTATTTCTATGGAAAGAAAAACGGAAAGAAATGGAATGCCACTTCACGGCTGTTAGAATACTGTAACAGCAGTGAAAGATGATAGCAGGGAATTTCAGGTTGATGGTGAGATGTGGAAAGATTAGCACTGTCAAGGGACATGTGAAATGATGCCTCTACTGCGGGAAATAGTATGCAGATTCCTTACAAATTTTAAATAGATGGACATGAAGTGATTCTACTTGTAAGTGTAATATCTGAGAAAGTGAAAGCAGCATCTCAAGTAGTGCTTGTGCATCCGTGTCCAAACACCAGTCCCAGTACCTCAGAGGTAGAGACGGCCTAAATGTCCATCAGTAGATGAGTGTGATGCCTGCATACAGGGAGTGCCGCTTGGCAATTCAAATCAGTGGAGTTCTGACACATGCTACAACACGAACAGTGAAAGCATTATACTGAATGAAAGTGAGCCAAAGCTAAAGGAAAACTTTGTACGATTCTGCTAAAATGTAGGATTTAGAACAGCCAGACTAACAAACAGGAAAAACAGAATGGTGGTTGTCAGGCAACAGGGGAGGGAGGATGAGAAATGAGTGTTTAACAGTGCAGAGTTCCTGTGTGGGAAGAGGAAAAGGTTCTGGGGGTGGAGGGGGTAAGAGGTTCACGCTAATGTGAGTGTATTAACATCAGTGCATGCAAACATAAAATAGCTGAAAGTTTATGTTATA
Source organism: Arvicola amphibius (assembly GCF_903992535.2). Lineage (NCBI taxonomy): Eukaryota > Metazoa > Chordata > Mammalia > Rodentia > Cricetidae > Arvicola > Arvicola amphibius. The sequence continues at coordinate 91,984,312 of NC_052050.1, forward strand.
TGTACTTTACTGGAAAGATAATTTTAAAAAACACTAATGTCCAAGTCGCAGCCCCAAGATTGAGACTTAATTGGTACGACTGTGGCTTAGACACCAGAATTTTGTAAAGTTCCCAAAGTAACTATGAGATATTGCCTTTTTATCTCATTTCCCTCTTCTCCCTGCCAGCCGGACTTAGCACACCTCCAAACTGATCCCCAAGGACCCCCAAAAGTGCTTGAGGCCAGTTCTTCAGGGATCACTGTCCTAAAGCAAATGGCATTTGAGAGGGCACAAACCACTGTCTGTGTCCTGCAGGACTGGGACAAACCCCTTCTCAGTGTTCTGTTCATGCCCTCCCCACTCCCACCCGGCCAAACTTCCATCCTGCTCTTCCCACACAGATCCAGGAAGGATGGTCTCAGAAAGCTTCAGGAAACAGGAGTGCTGAGTTATAGACCCAGGTCTTTCCTAGGACTGTCCCATCCAAATGCTTCCTGGAAGTAAGACACCCAAGGGGGACACCATGGAACATCTCTGTACCTGTGCAATGTGACTCCAACGTCCTAGGAGAGAAAAGAGGGAAGCTCTCCATTACTTGTCCCCAAGAGTCTGTGACTCCCAGGCTGCAAGCTGTTCCCTGGGCTTTCAAGGGCTCCCAGTCCTAGAGTACCAGGAAATAGGAGCCTCCCTCCTTTATTATATTCTGTTCAATATAATAATATAATAATCTTGTCAGAGCTCACGGTTCAACTCCACTGCAGTTCTTCTGGTCTTTTCTAATACTTTTGGGGCATCTTAGATACTGAGATGTTCTGGGCTCTCAAGAGACCTTATCAAAGAGGCACGAGCCCCAAAAACACCATGGCTTATTGAGACCAAATCCCATTCCAGGCCTCGATGGCCTTACTTCCTGCCTTGGCAGTGACAAGAGCCTAAATTATCCCACTGGGCAAAGCAGGCATGGGAAGGCTGGGCATGCTCGCACTCACCTGCATAAGCTTCCATTCTGGCTGGTCTTGCTTGGCCTCCAGTTCTCCAATCAGTTTATCTAAGAGGGCAATGTCTCGGGAAACCTGGGTGTCATGAGTCTCTCGGACCTTGCCAATGGTCTGGCCCAGTTCCTGCAGCCAGGCCACAAAGAGTTGCTCTTGCTGCTCCAGGAACTGGTATAGCTTCTCAAGCTGATAGGAAGCCCTCTGCTGCTGGATTTCTGTTTCTTTCTGGGGAACACAGAATTGGGAGATGTATGATGTGTGCTGTGGGCAGATAGTATGTAGAGATGCCCTTAAAGCCCACCACTCAGAGATGGGTGAGAGGCAGACTTCCTCAGTGTGAAGTTTAAATGAGAATAGCCCCCCCCATAGGCTCATATATTTGAATGTTTGGTCCAAAGTTGGTGGAACTGTTTGGGAAGGATTAGGAAGTGTAGTCTTGAGTTTGAGGTTTCAAAAGCCCACACCATTCCCCATTAGTTCTTATTGACCAACATGTATGCTCTTAGATACTGCTTCAGCAACATGCCTACCTGCCTGATGCTGTGTTCCCAGCATGGTGGCCATGGACTCGAACCCTCTAGAACTGTGAGACCCCAAGTAAATGCTTTCTTTATAAGTTGCCTTGCTCATAGTGGCTCTTTGCGACAATTATTTTTATTTTTGTGTGAACAAATACTTTGCCTGAATGTATGTATGTGCACCACACATGTGCCTGGTGCCCTCGGAAGTCAAAAGAGGGCTTCAGACCCCCTAGAACTGGAGTTAAGGATGGCTGTGAGCTACCACATAAGTACTATGAATTGAACTTGGGTCCTCAGCCAGAATAACAAGTGCTCTTTACTGCGGAGCCATCTTTCCAGCCTCCATCTCCACAGCAATTCAAATGTAACTAAGATTCTAGTCTCTTGGACATCTGGGCTCCAGAATCGGGAGAAATCTGTATGGAACTTTCCAGAACAGATTAAGCATAAGAGGGACTAGCTCTTGGGGAAATCTCTTGACTATGGTGCTAGGTTCAATGGTCCCCTCCACAATTTCCATGCTAAAGCCCAGTACTTCAGAATATGATCCTATCTGGAGGTAGGACACTCATAGATGTATTTAGTTAAGATGGGGGAATTCTTTGGGGCTGTGTGCTGCACGCCTTTAATCCCAGGACTCGGGAGGTAGAGGCAGGTGGATCTCTGAGTTCAAGGCCAGTCTGGTTTTCAGAGAAAGTACCAGGACAGCCAGGGCTACTCAGTCAGAAACCATGTCTTGAAAAACCAGAGGAAAAAAATGAGGTCTAGTTTCAAAAAGCCAAAACGGGGGGTGGCTTGGAGGTTTATCTCAAGGATAAAACCCTTTCCTAGAACATACAGAGTCCTAGATTCTATCCCTAGAACTGGGGGAAAAGAAAGTCAATATGGTTTTTAATAAAATTTATAAAAACTTCTATTATTACTATCTCTACCATTCTAAGACAGGATCTCACTGTGTAGAACTGGTGGCCTAGAATTTGTTATATGGACCAGATTGGACTCAAACCTGTGGCAGTTTTCCTGCCTTTTCCTCCTGAGTGCTAGGATTACAAATGTGTGCCAACATTACCAGATATTTTTGGTATGTGTGGGAGTCTAATGTAGCCCAGGTTGGTTTTGTTATATTAACGATGAACTTGACTTTATCCTCTGGCCTCTACCTTCCAAACACTGAGGTTATCTGTGTGTGCCCACATCTAGTTTTTGCCATCCTGGGGATGCACATGGGGCCTCGGTGATTATTCTATGCTTCTGCTCCACCAACCGCGCTGCAGCTTCCACGCCAACAGTAATTATATAAACAACACAGAGAATGTTCTGAGGTTTCTCTAACCCATTTAGCTGTCCTTGGAGGTGACACGGAGCTACAAGAATGAATGAGCTCTCCTTAGCCCTCCCTACCATCACCACTGAGACTGGGGAACAGGTGACCATCTGCTGCCCTGTGACTCAGGGCGGAGCCTTGGGAGCCTTTGCACCTTTGCACGTACTCCCCTCCTTTCTCCTGCAGGTGTAAAGGGGCAGGGACTGGCTGCTGGGCCTCACCAGGAAGTTCTCTGTCTTCTTGTCTCCATGTAGTCTGTGTTGCTCCACACATCCCCTCAGCTCCCTCAGAAGCTCCAGCTGCTTCTGGATTTGCTCCTGGAGAAGAATATTGGTTTAGATGCTTACGTTTGATTCCTGCCATTTTAGCTCATGCCAATCCTAGAGGGAAGAATCTTCTGGAAGCAGAGCTGGGGTGCTGCAATTGAGAGCAAAAGGAGGGGTTCTAGGAAAGAAATGGGGTGAATCCATTACCAAGGGATTCCCTGGATCCATATTCAAAACTAAAACCCTTGGATTTCTGAACAATATTAATGATCAGCTCCTTCTTTGCTGTCCTGGTTTGTCTTGTGTTTTTACCGGTGAGAGCCCGGAAGTCCTGACTAATGCACTCACATCCCAGAGGGCTTGGATGAAGAACACAAGCCGAGGTGACCAGCTATGTGGGAGTGAGCACCTACCTTATACTCCAGTGCAGCCTCCTCAATGGGACGCACTCGATGGCCTTGATGCTCCTGACTCAGCCTGCAGATGAGGCAGATGGGCTCCCTGTGGTCCTCACAGAAGAGCAGCTGCACCTGCTTCATGTGACGTGGGCACTGCGGTAGGGACTGGGGGCTCTGGTCTCCACAGTGCTTTCCTGCAAGTGAACTTTGGCACTGGATGCATATGGATGAGCATCTGTCTGGGGCCTTGGGGTCCCCGGGAGCAATGGAGCTGCTGAAGGAACTCTGCACACAGGTACCACTATGCGGGTCTCCTTCCTGGGTGTGGCAAAGAGGACATGCAGCCTTGTCCTGTGACCTTCCTGGAGACAGCAGTGGAAAAATCTCCTCAGTGGCAAATCCAAGATAGTTACACGGGAGCAATTGCTCATAGGATACCTCCACTCTCAGTTAGAACTGGCTACTTCCCAGAATTCTCTTGTCTGACTTCCATCCAAACAAGGCTATACAAACAGGCCACTAAGGCTGAGAGCTTTTCCTGAGAGTTTTTTCTGGGCCCTGGTATTCTTGGGCATTTATTCTACGAGACACCCGTGGCCCTTTGCTGTAAGTCCCTTGCTTTCCCCTGTGCAGGCGCAGATCTAGTGACCCATTTAAAAGAAAGCAAAACATGCTGATGGCATCTGCTTTCCTATTTCAAACCACAAGAAATCGCCCACAACTCAACCAGGAGCTTCTGGAGACGGTCAGTATGTGATCATTCATGAACAGGTCCCCGTTCCCAGCAGAAAGTCTTGTCAGAGAGCACAGCAAGCATTTTTAATGTGTGTGTTGGGCGAATCCTCTACTCCCATTCAAGAAATAAAAGCAAAGGAAGGGGCTTTCTAAAGCTAAAGGGTGAATCTCACTGTGAAGATATAAGAGCTAGGAAAGCCCTTCTCCAAGGCTACAGGCAGTGCATCTATACACCAGAAATGACAGGAAACACAAGAAGAAACGGAGACACAGTCCACCAGCTCTTCCTCCCTGGCCCAGTTCCCAAAGGGACCGTTCTTGTGACAGAATCAGTTGTTTGCCAATATAGCTGCTCCTCTGCCTCACTCCAAACTCAAATTCTCAGCTTCCCGTGCAGTTAGCAGAAGCCATTTGATCAAATGCTAGTCAAAGGGAAGTGAGAACAAATAACTTCTAGAATCCTTTAAAAACCTCTACATCATGATGTCTCCTCCATACTCCCTTCTCCACATCACGATGTCCCCTCCTCTCTCCGTGCTCTTGAGTGGAGCCAGGGTGTCACTCTCAGGCTATGAATTTCAGGGGTAAACACCTGAAGCAGAAAAACAGCTCAGCAGAAGTTTGGTTGTGGTCACACAAGTGACTCACATTGTGTGAAAGAGGAAGAAGCTTCTGTATTGTTCATCTAAGCTGCTTGTTTCTGTTTCTCACAGACAGATATAATCCTGATGGCTGATTTCCCAGTAGGGTTTTGGTCTACATCTTCCTCCTGCTCAGAGAAAGGTGATTAGCTGAATTGCTGCCCCAAGACTTACACTGTGGGAAAGGAATATTCTAACCCATTATTTTTAGATTTTTTTTGAGACAGGGTTTCTCTGTAGCTTTGGTGCCTGTCCTGGAACTAGCTCTTGTAGAGCAGGCTGGCCTCAAACTCTCCGAGATTCCGCCTGCCTCTGCCTCCCGAGTGCTGGGATTAAAGGCGTGCGCCACCACCGCCTGGCTCTTTTTAGATTCTTAACCTCGCCTGTGGCTCTATACAAGAACTTCTGAGAGCTCAGGCACTAACTGAAATTTGATGCAACTCTTTGTGCAAGACATATAAATACGCATTTTCTGGGCCTGCATCACATTTGCAGAGGGACCCTGGAGGCAACCAGGTATCCCAGCAATTCTGGAGAGGTAGGGGAGGGTACCTTTACAAGCTGTCGGTCCTGAGGGTGCCGGGTCCTCTGGAGTTTGGGCTGCGTTTTCACATGGTGACAGAGACACCTCTGGATTACAGGACTCACAGAATGAACTGCCAGCCGTCTTCCCCGAACTCTCCGGGGTCTCTGGTCTTCCAGTTTCATTTTCCTTCAAGGATATAGTGCGTTTCTTCTCTCTAGTCAACGATGTTTTGGAAGGGATGTTCCTGAGTGTTTCTTCGTTGGGGACCATGGAAGGTTCTGGATTCCCTGAGCTCTTTTCTAGAACTGCAGTAGTCTCTTCATTCAGGACGGCTACTCTCATGGGACCAGGGGAAGAGAGTGGATTCACAGTCATTGTTTCCTCTGGAGCCAGAAGAGCTTCTGCACCTGGAGGTTCTCCTTTGCTTGAATAAGCGGTAATCTCAAGACTTCTGGGACGCTTCTTTCCTGAAGGCAGATACGCTTCAGCTTTCTTGCTTTCTCTCCTCCCGGGGCTACTGTTGTAGAGTCCCTGCAGCCTTCCTGCGGAGCTGGCATTCCTGCGGAGCTGGGCATTTGCCTCGCTGTCTTTGTTCCCTGGGCACTGTGTGGTGCCCGGGCCTCTTCTATAGAGTGGTGCTGTACTCTTGGCCCATGGCTTGGTCTGTGAGTCCAGGCTCTCAGGGCCCCTCTGATCCTTCCTCTTGACCTGAGACTTCTTCTGGGATCCCTTCTCTCCTACAGACTGGCTGGGTGGCAGGTTCTGTGATCCATCACCACTCGGCCTGGTCCCATCACCTTCCAGGGCATCTGGCGCTTTCACGCTCTTGGGCTTAGTGTCTCCGGAAGACTGAACAGAACCACCAGGTCTATTTTCTTCCGTTAAATGTTCTAGAAAGACAGTCAGATAGAGGCTCAAGGCTAAGGCTGGGGAAGGAAGAGACACTCTGCCCAGAAGCTACTAAAGGGAAAAGCACAGAACATTCTAGACAACAGCAGAACCATACACAGAACCATCAATTACACAGAACCATAAAGTACAAAGTAAATAAAAGCTATCTTATTGTTTTGGGTGAATGCATGACTATAGATGTGGAATTTGATTTATAAAACAAAGCAACAAAAAAGAGTTAGAGCAGACCAACTCAGTGAGTACAAGCTCGATGACCTCCAGACCCCATAACAGGAGAGGAGAGAAGCAATTCTTTCAGGTTGTTCTTGGACCTTCATATGTGTGCCATAGCAAGTTAACACTCACTTATGTATGCAGACAGACACCAATACATATATAAAATACAATTAAAATAAAAATTGATATAGGAGGACAGAGAGAGATGGCTCAGCAGTTAAAAGCACTGGGACCTCTTCTAGAGCACCCAGATGCAGTTCCCAGTATCCACATGGTGGTTCACAACAGTCAGGAATTCCAGTTGCAGGGAACGCGGTGCCCTCTTCTGGCCTTTGTGAAACCAAGCATGCAAGTTATGCACACACACTTGCAGACAAAACACCCGTGCACACAAAACTAATCAACTAAAGCAGGGACTTATAAATGACTCTGATCTTCATTCATTACACCCCTGAAGGAAATCCCAGGTCACAAAGATAAGTCCAACAGGCACTTGAAAACAAGTTTGAATGGGTATGGTGGTACACACCTTTAATCTCAGCACTCTGGACACAGGGGCAGGCCAGCCTGCTCTACATAGTGAGGCCCTATCCTAAAACCATACCCCCCAAAAAAACAAAAACAAAAACAGCAAGCAAACTTGCCTGCAATTTTGTTTAAAGTTACAGAAAAGGCTTAATTCCAAAGTCTACCTAATGAAGATACTCTATAATTAGCAACCTATGCTTTAATTTGAAGAAACCTTTTATTGAAAGTAAAGAATGTTTAAATATGCTTGTAAAATATGCTAAAGAAGAATTCTAAACTGAAATTAGGTGGTTATTGAGATTTTCAGCCATGTTAGTATGGTTGGATTTTCAGCCCTTTCTGCCAACCCCAATGTTTGTCTGGACATGTATTAATTGAAAAAATGGAGTAAAGAATTGTCTAGGAATGGGTGACCCACAGTCGAATATCAGTTTTTATTTTTTAAAGTCTTTAGGCACCTGGGGAGCTTCAGCAAGAAGGACCGGATGTGCTGGATTTACACGGCAGTGGACAGGGGCTTCCCAGGCATGAAGCTGGAAAGCTTGGGTCTGAGCATGGCCTCTCTCCTCTACCCACAGCCAGCAGCCGGCCGGGAAGGGACTTAGCTTCTCACCTGGGCCTGTGGCTTTGCGAAGCTCCTCAGCTAGTTGGCGCTGGTTGGTGGCCCTCAGTATCTGCAGGGTGAGCCTTACAGCATACTTCTCCCCATAGTAGGTGAGCAGCAGGCTGGCCAGCTTTACTGGCCTGGCCATCTGCAGAAGGCCCCGGGGGATCCGGGAGTGGCCCTTCTCCAGGCTGGTGTTCTGCAACTTGAACTTGAACTTCTCGAAGTCATAGGGCAGCAGCTCCTCCAGGGTGTTTAGCAGATGATCACCAGGGGTCTTGGCCATGGTGCTGGCCAGAATGGACTGCAGCCAGCTGCGTGGCTTCTGGCGGAAGATAAAGACCTCTTTCCTTAGACTTCAGAACAAGCAAGAAACGGCTTGTGAAATGACGGAAAAGGCACAGGAAACACCGTAGGTTTTGGTGGGAACTGAAAGTCACGATGAGGGCGTGTCCAGGGTCCTTCCCGCAGCATCTTTTCTTTGAAGATTTCAGAGAATTTCCAGTGGGGAGGCCTCTGCTTTGCCAGCCTATGGCCTGGCTGAACAAAAGGCAGGCTGGACTGTAAGGAAGGTTTGGGATTGGAATCCAGACATTCCAGCTGCTCTCTTGCTCTCAGGACCCTGGGCTGGTGGAAGAGAAGGAGAGAGTTGGCCTCGCTTGGAGTTGATCCTCTCTGGCCAGCTGCTCTCTTTGAACTTTTGGGGTTTATAGACATGCAGGGCCAACGACAGGTTAAAGAACAGATAGTGAATAATCCCTATAGGCTTTGCCTAGGTCTGTTTAAAAAGCAAAACAAAACAGAAGAAGTCAGAAGGGACACTGCAATCCAGTTCCAGTCTGTCTGGTCCGTGTCTAGCCTCTCCAGCAGTGCAAAGTCCTCATGGTGGCTTTGAGGGCCACCATTCTCATGCATCTGTTCCCACAGCTGACTTGGCACTTGTTTCCCGGGAGTCCGAGTGCCCTTTGAAATATGTTTTCTAGGCACTTGCCAGGATGCTTGAGATGCAAGGCTGGAGAGACGCAGGCGTGCATCCTTTGGCACTTGCCGGTGAGCCTGGGTGAGCCTGAAAGTGGCTTCAAAGCCAAAAGAGGACGCACTGGGGGAGCCAACTTCTACTTCACTTTCCTGTTTATGTCTTTATGTACTTCCAGGTTTATATCCTCAAACTTTTATAAAATTTCAACCTATAGAAAAGTGGAGATGGTACAAGGCACATGTCTGCCTTTACATAGGTCCACTAACTGCTTCTGTCTCCAGTTTTCTGCTTCCTCCTTCATTTTTTTTTCTTAACCATTTGATAACCAATGAAAGGTATTATGAGCACCCTAGGTATCTGTGAGGGCCCGTCTTGGTTGTCAAGCTGACGTGCTTAGGAAAGGAAACCTCAGTTGAAAAAAAGGCCTCCATCAGACTGGCCTGTAGGCATCTCTGTGGAGGAATTTTCTTGATTGCTGGCTGATGCAGGAGTGCCCAGCCCGTTGTGTGTGATACCATTCCTAGGCAGATGGGTTTGGCATGTACAAGAAATGTAGCTGAATGTGAGCCTAGAGCAAGCCAGTGAGCAGTGCTCGTCCACATTGCTACTTCGAGCTCTCGCCTTTATTTCCTGCCTTGGCCTCCTTTGATTATGGACCATAACCTGGAAGATGAAACAAACCCTTTCCTTCTCCAGTTGCTTTTGGTCTGACCTTTATCACAGCAATGGAAACCAAACTAGAACCATACCCTGAATACTTCTACTAATATATTACTTTATTGTGTATGTTTGTGGGGTGTGTGTGTGTACACGTGTTCAGATGCATGCATGCAAAGAGGCCAGAGATAGACATTGGGTGTCTTCCCTTATTGATTTCCATCCTATTTATTTATTTATTTGAGACAGGATTTCTTGCCTGAACTGGAGCTTAGCAGTTCAACTAGATGGAGGTGATCAGAAAGTCCTCAGGGTTCTCCACCCCTCTGGTGCTGGGATTATGCACATGTACCATCATGCCTGACTTTTTACATGGGTGATAAAAATCTGAACTCAGGTCCTTATGACTGTGTGGTGAGCATCAAACCCACTGAGCCAGCCCTCCCCAACCAATAAGGTGCTATTTTAAGTAACTACAATGAGATTTTTTTCATTCAAGGTAACATCACAAAGAACAAGTTCGTGAAATTTCTCCATTTATCCTTTGCTTTTTCTTTTTTATTTGAGATACTGATTTCCCCCTTTTAATGTTTAACATAATTTCTGTATTGATTCTTTGGGAATTTCACATCATACATCTTAATTCTGCTTACCTCCCAGTCTCCCCCATATCCTCACCTCACCCCTGCAGTGTCTCCCCCAATTTTTTTTTTTAAAAATCAAACCAAACCAAAACAAGCAAACAAACAAAACAAGAACAACACACCCTCCTCCCCAATAGAACCCTCTTTGTTTCTCCTTTCCGGCCTCTCCAACACCTCTTCATTCGTCCTGGTGCACTGAGAGTCTGGCTGTCACACAGTGTACCCTTTTGTACAATCAACTTTAGTAGCAAACGTTCATTGCAGTGAGTCACTGGTCTGGCTCAGGGCCTCTGGTTTCTGGTCCTCCACCATAACCGGGCCCTCACCAGAGCTCCTTTGGGATATGCCATCCCATGGCCACCCCGAGGCATGGAGATCCTGATGGTATTGTTCCACAGGACCAGTCCCTTCATGAGCTCCAACAGGTCCCGGAAGTGGTCGATGTTAGTGTGGGCCAACCCAAAGCCTGGTTGTGGGCCTGGGTAGTAGCAGAGCTGGTCATTCCAGGCCACTGGGGTCACCTGCTTCAGGCGAGGGGGCAGAGCCTGCTCCCCTATGCTCTTGCCTGTGGTGAGGGGTGGGACCATCTCTCCCAAGAGCAGGGGCCAGCTCTCTTGCTGCAGTGGCCCCAGTGAGAGGCAGGGCCAGCAAAGGGTGGGGCTGGCTCAGGATGGCCCTCTGATTTTTATCATGCATGGTTCCCATGGCCCATGGTTCCCATGAGGTGACATGGCCACAGACATCAACACAGACTCCAGCTGCAGCTGGATTATGGACCCAGAAATGGGTCAGCATGCTGGGCCTGGACGACATCCTGGCTCCGAGTAAAAGCACTGGCCACGCAGACTGGGATGGTTCTGGTAGTGGCATGGACCCCAGACACCACCAAGGCCTCAGGTTGTGGCCCCAACCCTGCCCTTCTGTATAACCTTTGGTGGCAATATGGGACTTGGACTTCAGCACAGACCCCAGCCATGGTAGAACCATAGACCCAGACATGTCCTTGGCAGCAGCCAGGTCTGGATGTCACCATTGCCCAGGTTGCAGTGCAGGACACTCAGATTGGCACAGTTCCAGGACCCTTCTGGCTCTCAGACACCAACATGGCCCCAGACCTTGGGCATACGCAAGATCATGGTAGCACGAGCATTGGACCTCAACATAGACCCTGGCAGCAGCAGGGCCATGGACCCAGATATGGCACCCAGCTGCAGCTCTGGCCTGGGTGTCACCATGGCATTGGGTACCAGCTCAGGCCACTCAGATTTGCATGGCCTTAGTTGTATCATGGCCCTCAGACACCAACATGGACTCAGGTGTTTGACCTGACCCTGGGCAATTACACAGCCCTCAGTGGCAACAGGAGTCACATACGTCCACTTATACCCTGGATGCTATAGGGCCACAGATCCAGACACAGCCCTCGACAGCAGCCTGGGCCCAGATGACATCATGGCCCCAGGTGGCAGCACAGGCCACCCAGACCTGTATGGTCCAGCTACAGCATGGCTCCTAGACTCCAACAAGGCCACAGGTATCTGATACCAACACGGCCCCAGGTGGAGGCCCAGACCCCTGGAATCAATATGGCCCTCAATGGCAACAGGAGCCAGAGGCATCAGCACAGACCCTGGCTGCAGTAGGGTGACTTTTTTCCATTTTAATTCGATTTTGGTGTTTTAGTCATACAGACATTTTAAACCTAATTTGTTAATTTGCATTGATGTACATTCATTGTATATAGTAGTAATGGTTACATAAGAATCACTTCATACAAAAACATAAACTTTGAGCAAATTCTTCCCATATCAGCCCCTCCCCTCCTCAATTCCTTTGTTCCCTTTGATGGTGTTTTTCTACTTTCATGTCACATCTATATACATGATTTCAAGCATCTACATAAAACCTAGTAACTGTAAATGAAAGAAAATATAGTTCTGAGATTGACTTAATTAGCTGAATATGTTCATCTCCACTTATATCCATTTCTAAAAACATAATTTTATTTATTACTGAAAAATTTAAATATGTTAATATATATTACATTTTCTATATTCATTCCTCAGTTTTTTAAAGAATCATTTTCTAAATGTCAATCTAATTTTTTACATTCAGGCCAATATTGAATGCTTTATAATCTAAGTATTTTATAACATGATTTTCATTTCCCAAGGTAAAACTGTTTTGGTTTGTTTATCTATCTATTTATTTATTTTTACAAATGTAAGCCTGTGTAATGACAAGGATATTTGAAAACATTTTAAGAATAAAATCATATTTTGTTGGGTGAGTTTGTATGCATTAAGGGGAGAAGGTGCATGGGAATGAACCTTCTCTGTACAACCTTTGCATGGAGGCAGAAGTCGTACAGATGATCGGCTCCCTGACTAAAGATGGGTGCTCTCCTTGCTCCATCAGGGTTCAAGTCCTAATCATGGAAGACTGGCGTTACCAGAGGAGAGAATTCAGTCACTTCTGAATTATGTCTTGTGAGGAAAGCCAGATAATGGCAGAGACATTAGCCTGGGAGTTGTCCATGGTACTTTCTGGCCTGTTTGAAACTTGTTAAGAGGTGAGGGTGACCTTGAACACTTGATCCCCCTGCCTCAGCACTTTCCAGTGCTGAGATTAGTGCTTGAACGTTACACTAGGCCTTTTGAGCTTTCGGTTTATGATAGGTTTCCATACAGCCCAGGCTCTCCTTGAACTTGCTATCTACCCAAGGGTAGCCTTGAGCGTCTGATCTTCCTATGCCTCCTAAATGTAGGAATTTACAGTGGACACTGCCACGTTGGCCTTTTGATTTTTGTTGAAGGTATGGTTTCTTTATTTTGAAGCAGGGTCTCAAAAACTGGGGGAGTGAGGAGTACTTCAGAGTCTTGGAATGCTGGAAAATCAGCCTTTGCAAAAAACTTTTCTGTAGGTTTACATTACTCAGAGAAAGTATCTCCCTTGCAAAATAAACTAGGCAAAACCAAACCAGAACTTTTCCAAGTCCTTGTTGAAAAACACTGAGTTTAGTCAGGAGGTCAAACAGAACAAAAAAACAAAGTCCAATGCCCTCCTCTCTTATGTAGGGATCCTTCTGCTGTGATAAACACGGTGACCAAAGCAGCTTGGGAAAGAAAGGGTTTATCTGGCTGATGCCTACACAACATAGCCATCATCAAAGGAACTTGAGGCAGGAACTGAGAAAGCTGTAGAAACAGCTGCTTTCTGACTTGCTCATCAGCCTGGTTTGTTATGCACCCCAGGACCACCTGCCCTGGGGAGACACTGGCCCACAATGAGACAGGACCATCCACATTCATAAGTGATGAGAAAATGCCCCCCACCCTCCACATGCCCACAGGTCAATCTGGTAGAGGCAGTTTTTTTTCTCTTGAGGTTCCTCTTTCCAAATAACTGTCAGGTTGATATAAAGCTAACGAACGCACCACACCCTCCACAGACTCTTCACGGTTCTCAGACCATCTGCGGGCCCACTTTTAAAGCACACCTCTACCAATGGGCATTTTCAAAACTACAGACTTTGATTTTTTTTTTTAAAGTCTGTTTTAGAGTACCCCTCAGCGCAGGCTTGTAAGGCTGGTTTTCTTGCTGAATTGGCTGCAGGTAACATTGGAGGATCCTCAAGATCTCTCGATTGTCAGAGGACATCTTTGTAGTTAGCAATTGACCCAAGAGGGCAACAGTATCTTTCACCAAGTGGTTCTAAGAATTCACTGATGAATCCTTCCTAAATAAATGACTTCAAGTGATTGAGAAAAAGTGTGATTTCCAGTTTTTGTTTGTATTATTTGCATGTCTTAGATTAGACTTCTGTTTTGTTGTTTCCATCAAAGTTTTGGCCAGAATAGCTGGTCCTCCAGCTCTAGTAGATTCTTCTGTGTCTTTTATCTCTCCATAGGAACTTGGGGATTACAGACACACACTCTACGTAGCCAGATGATGGCAGTTATGCCAGAAGGATATCGAGTGTGGTCTCTCTGTGACCAAGACCTATACTAGACTCTAGGAGGCTTCATTCCCTGCAGCCAGGCAGCTTCCTGCTTCTGGTAGGAGAAGTGGTGTGGTTTAGTGGCATACAGGGTGTTTCAGGTTTCTGGGATCTATGACTCCTTGACTCATTACGGAACTCCTTGGAGCACTAGCCACAGAACCGGCTGACAGTGGGGATTTCCAGCCCATGTTTTGCAATTGTAACCACTTCATTTGTAACAAAGGCAATTCTGAGTCAGAGACTTCCAAAAGGCAGTATTTTGATGCCACTAGGGTCTTCCTGGGTCAAGAGACTCCCAAACATTTCATTTTTAGGGGGCTTCTGATGAAATTTTAAAATAGGATTGAAGCCTTGGTGATATATTTTAAGTGGTTGATTTAAAAACGAAAGTGGAATGATAATGAGTTCTTTGTTTTAATAATGTTTTTATTATTCTTTGGTAATTTTAGTTTCTCTGTACTTTTGGTACCTGTTCTGGAACTAGCTCTTGTAGACCAGGCTGGCCTTGAACTCACAGAGATCTATTTTTTGGTAATTTTATACATGTATACAATGTATCTTGATTGCAACTATCCCTCCTACTTACTCAATACACTTCCCTGTTGTAGTATGATGTATTTTAGTATTTTGGCTTTGTGGGGGGGGGGCTCATCACCCAGGTCCCAAATAGATCATACGTGGAGGCTTATCCTTAGTTATGAATACCCAGCCTTAGTTGGCTTGTTTCTCACCAGCTTTTCTTTTTTTTTAATTTTTAAATTTTTCTTTTTTTCTTTTTTCTTTTCTTTTTTTTTTTTTTTTGAGACAGCGTTTCTCTGTAGCTTTGGAGCCTGTCCTGGAACTAGCTCTTGTAGACCAGGCTGGCCTGGAACTCACAGAGATCCCCCTGCCTTTGCCTCCCGAGTGCTGGGATTAAAGGCGTGCGCCACCACTGTCCAGCTTTCACCAGCTCTTCTTAAATTATCCCAACTATCTTTTGCTTCTGGGCTTTTGTCTTGTCTTACTTCTGTATATCTTACCCCGTGACTGGCAGGGTGGTTGGGTGACTGGCTCCTGACATCCTCCTCTCCTTGTTCTCTTGTTGCTCCTCCTTCTCCTTGGTTCTCCTTCTCCTTTGTCTTTTTGCTTTTTTTTTAAATTAAGAATTTTTAAATACAATCTTTTCTCATTTTAAATAGCTATCCCCATTCCCACTCCCTGTCCTCCTCCCGCCCCACCTTCCTCCTCCTCCCCATCCATTCCTCAGAAAGGATAAGGCTTCCCATGGAGAGTCAACAAAGTCTGACATTTCACTTTGAGACAGGACCAACATCACCATATATATATATATATATATATATATATATATATATATATATATATATATATAGAGAGAGAGAGAGAGAGAGAGAGAGAGAGAGATCTCACCCTGTGTCTAGGTTGAACAAGTTATCCCCCCAAAGAGAATGTGCTTCAAGATGTCAGTTCCAGCACTAGGGATATTTGTCTTTTCCTCCATTTATTTAATGAATTTTTAAAATTTCCTCTTTATTAAGGATCTCTATCATCTTCATAACATATTGAATGTCATTTTATTCTGGTTCTTCTGGGTTAGGATGTTCAGATGTTCCTATTGTAAGACCACTAGGTTTTGGTGGTATATTGGTCTTTATGTTGTTGAATGTGTTCTTACATTGCCGTCTGCCCATCTCTTCCTCCAGTGGGTGTGGCCTGTGCTTCAGGGGATCCCTCTTCCTCCAATCAGTGAAGATGGGGTCTGTGGCTTAGGTAGTCACTCTTCCTCTGGATGCAGGTGGGCCCATGCCTCTAGTGGATGCTGATAAGACTCTGGGGCCCCTCTTCAGGGACAGTCGTCTGGACCAAGGCTCCTGTGGTCACAGATGTGGTAGCAGATGGTAGTGGGTGTGTGGAGGCTGCTTGGATTCTCCATGGCCTGGTGGGTTGGGGTGAGGCAACAGGATGTTCCTCCCAGGACAAGGTCCTAGAGAGCTGAACCCTCTAACTGGGAACCCAAAGGCTTACCTCTCCAGGGGCAGTCTGGGACACTCAGTTCTCCTTCTATTCATATGCTTTGCCTGCCAGGCCCTCCTATCCTTGCTCCTGCCTCGCTATTGGCTGTTCAGCTCTTTATTAGACCTTCAGGTGTTTTAGACAGGCAAAGAATCACAGCTTCACAGAGTTAAACAAATATAGCATAAACAAAAGTCACACACCTTAAAATAGTATTTCCCAACACCCTCAATACATCAACCTTCTGTCTTCAACTCTCTCCCTCCCTTGTCCTCTTGTTCTCCCCCCTCCTTTTCCTCTCCCCCCTCCCCTTAACTTACTGAGTCTAGGTGGTGCTGCCTACTGGAAGGTTGACTAAGCATGTTGACATGATCTTGTTTGGGTCTTGTACAAGTGACCACAGCTGCAGTGAGTTCGTGAGTGCATTGGGCGTGTCCTGACCAGGAGACAGCATTTCCCAGTACTCCTCCCCGCCCTCCGACTCTTCCACTCTTTCTTCCTCTCTCCCACAAAGTTCTCTAAGCTATGTTGGAGTTGATACAGATGCCCAGTTTAGGGTTGCACAATGAGCTTTTCTTTCTTGACCTTCTGAAACCAGACGAGCGATCTTATTTGGTGTCAACAATAAATCTAAACCTAACTCAGGATCTACTAAAAGATCCACCCTCGGCTCTCAGTCCCCAGTAAGGCATAGCTCCAGTCCTGGGCACCAGATGTTTCATAGTTTGCAATGCAGAGGATCAAACCCGGGGTCTTATGCATATGAAGGAAGAATGCTCATTCAGATAGATCTGCAGCCCTGCTTTTGGATTTATAAAAACATCAAAAGTACAATCTTGTATTTCTTTTACAGTAAGAAAAATATAGTCTTTTGAAATATTTTATTTCTACATGTGTGATTGTCTATGTGCATATTCTCTGTGTTGGGATGCTCAAAGAGAGGCCAAGAGGCTGTGGATCCCCTGGAGCTAGAGGTACAGGTGGTTATGAATTGCTCCATGCAGGTGCTTGGATCAGACTTGGTTCCTCTGGAAGAGTCGCACGTGCTCTTAACTCCTGGGTCATCTCACCAGCTCCAAAAGATAGTCTTTAAGTCATTTGTAATTATCTGAGCCTCAAAAGGAATACATAGCCTGTCCTCCAAAACATCAAGATAAAAGATGGTATTTAAACATACCTGTTACTGAGTCAACAGAAAGCCAAACATGCCAAAAGCATGTTTTCCCATAAAGGCGAATAATAGCAGTCAGCTGTAACAGACAATCTGAAGGAAACTCATTCCTATCAGCTTCACACAGGAGGGGTGTGAATGTATAACCTGTCAGGAGCGCTTGTCACGAGCTACTGTAGACCACGATGTAATTACAGCTTATAGCAGCTGATGTCAACCCACCAGAGAAATTATTCTTAGATGGAGGAACCCTGCCCGCAAGGCCGGGAGGGCCACTGACTCTGAAGACTTTTGCTCTCATCTGTAATTTCACTTGTGCAATAACAGCTGTGACATATCCCCATTACCATGTGTTCTCAAGTAAGGTGTAATTGCTTCTGCTGTTACAAATTTTCAAATATATATATATCTATAGTAATGTGGTGCGGCGGGCCCTGTCCCCACCACCCGGCTAGTTTATACCCGAAATAATCACATGGAAATTGTATTAATTAAACACTGCCTGGCCCAATAGTTCTAGCCTTTTATTGGCTAACTCTCACATCTTGTTTTAACCTATATCTAATAATCTGTGTAGAACCACGAGGCCGTAGCTTACCAGGAAAGATTCAGCATGTCTGACTCTGGTGACTTCATAGTGGTTCTCTGCCTCTGCCTCCTTTCGCCCAGCATTCTATGCTGTCTACTCCGTCTATCTAAGCTGCTGTCCTATCAAAAAGCCAA
Organism: Arvicola amphibius; assembly: GCF_903992535.2. Classification (NCBI taxonomy): domain Eukaryota; kingdom Metazoa; phylum Chordata; class Mammalia; order Rodentia; family Cricetidae; genus Arvicola; species Arvicola amphibius. The sequence continues at coordinate 92,002,147 of NC_052050.1, forward strand.
GGCAGTCTCTTTATTTAAGCAATGAAAGCAACACATAGAAAGAAGAACCTTCCTACATCATATATCCATCCATTATGGGCACACATATTTGTGGATGGTCAGAAAGATGGCTTTTCTCTACACTGTGTTCTCCACACTACAGTGAGAATCTTAGAAGCCTGTTCTCTATCATTAGCCTTACTGACAGAGCAAGTTGGCCAGACATGTGTCCTTCTGGACAGATTACAAACAGAGCTTTCACAGGCTTTATTTAGGAAGTTGCAGGTGTCTGGCCTTGTAGGATCTAAGCTCTTTGGAGGATTTACAGTGAACTAGGACAGCAGTGCAGGTGTCTGGTCCTTCAAGAGATCAACAGCACCCATGTCGCCTAAGCTTCCTTCATCAGCACCTCCCTGCTCTGATTCAAAACAGCAACTAACATTCTATACCTGTTTTTGACATAAGATTTTAGATTTAGTAGCCTGACTAACTTTGTGTAGGTCCTGAGATTCAGGTGCTAAGAAAGGCTAGTAACTGACTATGTCCAGATATTATTAATCACACTTAAGAAATGTAAAATAGTAATGTATTCTTTGCCTCTTCCTTAGATATCTCATTGGTTTAGTCTCTTCCCTTTGTAACCTGTAGCGGCCCCTTTAAGAGATAGCCAGTACCTTCTCACAGCTGCAGCTGAGGATGGCTACAAACTATCTGATAAGTTTTGCTGTGTACCTTCAAAGAATGCCATGTCCCCGAGAATTTCCCTTTTAGTTTTGAAATTACTGACAAGTTGCTAATGGCTATTATCTATCATCTATCTATCTATCTATCTATCTATCTATCTATCTATCTATCTATCTATCTATCTATCATCCATCTATCTATACACACATGCTTGGGAATTTGTGACAGCAGAAGAAATTAGTGTTAGTTAGGGGGCTTCACCTTAGTCCCCTGGCATCCATTTTTTGGAGTGTTGGGTGGAAAAACTCCACTCCAAGCTCCCTCCCCTGGGAGTTGCCTTGTTTCAAACTTCACCTCCGAGAAAGCCTGCCAAACAGTGAACCCTCCCTAGGGAGGGTCAAGAAAGCCCACCAAATGGTAACCCCTCCCCAAGGAAGATCAAGACCACTCCCATAGGCTATTTAAACTGCCCCCCAGAGAATGAACGCATGGTGTCCCGGTTCCCAGTGGTCTCCCCTTTTCCCTCTTCCCCTCTCCATGTTTTCCCAGAGCCATCAGGGAGTGCTGGCAGCCATTAAACCTGGGTATCTTTTAATTCGGTCTGACTTGGTCTGATTGGAATTATTTGCATTGGCGGAGAGGTTGGTCATGTAAGGAAAAATACTTAACAATATGATTGGAAGAATAAGAATGTAGAATGTAGAGGAATAAGAATGTAGAAGAATTAAAAATGTAGAATAATAATGATAGAATTGGGACAGAAAATTAGAGCTAAGAAATTATAGACAATTAGGAAGAACAAGAGAATTAGAATTAAAGAAGAAATAAAGAAAATGGCCATCAGATACTGTGTGAAGTTATTATAGAAATCTACCCCCCCCCCCCAAAAAAAAAAAGAAATCTATCCCCGCTCCTGAGAAGTTTTCTTGTTCAGAACCCTGGGTAGGGACTGGGAACTGGTCTCTTAGCCTTTGAAATAATCCAAGAACAATTCCATGTTTCAGAAGACAGTGAGGTCCCAAGATTCTTGTCTTAGTTTGTTGGAGTTTTCTCACAAGCACTCAGAAAACTCCTTGTATGACTCCCTTCTTGGACCGTGTTCCAGTATTTCAGCCCTTTTTTCAAAGGACCTGCGTCTGGTTTGCAGCACTAATGTTGGGCAGCTTCTCAATGCCTGTAACTCCTGCTCTAAGAGAAGCCATGTTCTCTTCTGGTCTGCACAGGCACCTCCTACACGTGTTGTAGCAATACAGATAATGAAAATCTTTTTAAATGACCAAAACAAAATGATAGCTTGAATGTCTGGATTAGACAATGGGCACAGGTGTGAATCTGGAGTCAGGAAGGAATATAGTCTGACTATAAAGTTTTCTTTATTAAAATACAAATAAAATGCCACTACAGCTCCCCTGCCTGGGCAGGGTTGTCAAGTTGGGGAAGCCTTTCCCTGGAGCAGGGCTGTCGCTGCACTCACAGTGACTTTGTGGAACTCTGGCTCCTGACTTCCAGGATCCCTTTCCACCTGAGCTGCAATGCTTACAGCCAGCCTCCTGGTTTTTTCCCTACCAATAAATCTCTTGTGTGAGGTTTGTTGTGTGGTGTGACTTTGTGGTTTTCTTTGGTTCCTGATTGTCAGAATGCCTTTCTAGCTGAGCTGTAATGCTTACATTTGGTGCCCAAACCTGCATTAGCCTCTCCTTGTGCCTGCCTTTTCCTTCGTAGGCCTCAGCTGCACTGGGACCCTGTTCCTCCCTCACCTCTAGTAGACCCACAACAGACTCACCGCCCAGCTCACCGGTCACTCAGCACCCCACCCACCAGCAGCAATTACTTAAGTTTCCCCTTTGATCAGTGTAAATATTTCTGAGTCTGAGGAAGTGACTGTTGAGTGTCCGGCATCCCTCGTATACTCTCGGAGATGGAGGTACCCCCAGTCACAGTTTTTAAGGCTATGGCTGATCCTCTTCATTCCAGTTCCCTAACTCTTGGAGCTGTCGTCTTGAGGTTTTCTTAGGCCCTGCTGGGCTATTAATCCCTTTCTGCCCTCTTCTCTCATCTTCCCTTTGGAACTGCCTGTGATCCCATAGCAGCTTAAGGCCTCGTGACTTTTGTGACCCCATTCCCTACTGTTTTCTATTGATAAGGCCTCTTTCTTAGAACTTAGTTTTTGTCCTCACCTTCTGGCCTCTATGAAAGCCCTGGTACCAGGTGCCAAGTCTCTCCCCTGGCTTAGACAGGCTAAATCCTGACCCCCAGTGAGTGTGCTGATGACTCATTGAATAGCTTGGTCCTCTTTTGGTCCTCCCTGAATCCTGGGGACAACCACAAATACAGGTTGCAATGGCATTTCCCTTCTCTCTCATCCATGGGAATTTATCTTCTGTACCCTCTCATTTTTCTTGGAATGCCTCTTAGAAAACCTCTAGCCTCTATACCTGGCGCCTGACCTGAAAGGACCTAGATTTTTTCTCTTTTGCAATCAAATTTAGCTTTAATGCCCCTTCCTCATTCAAGAGATTCATTAGGAGGAAAGAACCCAGGAGGGTAACTGCCTTGCCATGGTGGAAAAAGGCAGCACCAAACTGAACAGATACAGGGTTTATATGGGGCTTCTTAAGGGCAGAGTTTTTCCAGGGTGAAGATTTTCATCATGGTCAGATTTCAATCCCCTTGATCTTGGACAAGCTCAGATTGGCTAGGTTTCTTGCTCAAGGACTGGTTGGTTTTCTGCTCAAGGATTGGTTGGTTTAGTATTCAAGTTGGTCAGGGATAGATTTGGCTCTGGTTTCAGGGTCAAGGTGTGTTTCTTTGGTTCTGGTTTCAGAGTTAAAGTGTGTTTCTTTCACTGGTTCTAGCTTCAGGGTCAGGGTGGGTTTCTTTGGCTGACCTTTTTACCCCACATTTTCCCTTTTTTGTTCATTAATAAACAACCAGGAGTTGGAAAGGGGAGGTGTGATCATTAGACTACTTCCTGTTGAATTGGGGCATCAAGGTTCTTGGGGGCAATCCTGATCTTCATTGTCTGGATGTAACCGGGTGCTGCAGGTCTCTAGCTCCATAGCTAGTGGCTAGTCATCCTGTAATAGTAACTGGTTAAAGTCTGGTTAGAAATCTTTTGAATAGGCTACTGAAGTAATCTAGACAAGAAGTTTATAGCAGGTTGCAACTAGTAGGATTAAGAAAAGGAGGAGAGGAGAGGTTAAGAAGGGATCCACTGGTCGGAGGCATCAGGTTGTTTCTTATGATTTTGAAGGTCTGTCTGAAGTTGTCAGATCTAATCTTTTATAGGACTTCTAAGGGCAGCTTACCTCTGGACAACATCGACAGTGATCTCTAGTTTGATCATAGAGAAAGAAATAAGGGACGTGTTTTAGAAATCAATTTAGTTGTTACAGGGACGACTATCTCCTTTTGGCAACCTGCTGGTGAACCATGCAAGTGTCTGGCTCAGCTATTAAATATAGGCTTAACAACAGCATAGAGGCGAAAGAAAGATGAAATAGTTTCCCCTTCAGAACTTTCATTTACACAACACTTTCTGGGACCCTCAGAACTCACTTAAGCTTCCACATCCTCAGATGACGCTTCCTTAGACCCTCATAACTTGTGACCCTCAGCTACTTAAACTTTCGCGTTCTGGGACCTTTCTAACACTTTCTTGGACTCCTAGGCAACTGGGCTGAATTTTCACCAGTAACCTCTCCTGGTCTCTTTTTCGGAATTTCAGTCCTGCCACACAGTATTAAGTCTTAGTTTCGCTCCAGTGGCTGCCTCTGCTTGGGTAAGAAGCAGCAGAGAACTAAGCGGAAGGCAGGGTTATAGAGTTTTTTGGGGAGGGGGTGATGGAACTTTTCAGGGTGAAGCTTTCCAGTGTTTATATTGGTAGAATTTCAAGTCCAGAGTTGGGCTTTTTACTCTTTAGGCAGGGTCTAGTAGTTGAGACAGTTAGAAAGTTCTATGGGTAGAACCTGGCAGTTGGCAGTCCTTGGGGGAGGGGCCTGGTCGCTCGTGAAGGGGCTTACAGTAAATACTAAAACAGGTTGGCAACTGATCTTAACAGAAGCTTCCTGGCTCCTAACAGTCCACAGGTGTTATCAGCCAAGTCCGCTTTCCTGTCCAAAGCTTTTAGGTCATTAACCTTTCAGTTTGGGCTGCAACTGCATAGAGATGCCTGTCGTGCACCAGTGCCCTGGGAGGCCAGAAGAGGGTGTCAGATCCCCGGGAACTAAAGCTACAGAAAGCACGTGATTGCTGGGAACAGAACCCAGGTCCCCTGGAAGGGAAGTTTAAGTCTTAACTGCTGAACCATCTCTCTAGCTCAACCTCACAAGCCTTAACAAGGTTTTTCTGAATGAACCTATACCTGCTCATGTGCTACTTAGCGTCTGGATAAGCATTTGCCCTGGCAGCCTTGTGGGCCTTTGTACCTGTGGTGAACCGAGGGCTCAGGATTCTACACAGAGTTATCCAAAACAAATCTTTAGTTCCATGGTCTAAGCTTTCGCGATAGGCTAGCTGTGTGATCTTGGGCAAGAGACTTATTAACTGATTCTCGATGCCACAATCACAGGACTTATAATAAAACCTATTTCATTCAATATCGTGAAAGTCCTATTTCATGTAAGCATGTTTTCAGTAAGCGAGTACAGGTTTTCGCGGCACACTCCTAAGATCTGCGGACTTCGTTAGCTGTCACAGACACGCGCCAGTCTTAGGCCTGGGCAGTTCTCTCTTCAAAAGAGAAGGGGGTCCGCCCTGGTGTTTCCTTCGCATCTTCCCTCAGTTACAATCGGCGATCTTGCTCTCTCAGAGCTCGGCCATTAGATCTGCGCTGGGAGAATGGCGAGAGAACAAGTCATACTCAGCGCGTTCTTCTGGGTCGACCAGCTGCCTAAAGTTGGAGGACTAGAGTCCACCGCTCAAAGGGAGGCTAACGCACAGGCATCTAGATATGATTTACTTGCTAGCTGAAACTCAGGGGATGCTTGATCCACACCGCAGGCGCAGAAACAAACAAGGGCGTTCAATGGACTACATTTCCCGGCAGTCGCCGCACAGCTCGAGCCCAGTAAGCGGCGTGCAGCGATGTCTGCTGCAGGCCTTAGTTCTGTGGGGTGTTGCGACCGGCATTTCTGGGCCCCAACATGACACTCTAACACAGCTGGATTCTGGTTCAAGCGTGGTTTAGGAACTTACCTTTTGGAAAACTTCCTAAGAAAATCTGACCCGGGTCGTCTCCGGCCAGACCCACCCAGGGATTCCCACTCCTACGGCTTTCCATCTGGCAGCCACGCCCACTCTGTAGCCCCGCCTCCCATCCACAGGTGGACACTTTCTCCTCCGGCTCTTTAATGCAAAATTTCCCTTCTTCTTGGTCGGCAGTGAGTAAGTGGCGAGACCCGACCCAATGGGAGACCGAGGAAGCCAAACGTAAATCGGAAGTCCGTCTTGCCCGGCGGCCATTGGCTTATGACGCCTAACTCGCGCGCTGGAACTTCCGCCACGGGCACCGAGGGCTAAGTTCTGTGCGGGCCCGAGAAGCCGGTCAGGTGAAGACGCTGCAGGGCTAGTGCCAAGATTCGACCTGGGTTCTTCGGGCGGGATTTGGAGCCCGGGCCCCCTCGGCTGCTGCAGTCTTGCTCTGCCGTTGTGCGGAACCTGGGCGGACGACGTAGCTGCTTTCGGGACCTAGGCGCTCTGGGGACATGACCATGGCTGCCTGCCCGGGCTCCCAGGAGCCGGAAGGGCTCCTGATCGTGAAGCTGGAGGAGGACTGCACCTGGAACCAGGAGGTACCCCCGCCGGACCCAGAGCCCAGCCCAGAGGTCTCCCACCTGCGTTTTCGGCGGTTCCGCTTTCAAGAGGCCTCTGGTCCCAGAGAGGCCCTGAGCCAGCTTCAGGAGCTTTGCCATGGGTGGCTGCGACCGGAGATGCGCACCAAGGAGCAGATACTGGAGCTCTTGGTGCTGGAACAGTTCCTGACTATCCTTCCCCAAGAGATTCAGAGCAGGGTGCAGGAGCTGCGCCCAGAGAGCGGCGAAGAAGCAGTAACCCTTGTGGAGCGCATGCAGAGAGAACTTGGGAAACTGAGACAACAGGTGACAGAAAGAGCTGTTTTATCCGTAGTTTAACCGGGAAGAAGGAAACATTGTGCTAGTCTAGTTTTGTAGTCGAATATACTTGATTGCCCTGAGTGGACGTTACATGAGGAAGAGGGATTTTCGTGGTTTATCTGGAACATTTTCCTTCCAGATTTTTCCCATATGACGGTAGTGGGCAGTGACGAGGACTTTATTTCAGAGTGTGGGCGTCGCATAGTTAGTCCTGTCGTTAGTACTTTGCGACTTTGAGCAGACTACTTAATCTTTTTGGTCCTGTTTTTCTGTTGATAAAATGAGGATGCTAAAGTATTGTCTGGGAACAGTTTTGAGGATCAGGAGAAAGTATATCAAGCAGTATGTCAAGCTTGTTTGACGCTGCTGCCACTGCTTTGAGATTTTTTTTGTGTGTGTGACAGGGTCTTATGTAGCCCAAGCTGACTGACTCACTGTGTAGCTCAGCTTGGCTCTGGACCAGTGGCGATCCTTCAGCTTCTGTTTCCCAAAATTCTGAGTTCTAAGGTTACAGGTGTGTGCCGTCACGCTTTGCTTTGCTCTTTCAAAAGGCAGATCCTAGCTATGTAAAACCCAAGCTTAAACTCGAGGCAGACCTCCTGCTTCAACCTCCCTAGTTCGGGGATTACCACAGACATGCCACCACCCCAGGCTTATACTTAATGGTTAATACCCAGTGTATCTTAGGCAAAAGTCTCCGATGCAGAGTTGGATCTCTGTTAATCGAACTTTGAAAAACAGCTAAACACTAGGCTTTGTGGTCACTGCCTGATAAATACTCTTACCTAGTAGTGAATGGAAGCACCCAGGAAAAGGAGGAGAGAGCGAGCGAGCAGAAGTGAGGTGTTTCAGAAGAGTATATTGAGCTGTGCTCTGGCAGTAGACCCTCATTTTTTCTCGCTTCTGTCCCTCCCCTATTTTCTCTGTCACATACAATCTGAAAAGCCTTGCATTAAGCATCCTCTTGGCGAAGACCAAAGGGATGGTCTGTGGTTCTCTTCTGAAGGCTTGTCCTGAGAATCCTGTACTAATTTCCGTTTCTGTCAGCCCCATTGTGATGATGAGTGATGTGGGTTGGTTCCCAGGTCACAAACCAAGGGCGGGGAGCAGAAGTGCTTTTGGAGGAGCCTTTGCCATTGGAAACAGCAGGAGAGTCACCGAGCTTCAAGCTGGAGCCCATGGAGACTGAGCGAAGCCCTGGCCCCAGGCTGCAGGAGCTGCTAGACCCCAGCCCCCAAAGGGACCCCCAGGCTGTAAAGGAGAGGGGTGAGGGGCAGTTATCTGGGCAGGTGGGAGGGAGGAGGGGCTTTGGGGTTGCCTCTGACCTTAGTAGAATGGAGTAGAGGTGCCAAGGAGAAAGAGTTTCTGAAGTTAAGGTTCTCAGATGTGGTTTGAAAAACCCAAGAGTGGTGGTGTGGGTTCTGTGAGGGGTGGGTGGGAGGAAAAGGGGACTCTCTTAGTAAAGCCCCTTTGTGCGGAGAACTGGCAGTTTATAGCTAGATGACTGATGTGGGGATGTGTGTGGTTAGAGCACTGTTGGCTGGGATGGAAGGCCGCCCCATTAGTTTAGATCACATCATTACACCTTTTGCTACCTTTTGTTTAATGTCAACCTAAAAGCGGGGGCTGGGTGCTGGGGAATGCATATTGTATTGTAATAATCTGCGGGTTGCCAAGATCCAGTGTTACTGTTCTCATTGTGCTTTCTGTCATCTTCAGCATTATCTGCTCCCTGGCTCTCCTTCTTTCCTCCTGAAGGGAACATGGAAGATAAGGATATGACTGCTTCCCAGGTGATGTGGAAGTCTCATTGCCTCTCCCTAGAACCCTCCTTTTCTCCTCTCTTTTTGGGGTGGGAGGTGCCCCTTGGCTACTAGGAGGATCTTTTCTTTCTCATCAGATACCTCCCTTAGCTTCTATGTCTTTTCAACCCATCACTTAGAGGCCTGGGACCCTTCCTCCCCCGTGACATGTATCCTTGGCACTCCTGATTCCCCGCCTTGAACCGTAACTCTGCTTGAATTGTCCTTGTTGCATGTGATGCTAAAGGAGATCTTGTGTTCTTTCAGTTGCCCGAGAACTTCGAGGACATGGCGGTGTATATCTCTCAGGAGTGGGGCCATCAGGATCCTAGTAAGAGAGCTCTCTCAAGGGACGTGGTGCAAGATAGTTATGAGAACGTGGGCACGCTAGGTAAGTGCTTCTCTTTTTGGGATGCTGACGTGTGTGACCAGAGTGGACACACATTCCTCCTGGCCATGAGCTCTGAGTTTTGTCAAGAGATTCCCCACTTCCCTTTGGCTCTAAAGTTTCTCATGCTGTGGTCAGTGAAACATCTGCCACGTGGCACAGTTGAGAGACCGACTGGCATCCTTAGACTGTGTGTCTGTTGCTGGGGCTGGAGGTAGAGTCTGAGCTGTAGAGAGCTTCCAGGGGCAGCCCAGGTGTATCCAGTGACCACAGGCCCACCTCACATGTTGAGTGCTCTACGCTCTATCCAGCATCTACGCCCTCTGCGCTCTATTGGTATTTCTAGACGTCTTACAAAGACAAAGTCCAGGGCCCTGGCATTAGTATGCCAGTTTATTAGCTCTCCTAGCCTGTGAAAGTCCAGGAAGGGGCGGGGCTTGTAAATTTGGAACAATGTATACACAATGTATACACAAAGTAGGCTAGATAATGTATTAATTAAAGTGTGTGCTGAACAATTGTGCACAGGCTAAAAATGATGCCAATAAAATAGACAAACTGTTAGTCGAATATCGGTGGGCTATATGTGAGTATTATATAGTTCCTCCGCTTTCCTGTGTAGATACAATTTCTCATAATAAAAAGTTGGAGGTGCTGGGCGGTGGTGGTGCATTACTTTAATCCCAGCACCCCAGAGGCAGAGGTAGTCGGATCTCTGTGAATTTGAGGCCTGCATAGTCTACAGAGCAAGTTTTAGGACAGCCGGGGCTACACAGAAACCCTGTCTCAGGAGAAAAAGAAGTTGAAGGCAGTCTAACTAAGCCGTGTTGTGTGCAGTATGATGCAGCACACACCAGGGAGACCTCACACAGCAGGTTTCCCACGCACCATGTTCATAGCTGTTAGAGCTTCGCGCTCACTCACTGCCCGGGCAGCGTTGCCGCTTTTGCGTTCCTGCACTGAGAGCCCCTCTGGGCTTTGCGTCCCTTTCTGCTGCTGTGCCAACTGACGGCAGAGACTGGCTTGTTGGAAATGAGCTCCTGCTGGAGCCCGAGTGAGCTGTTTGCTTTTCTTTTTAGCACAGCCCAGGAAGATTTACAGGTTTTAATTTCATGATCTTCTAAGAACTTGGGTTCTTTTCTAACTGACTTCACGTTTTCTTCTAGAGTTTTACAGTTTAGTTTAGCGCTATCTAAAAAGCCACACTTTCACTAAAGTGAGTTGAATATCAAGTGGTCATCCCGTGTTTATTTTATAGGTACTTGAATTACAAATTGTATATTCTCATTAAACAAATTCAAGTTCTTTGAAAATATTTAAAACCCCATAGTCTTCTCTAATTTCTTTTTCCTGTAGCATAGCTACTGAGAATGGTTTGTTGTATTTCCTGACTAATATGTGTCAGAGTTAGAGCTGGTTTCTCTGCTGCTGGCAGGAAACAAGACTCTTTTCTCTGCGTGGTGAAGAATGTGGTGATGTTTCTTTCATTGTGCACAGAGTCTTGCATTCCTGGTCAGGAGGCCTTAAGCACCCAGGCGGAGCAAGGAGGGAAGCCGTGGGACCCTAGTGTGCCAAGCTACAAGGGAGGCGGGAGCCCCAGAGACCTAGTCCCAGGTGAGAAGTGAAGACAAACGGCTCCCACAGTGTATGACATTTGGGGATCCGAGTACACGGCCAGTGCAGCACACTGGGGACAGCTGTATTGTCTCCTGCACACTTAGCAAGGCACGTGAGGAGTGGAGACTGTACATTTGAGGAGGTCCTAACTCTTGGACTTACTGGGTACACTCTGTCTAGTCTCAGCCTTGATCCATACCCGAGGGGTTAAAGCTAGCTGGAAAGCAGGGTAGGGCCTGCAGAGGGTTCTGAGACTCGTCTGAGCCCCATGTTTCTCTGGCATGCTTTCCAGACAGGGACGGGGAAACTGAGCTCATTCTGTTCTCAGGGCCTCTCCTGTGAAAGGCCTGTAGAGATTTCTCTTTTCCATTGTAAAATAATCTAGAGGTTTTTTTCTCTCTTCCTAGGGGTAGAAAAATTTGAGAACTCAGAAGGAAGAGGTGCGTCTGTCTCTCCCGAAAGTCCCCATCCTCCAGTACTGCTGCCTGGCCAGGCCAAAAGGGAGGTGCCCTGGAGTCCTGAGCAGGGAAGACCTGATGACAGAGAAAAAGGACATTGGGAATGTCCCCCAGGGGACAAAATAGAGGAGCCCTTAGTGGGAACCACAAGTTATAGAGGACTGGCGCAGCCAAAGGAACTGCCCAAGAAGCTCCATTTGTGTCCTTTGTGTGGCAAGAATTTCTCTAATAACTCCAACCTCATTAGGCACCGGAGAATACATGCAGCAGAAAAGCTCTGCATGGATGTGGAGTGTGGTGAGGTCTTTGGTGGGCACCCACATTTCCTGTCGCTGCACAGAACACACGGAGAGGAAGCCTATAAGTGCCTTGAATGTGGGAAATGCTTCAGTCAGAACACCCACCTCACCCGCCACCAGCGCACCCACACCGGGGAGAAGCCCTACCAGTGCAACGTTTGTGGGAAAAGCTTTTCCTGCAACTCCAACCTCCACAGACACCAGAGGACGCACACTGGGGAGAAGCCCTACAAGTGCCCCGAGTGCGGGGAGATCTTCGCCCACAGTTCCAACCTGCTCCGGCACCAGAGGATCCACACTGGAGAGAGGCCCTACCGGTGCCGGGAGTGCGGGAAGAGTTTCTCTCGGAGCTCACACCTTGTCATTCACGAGAGAACCCACGAGAAAGAGAGGCTCGACCCTTTCCCCGAGTGCGGGCAAGGAATGAACGACAGTGCCCCCTTTCTTACAAACCCCGGAGCCCACAGAGTGGAGAAGAAACTCTTTGAATGTTCAACTTGTGGGAAAAGTTTCCAGCAGGGCATGCACCTTACCCGCCATCAGAGAACACACACGGGAGAAAAACCGTATAAGTGTCCCCTTTGTGGGGAAAACTTCTCTCATAGATCCAACTTAATCAGGCACCAGAGAATTCACACAGGAGAGAAACCCTACACCTGCCATGAGTGTGGAGACAGTTTCTCTCACAGTTCCAACCGGATTCGCCACCTGAGAACCCACACGGGAGAAAGACCGTATAAATGCTCTGAATGCGGAGAAAGCTTCTCTCGGAGCTCCCGCCTGACAAGTCATCAGAGGACTCACACTGGCTAGAAACAGTGCGGTTTCTTTTTGCCCCAGTTTTGGCAGAAGTTGTCAGAAGTTGTTATCCAGAGCTGGTATTCTTTGCCCATTTGGTGTATTTTGCTGGTAACTAATATAAAGAAAAAGTAAAACTTATTTTAAGGGAGATTTAGAGGTGAAAAAGTAGCTTAAAACTAAAAAGTTCAGTCTCTAGAAGGAAGAACTCAAGTTCTTTGAAGTAACCCACTCAGAGCCACTTTTCATTCTGTTTTTGGGTGCACCTGCTTTATTGTTTGACTACAGTATGGTTTGGGTGCTGTGCTGATTCTAGTATTCCAGCAGTCTTGGGAATATAGGGACTTTTTTATTTGTGACTTTTAGCGGGAGAGTTTGGGCTCCTGAGGCCCTTGAGCCAAAGAAGAAGGGCTAGTTGTTCAGCTGGGAGACCATTGAAGGTCAGCAAAACTGATTTTAAGTTGCATCTTTTTGAAAGACACTGGCCGGGAAGTCCTGGGCAGTCTAGTTCTACCATTGCAATACCCCTCTGAGTATTTTGGCAGGAGTACTCATTGGCATATAACGTGACCTCAGAAAAAAGGGGAGCCAGAGGCATAGGAAATCCTAAGGTAGAGTCCACAGGTGAGCCCAGCATTTTACAGGTTAAATGGGTATGTTGGTTACAGTGTACCTTTCCAGAAACCGAGACTTTCTTCCCCTGTCAAAGGTTCATAGTGCTCTAGAGACATGTTTCTGGGTGGAAGTTCTGGTGATTCCTCAGAAACAGAAAACAGATCCTAAAGAAATTAGGAATTGTCTTTCCCTGTTGAAAATGTTTGAAAGGTTTATAATAAATATCTCCCAGGAAACACAAGTATATATGAGTCTTCATTGAGGGCTTTTGCGTTGATATGTTTCAAACTGCTCTTTCTTTGTGCAGGTTCTAACTAAGGTAGCTTTTGCTTGGTTGAAGCAGGGTGTTGTTTTCCAGGGTTGAACTGTTCTGTGTGAGCAGCGTGAGGCTGACATGATGAAGGGCCTGCAAAAATTATTCTTTTCCTTTTTATAGCAGTATAAATGTTTACAGTTCTGTTTAGGATGCTGTGTTCCTGTGAAGTTTTGTTTTGTTTTGTTTTTTAATGTTTTAAATTAGTATGCAAAAGTAATGATTTTCATTATACGACTCTTAGTAGCTATCAGGCTTCTTAAAGACAGGATATTTTTGTTTTGCAAAACTGGTTCCCAGGAAGGAATCTAATAATGGTCTTGATACAGCCATTGATCATTAATGGTGCAGAGATAGCAAGGGCAAAATTACTCAGCAGTAAGCATTACGTTTTAGAAGGTGGGCTTGGGATAGAAATTATAGGGGTGTTTATCTTTCAATAAATCGGAGTCTGCTCAATCATTTCCTTGCCACCCAGACATGAAATCACACAGAAACCATATTAATTACAACACTGTTTAGCCAGTAGCTCAGGCATATTTCTAGCTAGCTCTTATATCTTGAATTAACCCATTTCTATTAATTTGTGTATCACCACAAGGCTGTGGCCTACCGGTAAGATTCCTAAGGTTCCAGCATAGCCTCCTTCAGCAGCTACATGGCATCTCTTTGACTCTGTCTTCTCTCCCTCCCTCCCCCCCCCCCGTATGATTTCCCACCTGACTTTACTCTGCTAAGCCATTGGCCAAAAGAACTTTATTCATTAAACAATAGAAGCATCACATATACAGAAAGACATCCACACCAGACTATCATTACCTTATGCAGCTAGCCACAGCTGCAGTGGGTACAGAGTGAGGCACATCCAGAAGACAGCATTTTACAGCCCTCCTTCCCATCCTTCAGCTCTTTCTTCCCATCCCGTTTCATGATGTTCCCTGAACGTTGGTGGGGTGTGACAACAGATGTCCCATTTAGGGCTGAGCACTCACAGGAAAGTAAGATCTTGTAAGTCAATTGGGAAGTAGGTAAGCCAAAAATGTGGAGTCTTGAGTCAGTGCAATGAATAAGCAATCACTTAGGTTAACTCAGCAGTTCTCAGCCTGTGATGCTATGGGATAATGCTGTTGTACACTGTAAAGATTTGTCACTTGTATTGGTTTAACAAAACTCTGATTGCAGTAGCCAGGAAGGAAGTATAGGCAGGGAAACCACACTAGAATTCTGGGAAGAAGAAAGGCAGAAACATAGTCACCAGCCAGATGTAGAGGAAGCAAGATGAGAATGCCTTACTGAGAAAAGGTACCTAGCCACATGGCTAACATAAATAAAATTATAGATTAAGTTGTAAGAGCTAGTTAATAGTAAGCCTGAGCTAATAGGCCAAACAGTTTAAGCCTCTGTGTTTCTTTGGGACTGAACAGCTGCGGGACCAGGTGGGACAGAAACTTCCAACTATACCCCATGGGGGTCACAGATATTATGCATGTTAAATAATTACATTATAATTTATAGCAGTTGCAAAATTACAGTTATGAAGTAGCAACAAAACAATTTTATGGTTGATAGTCATGAGGAACGGTATTAAAGGGTTGCAGCATCAGAAAGGTGTAGAACCACAGGATTATCCCCTTTAACCTTTCTGAAAGAGCAAGAGTGTCAGGCTAATGGGGGATACCCATCTATGATGTGAATATGTTTTATTACCATTGGTTAATAAAGAATCTGATTTGGCCAATAGCTAGACAAAATAGAGCCAGGTGGGAAATCCAAACAGTCACTAGGAAAAGAAGGCACAGTCAGGGAGATGTAACTAGCTGCCAGGGGAGCAAGATGGGAGGTAACAAGCTACAAGCCTCACGGTAAAATATAAACTAATAAAAATGAGAATATATGTATATATCCAGTAAGAAGCCTGAGCCATTAGCCAAAATGCTTGTAAATATACAAGTTTCTGTGTTGTATATTCAGGGTAGGGCAGCTGGGAAATGGAAGCGCAGCCTCCAGCTACATCAGGTTTATGGAGATAATTTTAAGAGCTTTACACACTTGGTGAGTGTTACTCAAAATGACAGCCAGGCTGTTATAAAGCTTTATTAACTGAGCTGTGTAGTGGTGGCACATGCCTTTAATTCCAGAATTTGGGAAGCAGAGGCAGGAGTATTTTTGTGATTTTTGAGGCCAGCCAGCCTGTTCTACAGAACAGGGACAGCCAAGGCTACACAGAGAAACCCTGTCTCAAAACAAAAGTAAAAACAGTAAAAAAAAAAAAAAAAAAAAAAACAAAAAAACCTATGGGTTGAGGGAGCCTAAAATGAATATTAAGACAGTGGCCACCTTTGCAACCCTCTGCCTCCACCCTCTTCTGTCCACCAGTTACGGTGTTTGCGCAGGTAGACAGCTGAGTCTCTCACGTGGAGGTCTTGTCCGTCTTCCCTCAGCATAGTTACTGTGTGCTGGGCAGGGGTTTACAGTCTTCCCATTCCCTCTTCTCATTCCCTCTTCTACAGTGTTCCCCAAGCCTTGGGAGTAGGGACTGATGCAGATATGTAGAGAAGATTCCAGAACTGGACTGACCACAGGTGGAACCAGCTTTCGAAATGGGTCATGAAGCCTGAAGAATTCCCAAGACAATGAGAGAGTCAGTGTGAATTTGGAGTGCTTGGATTCCCAAATGTGTGGCTGGATGAAATAGATTAGGACAAAGGAGCGTATTGAGAACTAACACGCTTGGAGGCCAAGCTGCCTGTTTGACTTGTTGATCAAACAAGCTTGTTATTACCCAAAATATCAGAGTGATCCTTTTAGTGGGCCTTGCCACCATGAGTAAAAACCAGAGGACTTGTAGTGAGGTCAAAATCTCAGTGGCATTCTTAAATGAGATTTTAGGAGCACTGAAGAGACTTCTGTCTCTCCAGATAGCTGTGTGGGTGTGGGTCACGTGGACATGGTAAACTGAAGCTATGAAGGGGGGAGGGTGTTGTAGAATATTACCTTAACATGTGGTACATTTGTTTATGCTGTGGAATATTTGTATTAATGATGCAAAGACGTGTTGCATTTTTTTATGTTGCATTTGTTTAACTTTGTAAAACTGTTACTTTGCCTGACTAAAATACCTTATGGTCTAATAAAGAGCTGAATAGCCAATAGCAAGGCAGGAGAAAGGATAGGTGGGGCTGGCAAGCAGAGAGGATAAATAGAAGGAGAACGTGGAGAGGAAGGAGCAGGGAACAAGGAGAGGAGGACACGAGGAGCCACCCAGCCACACGGCCACCTGGCCACCCGGCCACACGGCCACCCGGCCTCCCGGCCACACGGCCACACGGCCAGCCACTAAGAGTGAAAGTAAGATGCACAGAAGTAAGAAAAGGAAAAACCCAGAGGCAGGAGGTAGACGGGGTCATTTAAGTTACAGAAAGCTGGCTAGAAACAAGCCCAGATGTTTATAAGAATAAGTCTCCTTATGGGAGCTTGCTTGGTGGCGGAACTCCCCAAAAAATCAAGAGTAAACAACCAGCTAAAGAGGAGTGTGTGTTTCCCTGTGCACTGTGTGCTTGCAGGGCCTGAGGAGGCCAGAAGACAGCACCAGATCCCCTGAGGCTGGAGTTAAGATGGTTGTGAACTGCCTTGTGAATAGTAGGGATTGAACCCGGCTCACCTGAAGAGCAGCCAGTGATCTTAACTGCTGAGCCATCTCTTCAGCCCCTACTTTGTAGTATTTTAATTATCTTTGGTTGTACTTTCCTATTGGATGTTAAGACTATGTAGGTGGCTAGAAATGATTATGGCCCATTAGGCTCCTTGAGTTCCTTTAGGGGCTTGGGGGTGCCCTTTGCTCATTTAGTTTTCCGTATGTCACCGAGTGGGATGGATCAGGGTCTTGGTGACCTCGTGGCTTTCCCTCTGTAATGACCCCCTCCTCTGTAGAATGCAGAGTCCACCTCGGTCTCCACGGCCTCAACAGTCAGAGGATAGGTGTCTTACTGTAGCTGTAACACCCACAGAGGTGTCTCATTGTCCAGATTCCCCTGGGACATAGCTGACCTTTGAGTCACAGCAAGAATATAGCAAAGGCCACTTGGAGGGTAAGGGCCAGCGTATTATGTGTCTTCTAATCCCCTTTGTCCTTAGGTCTCTTACATATGGTTGCTGAACACCCAGATCAGGTACCTGATCTCAAAGAACAGTTTAAAATCCAGCTGTATAACAGGAAAAAAAATTATAAAACAGATTTTAAAAATAAATCTTGAGTGTTTAAAAGTACCTAAAAACCTGTCAAACTCTGTAGGAACTACAGGGCATTATCTTGACAGCATACCATCTTTGTTCTGAAAGCATTTTATATTCACCAGGTAAAAGCCTTTAAGTACCGGTACCCAGGAAGCAGAGGCACACAGATATTTGTGAACTGAAGGTCAGCCAGGTCTACATAGTAAAGCCCTGGTCAAACAGCAGTAAAAGACACAAACTTCATGTCTGTTTAAACTATGTTCTTGTGATGTATACTAACTTTCCAGATTTGTCCTGATCTCTAACTTTTCAACTCTTCTTTACTTTAGGGACAAACTAATTCACCATACAAATTCCTTGTTTGGAAGCCATTTCCTTTTTTAATAGAAATGTGTTTCTGTACCTATAGCCTTTCATATTTCTACATTTGCTGGTTCCTTTTGCAAAATTTTTGATATAATCTCAGTTTTGTGCTTTAAAGGCACAGAACACTGGACAGAGACCACATCTGATCACTTTTTCTTCGTTTTTTCTTTTTTTTTTTTTTCGAGACAGGGTTTCTATGTGTACAGGCTGTCCTGACACTCACTCTGTAGACAAAGCTGTCCTCAAACTCAGAGATCCACCTGCCTCTGCCTCCCCAATGCTGGAATTAAAGGCATGCACCACTACTGCCTGGCTCATCTGGTTGCTTTTTGTGTTTTACAAAGCAGGTCTATTGAGAATGGTATTACAGCTTAAATTGGTTTTGGTTCATTTTTTTTCTTGACACAGGTCTCCCATTCCCAGCCTGGGATGCATACAACAGCTTTTATGTTTTATGTAGCATACTTTTTTTTTTAATTCTAGAGAATGAAACTGAGGCCTTGGTGCATGCTAAATGCTCTACTAGTCAACTACATGGCAGAATTTGAGCTAATGCTTTTTGCATAGCTGTTACAATTTAGATAATTTAGGATGATAGTTCCTCATTATTCAAATTCCTGTCTTTGTAAATACAAACTTAAAGAAATACTTAATTTACTTAAATGTAAATTTATTATTTTCAAACCAATATATAATGGGCATTGATATGAAAAATGTGTTTGATTAAAAAATGATGTCAAAGGCCGGGCGGTGGTGGCGCACCTTTAATCCCAGCACTCGGGAGGCAGAGGCAGGCGGATCTCTGTGAGTTCGAGACCAGCCTGGTCTACAAGAGCTAGTTCCAGGACAGGCTCCAAAGCCACAGAGAAACCCTGTCTCGAAAAACCAAAAAAAAAAAAAAAAAAAAAAAAAAACCCCAAAACCAAAAAAAACCCAAAAAATGATGTCAATTAACAGTACGTTTGCATCATATAATTACAGTTATCTTTACTTAATCTAATTACTAGAACCAGAAGTTGAAGACATATTGGAAGTATCATTAATATTATGAGGCCTGTTTTTCAAAACTCTACCACATTTCCTATGCATTTTACTCTCGAGTTCTTTCTTAGCTGTATTTTGTTGCATCTCTTTTAGTGTGAAACAGTCTTTGCTGTTGGGGACTGTGGACCCCCAGAGCCTGAATTTCCTGTGACCCCCTGCCTGCCAGAGTAAACAGCTTGTTTTCCTATGCTTGCAGCTGCTCTGAGCAAACAACTTGTTTTGCAGCTGCTCTGACATGAGATCCTCAGGAGTTCCTGATGGGGGGGAGTGGTTTCTGGTGGGCTTGCAGCTGAGAGCTAGGGTGTGTCCATTGGTCAAGGAGACCCTATAGAAGCTGTCCTGGAACACAATAAAGTGGGCGTTCTTGGGGCATTGCTGGGGAATTTTTGGTGCTACCCGTGTCTCTGTCTCTCTCTGTCTCTGTCTCTCTCTCTGTTTCTCTCTGTTTCTGTCTCTCTCTCTCTCTCTCTCTCTCTCTCTCTCTCTCTCTCTCTCTCTCTCTCTCTCTCTCTTCCTCTCTCTCTCTCTCTCTCTCTCTCTCTCTCTCTCTCTCTCTCTCTCTCTCTCTGTGTGTGTGTTTCAATCTCCAGCCCCTTGCCCTACTTGTGAACCATACCATAGCATGTAGTGCGTAGAGCGGCGATGCCCCTCAGGTGGAGAAGGTAGTCCAGACTGTCTTTCACAGTAGAATTCAACAGTCTGCTTTTCAGCTCCCTCTTTGAACAGCTTTCTTGGTTATCTCACCTTTGGTCTTGGGGAAACAACCTTTTTCTTTATCACCTCCACTTTATGCCCTGTCATCCAGCTAGCTTCCTAACTCTGCACCTTCCTCAAAAATTTCTCTGCAGTCCCCGTCTTCTAACCCTTGAAAGTCAGGACAAGTTCTGTTTGTAAAGATTTTCCCCATGCATTTGCTAATGCTATTTGTTTTACTTTACCCCAACTTTTTGCCCAGCTAAAAATTGCACTTTTGGGACTGGCGAGATGGCTCAGTGGTTAAGATCATTGACTGTTCTTCCAGAGGACACACGTTCAATTCCCAGCAACCACATGGCAGCTCACAAATGTCTGTAACTCCAAGATCTGACACCTTTACACAGACATAACATGCAGACAAAACACCAATGCACATAAAATAAAATTGGTAAGTTTTAAAAAACACAAATAATAAAATCAAAATGCACTTTTCACATTGTAGATTTTACAATGTAAAAATTCCCTTTTCTCTTTTATCCTGTTCATCTTCTATTTCTTTTACAAGACTCTCTTCAAGTTGTTTCCATCCAAAACCTAAAAGTCATTTGCAGCTCTGGCTGAATCAAAATTGAAGTATTAGCAAGAAAGAATGAGCATTTTATTCTATCATCCTCACTGGCTAATGGTTCAGCAGAAGGGTGAACTGGACAGCTGTCCAGAAGTAACAAAGTCCTGAGTTGTCTTCATGAGGTGTTAGAACATTACATTGAAAATGATAAACCTCTGGAACAACGTTTTTGAAAAAAAAACACTCGGAAAACAATTCTCTCATGAACATCTTTACTAGATTTATATACCACAGATAACGTACTTGTGTCTCTTTTACACTTTTGGGTACCTTAGCTCTTCCAATAATGATGGATTTTAGTTTATGAGTTCCATCTGAAATTGCACATATGAGGGCAGACAACCATTTTTTTTTGTTTATTTTCCTGCCTGGTAGGCAGCTATATCTGAGTATTCCCTGGCATTGACTTCCAAAAGAGGTCAGCCTCATCCCCACTATGTACCTGGGCTGAGTGTAGTTTTTTCTCTTTAATATCACAGTTTTTGTCAGAATGTCTCAGTGTGTTTTGAAGCTGAACCTTGGACATGTCCCACATGGTTTCTGGTTCCTGCTGTGTTAGAATCCTGTTGTACACCGTGAAGATGTCTTTTTCTCACTGGTTTAATAAAGAGCCAACTGGCCAATAACTAGGAATAAGTAGGAAAGAAGAGGTTAGGCAGGAGAGCCAGACTGAGAGAATGCCGGGAAGAAAGAGGACGGAGTCACCAGCCAGATGCAGAGGAAGCAGGAGACGAACGTGGCATTCTGAAAAAGGTACCACCATGTGGTAGAGGATAGAAAAGAAATATGGGTTAGTTTAAGTTGAAAGAACTAGTTAGTAACCTATCAGCCAGGCATTTATAATTAATAAGTCTCTGTGTGGTTTTTGGGGAGCTGGCTGTCCCAACGGAAAAACTCCATCTACAGGTTCCTTTCTCACAAGGGTCCCACAGTGGGGTGGAAAAGTCACCCAGTACACCAGTGCATGTGAGAAACTGTGCCCACTAATGGACTAATACACTGCTGAAGCTCTGGGATGAGTCCCACTGCAGAAGCAGAGCGCCAGGCTTCACAAGGGAGTCCCAGCAGGAACAGCCACCATTCAAAGGCAGTGTCCCCAGAGCCTTGTGTCTGGGCTTGTCTCCACCAGAATGCATATTTCTGGTGGGCGGACCTTCTGATTTGTCAGCTGAAATCTCACTGTATAATCCTGAAGACAGCAGCACTCTCTGGTTCTTACTACCACAAGGCAGAGAAAGTCAGTCTTCAGAGCGCTCTGCTTGTTTCCCCAGTCAGGAATAACAGGGATACCTGCATATTTTCCCTAACTCAACACGGTGAAAGGGATAAAATAGAGAAGGAAGCATCGGAGGGATGGTCCCACAGGAACAGATGAGGACAGGATGCCGATAAGAAGCAATGCCTGGGGAAAGTGCGAAAGACTCAAGGACAGTGACTGAGTAACTGTGTTTAGCAGAGGTGCAGTGCAGCTCCCCTCTTCCAAATCACCTGATTTCACCTCACTGTTAGAAAAGAGAATGGGGTTCATGATGTCGCAAATATAGCATTCTCTGGACAAGTTTATCTACTTAGTGAGACTACAAGCCTCAACGATCCTGACATTGGAAATCTGGATAGTAGGAACTTGGAAATAGTGTAGAATCTTTTAGGGGAAGAGAAGTTAGTAGGTTGTACACATGACTGCAATCTAACTTTTATTTCAGTCAATATAGCCATAATCTTTGAGTGTCACCAAGTTCCCGAAGTAGTCTGTAAGCAGGACAATGGCACTTAGTGCCACTTTTCCATTCGCAGAACTTCCCGGACTGTTCTAGATATATTTCCAACAAAGTGGTTTCATATTTGGGATCTTACCTAGTCTTCAGAATTATGCAGTTCCTACATAAGAAGCTATAAGGTTTGCAAAATAAATTACCAGATTTGTTTTTCTAAATTTATGTCAGGATGTTAAATGATACATGTTTTCTATTTCAGAGTTTAATTTTTCTTCAGTGTATATTTTACTTAAACCAAGATTCAAATGCCTGAAGAATTCAAATGCTCATGTTTCTGATGAACTTATGCCATACGTTCTTCAGAGGGAAATTCTTCAGCTCTGTGGTGGTTTGAAAGAAAATGGCCCCCAAAGAGAATGGAGAGGAGAAAAGGAGCACCAGGAAGTAGAATGGAGCTAAATCCCATGTTCAAGGAGATAAAATATACATATTAAGAAATGGAATAAAGGGATCTACTCAGCTATAATTCCAATTTGTGTAAAAGAATTACAGAAAACTTTGGAGCCAGATGTGGTGGCATACACCTTTAATCCTAGCACTGCAGAGGCAGAGGCAGGTGGATCTTTGAGTTTAAGGCTAGCCTGGTCTACAGAGCAAGCTCCAGAACAGCCAGGCTTAGGTAGTAAACATAAGAAACCATGAAAACCAGAAAGCTAGTGGGATGTAATTGAACGGGGGCGGGGGCATGTTCCAGCCCAAGCAACCAGCAGAACTTGGCTGCTTCGTCCATGTGGTTCTGCAGTTAAGGATGGAAGAAACAGGTTATGGAATTTGACTCTAAGACTAAGAAAAGCCACTGAGACCAGGCATGTTTCAGGGGTGACTCTGAATGGAGGCCCAGAGAGGCCATTGCATGAAACTGTGAAGGTGAAGCCTGAATTGCCTTGGAGACTCCAAGATGTTAGAGATAACAGAACCATGAGATAGCTGCCAAGGAAAACTTTTTACAGGCACTGGAACCAGCCCAAGAGAACGAAGTGTGTTTCAGTCAACAAAGCCAAAAGAAGTTGGAGATCTCAAGAGCATTTTGACATCAGACATGGAGATGCAGAGTTTGAAGTTTGCCCAATTGGTTTTTGGTCTTGCTTTGGTCCAGTATTTCTTCACTATGCTCCCTTCCCTATGTTTTGGAATAGTAATGTTATCCTGTGCCATTATATGTTGGAAGTATGTGATCTGCTTTTTGATTTTGATTTTACAGGGAATTATATAGTTAAGAGATGGCATGAATCTCGGAAGAGGCTTTGAACTTTGGATTTTTAAACATTGTTGAGATTAATAGACTATGGGGACTTCTGAAGTTGGACTGAATGCATTTTAGCATTATAATATGGCTATAAACCTTTGGGGGTCAGGGAATGGAATGTGGTGGTTTGAAAGAAAATGGTCCCCTAAGGGAGTGGCCTTGTAGACTGGATGTGGCCTTGCTGGATGAAGGTGTCACTGTGGAAGTGGACTTTGAGGTCTCATATATGCTCAAGCCATGCTCAGCGAGACAGACTACTTCCTGCTGCCTGTAAGCAAAGACACAGAAGTCTTAGCTCCTTCTCCAACACCATGTCTTCCTGCATACTGCCATGTTGCACCACGGTGATAATAGGCTACACCTCTGAAAATGTAAGCCACTCAACTAAATGGTTTTCCTTTATGGTCATGGTGTCTCTTTCCAGCAGTAGATACCCTAACTAGGACAAGTTCTGTGCCCTCAGCATCCTTCTCAGGTTCTCCTGACGATGCTGAAAGCCGCTCCGGGTCTTCTGAAATGCCTGCTCCAGATGTCATGGTTTTCCATCCAGATACACAACTTCATGGGAAGAACAAAACCCGCCACTATAATCCAGTCCAGGTGCTACAGACAAAGAAGAATATATCAGAAAAATGAGGGAAATGATTAGTACATTAGTTATTTCTCATTCAGGTCATCCTGACTGTCCAATTTGTGTCCTAACTCCATGAAATCCATCATTTGTCTCATCTCAAACCTCAGGAGAGCTCTCTCTTCCTGTCCCTTCCCAGCTTGCACCCAGAATCCTCCCCCCCTCCCCCTGCCTCATCCTCCCGTCTTTGGGGCCACAAAATCCCACAGCTCAGCCTGTTTGGGCTCTGGGGACCTGGAATTGAGTGCACCCAGGCCGGTGGGAGGTCCCCTCCTTCATTTGACTGCCCGGGGCAAGGTAGGCCTTTGTCTGAGAGCTGCTTGGCCTGCAAGGGGACCTGACAGTCTGCCAGAGGATCCATCATTCTTTGGGGTGAGTGAGGAGTGAGTGCCCGAACCGCGGCAGCTGCCCGGAGAGGGACAACAGACACTCCACAACTCCCCCTGCCACCAGCACACTTCCTGCTCTTCCTGCAGGGGTTATTCTCCCCAGATACTGCCTCTCTCTTCCTGTCCCTTCCCGGCTTGCACCCAGAATCCCCCCCCCCTGCCTCATCCTCCCATCTTTGGGGCCACAAAATCCCACAGCTCAGCCTGTTTGGGCTCTGGGGACCTGGAATTGAGTGCACCCAGGCCCGTGGGAGGTCCCCTCCTACACTGGCCTGCCTGGGGCAGGGTAGGCCTTTGTCTGAGAGCTGCTTGGCCTGTAAGGGGACCTGACAGTCTGCCAGAGGATCCATCATTCTTTGGGACACTGCAGTCCTGATGACGACTTCTGGAGATGCACTTTCATACCTCGCTGACCTCTCAACACAGTAGCTCCAGTGATATTTTCTTAGTTGTTCTCAGGTGTCCTGCTCTAGTTCTAAGGCCATCCACCCAAAGGGGTCAGACTCTGGCCTCCAGGCAGGTCTGAGGATTCCTGCGGAGGGGTGCGGGCTCCTTCAGATTGTGCTGCCAGGTTCGCTGTGTGGTATTCCATCCCGCCCTGCCCCCACCTTGGCCCTTTTTTCTGGGCTGCAACCCTGGGCTGCCTGGAATCCCTGATCCTGTGCACTGACATTCCATCTGAACTGGTGAGTGAATGCGGACCCTGGGGCAACCTGCCCTGGAAGAGAGCACAGACCCCCTACCCCCACTTCCCTCTGCAGGCTTGTGTCTGTTTCTCCCGTCCCTGTGTCTTCCAAGATTTCCCTAGTGTTCTCAGGTGTCCTGCTCCTGTTCTAAGGCCATCCACCCAAAGGGGTCAGACTCTGGCCTCCAGGCAGGTCTGAGGATTCCTGCGGAGGGGTGCGGGCTCCTTCAGATTGTGCTGCCAGGTTCGCTGTGTGGTATTCCATCCCGCCCTGCCCCCACCTTGGCCCTTTTGTCTGGGCTGCGACCCTGGGCTGCCTGGAATCCCTGATCCTGTGCACTGACATTCCATCTGAACTGGTGAGTGAATGCGGACCCTGGGGTAACCTGCCCTGGAAGAGAGCACAGACCCCCTACCCCCACGTCCCTCTGCAGGCTTGTGTCTGTTTCTCCCATCCCTGTGTCTCCCAAGCTTTCCCTAGTGTTCTCAGGTGTCCTGCTTCAGTTCTAAGGCCATCCACCCAAAGGGGTCAGACTCTGGCCTCCAGACAGGTCTGAGGATTCCTGCGGAGGGGTGCAGGCTCCTTCAGATTGTGCTGCCAGGTTCGCTGTGTGGTATTCCACCAGTTCAGTTCCACCTGAACTGGTGTCCTGCTCCTGTTCTAAGGCCATCCACCAGAGGAATCAGACTCTGGCCTCCAGGCAGGTCTGGGGATTCCTGCAAGGGAGTGCGGGCTTCTTCAGATTGTGACTCAAGGAATAGGTCCTCCTCTGACACAGGGGAGATCCAACCAGTTTCAGTCACAGCAAAGATTGGTCTAGGACACCAAACGCCTCCGGGCTCCTTTTGAAGGAAGAGATGGGCAGGGGCCAATGCAGGAGCTCCTCCAACAACATGAAAGGCAACATGACATCACCACAATCCAGACATCCCGAAAAAACAAGAATTGAACACCCTACCCCAGAAGATATAGAAGAATCCGACCTTAAACAGTACTTTATGAAAATAATAGAGGACCTTAAACAGGAGGTAAAAAACTGCCATAAAGAAATGGAGTTGACAAACAAAAAGGTAGACGAAATAAATAAATCTCTCAAAGATACCCAAGAAAAACAAGAAAAACAAGAAAAAGCAATCAAACAGGTAAGGGAAACAGTACAAGACCTGAAAAATGAAATGGAGGTATTGAAGAAAACACAATCTGAGGGACGACTGGAAATGGAAACTCTGAGTAAACGAACAGAAACTTCAGAGACAAGTATTTCCAACCGAATACAAGAGATGGAAGAAAGAATCTCGGACTCTGAAGATACTATAGAGGAAATAAACTCACAGATTAAAGAACTAAACAAATCTAACAAATTCTTAACACAAAACATTCAGGAAATCTGGGACACCATGAAAAGACCAAACCTAAGAATAATTGGGGTAGAAGAAGGAGAAGAATTACAACTCAAAGGCCCAGAAAACATATTCAACAAAATTATAGAAGAAAACTTCCCCAACCTAAAGAAGGATGTTCCTATGAAGGTACAAGAAGCCTACAGAACACCAAATAGACTGGATCTAAAGAAAGCATCCCCACGCCATATAATAATCAAAACACAAAACATACAGAATAAAGAACAGATATTAAGAGCTGCAAAGGAAAAAGGTCAAATAACATATGAAGGGAAACCTATCAGAATTACACCTGATTTCTCAATGGAAACCATGAAAGCCAGAAGAGCTTGGATAGATGTGCTACAGACACTAAGGGAACATGGATGCAAGCCTAGACTACTATACCCAGCAAAGCTTGCATTCACCATTGATGGAGAAAACAAGATATTCCAGGACAAAAACAGATTTAAACAATACGCAGCCACAAATCCACCCTTGCAGAAAGTAATAGAAGGAAAATCACAAACCAAGGAGTCCAACAACGCCCACAATAACTCAGGCATCTAGCGACCCTTCACCAGCACAACTAGAAGAAGGGAAACACACAAACTCTACTACTAAAAATGACTGAAGTTAACCACTGGTCATTAATATCACTTAATATCAATGGACTCAATTCACCTATAAAAAGGCACAGGCTAAGAGACTGGATACAAAAACAGAATCCAACATTTTGCTGTTTACAAGAAACACACCTCAACCACAAAGACAGACACCTACTCAGAGTAAAGGGTTGGGAAAAGGTTTATCAAGCAAATGGCCCTAAGAAACAAGCGGGTGTGGCCATACTAATTTCCAACAAAGTTGACTTCAAACTAAAATCAATCAGAAGAGATGGAAAGGGACACTTTATACTCATAACAGGAAAAATCCATCAGAATGAAGTCTCAATCCTGAATATCTATGCCCCTAATATAAAAGCTCCCACTTATGTAAAAGAAACACTTCTAGAACTCAAGGCAGCCATCAAACCACACACACTAATAGTTGGAGACTTCAACACTCCTCTCTCACCAATGGACAGGTCAATCAGACAGAAACCTAACAGAGAATTGAAAGACTTAATGGAGGTAATGAACCAAATGGACTTAACAGACATCTATAGAACATTCCACCCAAATAGGAAAGAATATACCTTCTTCTCTGCGGCTCATGGAACCTTTTCGAAAATTGACCATATACTTGGTAACAAAGCAAACTTCCACAGTTACAAAAAATATTAGTAACCACCTGTGTCTTATTGGATCACCATGGATTAAAATTAGAATTCAACAACAATGCTACCCCCAGAAAGCCCACAAACTCATGGAAACTGAACAGTCAACTACTGACCCACACCTGGGTCAAGGAAGAAATAAAGAAAGAAATTAAAGTCTTTCTTGAATTTAATGAAAACAAAGACACAACATACTCAAACCTATGGGACACAATGAAAGCAGTGCTAAGAGGAAAGTTCATAGCACTAAGTGCCCACTTAAAGAAAACGGAGAAAGCACTCATTGGTGACTTAACAGCACACCTGAAAGCTCTGGAAAAAAAAGAAGCAGACTCACCTAGGAGGAGTAGAAGACTGGAAATAATCAAACTGAGGGCAGAAATCAATAAAATAGAAACACAGAAAACAATCCAAAGAATCAATGAAACAAGAAGCTGGTTCTTGGAGAAAATCAACAAGATTGACAAACCCTTAGCCAAACTAATCAAACGGCAGAGGGAGAACACGCAAATTATTAAGATCAGAAATGAAAAGGGGGACATAACCACAGACACAGAGGAAATTAAGAGAATCATTAGATCTTACTACAAAAGCCTGTATGCCACAAAATTGGAAAATGTAAAAGAAATGGACAGTTTTTTAGATAAATACCATATACCAAAGTTAAACCAGGACCAGGTAAATGCTCTAAATCGTCCTGTCAGTCGTGAAGAATTAGAAACTGTTATCAGAAACCTCCCTACCAAAAAGAGCCCAGGACCAGATGGTTTCAATGCGGAATTCTACCAGAACTTCCAAGAAGACCTAATACCTATACTTCTTAAGGTATTTCATAATATAGAAACACAAGAGTCACTGCCAAATTCCTTCTATGAAGCTACAGTTACTCTGATACCTAAACCACACAAAGACTCAACCAAGAAAGAGAATTACAGGCCAATCTCACTCATGAACATTGACGCAAAAATTCTCAATAAAATACTGGCAAACCGAATCCAAGAACACATTAGAAAAATTATCCATTACGATCAAGTGGGCTTCATCCCAGAGATGCAGGGCTGGTTCAACATACGAAAATCTATCAATGTAATCCATCATATAAATAAACTGAAGGAAAAAAACCATATGGTCATCTCATTAGATGCTGAAAAAGCATTTGACAAAATTCAGCACCCTTTTATGATAAAAGTTTTGGAGAGATTAGGGATACAAGGGTCATTCCTAAATATAATAAAAGCTATTTATAGCAAGCCGACAGCTAACATCAAATTAAACGGAGAGAAACTCAAGGCTATCCCACTAAATTCAGGAACACGACAAGGCTGTCCACTCTCTCCTTATCTCTTCAATATAGTGCTTGAAGTTCTAGCAATAGCAATAAGACAACATAAGGGAATCAAGGGGATTCAATTTGGAAAGGAAGAAGTTAAACTTTCATTATTTGCAGATGATATGATAGTATACATTAGCGACCCCAAAAACTCCACCAAAGAACTCCTACAGCTGATAAACTCCTTCAGTAACGTGGCAGGTTACAAGATCAACTCCAAAAAATCAGTCGCCCTCCTATACACAAAGGATAAGGAAGCAGAGAGGGAAATCAGAGAAGTATCACCTTTCACAATAGCCACAAATAGCATAAGATATCTGGGAGTATCTCTAACCAAGGAAGTGAAGGATTTATTTGACAAGAACTTTAAGTCTTTGAAGAAAGAAATTGAAGAGGATACCAGAAAATGGAAGGATCTCCCCTGCTCGTGGATTGGGAGGATCAACATAGTAAAAATGGCAATTCTACCAAAAGCAATCTATAGATTCAATGCAATCCCAATCAAGGTCCCATTAAAATTCTTCACAGAGATTGAGAGGACAATAATCAACTTTATATGGAAAAACAAGAAACCCAGGATAGCCAAAAAAATCTTATACAATAAAGGTACTTCTGGAGGCATTACCATCCCTGACTTCAAACTCTATTACAAAGCTACAGTATTGAAAACAGCTTGGTATTGGCATAAAAACAGAGAAGTTGACCAATGGAATCGTATAGAAGACCCGGATCTTAAACCACAAACCTACGAACACCTGATTTTTGATAAAGGAGCTAAAAGCACACAATGGAAGAAAGAAAGCATCTTCAACAAATGGTGCTGGCATAACTGGATGTCAACCTGTAGAAGAATGAAAGTAGATCCGTGTCTATCACCATGCACAAAACTCAAGTCCAAATGGATTAAAGACCTCAATATTAATCTGAACACATTGAGCTTGATAGAGGAGAAAGTGGGAAGTACTCTACAACAAATGGGCACAGGGAACCGTTTCCTGCGCATAACCCCAGCTGCACAGACATTAAGGGCAACATTGAATAAATGGGACCTCCTGAAGTTGAGCAGCTTCTGTAAAGCAAAGGACATTGTCACAAAGACACAAAGGCAGCCTACTGACTGGGAAAAGATCTTCACCAACCCTGCAACTGACAAAGGTCTGATCTCTAAAATATATAAGGAACTCAAGAGACTAGACGGTAAAATGCCAATTAACCCAATTAAAAATTGGGGCGCGGAACTGAACAGAGAATTCTCAACAGAAGAAGTTCGAATGGCCAAAAGACACTTAAGGTCATGCTCAACCTCCCTAGCTATCAGGGAAATGCAAATCAAAACAACTTTGAGATATCATCTTACACCTGTCAGATTGGCTAAAATCCAAAACACCAATAATAACCTTTGCTGGAGAGGTTGTGGGGTAAGGGGTACACTCATCCATTGCTGGTGGGAATGCACACTTGTGCAACCACTTTGGAAAGCAGTGTGGCGGTTTCTCAGGAAATTCGGGATCAACCTACCCCAGGACCCAGCAATTCCACTATTGGGAATCTACCCAAGAGATGCCCAATCATACAACAAAAGCATATGCTCATCTATGTTCATAGCAGCATTATTTGTAATAGCCAGATCCTGGAAACAACCTAGATGCCCTTCAGTGGAAGAATGGATGAAGAAACTGTGGAATATATACATGCTAGAATACTACTCAGCGGTAAAAAACAATGACATCTTGAATTTCGCAGGCAAATGGATGGAAATAGAAAACACTATTCTGAGTGAGGTAACCCAGACCCAAAAAGATGAACATGGGATGTACTCACTCATAATCGGTTTCTAGCCATAATTAAAGGACATTGAGCCTATAAATTTGGGATCCTTGAGAAGATAATAAGAAGGTGAACTCCCAAAAAAAGATATAGTAATCCTCCTGGATATTGGAAGTAGACACGATCGCCAGGCAAAATTGGGAACTTGAGGGTTGGGCAAGACTGGGCCAAGGGAAGATGGGGAGAGAAAAATGTGAAGGAGAGAATGGGGGGAGCTCGGAGGAATGGGATGCTTGGGATATAGGAAGGGTGGATATGGGAGCAGGGAAGCATATATCTTAATTTAAGGAGCTACCTGAGGGTTGTCAAGAGACTTGACCCTAGAGGGGTTCCCAGGTTTCCAGGGAGACGCCCCCAGTTAGTTCCTTGGGCAGCTGAGGAGAGGGAGCCTGAAAAGGCCAGTTCCTATAGCCATACTGATGTATTTCTTGCATATCACCATAGAACCTCCACCTGACGATAGATGAAGAAAATGACAGAGCCCCACATTGGAGCACCGGACTGAGCTCCCAAGGTCCTGATGAGGAGCAGAAGGAGGGAGAACATGAGAAAGATAGTCAGGACCGTGAGGGAACCTCCAGCTGGCGACAGATGGGGAAGGTGACTGAGCCCCACATTGGAGCACTGGACTGAGCTCCCAAGGTCCTGATGAGGAGCAGAAGGAGCGAGAACATGAGGGAGAAAGTCAGGAACGTGAGGGGTGCGTTCACTCATGGAGACGGT
This sequence comes from Arvicola amphibius, assembly GCF_903992535.2. Lineage (NCBI taxonomy): Eukaryota > Metazoa > Chordata > Mammalia > Rodentia > Cricetidae > Arvicola > Arvicola amphibius. Next base: position 92,033,445 of record NC_052050.1, read on the forward strand.
GGGACAGAACTAATGGGAGATCACCAACTCCAGTTGGAATGGGACTGATGGATCATGCGACCAAACCCGTCTCTCTGAATGTGGCCAACAGCGGGGGCTGACTGAGAAGCAAAGGACATTGGCGCTGGGCTCTGATTCTTCTGCATGGACGGGCTCTGTGGGAGCCTTCTCAGCTTGGTCGATCACCTTCCTGGACCTGGGGGGAGTTGGGAGGACCTTGGACTTAGCATAGAGTGGGGAACCCTGATGGCTCCTTGGCCTTGAGAGGGAGGGAGAGGAGGTATGGGTGGAGGGAAGGGGAGGGAAGGGGGAGAAGGAGGGGCGGGAAGGGGGAGGAGGAGCGGAGGGAGGGGGAGGAGGAGGGAAGGAGATGGAAATTTTTAAATATATAAAAAAAATGAACTATGAAAAAAAAACAAAACAAAACAAAAAAAAAACCTCAGGAGAGGCCTGCATTGACTTTACTCTAACCTGTACCACAAGGAAGGGCAACTCTGAGCTGTGGAGCATTAAGGAAAGAATTAGCACCCATGGTGTGAAGTCATCAACAGGTAAGGGTGAAGCTCCCGCTTCCTTTTGAGATAGGGCTTCACTCTGTAGCTGAGGTTGATCCTGAGCACACGACAGCCACCTTGTCACAGCTATCCAGTAGTGTGATATCAGGTGTGAACCATCATGCCGAACTCACAAACAGCTTACTAAGCAGTAATGCCAGGTGTGGACGCTCACATCTTTAATCATAGAATTCTAGAGGCAGAGACAGGCAGATCTCCCTGAGTCTGAGGCCAGTCTGCTTTACATAGAGAGTTCCAGGCCAGCCAGGGCTGCATAGTGAGACCCCGTCTTAAAAGAGGAAGAAATAAGGAAAAGTCATTATAGTTAGAACAATTAAGCAGCACGGATTATAAACAGGAAAAGAGAAAGAGCACCTGTTAGCCAGCAGCAGCAGCCGTAACTCTGGACGGTGTGTTCAATCCCATATGAGTTCTGTGGATCTTTCAGAATTAACTCAACAGATCTGCTTTCACTGTTTCCCAGTTGCACATAAATTACCTCTAAAGCAGAGCCCCAAAGTACGACTTCTGTAGCCCCTCAGGAGGGATAAGCAAATATGGCACCTAACCTTATGCCATGAAAACCATCACTGGTCCTATTGGTCATTTGTGCCCCGCTTTGCTTCTTCCCCACAAGGTCTCTTTGACCTTCTCTCTTTAACCAGTGTTCTCCTTATGTTATGACCCAGGCTTGTTAACGATATCTAAGGAGAATACCTGGAGCATTTTATTCATTCAGTTAATAGTGATTGTTTGCTTTCAAGACGGAGTTTCTGTGTGTAGCCCTTGCTGTCCTGTAACTCACTCTGTAGACCAGGCTGGCCTCGAACTCAGAAATGAAAGGCCTGCATCACCATTGCCTGGCTCAATAGTTTTAAGTATATGCTCAATCCTGAACAAAGCAATCGGTAGCTCAATACTAAAAGCTTTGCTGTCCCCTGGTTCTGAGACTGGGAGCAAAGACGAGGCATTTGGAAAGGAAGTTGCATCAGACTGAGATTCTCAGGAGACTGCTCTTTGACACATATCTAAGGGACAAGCCTGTTAGTGCCATTTAATCGGTAATGCTTTAAAAGGATCAAGACGTGTGTCATAACACATTCCATCCCAGAGCAAAAGGTGATGGCATCTCTTTCCTTCTCACCTTGAGCTTACCCCCAGATAAACTTCCCTAGAAAGCTCAAAAGCAAAACAAAACCTTACTTCCGTTCTTAAACACAATTTTCTCTTCCCATTCAAGAGACTCCAAAATAAGAGTCATGTAATTTTTTAACCCCTTAAACTCTTTCTTCCTCTCGATGTAGTCCAGCTCAAGGGAAACACACTTTTGGTCTCACAAACTCTCAAGTTTCCCTTCTGTGTGGCACATGCCCAGAGTCTGCTGCCTTTGAAAATCTCTGAAACCCCAAATCAGGTTTTTCCTTTGGGTCCTCACAAGGTCGTTTATGCCTTTTTATCACCCTGAGTTCTCCATAAGCACGAAACTGGTCTCTGGAAGTACGGGCATATTGGACACTAATGCTGCCTACTTGCAATGCACTTAATTAATAATCTCTTTGCTGGTATTCTTACAGACATTTGGAGATCACCAAGAATCCAAAAACATTTGACAGTATACATTTAGGGATAACCTATCTTTTTTTAAAAAAAGATTTATTTATTTGTCTGGATATACCTATGTAAGGATGTTGAATTTCCCCGGAATTGGAGTTATAGATAGTTTGGAGATGCCATGTGGGTGCTGGGAATTGAACTCAGGACCTTTGGAAGACCAGCCAGTGCTCTTAACTGCTGAGCCATTTCTCCAGCTCTTGAGATAACCTATTTTGTGTAGTTGACTGTACTTAGGCATTGCTAGAGAACATGAAGACAATGTTTCCACCTTCAGGGAAGTACAAAGATGGAAAAAAAAAACAGACCTTCTGACAACAGGAAGGCCACATTCTGGTTTAGCACCCCTCCCCTACTGATAAATGTGTGGCACTGAGCAAGAACAAATCACTTAATTGGTCTCAGTTGCTTTGTCAAGGAAAAGACAATATTTCAAAACAAAAACAGTTATGAGGAAAACATTACACGACTCGGTAGGCATTCAAAACCCTCATGTTCCCCGAAGGAAGACGCGAAAGGCTCCCCGAGCACAGCTGGAGCCTGAAGAGGGGCCCAGGCAGTGAGCACAGCATACAGAGGGGCAGCCGCCATACCACGACGATCCCAGACACCAGCGGTCCAAAGCTCCGCTGAGATTACCGGGAGGCGAGGCGGCAATGCCCTCCTGTCCTACTATGGGCTCCTCTAGGCTCTGGCCTGTCCGGAAACCCCCTGGATGCTTGCACAAGCACAGACCTGTAAACGCAAAAGAGTAAAGGGAGACACACCGAAGCCTCGGGAACACCCATTTCCGCTTCTGTCAGAGTGTGCGCTCAACACTGGGAGGAAAGGGTGACGTCTGTCTGCGAGAAGCCTAGCGCGGTGGCGCTCCCGCTGCCTCCGGCTGGTATTCAAGCAGAGCTGCGCGGCTGAGGGCGGTGGCTCGCCGGTGACCGAACGCGAAATGGCATCCGAAAGCCGGCCTCTCGGAGGTAACCCGGACGCTGCCGCTTTGGCTGCCTCTGTGAGCCGGTACCGAGAGGAGGTCGACCCTAGGCTACGGCGTTTCTGCCTGCCCGTGCGGAAAGTGGCTGAAGCGAAATCAAGCACCAAAGCTGACATCCTCACGCAGGGGCAACTTAGGGTCGCGGCTATTGCTCCTTCTGCACGGTGCCAGGGTACGGCCCGCAGCGCAGCATCCACCATGACTCTAGAGAAACGCCCCTGCCTTCGCTGACGCTTTTATACCCGGCCACTGCTAGCGTGAAGACTGGCCGGTGTAGTCTCAGAAATAGTTTTTGGTGATGGAGACTCAGGAAGAGGCTCTGTGCCTCCAGAGCCCCGGTGGACCACACGAAACTGACTGACCATTTATTTGAATGCTCGTAGCATGTTGAGCAAAATTTCGGAGGCCCATGAAACCTTACTTACAGGTCTAAACAGCCTTCGATGAAATACAAAACCAGTAAAATGGCACCTTAATCACCAGCTCTGCTCTCTCTTGCTTTCTCTCTTCTCCCCCCACCGCACATCCCCATCTGACAAGGTCTCACTGTGTAGCTCTGGCTGGCCTGGATTCGATTCCCAGCATCTACCAAGCGGCTCACAACCATCTATAACTGATTCCAGGGGGCTGCTCTGTGGGCACCAGGCACACAAGTGATATAGAGACAAACATGCAAGCAAAACACCCATAGACATAAAAGAGGAACAAATGCCTGGTGATGATTTGTTTTTTAAAGATATGCCTACATATTTGTATGAATACCGCCTGTGTGTGTGGTGCCAGTGGAGGTCAGAAGGCAGTGGATGCCCTGGATTGGATTCACGGACAGTTGTAAGCTGCCCTGTAATTTACCAGTCACTCTGGGGGCCTCTGCTAGTGCAGCAAGTGCTCTTAACCGCTGAACCATCTCTTAAGCCCATAGGAGTTTACTGTAGAGAGGAGCAAGTCAGGATCTTTTCTGTTCTGTTTCCTTTTGCGAAGTAGAAAATCTTCCGATCATCATGACTTTCTATTGACCTGTGCTTCCCTTCCTCACCACCCTGCCTTTGGTGCCTTCAGGAGCAAGATTCTTTCGTTGAATTTTAAGCCGGAGGGACCAGCTTGTGCTTCAGTTGTCCAAGGTTGCTCTGTAAAGTGTCAAACATAGGAGCAAATCTGTTACAAGAGCAGAACGGTGAAGGTAAATCTGAAAGTGGTTGAGTATTTGGACCCTTGGATCAAGGTTTTATGGTATCCCAAGGAGCGTGATGCAGAGGATCAGTCAAAATAAAAAATCCATTTCACAAAAAGACAGTCCTAAACCCAAGAGCATTTGCTGGCATTTCTGGAACGCCAGTTATCCCAGAGCAGCTGAGCCTCGTGAGGCCATCAGCCAGTTTAAAGAAGTATGCCGTCTGTGGCTGAGACCAGAGATCCACCCCAAAGAGCAAATTTCGGAACTGCTTGTGCTAGAACAGTTTCTGACCGTTGTGCCAAGAGAGGGGCAGTCTCAGCGAGAGGGGCAGCGTCCACAGAGCACCGAAGAGCTCACCGGTGACTCTGGCCGAGCTCCTGCAGAGGGAACCTGAGCAGGCAAGGAATGGGGTGAGCAGAGACGTGGCTGTGTATACAGGGAAATGGGATGATGATGGAAATCGTGGGGGTGGGGAAGTTATTTAAGAAGGATAGATTAAATCTCTTCTATTGTTCTTTAGGGCGCTTAAGGTAGGTCTTGAAGCATAAACACATAGGAAAACACAGTCTACCGTTTTAGAGATCATGGCGGTCCTGAGTCATTTTTGGAAAAAAAAAGTTGAATGTTGCTTTTTGGAGCTATGCTGAAGGAAGAGTAATGCTTCTGGCTTGAGGAAATAGAAACCAAAGTTTTCTTTTCAGCAGGAGAGATTGGAACTATGGCTGCAGATATGCGGGGCAAGAGTTCTGCCAATTGTGTATGTCACTGTGTACATGTGTTTGAGCATTCAACTGTTCATGCTGAGATCAGAGGTCAACTTCAGGTGTCTTCCCCCATTGTTCTCCATCTTACAGTTCTGAGACAGGGTCTCTCACTGATCTTTACGGAACTTAGAGCTCCCTGTGTTCGGCTAGACTGACTGGCTCGTGAACCTTCCCCTTTCCCACGCTGGGTCATGGGCAGGAGCTGCCCTGCCTGGCCATTATGTGTGTTCTCATAACTCAGGTTCAAATGCTTGCACCACGTACACCTTACTAAATGAGCCACCTGCCCTGCTTTAAATTTGTATTTATTTTTATTAATTAAATTTTTCTTTGGCAATTTCTTATATGAACATAATACAGTCTGATTGCTCTCGTCCCCAAATCTCTCACTTCCGTCAGCTCCCTCAAGTGCCCTTTGCCATAGTCTTGTCTTCTGTTTTGAACCCTGCCGACTTTAATCGGGGCTGTGTGTGAGAGCATGGCGTTGGATCTATACACTGGAGCCTTCGGTTTTGACACGGACTTGCTATGAAGCCCACACACCCCACATTACACATGTGTAAACTCATGCCAAGCCTTTCAAGTATCTGAGATTATAGGACTATGCCACCATACTCAGCAGAACCTAAGTTCTTAGAAATAAAAGGCAGTGAAGGGGAGGAGGATTGTACAAATTAGAAGATTGTCTTAGTTACGGTCTCTATTGCTGTGATGAAAAACCATAACTGTAAGCAAAATGGAGAGGAAAAGGTTTATTTTGTGTTCACTTCCACATCGAAGTCCACCACTAAAGGAAGTCTGGACAGGAGCCTGGGGGCAGGAACTGATGCAGAGGCCATGGAGGAGTGTTGTTTACTGGCTCGCTCTCCATGGCTTGCTCAGTCTGCTTTTCTATAGCATCCAGAACCAACAGCCCAAGGAAGGTACAACCCCCAATAGGGATGGGCCCTTCTCAATAGTTATCAATCAAGAAAGTGCACCACACGCCAGACTGGTGAGGACATTTTATCAATTAAGATTCTCTCTTCTGAAATGGTTGTAGTTCATGTCAAGCTGATGTATAATTAGCCAGCACAAAGATTTGGAGTTCACCAATTGAGCTAGGCTTATTGACCAGTAAGCCCCAGGAATTTGCCTATTGCCGAGTCCCCAGCGCTGGTGTTAAGAACACTCACTGCCACAGCCAGGCAGTGGTGGCACACACCTTTATCCAGTAAGGGATGTTGTGGGAGGAGGCAGTCGGATCTCTGTGAGATTGACGCAAGCCTGGTCTATGCAGGGACTTCTAGGACAGCCATGGCTACTTAGAGAGACCCTGTGGACAAACCAAACCCAACAACTACAGAAAGTGTGCTCTCATTCCTGACTTCTTACACGGGTGCTAAGAATCAAATTCATGCTTCTGCAGCAAGCACTCTCCCAACTTTGCCATTTCCCCAACACCAAGAGAGCAGCTTTCTAAATTTAATCTAGATTTTTCTCATTTCTTCTAGGAGTTTTATACTTTGTATTTAGGGCTGTGATTTATTTTGAGTTAGTTTTCCAAAGATATGAGCCCTCCTACTTTCTTCAATATAGTCGTCAACATTCTGGTCTTTGCCTTTGTACATAAACCTTAGAACTAGTGGTTTTTATTAATCTCATGTAGGGTTGTGAGAGACAATTTAAGAAACAGGGTTTCTGGTTTAGGCATGTGGCTTAAGCTGCTCCCTTACAGACTGATATTAGAAATGCTAGAACAAACCCAGCTCTTGCCAGATAATACAGGTAAGGAGACCAGCAACCAGCGACAGTCTTCCTGGAGTCCAGCAACCAGAGACGGGCTTCCTGGGGTCCAGCGGCCAGGGACGGTCTTCCTGGAGTCCAGCAACCAGAGACAGTCTTCCTGAAGCTTGGAGATAAAGCTCTTCTATGAAACCAACGTCATGGGAGGAAGACCAAATGGTAGACTCAGTGCTTGGCTACATCATTGAGCAGGAGGGTCAAGCATCTCGTGAGACCTATGTCTGCCCTGGATTTTCCGGATACACGAATTCTGTGCACTCCTCCATTTATTGTTAAATGTATTTATTATGAATAGGAATTGTGTAACTGAAAGAACCCATAATCACACAGAGCAATAACTAACTTAATATATAGGAGATAAATCCTTTTTATATCACCACCTAATAGTTTTTTTAAAAATAGGAATTATCAAGTATACAGAGAGGTAGTATGAGGAATGCTCTGTATGCCTCAGAAGTTACATTGACATGACACCCTATCTCAAAATTATCAATATTTTGCAATCTTGTTTCATTATCCCCTCCAGCGTTGTGGTTTTAGTTTGCTGTGAGAGTGTTGTCAGCTTTGTGGTTTTAAAACAAACCCCAGGCATTACACACTGACCTGTCAATAGTTCCATTTATAAGCAAGAAAGTAGTATTGACAACCTTTCCCTAAACAGCCTTTGTGACGGCGTTCCCACTAGGCAGAGCCGTCTTTCCCGTGGGAAAGACTGAGAGCAAAGGCAGCCTTTCTCCACTCTAGAGTGCAACAGAACTTGAACTACAACTTCTCAAGATGGCCTTGTAAGAGGACCCTCTTGGCCTCCTGCCTGGGGTATTCATTTATGAGAACACCAGGTATCCCAACTGTTTCATAATGAGGGCTTCCCAGAAGGGATACTAGCTATCTCTAATGATCACCAAAGCAACTTATTAATGACTCGAAACTACATGATCTACTGATGTACTTTTAATGAGCCCCAGGGTGATTCATTCATTAAGAGTTCAGGAACATTGGTTAATTGTTGGTTTCCTGGAAACCTAAAGAACAAAACAATGACATCCACCCTCCAGTGTACATATAACAAGTCTCCAAGAGCTGAGCATGTACTCAGAATAAGCTCTCATTATCCACTTACATTGGCTTTAAGTATCTTTTTAAAAAAATAATGTATGAGTATTTGAAATTAAAATTTTATTGTCATTCACCTCCCTCTTTTTACTCCTTTTTTATATCCCCCCTTTGTACATTTGTCTGTTATGTTTGTGTGACTTCTGAGAAGACAGATGCCTTGGAAATGTAATGCCTTCATTCCTAATGAGGAGCTCGCCTATCTGTAGGATCAGTGTGCATTCCAGCCCGAAATCCTTTTTTTGGAATTACTCTGGAGTACTCTGTACTTTAATACCCAGTGCCCTGCTAGTCCAGAATCATCAAACAAGACACTCTAGAAGATTCCTTATGCCCAGTCAGGACTTAAAATAGTTTATGATTTACCATTTATGAAAAACTTAGTCAATTTTTTTTCTTTTTCTCTTTTTTTTTAAATTTTTATTTCTAATAAAAAATTTCCATCTCCTTCCCTCCTCCTCCCCCCTCCCTCCCCTCCTCCTCCCCCTTCCCTCCCCTCCCCTCCACCCATACCTCCCCTCCCTCCCTCTCAAGGCCAAGGAGCCATCAGGGTTCCCCACTCTATGCTAAGACCAAGGTCCTCCCAACTCCCCCCAGGTCCAGGAAGGTGATCGACCAAGCTGAGAAGGCTCCCACAGAGCCCGTCCATGCAGAAGAATCAGAGCCCAGAGCCATTGTCCTTTGCTTCTCAGTCAGCCCCCGCTGTTGGCCACATTCAGAGAGACGGGTTTGGTCGCATGATCCATCAGTCCCATTCCAACTGGAGTTGGTGATCTCCCATTAGTTCTGTCCCACCGTCTCCATGAGTGAACGCACCCCTCTCGTTCCTGACTTTCTCCCTCATGTTCACGCTCCTTCTGCTCCTCATCAGGACCTTGGGAGCTCAGTCCAGTGCTCCAATGTGGGGCTCAGTCACCTTCCCCATCTGTCGCCAGATGGAGGTTCCCTCACGGTCCTGACTTTCTTTCTCATGTTCTCTCTCCTTCCGCTCCTCATCAGGACCTTGGGAGCTCAGTCCGGTGCTCCAATGTGGGGCTCTGTCATTACTCAGCGGTAAAAAACAATGACATCTTGAATTTTGCAGGCAAATGGATGGAAATAGAAAACACTATTCTGAGTGAGGTAACCCAGACCCAAAAAGATGAACATGGGATGTACTCACTCATAATCGGTTTCTAACCATAATTAAAGAACATCGAGCCTATAAATTTGGGATCCTTGAGAAGATAATAAGAAGGTGAACTCCCCAAAAAAGATATAGTAATCCTCCTGGATATTGGAAGTAGACACGATCGCCAGGCAAAATTGGGAACTTGAGGGTTGGGCAAGACTGGGCCAAGGGAAGATGGGGAGAGAAAAGTGTGAAGGGGAGAACGGGGGGAGCTCGGAGGAATGGGGTGCTTGGAATATAGGAAGGGTGGATATGGGAGCAGGGAAGCATATATCTTAATTTAAGGGGCTACCTGAGGGTTGTCAAGAGACTTGACCCTAGAGGGGTTCCCAGGTTTCCAGGGAGACTCCCCCAGTTAGTTCCTTGGGCAGCTGAGGAGAGGGAGCCTGAAAAGGCCAGTTCCTATAGCCATACTGATGAATTTCTTGCATATCACCATAGAACCTCCACCTGACGATAGATGAAGAAAACTTAGTCAATTAAGAGTCCGTTGCCATGTAGGGCTCTTGTGGAGGGGTTTTATTGGGGGAAGGGAACGGGAAAACGGGCAAGGGGGAAGAGATGGGGGAGACCAGCCTCTGTGGACAGGAGTAACAGAAGAGAAACAGAGAGACAGGTCGAGAGAGGGAGAGAGAGACAGAGACAGAGACAGACAGAGAGAGAGAGAGAGAGAGAGAGAGAGAGAGAGAGAGAGAGAGAGACAGAGAGACAGAGAGACAGAGAGAGAGAGAGAGAGGAGTCATAAGTTATAAGTGTCACAGTTCAGATGGAAAGGGATCCTGGCAACAGGAGACAAGGAATACCGAGTGTTACAGCTCGGGTGTTACAGCTCCGGTGGAAGAGAGCTCTGGCAGACAGGAGCACAGGTCACACTAAGTGTAGCAGCTTACAGTCCTGCTCTAGAGAAAGGTTTCCCCAATGTGACAGCTCTGCTCTGGCAGGAGAGGGTTTCTCCTGCAAAGTTGTTACAAGTACTCCAGAGTGTAGGAACTCTGCTAGGGGAAGTTATTCCCCTCCCCACCCGCGAGAACATTACAGTCCAGCTCCTCTCCACCGCACTCTGCCTCTGACTTCGCATGTAGGCACTGCTAGGGGAAGGCTCCCTTCCTGAAAGTGTTACAGTCCCGCTCTTCTCTGTCTCTGCTCCTGCAAAAGAAGGACAACACCCAAACCTTATTCAAGTGCTTTACTGGGAGGGAAGAGTCCAGGAGAGTGGCTGCCTCTACCAGAGTGGAAGAAGAGCAGCTACAAACTGAACAGACACAGAACTAATCTAGGGCTTCTTAAGGGCGGAGTTTTCCCAGGGAGAAGAGGGATTGGTTAGTTTTTCCCTGCTCAGGGATTGGTTAGTTTAGTTGGTCAGGGACAGAGATGACTGATTTTAGAGCCAAATGGTGTTTCTTTAATTGACCTTTTAAAGCTTTTGGGCTCTAGTTTGGGGGCCAGGGCTATTTCTACCAGCAAAGTGTGTTTCTTTGGCACTGGTTTCAGAGCCAGGGAATGTTCTTTGGTTCTGGGTTCAGGGCTAGAGTATGCTTTTCCCAGGCTCAGGTCTTAGAACCAGGGTGTGTTTCTTTCACTGGCTCTGGTTTCAGGACCAGGGTGCGTTTCTTTGACTGACCCTTTTACCCTACACTAGGACCCTGGGATGACTAAGTATTGCTTGAGTACTGACAAGCTCATCCTGCTGAGTGACGGGGTGGACCAGCATAACGCCTGAATGCTTGCATGTACTTATCATTAAACCTGGTTTCAAGCTATATACAAAGCCATAGTAATAAAAATAGCCTTATACCTACAGAAAGACAGACATACTGTGAAAGGCCCAGGTCCCCACAGATTCAGTGAGTCTGTAGCCCTAGCAGAATCCCCGAGCAGCCTGGCTCTGGGTTCAGAGCCAGGGGAAGACACTTTACTCCTAAACCTGGAGTCGGAGAAAAGTCCCCAGAGAAAAATCGTTACTTGTTTTCAGAGGTTCCCATCGGTGGTGTTGTGACTGTCACTTTGGACCTACGGTGAGACAGAACATCATGCTGAGAAGCAGTCAGTGAAGCAGAGCTGCTGGCCGTGTTGTGAACAGGAAGCAGAAAGACAAAGCAAGGGCCTGGAGTTCCAATATTCCCTTCAGACAATGAGTTTTTGGTTTTGGTAGGGAGCTGAGCCAGCTGGGCAAACACTCATCTTCTGAGCTAAAGACCCAGTCCCAAATGATCTCTTTATAAGAATGCCCGTGTCCTCATTCCTTTTCATCACCTTTGTTTATCTTGGGGTGTGGTGCTGTGAATAAGAATGCTCCCCCAAGGCTCATATACTTGAATACTTGGTTCCCAGTTGGTGGAACTGTTTGGCAAGGATTAAGAGGTGTGGCCTTGCTAGAAGAGGCGTGTCACTGGGGTGGACTTTGAGGTTTAAAAGCCCATACCATTCCCACTGTGTATCTCTCTGGGTCTGGTAGGTATTGTTATAATTTGAAAAAAAAAAACAGTACATGAAAGAAAGACGCCATACAACAGTGCTCAGGTGGAGGGGGCTTCCTGGGGGAAAGTGAATGGGAAAAGGGGGGAGGGGAAAGGGGAAGCAGGCCTCTGAGGACAGAAGTGGCAGAGGAGAGAAGATAAAGAAAAAGAAAGAGAGAAACAGATGGACAGACAGAGAGAGAAAGAGAGAGATGGGTGGTGAGCAGGGCCCTTTTAAAAGGGAACATTGTGAGCGTGCATAGGAAGTGCTCTTAGTGGCTGCAGATGAGGGCGTATACCCCAAGGTCAGGCCAGTATAGATGTCTGAATACTAACAGTTTCACCTCGAGATGTCTCTCAGCTACTACTCAGTTCCCTGCCTGGCTGCCATGCTCCCAATAATGGTGTGGACTCTAACCTACTGACGTAGTAAGCCTCAAATTAAATGCTTTCATTACAAGCTGCCTTAGCCATGGTGTTTTATCAGAGCAGTAGAAAAGTAACTAAGAAGGCAGTGGGGTGGACATTCAGAGCACACATGAGGAAGCCAAAGGAGAACCGTTTGGAGTATTTTCTCTCCTTCCACCATGTGGCCGCTAGGAATCAACTTAGGTCGTCAGGCATGGTGGCAAGTCTTCTTGCTCAGCCCCTAACTTCCTTGCATGAAGACTCGTCTTTTTTTAGTCCTCTCACTTCGGCTTCCCTGGTGGTGGTATGACAGGTGTGTAGTGACCTGCCTGACAACCTTAGTTACTGGGCAAGGTTTGGCAGTCACTCTCTTTTTTGTGTACTGCTTGTCCCATTAGGACAGCATACTGTCAGCAGTTGAGGCAAGGGCACTTTCTTTCCCAGTATCTTACTTTTGCCATAAAGAAAACACACTCCATGTAGAGATTCTTTGATGCCCATCATCTTCTCTAAAGTAGATTAGTGCTGCCAGGAGAAGATATGTCTCATTGTCATAAAAAAGAACATATGTTTTTAGAACATCTTAAATGCCATATTGTGTAGATCCCTGTTTTGAAAACAAAAACAAAGAATTATGAGATTAGTAGCAATAAAATAGTCATTAAATATTTGCTTTTCTTCTGTTCCACATCATGGTGGCTCATCTGACACAAGACAGAGATTTTGGATTTCACCTTAATAAGCATGCTTGGGTTTAGAGAAGGAGAAAGCCACACTCCAACTCCAAAGCCAGCTTTAATGTTTAATTGGACGGGGACCACAAAAAGAATGTTTGTATATATGTTTGTAGAGAACAGCAGAAACACAGTTTTAGGATGGTATATGAAAATTTACCCTGATGTAAATGTGATATACCAATAGGCCAATTTACTCTTTCTCTTGAGACATTTTTTTTCTGGATGATTTGTCCCTTTTCTTCAGATGTCTCATTTGTCCAGTAGTCTTCAGATTCCTTAGTTTGATATCTTTATTCTCCTAAAAAGACAGAAAAAAACTTCCCCAGTGATAACTTTGGGGAGATTCTCCTTTGGCAAGTTATATCTGATCAACTTAAAAGCATTTTTTATTTTTTAGGTCAGTTTAAATTAAACGGCCATGGTGCTTAGTGAACTATCATCTCTTATAAATAGAAGGTGTCTCTTGTTCAAATTGAATATTTATCAATTTTGATGTTATTGACTGCTTTTCTTCTCCTGTGGAAACAAAAGCAAAACCCCTTCAATGTAACACATGTCCTGATTTCTATCCTGAGATCAGTACATCTTTAAAGTATATTGGCTGATTTAATTATGTAGTTTTTCTACTATCCAATGTCTCTCCACAGCTGTTATTCCTTTCTCATTAACATTTATAAAATCCAAAGTTAATAAAGCATCATACAATCATTAATGAAGGTCATTATGGTACCTTTATGTTTATTTAACACATGTGCCTTCTGTAGTTTCTTTTCAATCAAAGCCAATTTTCTCTCAGCGTCAACTGATAACTCAATAAAACTGTTAAAGTTCTTGTCACTGTCTAAGGTTTTGTTTAAATTAATCAAGTCATCAGGTTTTATCCCAATAGTGTGCTGTAGATGGGAAATGTCTCCTAGCAATCTTTGGAAGTCATTAGAGTCTGCAATCAATCTCTCCTATTTTTGCACCTTTTAGGTCTAATTTTTTGTATACCTATTTTATAGCCTAAATAATTAATAGAATTTCCTCTTTGTATTTTTTTAGGAGAAATGTGAAATCTCCAACAAGGCAAAATTTTATTTACTTCTTCAAACATTGTTTCTAAAGTATCTATATTTGAATCAGAAAGTAAAATGTCATCCATGTAATGGTAAACTATAGATCCAGGAAATTGCTTACATTTCATTTCCAATGGCTGACTTACAAAATATTGGCACAGGGTGAGACTATTATACATTCCCTGTGGTAGAATCTTATAGTGATATCTTTTAGCAGGCTGAGAATTATTATAAGTAGGCACTGTGATGGCATTTCTTCTCTGTCCTTTTCTTGTACAGGTATAGTGAAGAAATAATCTTTTAAATCAATAACTACTAGAGGCTATCCTTTAGACAATAGGGAAGGCAAAGGAATGCCAGATTGTAGAGAGCCCATGGGCTTAATAACCTTATTAACAGCTCTTATATCTGTTTCCATTTTCCATTTTTTTAGATTTCTTTTTTTACTTGTTTTTTTATTTTTTATCATTTTATTTTATTACTTAAAAAAACACCAATTCAAATTCCTACTTCCTCCCCTCCTCCCACTCCCCTCCACACACTCTCCCCCTCACACCCCTCCAATCTTAAGAGAGGGCAAGGCACCCTGCCCTGTGGAAAGTCCAAGGCCCTCCCTCCTATATCTAGGTTGAGCAAGGTATGCATCCACAGAGAATAGGATCCCAAAAAGCCAGTACATGCAGTGAGATAAACCCCAATGCCATTGTCATTGGCCCCTCAGTCTGCCCCAACTGCCAACCACATTCAGAGCGACTAGTTTGATCCCATGCTCATTCACTCCCAGTACAGTTGGAGTTGGTGAGCTCCTATTAGCTCAGGCAAACTGTCTCAGTGGGTGAACTCCTCATGGTCTTGACTTCCTTGCTCATACTCTCCCTCCTTCCACTCTTCAACTGGACCTTGGGAGCTCAGTCCAGTGTTCTGATGTCGGTCTCTGCCTCTGTTTCTATCTGCTGTTGGATGAAGGTTCTATGGTGATGTTTAAGATAATCATGAGTCTGACTACAGGACAAGGCCAGTTCAGGCACCCTCTCCTCTACTGCTTGGGGTCTTATCTGGGGTCATCCTTGTGGATTCCTGGGAAATTTTCTAGAGCCATGTTTCTTGCTAAACCCAAAATGGCTTCCTCAATCCATCCCTGACATCAAGCTCTATTACAGAGCTACAGTAATGAAAACAGCTTGGTATTGGCATAAAAACAGAGACATTAACCAATGGAATCGAACTGAAGACCTGGATATTAATCCACACACCTATGAACACCTGATTTTTGACAAAAAGCTAAAGTCATACAATGGAGAAAAAGAAAGCATTTTCAACAATAACTGGATGTCAACCTGTAAAAGAATGAAAACAGATTTCTTTTTAACAGGAGAATTCCAATATACTAAGTTGATTCTTCAATATACTAAGCATCAAACTCTAAAGTCAAGATACCTTTATAATATACATGCTGGTTTAACTTAGCATCCCATACAATGATGTGTCTCTCTGTACTTAGCTCATTCACAGTCAAAAATTGAAATAAAACACAATAATATACATAATCCAGACTCGATGTGTATAGTCTATCTTTACATGGCTTATTTTTCATTATTCCTTTTAATCTATGACTATCTGTATGTACTCTGTCTCTTTAAAGACTTTTTTAAAAAATGATTTACTTTTTTTTGTTTTTATTTTTTTGAGACAGGGTAGCTTTGGAGTCTAGCCTGGAACTAGCTCTTGTATTTACTTCTTTTTCCAACTCTCCATACTCTTTTTCTTCTCTCTCCCAAGCCTATGTACATTTACCCAACACTGTGACCCCTTTAGAGATCTTTTATGTCTGAATCTGTTCTTATTGCATATCTCCAATTCTTTACTGTCTTGAAGAGCTTTTAAAATGGTAAAAAGCTTGGTTGTAGCTGCTCTGGATGCTGGATCTGCCTCCCTTCACTTTTAAAATGGTGGAGGTACCATTACTGCCTGCTCTGGGGCCATTAGGTAGGAGCCACACTCAGCATTTTAACTCTGAGAATGAGCATGCAGCACACAAACCCTTTTTATCTGAGTAATAGCTAAATCTGCCATGCAGAGCATTGTGCAGCCTGGAAATATCTCTGTGTATGGCGGCAGGAATCTGCCATGCTCTCGTGCCTATACATGCCTAATAGACCTGATTCTGCTGCCTACCAAGGCAGAGAGCACTGAGCCATGGGCATGGTCTCAGCTACTTTCCTCACAACCCTGAATGGGCACACAAACACCTGGGCCTACAAATGCCATTCAAATGCTTCATAGCTAGATTTCATGCTGGCAACATGGCCTAGGAAGCCACATTTTAAAACTTCATGGCTTTTTTTGTACTATGGCTGAATCAGGGAAACCTCTCTTAAAGGAACCATGCCCCTGCTTGCTTATATCAAACAGAGCCCACCCAAGAAAGTGCCACTGCCAAACAGAGATGCTTAACTCTGTTCTTTTGTGTCTAAGATTATTTTTTTAAGCTTTCTCAGGTTTTTATGTGGATGTAGTTACCCACATTAGCATGCCAATCTATAGCAGGGAGGCTGCTTTTTTGTCCCGACTGCCCAGAACCAAAATAATCACACAGAAACTGTATTAATTAAATCACTGTTTGGCCCATTATTAGCTCTAGTTTCTTACTGGCTAACTCTTACATATTAATTTAACCCATTTCTATTAATCTGTGTATGGCCATATGGTGGTGGCTTACTGGCAAAGTTTCAGCATGTCTGACTCTGGTGGCGGCTCCATGGCTTCTCTCTAACTCCGCCCTTCTTTCTCCCAGCATTTAGCTTAGTTTTTCCCCGCCTAGCTAAGTTCTGCCCTGCTATAGGTCCAAAGCAGTTTCTTTATTCATTAACCAATAAAAGCAACACATAGACAGAAGGACCTCCCACACATATGTCCCCACAAATTCATGGCTATGTTAGCCACATAAAGTTTTAATATTCCTCTCTGTCCTTCTGGCCCTATACATTTGTCCCATCTTGCACTCTGCTTTGCCTGAGGTAAAGTTCTGATCCCCAAAAACTGAACATTTACATCCTGAAGAGGCCAATTTGGGTGCAAGATTCTGATGAAATTATTGTTACATACCCACCAGTGTCTACCAGACTTTCAATGACAAAATCATTTATTCATATTTTTTAGTTTTAGTCTTTGTTTACTTATAGAAGCTTGCCAAAATACTTGCTTTTTGGTTTCTCCTGATTTTTTTTGTTCTCTCTTCTATAGTTGTTCTATTTTCCAGAGCAGTATGATTTCTTACAATAGGCATTAAGTTCTTTAATTGCTCTGGGAAGGAGTTTTTTCTATGATGGCAGGAAATGACTCAACTGAATTTGGCATAGGTGCCTGAGAGAGGATCCTCACAGAGTTTCCCAGTGGCAAAGGATTACCATGAGTATTCCTTGCTGACCTACATTCATTAGTCTAATGTCTGCCTTTGCCACACCTTCTGCATAATCCAGAAGGAAGGGCATTCTGAATGGAATATTCTTAGAAAAAACATTCTTTTTGGGAATGCTGTCTACAATCCATTTTAAGATGACCTTGTTTGCCACAATTAGAATATTTGACATTTCAATTTTTGCTTAAATCCCTGGAAATCACCTCTCCTATCCATGAATTATCATGTTCATGAGATTCAATATTAATTATATCCTAGATCTATTCCTCCAAAAGTGCTGAACTTGCCTTTAATGATGTAATTATTCTTTTGCATAGAGAATTGGCGGTGGTGGCGCACGCCTTTAATCCCAGCACTCGGGAGGCAGAGGCAGACGGATCTCTGTGAGTTTGAGGCCAGCCTGGTCTACAAGAGCTAGTTCCAGGACCGGCTCCAAAAAGCCACAGAGAAACTCTGTCTCGAAAAACCAAAAAAAAAAAAAAAAAAGAAAGAAAGAAAGAAAGAAACACACCTTGATCTCAAAGACAGACATCGCCTCAGAATAAAGGATTGGGAAAAAATTTTCCAATCAAATGGACCTAATAAACAAGCTGGTGTAGCTATCCTAATATCTAACAAAATAGGCTTTAAACTAAAATCAATGAAAAGAGTCAAAGAAGGTCATTAGGTCATTTTATATTAGTCACAGGAAAAATCCATCAAGAGGAAATCTAAATACTGAATGTCTATGTGCCAAATACAAGGGCACCCTCATATGTAAAAAAACACTACTAAAGATTAAATCACATATTAAACCCAACATAAGAGCAGGAGACTTCAACACTCCACTCTCACCACTGGACAGGTCTGCCAGACAGAAAATTAACAGAGAAATAAGAAAACTTAATAAATGTTATGAATCAAATGGACTTAACAGATATCTATAGAACATTCCATCCAAACATAAAAGAATACAACTCCTTCTCTGAAGGCGTAAATCACAAACAATCCCACACCAGTTTGGAATTATGATTAATAGAATGGTTATTTATTTAAAGGGGAAAAACTTACAGATCACTGTCCCAGACAACAGCCCTCTGCGCAATCAGGAAGGGAGCCTAGTCGTCAGAAGTGGAGCCAGAAGCCAGAGAGAGAGCTGAGGGAAGTGGACGCATTTTTAAAAAGAGAGGCCACACCCCAATGGGCTGGTATCTCAGCGGCTATTGGCTGAAGGAGCAGAAGAAGCTCCCGCAACACTTCTCAGCACACCTCATGGAACCTTCTCAAAAACTGACCACATACTAGATAACAAAGCAAACCTCAACAAATACAAAAAAATTGGAATAACCCCATGTATCTTATTGTATCACCATGGCTTAAAATTAAAATTCAACAGTAACATTAATTTCAGAAAACAAACAAACACATGGATATTAAACAATGCTCACCTGAATCATCAATGGATTAAGAAAGAAATAAGAAAGAATTTAAAGACTTCTTAAAATTCAATAAAAATGACCACACAACATACCCAAATTTATGGGACACAAAAAAGCAGTGTTAAGAGGAAAGTTTGTAACACTAAATGCCTATATAAAGAATCTGGAAAAATCCCATACTAGTGAGTTAACATAAAACCTGAAAAGTCTAGAATGAAAAGAATGGCAGGAAATAATCAAACTGAGAGCTGAAATCAACAAAATAGAAACAAAGAATGCAATACAAAGAATCATTGAGACAAAAAAGGGTTGGTTCTTCGAGAGAAATCAACAAAATAGACAAACTTTTATCCAAACTAACCAAAAGGCAGAGAGAGAATATCCAAATTAACAACATCAGAAATGAAAGGGGGACATAACAACAGACACAAAGGAAATCTAGATTAGCTCATATTTTGAAAACCTGTACTCCACAAAATTGGAAAACTTAAAGAAAGTGGACAATTTTCTGGATAAATATCACTTACCAAAATTAAATCCAGACCAGATAAGCAAATTAAATAGACTTATAACTGCTAAAGAAATAGAAATAGTCATCAAAAGTCTCCCAACCAAAAAAAGCCCAGGACCAGATGGTTTCAGCTCAGAATTCTACAAGACTTTCAAAGAAGAACTAATACCAATACTCCTCAAATTATTCCACACAATAGAACAGAGGGAACATTGCCAAACTCTTTTTATTAGGCTACAATTACCCTGATATCCAAACCACAGAAAGACATTACTAAAAAAGAGAATTATAAACCAATTTCACTCATGAACATTGATTCAAAAATACTCAATAAATTACTGGCAAACACAATTCAAGAACACATCAGAAAAATCATCAACCATAATAAAGTTGGCTTCATCCCAGAGATGCAGGGATGGTTCAATATATGAAAATCTGTCAATGTAATCCACCATATAAATAAGCTTAACAAAACACCCACATCATCATCTCATTAGATGCTGAAAAATCTTTCAACAAAATATAACATCCCTTCATGATAAAGGTCTTGGAGAGAGCAGGGATACAAGGAACATACATAAAACATAATAAAGGCAACATACAGTAAGCAACAGCCAACATCAAGCTAAATGGAGAGAAACTCAAAGTGATCCAGTGGAAACCAGGAACAAGACAAGGTTGTCCACTCTCTCCTATTCAGTATAGTTGTCTATTCAGTATAGTTCTTGAGGTTCTAGCTAGAGCAATAAGACCACAAAAGTAGATCAAGGGGATACAAATTGAAAAAGAAATCAAACTCTCACTATTTGCTGATGATATGGTAGTTTACATAACTGATCCGAAAATTTCTACCAAGGAACTTCTACAACTCATAAACACCTTCAGTAGTGTAACAGGATACAAGATTGACTAAAGAAAAAAATCCCAACAAATCAGTAGCCCTCCTTTACACAGATGATAAATGGGCTGAGAAAGAAATCAGAGAAATATCACCCTTCACAACAGCTACAAATAACAAAATATCTCAGAGTAACTCTAACCAAACAAGTGGAAGGCCTATATAACAAGAATAACAAGAACTTTAAATCTTTGAAGAAGACACCAGAAAATGGAAATATCTTCCATGCTCTTGGGTAGACAGAATTAACATAGCAAAAATGGCAATCTTACCAAAAGCAATCTACAGATTCAAAGCAATGCTCATCAAAATCCCAGCAAAATTATTCATAGACATCGAAAGAATAACACTCAACTTCATATGGAAAAGCAAAAACTCAAGATAGCCCAAACAATCCTGTACAATAAAAGAACTTCTGGAGGCATCACAATCCCTGACTTCAAAATCTACTATAGAGCTACAGTACTAAAAACAGCCTAGTATTGGCATGAAGACAGACAGGAAGACCAATGGAATGGAATTAAAGACCCGGAAATCAATCCACATATCTACGAACAGCTGATTTTTGACAATGAGACAAAGAAATAAAATGGAAAAAAGAAAGCATATTCAACAAATGGTGCTGGCATAACTGGATATCAACATGTAGAAGAATGGAAATAGATCCACATCTATTGCCATGCACAAAACTCAAGTCCAAACGGATTAAAGACCTCAACATAGAACCAACCACACTGAACCTCATAAAAGAGAAAGTGGAAAGTATGCTTGAATGCATTGGCACAGGAGACTACTTCCTAAATATAGCCCCAGTAGTATGGACACTGAGAGAAACAATTAATAAATTGGACCTCCTGAAATTGAAAAGCTCCTATAAAGCAAGGGACATGATCAACAAAACAAAATGGTAGCCTACAGAATAGGAAAAGATCACCAACCCCACATCAGAGGGTTGACTCCAAAATATACAAAGTACTTAAGAAAGTGGTCATCAAAAGAACACATAATTCAATAAAAAAATGGGGTATAGACCTAACCAGAGAACTTTCAACAGAGGAATCTAAAATGGCTGAAAGATGTTTAAGGAAATGTTCAACATCCTTAGCCATCAGAGAAATGCAATCAAAACAACTCTGAGATTCCATCTTACACCTGTAAGAATGGCCAAAATCAAAAACACTGATGACAACTTATACTGAAGAGGTTGTGGGGAAAGGGGAACACTCCTGCATTGCTGGTGGGAATGCAAGCTGGTACAGCCCCTTTGGATTTATCTGTATGGCGATTTCTCAGAAAATTAGGAAACAACCTTCCTCAAGACCCAGTAATACCACTTTTGGGTATATATCCAAAGGATGCTCAATCGTGCCACAAGGACATGTGCTCAACTATGTTCATAGCAGCTTTGTATGTCATAGCCAGAACCTGGAAACAACCTAAATGCTCCTCAATTGAAGAATGGATAAGGAAAATGTGGTACATTTATGCAATGGAGTACTACACAGTGGAAAAAATAATGACATCTTGAAATTTGCAGACAAATGGATGGATCTAGAAAACATCATATTAAGTGGGGTAACCCAGACCCAGAAAGACAAATACCATATGTACTCACTCATAAGTGGCTTTTAGACATAAAGCAAAGAAAAACCAGCCTACAATTTACAATCCCAGAGAACCTAGACAACAAAGAGGACACTAAGAGAGATATACATGGATCTAATCTACATGGGATATAGAAAAAGACAAGATCTCCTGAGTAAATTGGAAGCATGGGGACCTTGGGAGAGGGTAGAAGGGAAGGGGAGGGGAGATGAAGGAAGTGAAGAAAAATATGTACTTTGATAAGAAACAATTTAAAAAAATAAAAATTTAAAATGCCCCAAATTATACAATAAAAAAGAATTCCCAATTGTCTTACCAAATCTGCTGACAATGTTGATGAAGATGTGATCCTTATTCCTGCTGCATAGAACATTAAAACCCTGAATGGATTTTAAAGCAGCCATCTAGCTTGTTAGCAATCCAAGAAGGGCATTCAAGGAGAGCCCAGACCCCACAGTTGAGAGAGAGAGAGAGAGAGAGAGAGAGAGAGAGAGAGAGAGAGGGAGTGAGGAGCTGCGGGCAGGCCTGCTTTTCATCCTGCCCGGCTCTCGGCCACCGGCTAGCTTTACCCAAAATAATTACACAGAAACTGTATTCTTTTAAATACTGCCTGGCCCATTATTTTCAGCCTCTTACTCACATCTTGCTTTAACCCATTTCTAATAATCTGTGTAGCACCACGAAGTGGTGTCCTACCGGAAAGATTCTAGCGTACGTCCATCTTGGGCTGGAGCTTCATCGTGTCTGGCATCTCTCTGAGGAGAGGCACGGCAGTCTGACTAACTTAGGAGAGGCGTGGCATCTGACTGAGCCATCTACCTCACTTCCTTCTTCCTGTTCTGTCTACTCCACCCACCTAAGGGCTGGCCAAGGCAGTTTCTTTATTAAAACAGAAGACCCTCCCACATCATTTCCCCTTTTTCTGTTTAAACAAAAAAGAAGGCTTTAACTTTAACAGCAGAATTACATATAAAAAAAACAGTTATCAAGCAAGAATTACAGTTACAATATTTATATCTACTTTATCTTTTATCATAACTAAGGAAAACTATAACTATCTATCTATTCTTCAACTCCATCAAAGACTCCAGAAGGATATACTATTACCTAAGTAAATGAGAAGTAAGCAACTTACAAAATTCTAGAAATCACAGAGACATTTTGCTGCCTGGACAGTCACCCAAAGTTCCTCTGTACTGTTGGGGCATCCATCTTTGGCCTACAGGCCCATAGTTTCCAGCAGACATTTCCGAGAGAGAGAGAGAGAGAGAGAGAGAGAGAGAGAGAGAGAGAGAGAGAGAGAGAGAGAGAGAGAGAGAGAGAAAGAGCTCTCTGCTCTCTAAACAATGCACAGGGAATTGTACAGAAAGTGTGTGTGTTTGGGAGACTGCCTGAAGTCCACAACAGAAAAATCCCAAACTATCTCAGAGGCTTGGGGAAAAAAGAAAAGAAAGCAGCTCCACATTTAGCTCCAGTGGGAGCCCCATGTGTAGCTCTAGCCTGTACCAGTGGCTAAAAAGCCTCAGGTAAATTTTTTATTACAATTTGGGAATTTGTATCCCAAACGTTGTGCATTGAATGTAGCATGAATAATAAAAACCAAGTGATGTTGCATGCTCCTCTGTATACTGTGAATATGTTTTAGTACCATTGGTTAATAAAGAAGCTGCTTTGGCCAATGACATAGCAAAATATAGCTAGGTGGGAAAACTAAAGCAAATGCAGGGAGAAATGGCAGAGTCAGGCAGACATGATGTACCTGCCAAAGGAGAAAGATTTCAGAACCTTATTGGTAAGCCTCATGGTGATACACAGAAATGGGTTAATTTAATATATAAGAGCTATCTTGTAACACACCTAAGCCACTGGCCAAACTGTTGTAATTATATAGTTTCTGTGTGATTACTCAACTCTGGGTGGCCAGGCTAGGAAACAAAAGTACAATCTCCATTTAAAAATGGCATCCAACATGTGGCCTGAATCCCCATAAGACCTAAAATAACTTTTTTTAAAAAAGAGGGCTTCTAGACCCAACAGAAATGGGAGTCAATTGGAGCTTCTTGGTAGCCACATATTTTCAGATAGGCTCCCAGCTCCTCTAAGAGAAGGTGTCTCACCCAGCATTAGCAGCAAAAACTGAGCAGTTACTTTAAGAAACAGTTACTTGGTTCGTGCTGGTGACACAAATCTCTCAGGATCTTTCAGGAGGTCCAGTTATGAATCACCTGAATGAGGTTTATGGGCAGCGTGCTGCAAGTTACTCGGTGACAGCATGGGACAACTGCTTCTGAGAGTTGGGGTGGTAAATATGGCTCCCAGAGCTGGTGGTAGAGAGACCTCTGCCATGTTGGAAAGCCAAGCAGGGTGGAACCAACAGTCACAGTGACTGCTCTGCTCCTAGCCACGACTGCTTAACAGTTCACAGCAGTAATCAAAAAACGATTACAGAAATGCAATAAAAACAGATTCAGACAAAAATAAACCTCTAGACAATTCATAATGTGTTTTAAAAATGTATGTAGGCTTTGGAGAGAGAGGAAAAACAGTATAGGCAGTTATAGAAAGAAATAAATAGTTTTTTAAAAATTCTTTAAAGAGACAGTAAAAACAATATACTAAAGCCATGTAAAGATTAAAAATACACAGAGAATATGGATGGTGTATTCTATTGTGTTTTCTTTATTTTTTTTAACTGTTAATGTACTAACTGCTGAGAGACATTTGATTTTGGAAACTGCTAACCTAAACCAAAATAAGGTATCTTGACTTCAAAATTTGTGTCTAAAGACATGCTGTTTTGGAAAAAAGGTTCTGTATTTGTTTCCATAGAGGATGGGAACCTGCAGATTCCTTCCAAGCTAATGTGGTTTGATGGAACAATACCCCCTGAAAGGTCTCCATGAACACCTAAAAATACTTCACTCAGAAAAAACAGGAAGCAGTTTAGAGAAAACTACACCCAAATTCCCAAAATGATTATTTATATTTGTTTATTTTTCATTTTAAAAGGGTTGCTTACAAATGATTAATGGCCACAGTCAATTTCAAAAAGAAAGGTGATATAATATAGAAATGAATATTTTGCATTGGTATGAATTGGCCCATGATCACACTGGGAAGCATGGCAGCAGGCAGGCATGGCCCTGGAGCAGTAGCTCAGTGTTCACACCTGATATAAAAATTATAGGCAGAGAAAACAAGATTGGGCCAGGAGTGGCTTGTGACACCTCAACCCCACAGCCAATGGCACACCTCCTCCAGTAAGGCCACAGCTTCTCATCCTGAACAGTCCTCCAGCTGGGAACCAAACATCAAATACATCAGCCCAGGAAAGCCATCCTCATCCAAACACAGAGAAGTACAAATATTCACACAAAAGTCAGAACATGAATGTCCGCAATAATTGTATTCCTAATAAAGAAAGCCGGAACACATTCTGAATGTCATCCAATAGATGCTGATTTAAACACACTGGTACATCTCTTCCATGGAATCATAGTTAGCAATAAAAAGAACAAAGAGCTGATACATGAAACAAGTTGGATAGAGCCTTTCACAGTGAATTATACTGAGGGATAAAAGGATGAGAACTGTACGGCTCTACTTGTATTAATTTATGAAATAAAAAAGAATTGTAATTGGATATTAAATTTTAAAAGCAAAATGATTAGGAGTCCAAAGCCAACTTCAGCTACATGGTGAGTCTAAGGCATTCCTGAGCTACATAAGACCTAGTCAAAAAAGAAAAGATGAAATTCATGACCAAAACGGGTGTATTGCTAGAAAATGTGTACACAATAGTTTGTATCTTAACATCAGTTATTGGGCAAATGTAATTGGAAACAAGATGAACTATTTGTTATAATGGCCTATAATTGAAAACTGCAATACCAGATGTAAGAAAGATGCAGGACAGCTAGGAACAGCTGTACTCCTCTGGCGGGATGCAGACTGACACAGCCCTTGTGGGAAACAGGCTAACAAATTGGCTAACAAGTCTCTTACACAGAGAGCTGTAAACCTGCAGTGATCGCTGCTGTCACCATGGTAGGACACACAGCTGCAGTTGTTGCTGTTGTCATCATGGTAGAACACACAGCTGCAGTGATCGCTGCTGTCATGGTAGGACACACACAGCTGCAGTGATCGCTGCTGTGATCATGGCAGGGACCTGCAGGGCCTGTATGTTAAAGGGCTTGTTGCCAGCTAATTGGTTGTTGGGGAATGACTGGAACCTGAGGATGCCAAACTCTTAGTGGGTTAACCCATCAATGACTTCATAGCTGAATAGACTTAACTCCAGCTCTGGAGATCTGCTTTCCTCTCCTGGGCTCTGTGGGACCTGCACTCACAGGTGCATAAGCTCTGATGCCATGTAAACGAAACTGAATGTTAAAAATAATTTTAAAAGAAAAAATTAACTTTTACAACTTGAGTGTCTTTTAAAACAAAATGAAAAAGTGATGCAAAAGGGCAGTGGGAGGGAGGACACCATAGGGAAGCAGTGCTGTGTGAGAAATAAGAGCATTCGCAAACACAGACATTGTTTATCGGAGCTGGAGGGATGGCTCAGTGGTCAAGAGCGCTGACTGCTCTTCCAAAGGAATCAGGTTCAAACCCAGCACCCACATGGTATATAGGTGTGTCCAACTCCTTCTGTGTCTTGCTGGTGACTCTCTTGTGCCTAGATTCATTCCCTGAGTTCCTCTCTCTCTCAAAAGTCCCACCTAACCTCACTTGCCTAGCTATTGGCCATTCAGCTAGGTAATTCTTTTTTATCTTTTTTGATTTTTCAAGACAAGGTTTCTCTGTGTAATGGTCCATGCTGTCCTGGAACTTGCTTTCTAGACCAAGTGGCCTCAAAAACACAGAGATCTGCTTGCCTTTGCCTCCCAAATTCTGGGATTAAAGGCAGGTGCCACCACTGTCCAATCCTTAGCTTTTTATTAAACCAATCACAGCCACACAAGTACACACAGTGTAAATGAATATCCCACAAATAATATGTATTTAAATGCTAATACACTAACACTCCATGGAATAGATGCCTAAGAGTGAACACCGAAGATTGAGAGTAGGAACTGAGACTGAGGTTGACAAAGGAAATGATAATAGTTCACGGATGAAAGCCCTGTCTGACAGAGAACAAGGGCCGTGTGCACAGGATTCTGCACAAGAGTCATCTTATTAATTCCTGATGATGGAAACAGATGTTTGCCAGTTTCTTCTCACTGTGGACTAAAGAAATGGTCCTAATTTCTTGTTTTTCATGAGTCTTTCTATGAAGCCCAGGCTGCACTAAAGCTCACTGTCTTACTGCCTCAGCCTCCTGGGTGCAAAGAGTACAAAGTGAACCAACAATGAGTGAATGTGTGTGCATGTAGACTATGTGTGTGCTCATATGCACATGCAGGTACATGTATATGCAAGAGCAGTGGGGCAGAAGTTGACTTCAGGTGTCTTCCTTGATTGATCTTCACCTTAGATTCTGGGAGAGTCTCTCATTGAATCTGGCACTCACCAACTGGCCGGACCGATTGGCCATTGTGATCCTGGCATCTACATATCTCTGCAACCGTTTTCCCCAAGGTTATAGCTGAATGGGACCACACTTGGATATTCTTTACTTAAAAATGGTTATTTTATTTTTAAAACTGATTCTTATTTCAATATCGAGCTCTATCTTTGTAGCCCTGGCTGTCCTTGATAACTTGCTATGTAGACCAGTTTGCCCTCAAACTAATAGAGATCCACCTGCCTCTGCCTCCTAAGTTCTGGGATTAAAGGTGTGTCCTAACATACCCAGCTTGAGTTTTTTTAATCTTTAGATTTATTTCTTTTATTTCATATGTGTATAAGTGTTTTGCCTCCAAGTATATTATGTATACCACGTGTGTGCCTGGTACCCAAAGAGTTCAGAGTTCAGAAGAAGGCATCAATCCCCTAGATCTGGTATCCAGATGGTTGTGAGTCACAACGTGGGTGCTGGGAACTGAACCTGGGTTTTCTGGAAGAACAACAAGGGCTCTCAACTGCTGAACTCTCCATCTTCCACACTTGGCTTTTTGTTGTTGTTTTTAATATTTATTTATTTATTTATTTATTTATTTATTTATTTATTTATTTATTTATTATGTAGACAGTATTCTATCTGTGTGTATGCCTTCAGGCCAGAAGAGGACACCAGACCTCATTACAGATGGTTGTGAGCCACCATGTGGTTGCTGGCTTTAGAAAGAGCAGGCAATGCTCTTAACCACTGAGCCATCTCTCCAGCCCTGTTGTTTGTTTTTTTAAGACAGTATTTCTCTGTGTTAGTCCTGGCTGTTCTAGAACTTGCTTTGTGGACAAGGTTGATCTTGAACTCATAGAGATCTGCCTGCCTCTATCTCACATGTGCTGGGATCAAAGGTGTGTGACACAACCACCCAGCCACACTTGGCTTTGAATGTGAGGACTGAGGATATGAACTTGTGCTTGCACGGCCGGCACTCCTCAGATGAACCACGTCCCCAGCCCTGTAGACCTTCATGTAATAACTCTGTCCCTAGCCATCTGCCTTTAGACGAATTACATAAAATGCCCCGATTTGGTTCCTCTTTTGTACAAAAGCCCAAATGATGCTTCTTGGTGATGTGTGATTGGGATCACGCTTGCCAGCTTCTGAGCACATGATTTATAGCAGAAGCTAGCAGATATTGCTGAGGATTCTGCGATGCTGCGGTCTGCCCACAGGACAATGCTCCCACTGGGCAGAGGTCAGGCTAATCCTGCTTAGGCTATAATCCTCCACTGCACATCTTAGTATTTGTACCCCCGTAGTGCTGAGGATTGTGCCCAAGACCTCCCAAGGCAGGGCCAGTCTGTGTCACTGACCTGCATCCTCAGCCCAGTGTCCATTTCTTGAAGGAATGAGGTTTCTCAACTGTTCATGGAGTGATTCAATTTATAACATCTCATGACCTAGCCATGTTCCCAGTTACGTCCCACACAGTTCTGTAGTGGAATAAATTATTGCTTTCAGTATATGTGTGGAAGTTTCCTGGCCCTAACCAAAATCTCAAAAGTGCAAGACGGAGAGGAAGACTTGTTGGTGCCTAGTAAGAAAAGCCTTCACTGGGCTACAATGACTTAATACCAGCCAAGACACGCAATTACTTTATGCTTTATCTGTTTCTCTGTCAATGGGGTAGGATATTGGCCTCCATTTGCCATATATAGGATTTTAAAGATATCCAACGGAAAAAAAAAAGAAAAACTAACTCTATGTAATCAGTAATTATTTATAGGAAACAGTTATTCTTTGGAGCTCAATTAGTTCTCTGTGTTTGGGGAAAGAGGTCAGATGAAAGATTAAGTTGGTTCTTCAGGGACACCTCTTTCCTGTGTTCTGGCCACACAGGCCCTATGTGCTAATTGCTCAGGGTGGGGGTGGTATGGATGAGAAGGGACTGAGGCTCCCTGTCTCTTGGGACCCTCAGTGTCAGCCCCATGGGTCAGGCCTCTGGGTGGCAGACCCAGGCCGCTCAGAAGGTCAGCACCAGTGTCAGGTTAAAAGCCAAGGGCTCGGCATAGGAGCACAGTGGACATCTCACAGTGCTCTGGACTCACACGCTGTCCTCTGCATCCACTGAGCACCAGGCAGAGGATGAGGGATCCGGAAGCCACAGGTATAGTTCTGCAGACAACCCCTCAGCATTCATTATTGGAGAATCCAGAGTATAAGAGAGGAGAGGAGAGACAAAAGGGGAGGGGACGGAGTTCAGGGAAACTGGAAGGAGGGAGAGGAGGAGTGACAAAGGCTTTTAAATATGCTGTGTTGTTTCCTTTAGGAGAAAGGCTAGCGGTATAGAGCTGCATCACCTCTGCCAACTAGGAGGAGAGACAGGAAAGAAAATATATGAGCTGAAAAGGAAAATTTTAACTTGGCTCTGCTCAGAACCCTTTAGCAAAAATCATCTATATACAACCAGTAAAGAAAAGAAAAAATAATAGAAATAAAAAGCAAAACAAAACACACACACACACACGTCTCAAAGTCCCTTTCTTTTTGCAAAACCCGGCCCTAGATTTAGAGTCCTATGGCAGCAAAGACTCAAAGGCAGGGGACAGCACCTCCTGGAAAGCCTGCAGCTGAGCAAAAAGAATTTCTGCTGTGTCAGCAACTGGAATCTCAGAATGTCCAATCACACCTTCTCCTAATTCTTGGTCTGTTGTTGTGATAAAGCAGGAAGGCACTCCTCAGCAATCTTGGGTCTTTAAAACCCTATTATAATAGTGAAGCCTTTCACAGGACAAAGAGCAAACAAAACCCTCTGTTAGCACCTAACAAACCCACAGCATCAGGCTTCCCTTCCAGGACTGTTCTTCCTACTTCTCTCTTCTCTAAAAAGCACATTCTCCATATCCCTTCCAAATGGCAAATCAGGTACGAGGCTCTGAAGAAGGAAGTGCTAAAGCAGCACACAGCAGACAGGGTCAGGGAACAATCCTCATGCCTGTTTCTCTTTGGGACAGCTCTGCAAACTGCAGTTTAACCTGGGGACCTTGTCCTGCAAAGATAGGGTTAGCTGCTGCCTACATCCTGAGTTTGCAGTGTTGAATGTTCCTAGTTATCCCGTGCTCTGTTGTGGACTTAGCCCTCCTACCTTAAAAACCCCGTGATCCTTAGGACTGCTACAGGGGCTAGCTTATGGTCCCTTCAAATAGGATTTTTAAAACTTTATCTTCATTTTATGTATATGGGTGTTTCGCTTGCATGCATTCCTGGTGCCTATAGAGGCCAGGAAAGGATGTTAGATCCTCTGGAGCAGAAGTAACAAATGATTGTGCGCCATCGTGTAGGTTTTGGAAACTGAAGTCAGGTCCTTTGGAAGAACAGACAATCCTCTTAACCTCCGAGCCATCTCTTTAGCCCCAACTGCTTGTTATTTATTTCTTTATTTATTCATTTATTTGGGGGAACACTTTCTGCTGTGTGCATGCATAAGTCAGCGTAGATTCTTTCTGGCTTGTGGCTCCTAGGGATCTCACCCAAGCCATCAGCATTAACCGCAAGCCCCTCTTCCCACTGACCCATCTCGCTGACACTGAGTATTTTATCATCTACAGTAGAATAAAAGTAGAAGTTAATGGAACTTCACTAATCTTCCCCTCAAAACAGACTGACTCCCCTAACTTCCCATTGTAACTAATGCTTAAATTTAAATATTAAAATGGAAAAGTTACTTGGGAGGATTTATTTCTATGAATTTACTATTATTAATAATGAACTTTTTTATTAGTCTTAAATTAATCTCTTTTAGGACCCAGACTCTCCCTTCTCTAAGATTTAAGAAAGAAAATTCTTGTTTACTCTGTTTAATATCTTAAATCTTTCTATTTGTGGAGTGATTGGTATATAGGGTGAAGACATAATTACTCCAAGGTATGGTTGAGTTGAGTATAGCCAGAGGCATCTGGGAGCGTCCAGAGCAGGAGGAGAAGGTAAACTAACCGTGCCCAGTAGAAGAGAGAGGGATGGAAGGGAGAATAGAGGGAGGGAGGGAGGGAGAGAGGGAGGGAGGGAGGGAGGGAGAGAAGAAGGGAGGGAGGGAGGGATGGAAGAAGGGAGGGTGGGAGGGAGGAAGAAAGGAAAGGAGAGAGAGAGAGAGAGCGAGCAAAAAGAAGCAAGGGCCAAGAGAGAGGTGCAAGAGGGCAAAGAGAGCAAGCGCATGGCCCGAAATGGCGGGGGTTCTTTTTTTTTTCTTCTCATTTTTTTATTAAAGATTTCCATCTCCTCCCCCTTCCCTCCCCTCCCTTCCACCCATACCCCCACTCCACCCCTCTCCAAGACAAAGAGCCATCAGGGTTCCCTTCACTATGTTAAGTCCAAGGTCCTCCCAGCTCCCCTAAGTCCAGGAAGGTGAGCAACCAAACTGACAAGGTTCACAGTGAGCCCGTCCATGCTGTAGAGTTCATGTTCATTGCCGTTGTCCTTGGTTTCTCAGGCCTCGGAGAAGCTGGGGGAAGGGAAGCTGGCAAGCTGGAGAAGTCTAGGTCGGTTGGCAAAGTGAGAGAAGCCCAGGAGTGGCCTCTTACTGAGTGAACCCGAGGCCAAGACAGGACACTAGAGGGTACCACAGCTAGACATTGCCCCCAGGTTTCTTTGGACCTGATAATCGGTTGCAATCTAATGCAGACTTCATTCCTTCTAGAAAAAAAAAAGATTTGTTTTATTTTGTGATTCTTGCCTGCCTTTCTACCATAACAGTAATGTATTTGGAAAGGCATATATTCATTCTGACCAATTAAAGATAATATTAGACTATTTTATACAAAATAGCCATGTGCAAGTAAGCTATTTGGGAATATTACCATCATCCATTTCTTAAATAAATAAAACATTTAAAAATCAGACATGCTCTAAAACTCTAGTAGTCCTAGGCGTACAGAATTAGGCTGGTGTGTAGGTGTTTGGTTCTGTTTCCTTTCTGATACAGGGTCTTGGCAGCACAGCCAAGCCTTGACCTTACTAGGTAGATTCAGATGATCTTGAACTTCTGACCCCCATGCCTCCATCTACCAAGTACTGGGATTAGAGGCATTTGTCACGACACCTGCCTAGGGCTTTTTGCTGTGCTTTTTATTTCTAATGATTCCTTTACCTTTGGTCTCGGCATAAATGTCAGAGAAGCTTTTTTTTTTTTTTTTTTTTTTTTTTTTTTTTTTTTTTTTTTTTGGTTTTTTGAGACAGGGTTTCTCTGCAGCTTTAGAGCCTGTCCTGGAGCTAGCTCTTGTAGACCAGGCTGGTCTCGAACTCACAGAGATCCGCAAGTGCAGCTTTTGAACTTCGACTCATGCACCCACAGTCAGGAAATACCTACAGGCCAGGAACTGCCTCTGCAGACAAAAAGCCACATTCACAGTCAGGAAATACCTACAGGCCAGGAACAGCCTCTGCAGACAAGAAAGCCACACCCAAATGCCAGATTTGCAGGCAGCTAACCCACAGGTGGGCAAAGAGGGCAGTGAAGTTTAGGGAAAGAAATGGGCAGGAAGCTGGGTAAGGGCAGAAAGACAAGAATACAAGGTCTCACATTGTCCATCCTTGCTTTGCTGGGGATCGAACCCAGGGATTTGTGTCTGTTAGAAAGGTACTCTACCACTGAGCTACACTCCCAAACCCAAGATTCTCTTGAAGAAGCAAATCTTGGCTGCTTTTCTCAGAGTGTAGCACTTTTCTTATTTTATATTTATTTTTAATTATCTGTATGCGTCTGTGTGTTGATACGTTCATATCTATGCAGGTGCCCTCAGAGGCCAGAAAGCACAGTGGACCCTCTGGAGCTGGAGTTGGAAACAGTTGTGAGCTACTCCCAGTACGTGACATTTTCAAACTAAATTTACAAACAGGCAAAGGCCAGGATCATCCGTGTTTCATGTAAGCTATTCCTAAAAAATTATATCTATCCCTGCAGGGTCCTGTAACCTATGCTTCTGTGTATAAAGTATACCATAAATGGCACATACAGGCCTAAGGTGTAGATCTGTTAGTAGAATGCTTGAAGTTCTGGATTCAAGTCCCAGCACTGCATAAAACCACACATGGTGGTACATGCCTGTGAGCTCAGCATTCAGAAGGTAGAGCAAGAGTTGAGGCCCATCTGTGATTACATACTTTCAGAACACACTGGGCTGTGTAAGACCTTGCATCAGCTGGATATGGCGGTGCATGCCTTTAGTTCCAGCATTTAGAAGGCAGCCTGAGTTCCAGGACACCTAGGGCTATAGAGAACCCTGTCTCAAAAATATTTCCTTTGTGTGGGTGTTTGTATATGTGTATACCACATGCATGCAGTGCCCATGACAGGCAGAAGAAGACATCAGATCCACCGAGCCTTGAGTTACAGATGGCTGTGAACCCCCAGATGGGTGCTAGAAATTGAACCCTGGTCCTTTGGAGGAGAGGCCAATGCTTTCATTGCTGAGGCATGTCCCCAGCTCCCAATCAGCTCATTGTGTTTGTCATTGGATAGACCCAAGATGACCTTTCAAGACCAGGAGTTTGAACTTGAGAAGAGAGGACTATCAAAGAGAGAGAAAAAAAATTTCTTCAAAGATTTTATTTTTTAATGGGCAAGGAAGCAGCTACCTTTAATCTCAACATTGAGAAAACAGACGCAGATGGAGTCTTGGTCAGTCAGGGATAGCCTGGTCTACATAGCAATGTTCAGTCTACCCAGGCCTGCATAATGAGGGCCTCTCTCAAAACCAAAGTCATTATTATAAATTATATAGGTAGGCATTCACATAAGTACAATTGGCAGAAGAGGATGTCAGAACCCTGGAGCTGCTGTGGGATGAGAGCACTGAGAACCTAACCTGGGTCATCTACAAGAGCAGTAATGCTCCTAACTGCTGGGCCATCTCTCCAGCCTGAGAAACAAAATTATCATAAATATCTGGGAAGATTGTCCAAATTCAGAGTGTGTTTTGCCCTGCTCAGAGCACAGGAAGCTTTACTGCAGGAACTGTGTTGTGAGAATGTCTGTATCTCATTCTACCTTGCCAGCTCCCTCTGTCTGCCACCCACTACTCTGGACACTGAGCCCTACCCATTGTCCGTCTTCACAAGACAGTAGTCCTTCATCTCTGCGCTCAGCCCCTGTTGACATGCCCACTCATCTGACAACCAGGGGTCGCTGAAAGCTTGGGTCTGGAAAGGCTGGATGGCTCCTTAACTGTGGAGCCTGAAGAACATTCTGGATGCATATACAGCAGTAGCTGACTCTCCCTTCCTTCTCCCCAGCAGTTTTCTAGAGCAGCTTCCAGTGCCTGAAGCAGCCAGAGATGGGGGTGGACAGCAACAGCTCTGGGAGCTTCATTCTGATGGGTTTATCTGAGCATCCCCAGCTGGAGAGAGTCTTTTTTATAGTCATCCTCTTCTCCTACTTGTTGACCCTGGTTGGGAATTCAACCATCATCCTGCTTTCCCGTCTTGACGCCCGGCTCCACACACCCATGTACTTCTTCCTCAGCAACCTCTCTTCCCTGGACCTGGCCTTTACAACCAGTTCAGTCCCCCAAATGCTGAAAAATCTATGGGGGCCAGACAAGACCATCAGCTATGGTGGATGTGTAACTCAGCTCTATGTTTTCCTTTGGCTGGGGGCCACTGAGTGTATATTGCTTGTGGTGATGGCATTTGACCGATATGTGGCAGTTTGCCAGCCCCTGCACTACATGACTATCATGAATCCACGTCTCTGCTGGCTGCTGGCTGCTATCAGCTGGCTGGGTGGCTTAGGCAACTCAGTCATTCAGTCAACTTTCACTCTGCAGCTCCCATTTTGTGGACACCGGAAGGTGGACAACTTCCTGTGTGAGGTGCCTGCCATGATTAAATTGGCCTGTGGAGACACAAGTCTCAATGAGGCTGTGCTCAATGGTGTCTGTACTTTCTTCACTGTCGTCCCTCTGAGCGTCATCCTGACCTCCTACTGCTTCATTGCTCAGGCAGTGATGAAGATCCGCTCTGTGGAGGGACGACGGAAGGCCTTCAATACTTGCCTCTCCCACTTGGTAGTGGTGTTCCTCTTCTATGGTTCGGCTATCTATGGGTATCTGCTTCCAGCTAAGAGCAGTAATCAGGACCAAGGGAAATTCATTTCTCTCTTCTACTCTGTGGTCACACCCATGGTGAATCCCCTCATCTATACTCTGAGGAACAAAGAAGTGAAGGGGGCACTGGGAAGGTTGCTGGGGAAAGGAAGAGAAGCCAGATGAGGAGAGAGCCATCTTCTTTACTTTGTACTGTCTTTTTGTCTTGCATTCTTTTCCCTATGAGAAGCTCTGTCCTCAGTAAAGTGAAGGCATGTCCTGACAGTACTATACTTTTGGAAGATGGTTAGTCTCATTGAGACATTCTGTTTATTTACCACACATAACAGGGTAGATACGTACTGTTACAGGTCAGAAGGTTATTGACCTAGCACAGACCTGACTCACTGTCTCTGTATCTGATGTCCATGTTAATTACTTTGATGTATTTCTACAGAATTTTTTTACTTTCTAAGAAAAAATTAAGTTTCTTGGATAATTTTACTATAATCCCATGAATTCAGATTCTGCATTATCAACTTCAGTTGAAAACAGAATTCATCTTCATATCTTAGCCATCCATCATCTTGGTCCAATTGTCTGTCTAGTCTCAAACTACAGGCTAACTGTTCTTCCTCTCCATTCTGTCACCTGATTAACCCCTTCTGTATGTGCATATAAAATTTGCCTTCTACCTAAGGTAATAATTAATGAGAAAACTTCGGCAAGGCCCCCTGCCTTTCGATGCTAGCCCCACATGCCTTGATTTGGCTTCATTTAAATCAGTCCAGCTAACAGCCAGAGCCATCAGGTTTGCTACGCATCTGCTCAGTGGATGATGGAAGATGCTATGATTCCTCACGCAAGGTTAGATCCCGAGGGTAATCCATCCAGAATTCATGTCGTCTGCTTCAAGATGTTTAGTCTTCTAGCACCACAGTTCCAGGAACCCAGCATTGGTTTAGGACAAAACTTATCTCGAGGAACTCGGGTATTGGAATCATAACACCCATATGGCTCTTCCTATGGTTAGAATGGCCAATAGAATGCTCATCTGCCACCAGAGCTCACAAACGCTGTGCCCAGACAGAAACCAGGATAATATGGGACAATTGTTTGGCAGCTACATTACAAAAAAAAAAACCAAACCCGAAATCAATGGGTTTTAGAAGCCTTCAAAGCACATAGATTAGAGGTGTGCGCCTCTAGGTCCCATTGTTGTCCTTTTAGAAAAGGTTAGGACTGAATCTGATCAAGTTTCATTGTCCACAGTAAGAAGTTATCAACAGTGGGGCTGGAGAGATGGCTCAGCAGTTAAGGGGCTGCTCTTCCAGAGGACCTGTTTGGCTCCCCGTACCCACATGGTGGTTCACAACTGTCTCTAACCTCAGTCCTTCTGGCCACCAAAGAAAGCGGCACAGATTTGGTTCACAGAGGCAGGTGAAGCTCTAGATTCAAGGCTAGTCTGATCTACAGAGCCAGTCCAGAACAGCTATAGCTACACAGAGAAACCCTGTCTGGAAAAACAGAAAGAAAAAAGAAAGACAGACAGGGGGATGGAAGGAAGGAAGGAAGGAAGGAAGGAAGGAAGGAAGGAAGGAAGGAAGGAAGAGGGAGGGAGGGAGGGAGGAAAGAAAAAGAAAGAAATTCTGAAGAAAAAAATTATTATAAAAATTAAATGTTTGAAACTGGGTATTACAGCTCAGCGGTATGATAGAATACTTGCCTGGTATGCATGAAGGTCTGGGTTCAATCCCTAGTTCTGCACTAAATAAATAAATTATAGCTGTCTTAAGGGGTAGAGCGTTTGATTGGCAGTTATCAGACCCCTCTACTGCAGGTTCTGTGGCTGTGAGCTGGTGGGGAGTAGTAAACATTACTCCAGCAACTCCTGAAGATCCTGCAGCAACTGGGGCACCACCATTGCCAGACAGAGTGAGGCAGCCTACTTAAGTCGGCCTTTAGATGACCCCACCCAGGAACATCACATCCCTCCCTGCTTGGAAGGAGCACCTTTCAGAGCCACAGGGTCCCTGGAGCAGCCCTGACTTAGCAGAGTCTCCAGGATAAAGCTGCAGCTGCCTGTGGTGACAGAGGGGCAATTTCAGGCTGTAATGAAGTCTTCTCTGGGCATCTGAACTCAGCAGAAGTTTCCATGGACTACCCAAGAGCGGACTGGAGGTTTCTGAACATCTGTGAGGTATGCTGTCAGGACAGATGTGGCTGTCATGTTGAAGCGATAGCTGTTTGAGTGGCAGCTGCCTTACCTTTTCATTTCACGAGGTCCCATTTGTCGATAACGTATTTCCTGAGCAATTGGAGCGCTCAGAGAGCATCGCCCTGTGCCTATGTCTAGGCTCGTCTTCACACAGCTGCAGTGATCGCTGTCAACATCATGGCAGGGTCCTGCAAGGCCTGTATGTTAAAGGGCTTGTTTCCAGCTAATTGGTTGTTGGGGAATGACTGGAACCTGAGGATGCCAAACTCATAGTGGGTTAACCCATCAATGACTTCATAGCTGAATAGACTTAACTCCAGCTCTGGGGAATCTGCTTTCCTCTCCTGGGCTCTGTGGGACCTGCACTCACAGGTTCATACAGCTCCAACCTCATGTTAATGGAAATAAATGTTTAAAAATATTTTTAAAATAAGAAATTAACTACTACAACATAAGTGTCTTTTGAAACAATGAAAAATGATGCAACAAAGCAGTGGAAGGGAAGACGCAAAAGGGAAGAAATCCTGTGTGAAAAATAAAAAACATTTGCAAACACAAAACACATGATATCATGGTACATATTATAGTATGACTACCTTGTTGGACTTCTTTTGGGGACTGCCAACTCTCAAATAATGACTTTGAGTGAAAGAATCACAGGGTGCAACACTGGCAGATCCCCTGGTAGGTGGGAGACTGCAGCAGGTGGGAAACAGACAGATATGCCATCCAGGGAGAGCTTGGTAAAGAATTTATTTAGTGGGAATTGGAAAGTGTATAAGGGTAAGGGAGTATGGGGGGGGGGAGGAAAGAGAGAGAGACCGGGGAAAGAGCGTGGGACAGAGAAAGAGAAGAAAAAGGAAGGAGGAAGAGAGAGGCAGAGACTGCCTCTTCAGAAGGATGAACACAGATAGAGAGAAAAGAGGAGAGGAGACACAGGTCACCTTGTCTCAGCAGGAGTAGGGGGGCTGAGATTGGCTATGGGTGGAGCTTGTCTCTTAAAGGAACGGGGTACCCAGTTGACAAGGAAGGACAGCAGAATGATAACATTTCCATCTTTCTTTTTTAATAAAAATGTGAGGAGTTAGGTAGGCATGGTAGGTTAAGGGGATGGGGGCATCGAGTTCTCAAGACTGCTTCCTGCTGGTTTGTGGACATTGGAGTCTTGGGGACCTGAGAAAGCTTGGTGTTGGTCACGCCCTGGGATAGCTGGTTGCTTCACTTCTGTCCAGGGTTTGTGGTACGGAACTGTCCAGTGTCTCTTGGACCCAGAAAGGTGTTGGCTGAGCAGAGGACAAAGTTAAGTTTAGGAAGAAAAAAATTTCTTTAGGTCCTGGTAATTGAGGAGGAGGGTGTCAGAACCGGGGAATTATGAGAGGGTTGTATCTGACTGTTGAAGGTGAATCATTTAATTGGGCTCTCTGAAACTCACAGAATTCTTTGAGTTTGTAAAATAAGGTTTAGACATAAACATTGTATTAACAGCAGTATATTTATGCCAGAATGACTATGACAGATGTTTTTGCACAATGAACAGCATCTTTAGAAAACGACCAGAGACTTGATTAAAATTTTGATCTTGCAGTAGAGTTCTCTGCCAGAGTTAGATCACCATTTTACTGATAATAATAAGACTGTGAATGGCAGCATAAGGAAAGAAATTTGAAAACTTGTGTTTATCCTCAGACCTTTATAACTTGCATTTGTATAACTTAAAATACCTTTTATTTAGAACATGGTAAGAAGTTATGCTGAAATTTGTTTGGTGAGGTTTTCCTATTTAAACTGCCAAACTTCTCAGCTGTCAAATTGCATCAGAGATCTTTGAGAAGAATAAAATTTTACAGAGAACTTACTTAACTGGCAGCCTAGAGCCAATCCTCAGGGTCCTCCATGGTCATCGAGGGCAGGGGCATTGGGGTAATTTGTCTTCTGTTAGCACAAGGCCTGCAATGCTTTAGAAGATCCTGTGGGTTAGGAAATCTGTAGGCAGCCAAGCCTACCTTGGCCCAAGCAGCTAGGCAGTTGATTCCAGTGATTCTCTCCACTGTCTGGAGATCTTCAGGAGTCTAGATGAAAGGCAGCTTTCCCGGTGGTTAGAGCTTTCACTTAACGAAGCGAATGAGGGATGGACATTGTTCTATTCCCATCTGCCTTCTGTCTTCTTTGGAGGAAATAGAGTCCTACTTCAGGGAGCCAGCCTGACTCTCTGGTATGAAGTTTTTAATAATTAAACATTTAAATGTCATATTTCCCAGATCTCTGATCAGTTGAGGGCTGTTTATAGGGTATAGATAAGTTATGACTACAGCATAGGATTTGCCTGGAGAGCTGGATCCAAGCTTGACCATACTGGTTTTTAACCTAACAGGTGAGATTTATACTTGTGAAGGACAAGAAGAAAAAACTGTTTGCAATTGAAACTTACAATAGTGGAGAACAGCTTAAAGCAGGGTTGGGTCACATATACAGTATATTGTAAGAGATTAAAAGTATGTAATTTAAAATATATGAGACTTACTGCTTTCTTAGTCTAGAATGAGATACAATGAACAGAGCTCTGTGTGTAATGGGTGCCTCTGCAGGCCCTGCAAGGTGAACCATCATGAAGACACAACCTTTTGTAACAGAGCATAATACTAATTTTTAAAAGCTTAAAGCAGGTCGTGTGGTGGAACCATTGCAAGCGTACTTTGGCTGGGGGCAGAACCTCACGAGCCTGTGGCTCCTCCCTTTCTTAAGCTCAGACAAAATGGCATCAGCCGTGGTTGCCCATGTGGTGTAACTATTCACATTTAACCATCCACTGGTACAAGTTAGAAATGTATATAGTTTGTCAGTCTGTTTCCCACAGGTGAGACAGAAAAATAAATGACTGGCTCAGGCCGTTATCCATTCATCCACAAGATAACGGGTCCAAGAAAGGGCAGTCGCCCAAGAGGCACTAGGCCAAGAGGGGAACCGAATCCCAAAAAGGATCCGTAGATCCGAGGAGCCCTGGGCCCAGAAAATGAATGCAGTGCTCAGTGAGTGCAGAGCTAGAGCAAAGCCTGAGAACCTTGCTCCTGGGAAGTGACAGAGGTGATTGTCAGGGAAAGCTGAGCAGGAGAAGAAAATCTTACCAACTGTCCCAGGGAGATGGAGAGCTGGGAAGGGGGCTGGCAGCAGGTCCAGGATGCCCCTGTGCCTTGGACCACATGCCCATGATGCAGCAGTGGTACAAACAGGGCTCCATGAATGGAAGATATATATATGTATGTATATATATATATATATATATATAGAGAGAGAGAGAGAGAGAGAGAGAGAGATTCCTCTGCAAACAGCTTAGCCATGGTGGGAGGCATAGGGGGAAGGGCACCAGAGGACAGAGTTTAGCAGTGCTGGGATTGGCCTCCAGAAGCAAAAGGCACACAGACAAACCCAGAGAAAGGAGGCTGCATTCCCGACTAACAATCGCTGGCCAAATGCATGCTGAACATAGGCAGCTATGTAGCTTTTATCTGAGGGGGGAGGTGCAGTTTCCATGAGTGAGACAAGAAGAATGCCCAGAGTCTGAACTCCAGCGTCCCAGAGGTTCATTCAGCATGGACCACAGTTCAGGCTGGCCTTGGGTTGTCACTTACATGGTCCAGAGGATGGGTAGACATAAACTGAACCCCTACATGACCACATTGAGTTGGGGACCCTAGTGAGGCATTTTAAGCTCAACAGGCAAGTGGTTGATCATTACTGGGTCTTTTTACACAGGGGAACCACCTCAGAGTGATTGCACACTCATGGAGGCGTGACCTGTGTGGGAGGAAGCTACCATTCCATGTTAGGTGTAGAGTTTCAGTGATTTTGAATTGGAAAAGCGACCGTATATGAGGGTTAAAGGTTATAGGATCCCTAGCAGTCCTCAGCTGCAAGGGAGAGCCATCTGAGCCATGGAACCAATGGAAGGTTCATAGTGGAGAAACCCTGGCAGGTCCCCTGGCAGGTGGGAGAGAGACAGATATGCCATGTGGAGAGAGTTTGAGTATAGAGTTCATTTAGTAGGCATTGGGAAGGGTATAAGTGTAAAGAGTTATGGAGGGGGAAGAAAAAGAGAGAGACGGGGAAAGAGTAGGCATACAGAGAAAGAGAAGAAAGAGGAAGGAGGAAGAAAAAGGGAAAAGCTGCCTCTTCAGAAGAATAGTCAGAAAGAGAGAAGAGAAAAGAGGAGGGGAGGGGAGGGGAGGAGAGGAGAGGAGAGGAGAGGAGAGGAGAGGAGACACCAGATCAGCAGGGGAGATTGGGGATGGGTGGTATTTCTCTCTCTCTCTCTCTCTCTCTCTCTCTCTCTCTCTCTCTCTCTCTCTCTCTCTCTCTCTCTCTCTCTCGACAAGGTTCTCTGTAGCTTTGGTGCCTGTCTGGGAACTAGCTCTTGTAGACCAGGTTGGCCTCAAACTCCCAGAGATTCACCTGCCTCTGCCTCCTGAGTGCTGGTATTAAAGGCATGCACCACCACCACCTGGCAATTATAACACTGAGACTTATTATTAATTATAAAAGCTTGGCCTTTAGCTTAGGTTAGTCCCTCCTAAAAGTTAATTAACCTGATTTTATTAGTCTACATTTTGCAACATGGTTTTTCCCTTTCCTTCATTCTATGTGTCCAACTTTCTCTGAGTAATGCTGGAGTCTCTGTTATGCCTAGATTCATAACCCTGAGTTCCTCCCTCTCCAGAAAGTCCCACCCAACATCACCTGCCTTGCTAATGGCTGTTCAGATTTTTATTAAACCAGTCACAACCACACAATGTCACACAGTGTACATGAATATTTCACAACAACATAAGTATTTAAGTGCTGATACACCAAACACATTCCATGAGGTAGATGCCTAAGAGTGAACACAGAAGAATGAGAGTAGGAACTGAGATTGAGGTAGAAAAATAAATGAATAATAATTCACTGATGGAAGCCCTGTCTGGCAGAGAACAAGGGCCATGTGCACAGGATTCTGCACAAGAGTCATCTTATGAATTTCTGATGATGGAAACAGATGTTTGCCAGTTTCTTCTCAGCATGAACTAAAGAAATGGACCTAATTTCTTGTTTTTCATGAGTTTTTCTATGAAGCTCAGGCTGAACTAAAGCTCACTGTCTTACTGCCTCAGCCTCCAGGCTGCTGGGATTATAATGTGAACCAGCAATGAGTGTATGTGTGTGCATGTAGACTATGTGTGTGTTCATATGCACATGCAGGTACATGTGTATACAAGAGCAGTGGGGCAGAAGTTGACTTCAGGTGTCTTCCTTGATTGATCTTCACCTTAGATTCTGGGAGAGTCTCTCATTGAATCTTGCACTCACCAACTGGCTGGACCGATTGGCCATTGTGATCCTGGCATCTACATATCTCTGCAACTGTTTTCCCCAAGGTTATAGCTGAATGAGACCACACTTGGACATTCTTAACTTTAAAACTGATGATTATAATTTTAGTATTGAAACAAGCTCTATCTTTGTTACCCTGCCATCCTGCAACTTGCTATGTAGATCAGGTTGCCCTCAAACTAGAAGAGATCTACCTGCCTCTGCCTCCTGAGTTCTGGGATTAAAGGTTTGTGCTACCATGAACAGTTTGAATTTTTAATGTATCTTTAGATTTATTTCCTTTATTTCTTATCTGTATGAGTGTTTGCCTGCATGTATATCTGTGTACCATGTATGTGCCTGGTACCAATGGAGTCCAGAAGAAGGCATCATAGCCCCAGGATCTGGTATCCAGATGGTTGTGAGTCACAATGTGGGTGCTGGGAACTGAACCTGGGTTTTCTGGAAGAACAACAAGGGCTCT
This sequence comes from Arvicola amphibius, assembly GCF_903992535.2. NCBI lineage: Eukaryota > Metazoa > Chordata > Mammalia > Rodentia > Cricetidae > Arvicola > Arvicola amphibius. Next base: position 92,076,737 of record NC_052050.1, read on the forward strand.
CAACTGCTGAACTCTCTCTCTGTCTTCCACACTTGGCTTTTTGTTGTTGTTGTTGTTTGTTCGTTTGTATGTTTTTCTAGATAGATTTTCTGTGTGTAGTCCTGACTGTTCTAGAACTTGTTCTGAGGACCTGGTTGATCTTGAACTCACAGATTCGCCTGCTTCAATCTCACAAGTGCTGGGATCAAAGGTGTGTGACACAACCACCCAGCCACACTTGGCTTTGAATGTGAGGACTGAGGATATGAACTTGTGCTTGCACGGCCGGCACTTCCCAGATGAACCACGTCCCCAGCCCTGTAGACCTTCATGTAATAACTCTGTCCCTAGCCATCTGCTTTTAGACAAATTACATAAAATGCCCCAATTTGGTTCCTCTTCTGTACGAAAGCCCAAATGATGCTTCTTGGTGATGTGTGATTGGGATCACGCTTGCCAGCTTCTGAGCACATGATTTATAGCAGAAGCTAGCAGATATTGCTGAGGATTCTGCGATGCTGCGGTCTGCCCACAGGACAATGCTCCCACTGGGCAGAGGTCAGGCTAATCCTGCTTAGGCTATAATCCTCCACTGTACATCTTAGTATTTGTATCCCCATAGTGCTGAGGATTGTGCCCAAGACCTCCCAAGGCAGGGCCAGTCTGTGTCACTGACCTGCATCCTCGGCCCAGTGTCCATTTCTTGAAGGAATGAGGTTTCTCAACTGTGTGTGAAGTGATTCAATTTTTATAACATCTCATGACCTAGCCATGTTCCCAGTTATGTCCCACACAGTTCTGTAGTGGAATAAATTATTGCCTTCAGTATATTTGGGGAAGTTTCCTGGCCCTGACTGAAATCTCAAGAGTGCATCACGGAGAGGAAGACTTGCTGGTGCTTAGTAAGAAAAGCCTTAATTCTTAATACCAGCTAAGACATGCAAATATTTTATGTTTTATCTACTTCTCTGTCAGTGGGGTAGGACATCAGCCTCCCATGGCCATATAAAGTACTTTTAAGACATAGAACAAAAGAAAGACAAACTAATTCTAGGAAAACATTATTTATGGAACAGAGCTATTCTTCTAATTGGTTCTCTGTGTTTGGAGAGAAAGGTCAGACAAGGACTAATTTGGTTCTTCGGGGACCTCTTTCCTGTGTTCTGGCCACACAGGCCCTATGTGCTAATTGCTCAGGGTGGGGGTGGTATGGATGAGAAGGGACTGAGGCTCCCTGTCTCTTGGGTCCCTCAGTGTCAGCCCCATGAGTCAGGCCTCTGGGTGGCAGACCCAGGCCGCTCAGAAGGTCAGCACCAATGTCAGGTTAAAAGCCAAGGGCTCGGCATAGGAGCACAGTGGACATCTCACAGTGCTCTGGACTCACACGCTGTCCTCTGCATCCGCTGAACACCAGGCAGAAAGATGAAGGATCTGGAAGCCACAGGTATAGTTCCGCAGACAACCCCTCAGCGTTCATTATTGGAGAATCCAGAGTATAAGAGAGGAGAGGAGAGACAAAAGGGGAGGGGACGGAGTTCGGGGAAACTGGAAGGAGAGAGAGCAGGAGTGACAAAGGCTTTTAAATATGCTGTGTTGTTTCCTTTAGGAGAAAGGCTAGCGGTATAGAGCTGCATCACCTCTGCCAACTAGGAGGAGAGACAGGAAAGAACATATTTGAGCTGAAAAGGGAAATTTTAACTGGTCTCTGTTCAAAACCCTTTAGCAAAACTCATCTATAAAAAACTGGGAAAGAAAATAGAATATAATAGCAATTAAAAAAAAAAACAAGCCAGGCATTGGTGGTACATGCCTTTAATCCCAGCACTTGGGATAGATGAAAGGCAGTAGGATCTCTGTGAGTTCAAGGCCAACCTGGTGTACAGACAGGGTCCCAGCAAAACAGAGAAACCTGTGTCAAAAATACAAAATAAAACAAACAAATAAACAAATAACAGAAAAAGAAAAACAGACACAGGTAACCAAAGTCCTTTTCTGATTGTTAAACCCGGCCCTAGATTTAGAGTACTCTGGCAGCAAAGATTGAAAGGCAGGGGACAGCACCTCCTGGAAGGCCTGCAGCTGAGCAAAGAGAATTTCTGCTGTGTCAGCAAGTGGAATCTCAGAATCACACCTGCTCCTAATTCTCAGTCTGTTGTTGTGATAAAGCAGGGGGGCACTCCTCAGCAATCTTGGGTCTTTAAAACCCCGTTATAATAGTGAAGCCTTTCACAGGACAAAGAGCAAACAAAACCCTCCATTAGCACCCAACAAACCACAGCATCAGGCTTCCCTTCCAGGACTGTTCTTCCTACTCTCTCTTCTCTAGAAAGTACATTCTCCCTATCCCTTCCAAATGGCAAATCAGGCATGACCCTCTGAAGAAGGAAGTGCTAAAGCAGCACACAGCAGACAGGGTCAGGGAACAATCCTCATGCCTGTTTCTCTTTGGGACAGCTCTGCAAACTGCAGTTTAACTTGGGGACCTGTTCCTGCAAAGGTAGGGTTAGCTGCCGCCTACATCCTGAGTTTGCAGTGTTGAATGTTCCTAGAAAAAGAGACAGGAGGTGGGAAAGACCCATCGTTTAAAAGGGAAGTTAGTGAATGTCACAGAGGATGCTCTTCGTGGCTGCAGCTGAGGACGAATCCTATCAGGACCCCAAGGACCGACCAATACTGCTGCCTGAACACTAACACAGACAATCCTCTTAACCACTGAACCATCTCTTTAGCCCCAAATTTTGCTTGCTTACTTACTTTCATATTGGGGGAACACATTCTACTGTGGGCTGCGTTAAGTCAGAGGACAGCTTGCAGGTGTAGATTCTTTCTACCCTGTGGGTCCTAGGGATCAACTCAAGGTATCGGGGTTGGCAGCAAGCCCCTCTACCCACTGAGCAATCTTGTTAACACCAAGGATTTTATCCACAGTAGAATAAATTTTAACGGAGCTGATAAGTATTGGATTCTTGGTTGCTGGGTTCCTCCGCCAAAGTCATAAGCCAAATCAAACCAAATTAATTAATCCAGATTTAATAAACAGTGCAGAATGAAGCAACTCACGGGTGACTCTCAGGAAAGCAGCAGAGACAGCAAGAGAGTATGTAGGAGATCTATGGGTGGGGTCTTGGGCAGTTCCAGGGGAGGAGCTCCCAGATGCTTGTCTTTCTCAGGGGGCAGGCTCTGGAATGGGAGGAGGGGCTGGGTGCAGCATCCCAACAGGGCTTCATTTATTTTCCCCTCAAGATACTGACATCTTGATAGTCAGTAACTGTAATAAGAGGTTCTGGAAAATAAAATAATACTACGGAATAGTATATAATTTCGACTTTTGGGCAGAATCACAAGGGATTTGAGCCACATTGTTCAATTTTTCTGATTTATAACTTTCCTTTCCTGATTTGTTTGCATCAGTATAGAATGTGGGGCTCCAGAGATTGGTGCTTCCCATACAGTGTTAGCAAGGATACACTTAATTCTCATTATAAATTGAATTCTTTTGCTTTTGTGATATTTGTTGTTAATCTCTCCAAAAAATACTGCAAACTCTTTGTCAGTGTTCATTTTCTGCCCAGAAAGAGGAAATTTCTTCATTATTAAGGACACTGCCAGCTCAGCTGGGTCTATTCCTGCTGATTGGTAAAGTCTCAGGTTTTTTTAATAAACTCAGAAATGTTCTTCTACATAGGTCTTTAATTTTTTACTTTGTTTTTGTGGTAAAAGTATTCATTCTAAGATATTATCTTCTTTCTGCATTAAAATTCCCATAGGGAAATGTGTAGATGGTAAAATGACCAGAACACAATCTAGTTCTGGATCCATTTGTGCATCCTGTAACTTCTTTTCTACCAAAATCAATTCTCCCTCAGCCTCATCTGATGATATTCTTGTACTATATAAGTACTTGTCACCTTGTAAGGATCGAAATAACTTAACTCTTGAGTGTCAATCCAATTGTATGCTGTAGCCAGTTATGGTTCCCAGCAATTTTAGAAAGTCTATCAGAGCCCACAATTGATCTCTGCTGGTTTGTACCTTTTGGGGTTAATTTTTTGTAAACCTATTTTATATCCTAGGTAATTAATACAATCCCATCTGGTGTATTTTTTCAGAAGCAACTAATATCCCCCCAAAAGGCCAAATGTTCTTTACTTCTGCAAAGATTTTCTCTAAGTATCTACATTTTTTTTTTTTTTTTTTTTTTTTTGGTTTTTTTTCGAGACAGGGTTTCTCTGTGGCTTTGGAGCCTGTCCTGGAACTAGCTCTTGTAGACCAGGCTGGTCTCGAACTCACAGAGATCCGCCTGCCTCTGCCTCCCGAGTGCTGGGATTAAAGGCGTGCGCCACCACCGCCCGGCTAAGTATCTACATTTCAATCAGCTGATAAGATATTGTCCAAGTAATGGTCAATTATAGATTGGGGAAACTGTACATGAATTATTTCCAACAATGTCATACAAAATATTGGCACAGGGTAGACTGTTTAACATTTCTTGTGGGAGGATCTTCCACTGATATCTCTTAAAGGACTGAGAATCATAAGTAGGCACAATGAGGGCAATTTTTTCTCAGTCCTTTTCCTGTAAAGGTACAGTGAAGAAACAGTCTTTTAAATTAATAACCATAATAGACCATCCTTTAGATAATAGAGAACGCATGGGAATTCCAGGCTGCAGAGACCATTGGCTAAATTATTTTATTTATGGATCTCAAATTTGTTAACATTCTTCAATTTCCAGATTTCTTTTTAAACCAAATATATGAGAAGGCCAAGAATTGGTCAATTCTTCAATAAATTGAGCATTCAGCTATTCCTGTACCAGGTGTTCTAAGGCCTGTAATTTTTCTGATGTCGAAGGCCACTGATCCACCAGAAAGATTTGTCACTTGACCATTATTAAAGTGGAGCTGTTGGTACCTTTGAAAGGTCAGCAGCTGTTGTCCTCTGCTCTTCTACATGAATGGTTGGGGACTGTTCTTAATAAACCTGTAATATTTTCCCCAGAGATATGTTAGTTTATGGTTTGCTTCTGGGATTGGAGGAATGTTAATCTGGGTATTCCACTGATGTAACAAATCACATCTGCATAAATTCATTGCAATATTAGACACATATGGCTTTAATTTTCCTCTCTGTCCTGCTGGCTCTATACATTCAACACATCTTGCACTTTGTTTTCCCTGAGATAAAGTTGCAATCCCTAAAAGCTGAACATTTACCTCCTGAAGAGGCCAATTTGGATGCAAAGATTCTGTTACATTTATTGTTACTCTGGGTCTATAAGACCTTTAATAACAATGTCATTTCTGCCGGGCGGTGGTGGTGCACGCCTTTAATCCCAGCACTCGGGAGGCAGAGGCAGGCGGATCTCTGTGAGTTCAAGACCAGCCTGGTCTACAAGAGCTAGCTCCAGGACAGGCTCTAAAGCTGCAGAGAAACCCTGTCTCGAAAAACCAAAAAAAAAAAAAAACAATGTAATTTCCGCATATTTTTAGTTTTGGTCTATGATCATTTATTTAAGTTTGCCAAAATATTTACATTATGGTTTCTCCTGAAATATTTTTTATCTTCTAAAGCTGTGCTATCATACAGAGCAGTATGATTATTTTTACAGTAATATTAGATCCATTAATTGCTCTGAGGAGGAGTTTCCCCCATGATGACAGAAAATGACCAACATAGACACAGAAGCGTGTGAGAACCCCCCGCCAAGGCAATTCCCAATGACAAAGAGCTAAGGTGTCTCTGTTCCTTGTTATTCTGCATTCATTTTGTTTGGATTAGAAGAAATGTTGTTTCTGGGAATACCCTGTCTACAATTCCTTTTAGATGACCTTGTTGCCCACAATTAAAACACTTTGATTTTGATTTTTCTTCAAGCCTGTGGACGCCACCCTTCCTATCCATGCATCATCGTTGTTATGAGATTGAATGTTGACTATATATATCTCAGATCCATTCGTCCATGGGTGCTGATCTTGCCTTTAATGGTCCAGTTACCCTTTTGTATTGTGAATTAGCACTTTCAAAAGCCACAGATTCGGTTGTATTTCTCTAGCTTCTAAATTTGGTATCATTCTATTTACATATGAAGTCAATCTTTCAAAAAAAGAAAGAAAAAAGAATGAAAGAAAGAAAGAAAGGGAAAGAAGGAAAGAAAAAAAAAGAGAGAGAGAGAGAGAGAGAGAGAGAGAAAGAAAGAAAGAAAGAAAGAAAGAAAGAAAGAAAGAAAGAAAGAAAGAAAGAAAAAATTAGTGAAGGTTTCTTTTGGGCCCCTATTTCACTTTATTAAATGACTCAATTCTGTCATAAGCATTCAAAGCTGTTGAATGAAATAGAGCTAAGGTATGATCATCATATAAAGACTGACTTTGTACATCAGCATAATTTCCCTCTCCAAGAAGTCAGTCATGGGAAATGTCAATACCTCTGGTCCTGCTTTGTTGTTGAATGGTCCTAGGCTCATCTTTCCACCAGGCCTTCCACTGCAGTTGAGGACCAGGTTCTAATACTGCTGTACCCAAGTCTTTCCAGTCTTGTGGAACAATTCAGTTACTAGTTGACCATGAATTTCACATTTGCTTCACAAATACAAATTTGTACCATATGAGATTATTACTTCCTTAAGTCTCTTGAAATCTAACATTTCCACAGAAATCCAGTCAGTTCTGACACAGTCTGGGGATGCATGTCCATCGGGAATTGTTCCCATAAGGTGAATGAATAAATTAAGGTTAGTTGCTTGACAAACTTGAGCTGTTCCTTTAATTGTAAAATTGTAATGAAGGAGTTGGTTGTCAGTTAAATTCCTCTGCCTTTGTCTGAATATCTCTATTATCTGTTCTAGTTAAGTTTTTCTAGGCTTGTAACTTATCAGTCAAAATGGCGATATATTCTCTAGTAGCCTCTATAGTAAGTTCTAGAGTAAGACCTATTTCTTCGTACTCACATCAAATGACTTGGCTTTCATATCAACCAATATTTTAGGAATAAAACAAGAATTACAAAACCAATAATGTTTATAACTGATGGTATGTTCACATAAGTGCAGTTGGCCGAAGAGGATGTCAGAACCCTGGAGCTGCTGTGGGATGAGAGCACTGAGAACCTAACCTGGGTCATCTACAAGAGCAGTAATGCTCCTAACTGCTGGGCCATCTTTCCAGCCTGAGAAACAAAATTATCATAAATATCTGGGAAGATTGTCCAAATTCAGAGTGTGTTTTGCCCTGCTCAGAGCACAGGAAGCTTTACTGCAGGAACTGTGTTGTGAGAATGTCTGTATCTCATTCTACCTTGCCAGCTCCCTCTGTCTGCCACCCACTACTCTGGACACTGAGCCCTACCCATTGTCCGTCTTCACAAGACAGTAGTCCTTCATCTCTGCGCTAGGTCCCACTCATCTGACAACCAGGGGTCGCTGAAAGCTTGGGTCTGGAAAGGCTGGATGGCTCCTTAACTGTGGAGCCTGAAGAACATTCTGGATGCATATACAGCAGTAGCTGACTCTCCCTTCCTTCTCCCCAGCAGTTTTCTAGAGCAGCTTCCAGTGCCTGAAGCAGCCAGAGATGGGGGTGGACAGCAACAGCTCTGGGAGTTTCATTCTGATGGGTTTATATGAGCATCCCCAGCTGGAGAGAGTCTTTTCTGTAGCCATCTTCTTCTCCTACTTGTTGACCCTGGTTGGGAATTCAACCATCATCCTGCTTTCCCGTCTTGACGCCCGGCTCCACACACCCATGTACTTCTTCCTCAGCAACCTCTCTTCCCTGGACCTGGCCTTTACAACCAGTTCAGTCCCCCAAATGCTGAAAAATCTATGGGGGCCAGACAAGACCATCAGCTATGGTGGATGTGTAACTCAACTCTATGTTTTCCTTTGGCTGGGGGCCACAGAAGGCATACTGCTTGTCATGATGGCAATTGACCGATATGTGGCAGTTTGCTGGCCCCTGCACTACATGACTATCATGAATCCACGTCTCTGCTGGCTGCTGGCTGCTATCAGCTGGCTGGGTGGCTTAGGCAACTCAGTCATTCAGTCAACTTTCACTCTGCAGCTCCCATTTTGTGGACACAGGAAGATAGACCACTTCCTGTGTGAGGTGCCTGCCATGATTAAATTGGCCTGTGGAGACACAAGTCTCAATGAGGCTGTGCTCAATGGTGTCTGTACTTTCTTCACTGTCGTCCCTCTGAGCGTCATCCTGACCTCCTACTGCTTCATTGCTCAGGCAGTGATGAAGATCCGCTCTGTGGAGGGACGACGGAAGGCCTTCAATACTTGCCTCTCTCACTTGGTAGTGGTGTTTGTCTTCTATGACTCAGCTATCTATGGGTATCTGCTTCCACCTAAGAGCAATAATCAGGATCAAGGGAAATTCATTTCTCTCTTCTACTGTGTGGTTGCACCCATGTTGAATCCCCTCATCTATACTCTGAGGAACAAAGAAGTGAAGGGGGCACTGGGAAGGTTGCTGGGGAAAGGAAGAGAAGCCAGATGAGGAGAGAGTCATCTTCATTCCATACTGCCTCTTTTTCCTGCATTCTCTTCCTTATTTGAAGCTTTATCTCAGTGAAGTCAAGGCATGTTCCTGACAGCTCTACACATTTGAAAGATGGTTATTCTCATTGACACATTCTGTGTTCATTTAGCACAGACAACAGGGTACATATGGAAAAGGTTATTGACCTAGCACAGACCTGTTTCACTGTTACTGCCTTTAATATTTATGTTACTGAATTTTTTACATTCTAAGGAAAAAAGCATGAAGTTTCTTGGATAATTTTACTATAATCCCATGAATTCAGATCCTGCATTATCAACTTCAGTTGAAAACAGAATTCATCTTCATATCTTAGCCATCCATCATCTTGGTCCAATTGTCTGTCTAGTCTCAAACTACAGGCTAACTGTTCTTCTTCTCCATTCTGTCACCTGATTAACCCCTTCTGTATGTGCACATCCAAATTTGCCTTCTACCTAAGGTAATAATTAATGAGAAAACTTCGGCAAGGCCCCCTGCCTTTCGATGCTAGCCCCACATGCCTTGATTTGGCTTCATTTAAATCAGTCCAGCTAACAGCCAGAGCCATCAGGTTTGCTACGCATCTGCTCAGTGGATGATGGAAGATGCTATGATTCCTCACGCAAGGTTAGATCCCGAGGGTAATCCATCCAGAATTCATGTCGTCTGCTTCGAGATGTTGAGTCTTCTAGCACCACAGTTCCAGGAACCCAGCATTGGTTTAGGACAAAACTTATCTCGAGGAACTCGGGTATTGGAATCATAACACCCACATGGAGCATCCATAGTTAGTCTACAGGCCCATAGTATCTGGCAGACTTTTCCACAAAGCAGGAAATTTGAAAATTGTAGTTATAGCACCCACTTGGCATCTGACAACTGTCTATAACTCCAAGATCTAACACCGTGACACAGACGTACAATGCAGGCAAAACGCCAAAGCACATAAAAAATAAATATATATTATAAAAATTATATATTTTCCCGAGTGCATATTGTAGTAGGACTTTCTTGTTAGACTTTCTCTTGGGGACCTCCTGCTACCAAATAATAACACTGAGACTTATTATTAATTATGAAAGCTTGGCCTTTAGTGTATACTTGTTCCCAACTAGCTCTTATAACTCAATCAACCTATTTCTATTAGTCTATGTTTTGCCATATAGTTTTTTTTTTGTTTTTTCGAGACAGGGTTTCCCTGTAGTTTCTAGAGCCTGTCCTGGAACTAGCTCTTGTAGACCAGGCTGGCCTCAAACTCAGAGATCCACCTGCCTCTGCCTCCCGAGTGCTGGGATTAAAGGCGTGCACCACCACCGCCCGGCCAGCCATATAGCTTTTTAATTGTCCTCCATTCTGTGTGTCCAACTCCTTCTGTGTCTTGCTGGTGACTCTCTTGTGCCTAGATTCATTCCGAGTTCCTCTCTCTCCCAGAAGTCCCACCTAACCTCACCTGCCTAGCTATTGGCCATTCAGCTAGGTAATTCTTTATTATCTTTTTTGATTTTTCAAGACAGGGTTTCTCTGTGTAACGGTCCATGCTGTCCTGGAACTTGCTTTCTAGACCAAGTGGCCTCAAAAACACAGAGATCTGCTTGCCTTTGCCTCCCAAATTCTGGGATTAAAGGCAGGTGCCACCACTGCCCAATCCTTAGCTTTTTATTAAACCAATCACAGCCACACAAGTACACACAGTGTAAATGAATATCCCACAAATAATATGTATTTAAATGCTAATACACTAACACTCCATGGAATAGATGCCTAAGAGTGAACACCGAAGATTGAGAGTAGGAACTGAGACTGAGGTTGACAAAGGAAATGATAATAGTTCACGGATGAAAGCCCTGTCTGACAGAGAACAAGGGCCATGTGCACAGGATTCTGCACAAGAGTCATCTTATGAATTCCTGATGATGGAAACAGATGTTTGCCAGTTTCTTCTCACTGTGGACTAAAGAAATGGTCCTAATTTCTTGTTTTTCATGAGTCTTTCTATGAAGCCCAGGCTGCACTAAAGCTCACATTCTTCCTGCCTCAGCCTCCTGGGTGCAAAGAGTACAAAGTGAACCAGCAATGAGTGTATGTGTGTGCATGTAGACTATGTGTGTGCTCATATGCACATGCAGGTACATGTGTATGCAAGAGCAGTGGGGCAGAAGTTGACTTCAGGTGTCTTCCTTGATTGATCTTCACCTTAGATTCTGGGAGAGTCTCTCATTGAATCTGGCACTCACCAACTGGCCAAGGTTATAGCTGAATGAGACCACACTTGGGTATTCTTAACATTAAAACTGATTATTATAATTTTAGTTTTGAGACAAGCTCTATCTTTGTTGTCCTGGCCATCCTGGAACTTGCTATGTAAACCAGGTTGCCCTCAAACTAGAAGAGATCTACCTGCCTCTGCCTCCTGAGTGTTACCATGCACAGCTTGAATTTTTAATGTATCTTTAGATTTATTTCCTTTATTTCTTATCTGTATGAGTGTTGCCTGCATGTATATCTGTGTACCATGTGTGTGCCTGGTACCCATGGAGTCCAGAAGAAGGCATCATAGCCCCAGGATCTGGTATCCAGATGGTCGTGAGTCACAACGTGGGTGCTGGGAACTGAACCTGGGTTTTCTGGAAGAACAACAAGGGCTCTCAACTGCTGAACTCTCTCTCCGTCTTCCACACTTGGGCTTTTTGTTGTTGTTGTTGTTTGTTCGTTTGTATGTTTTTCTAGATAGATTTTCTGTGTTAGCCTTGGCTGTTCTAGAACTTGCTTTGTGGACCAGGTTGATCTTGAACTCACAGAGATCTGTCTGCCTCTATCTCACAAGTGCTGGGATCAAAGGTGTGTGACACAACCACCCAACCACACTTGGCTTTGAATGTGAGGACTGAGGATATGAACTTGTGCTTGCACGGCCGGCACTTCCCAGATGAACCACGTCCCCAGCCCTGTAGACCTTCATGTAATAACTCTGTCCCTAACCATCTGCCTTTAGACGAATTACATAAAATGCCCCAATTTGGTTCCTCTTCTGTACGAAAGCCCAAATGATGCTTCTTGGTGATGTGTGATTGGGATCACGCTTGCCAGCTACTGAGCACATGATTTATAGCAGAAGCTAGCAGATATTGCTGAGGATTTTGCGATGCTGCGGTCTGCCCACAGGACAATGCTCCCACTGGGCAGGGGTCAGGCTAATCCTGCTTAGGCTATAATCCTCCACTGTACATCTTAGTATTTGTATCCCCGTAGTGCTGAGGATTGTGCCCAAGACCTCCCAAGGCAGGGCCAGTCTGTGTCACTGACCTGCATCCTCGGCCCAGTGTCCATTTCTTGAAGGAATGAGGTTTCTCAACTGTGTGTGAAGTGATTCAATTTTTATAACATCTCATGACCTAGCCATGTTCCCAGTTAACGTCCCACATGGTTCTGTAGTTGAATGTTTCTGCAGTGGTGGTAATAAATTATTCCTTTTCCATGGCACAGTATATGTGTGGAAGTTTCCTAGCCCTGACCAAAATCTCAAAAGTGTATCACAGAGAGGAAGACTTGTTAGTGCCTAGTAAGAAAAGCCTTCATCGGACTGAAGTGACTTAATACCTGCGAAGACATGGAATTACTTCATGCTTTATCTGTTTCTCTGTCAGTGGGGGTAAGACATCGTCCTCCCTTTACCATACAAAGTACTTTTAAGACATAGAACAAAAGAAAGAAAAACTAACTATGTAATCAGTAATTATTTATGGGACACAGTTATTCTTCTTTGGAGCTCAATAAGTTCTCTGTGTTTGGGACAGAGTTCAGACAAAAGACTAATTTGGTTCTTTGGGGACCTCTTTCCTGTGTTCTGGCCACACAGGCCCTATGTGCTAATTGCCCAGGGTGGGGGTGGTATGGATGAGAAGGGACTGAGGCTCCCTGTCTCTTGGGTCCCTCAGTGTCAGCCCCATGAGTCAGGCCTCTGGGTGGCAGACCCAGGCCGCTCAGAAGGTCAGCACCAGTGTCAGGTTAAAAGCCAAGGGCTCGGCATAGGAGCACAGTGGACAGCTCACAGTGCTCTGGACTCACACACTGTCCTCTGCATCCGCTGAGCACCAGGCAGAAGGATGAAGGATCTGGAAGCCACAGGTATAGTTCCGCAGACAACCCCTCAGCGTTCATTATTGGAGAATCCAGAGTATAAGAGAGGAGAGGAGAGACAAAAGGGGAGGGGACGGAGTTCGGGGAAACTGGAAGGAGAGAGAGCAGGAGTGACAAAGGCTTTTAAATATGCTGTGTTGTTTCCTTTAGGAGAAAGGCTAGCGGTATAGAGCTGCATCACCTCTGCCAACTAGGAGGAGAGACATAAAAGAATATATTTCAGCTGATAAGGAAAATATTAACTCGGCACTGTTCAAAACTCTTTAGCAAAACTCATCTATAGACAACTGGGAAAGAAATGAAAAATAATAGATATAAAAAAGCAAAACAAGCCAGGTGGTGGTGGTGCACGCCTTTAATCCCAGCACTTGTGATGGATGCCTAGGAAGGAGGATCTCTGTTAGTTAGAGGCCAACCTGCTCTACAGAGCGAGTTCCAAGACAGGATCCAAGCAAAACAGAGAAACCTGTGTCAAAAATACAAAATAAAACAAACAAATAAACAAATAACAGAAAAAGAAAAACAGACACAGGTAACCAAAGTCCTTTTCTGATTGTTAAACCCGGCCCTAGATTTAGAGTACTCTGGCAGCAAAGATTGAAAGGCAGGGGACAGCACCTCCTGGAAGGCCTGCAGCTGAGCAAAGAGAATTTCTGCTGTGTCAGCAAGTGGAATCTCAGAATCACACCTGCTCCTAATTCTCAGTCTGTTGTTGTGATAAAGCAGGGGGGCACTCCTCAGCAATCTTGGGTCTTTAAAACCCCGTTATAATAGTGAAGCCTTTCACAGGACAAAGAGCAAACAAAACCCTCCATTAGCACCCAACAAACCACAGCATCAGGCTTCCCTTCCAGGACTGTTCTTCCTACTCTCTCTTCTCTAGAAAGTACATTCTCCCTATCCCTTCCAAATGGCAAATCAGGCATGACCCTCTGAAGAAGGAAGTGCTAAAGCAGCACACAGCAGACAGGGTCAGGGAACAATCCTCATGCCTGTTTCTCTTTGGGACAGCTCTGCAAACTGCAGTTTAACTTGGGGACCTGTTCCTGCAAAGGTAGGGTTAGCTGCCGCCTACATCCTGAGTTTGCAGTGTTGAATGTTCCTAGTTATCCCATGTTCTGTTGTGGACTTAGCCCTCTTACCTTAAAAACCCAGTCAGTGTTGCTTAGAACTGCCACAGGGGCTAGCTCATGGTCCCTTAAATAGGATTATTAAACTTTCTCTTTATTTTATGTCTGAGTTTTGTTTGCATGTAAGTAAGTTTATTACATGCATTCTTGGTGCCTATAGAGGCCAGAAAAGTATGTTAGATCCTCTGGAACAGAAGTAACAAATGGTTGTGAGCCGCCATGTAGGTGCTGGGAATTGAACCCAGGTCCTTTGGAAGAGCAGACTGTAATACTTTAAAAAGCAGAGTGAGAGAGAAAGATGCCATATGGCAGAGCTCACGTGGAGGGTTTGTTTATTGGGGAAAACAGAATGAAAAAGAGAGTGAGACCAACCCCTGGAAACAGGAGAGGCAGAAAGAAAAAATGAGCAGAGAGAGAGACAGAGACAGAGAGAGAGAGACAGAGACAGAGAAATAAAGACACAGAGAAGTGGAGAGAGAGACAGGAGGTGGGTAGCAAGGTCCACCTGTTAAGAGGGAATGGAGCGAATATGCACTGGAGGAGTCTTACTGGCTGCTGCTGAGCCTGTCAGGACCCCATGGGCAGGCTAGTGCAGTTGCCTGAATATTGACATTCTTGTCTTTTGTTTATCATAAAATGGTGAGGAGTTAGAGAGTAGTAGTAGTTGAGGCAAGGATGAAGACTCTGTGTTCTCGAGACTGCTTCATGCTGACCTGGGATGGTTCAACCATCTTTGGGGGACCTGGGAAAGCTGGGGGCTAGCCAAGTACAGAAATATCTGGCTATTTCACTTCACTGTACAGGTTCTGTGGGGCTGTCCAGTGCCTCTGGGACCTAGCAAGATACTGTTCGAAGTAGATTCAAGTTGACTTCCTGGAGGACACAAGAAACACATGCAGAATTAAACAAGAGTTCATTATATTATAAGAAAGGAAAACCCAGTGTGTGCTTGGCAAAACAAAGTTGCCTTCTCCCTTTGACCCACACATTGCTGCAAGCAGACAGGACATTTAGAGAGGGAGAGCAGACAGACTCAAGGTTTTGAAAAAGAAAGTGGAGAATTCATTCTCTATTCTGCGACTGTTTAGTTCAAGGAACTAGGAGGCCAGATTTATTACAAAGGAGTGGTCAGTGTGTCTCCAAAAGACATCCCAGTGGGAGCAAGGAGGGGTAGGACACATTTCCCAAGGATGAGGCAGAGCAAGATAGAGAAACATCCATAGGCCTGAGTACACTGGCATCCCTAGGACCAGGGATCCCGGATCAAACGTAGTGAGCACAGCAGTTTCGGTACATCGTCATTCAAGAAAAGGGACCATGGGCTCTGAGTCCAAAAGAGAGAGTCACCTGGTACTAGGACGTCAAGGAAAGTCAGAAAGCAAGAAAAGGACTATGCTCCAAAAAGACCATCCAGGGGAATGGACAGGGGTGGATAACCCCACCAGAGACCCAAATATTGGTATTGAATGGAAGGCAAAGCCACCAGTGAACAAGAAAGCAGATTTGTTGCAGGTGGAAGAGAGGATCAGAAAGCAATATCTAAGGGATAATTGAGCCAGATCTGACTGCAAAGGCAGATGAGTTTAGAAGCCCTTAAACCGGGCACTGAGTGCAAAAGTCGGAGGTTTTACAAAATGCCATAGTTCCCATGAGTGAGGCAGATAAGTGAGACCCAAAGGTCTGTAATTCCTAGGGTCTCAGGGATTCAGGGTCAATTTCAAGACGACACAGACGGCTTGGTGATCCATCAAACACAGAGCAGGGGCAAGGGCTCCGAGCCTGAGAGAGCCATGGTTGCCTGGTACCAGGGCTTAATATGGCCAAAAGGTAAGAAACCAAGCTGGAAATATGAGTCCTCACTCATGGGAAATGGCCAGAGGTGGAGAAGAGGGGGCTCACCAATCCTGCCAGTGTTAGATGGAGAAGGGAGGCTGTCTTATGTGGACCAGGTCCCAAGAGCCTTTCCTGGTCAGGGAACCAGTGTTACCATTTAAAAATTGGCGTGTGAGAGAAAGATGCCATGTGATAGAGTTCACGTGTAGGGTTTTATATTAGGAAAGAAGGACGGATAAAGGGGGGAGGGCAAGGGAAGACCTCTGGGGACAGGAGCAGCAGAAGAGAAGAGAAAGGCAGAGAGAAAAGGGAGAGAGACAGGCAGAGAAACAGACAGAAAGAGACAGGAGGTGGGCAAGGCCCACTTTTTAAAAGGGAAGTAGTGAATGTCACAGAGGATGCTCTCAGTGGCTGCTGCTAAGGATGTATCCTATCAGGACGGCAAGGGCAGGCCAACACAGATGCCTGAACACCAATACAGACAATCCTCTTAACCACTGAGCCATCTCTTTAGCCCCAAATTTTGCTTACTTACTTACTTATTGGGGGAACACATTCTTCTGTGTGCTGCGTAAGTCAGAGGACAGCTTGCAGGTGTAGATTCTTCTACCCTGTGGGTCCTAGGGATCAACTCAGGTATCAGGGTTGGCAGCAAGCCCGTCTACCCACTGAGCAATCTTGTTAACACCAAGGATTTTATCCACAGGAGACTAAAAGCACAAATTTTAATGGAGCTGATAAGTATTGGATTCTTGGTTGTTCTGTTCCTCCACCAAAGTCATAAGCCAAATGAAACTGAATTAATAAATCCATATTTAATAAACAGAGCAGAGTGAAGTAACTCGGGTGACTCTTAGGAAGGCAGCAGAGACAACAAGGGAATATGTGGCAGATCTATGGGTGGGGTCTTGGACAGTTCAGGGAAGAAGTTGCCAAGTGCCAGGCTTTCTCAGGGGGCAGTCTCTGGAATGGGAGGAGTGGGGCTGGGCAGAGCTTCCCAACAGGGTTTCATTTAACTTCCCCTCAAAATTAACAAACAGATAAAGGCCAGGATCATCTGTGTTTCATGTAAGCTGTTCTTAAAACTTTTATCTATTCCAACAGGGCCCTATAACCTGTGCTTCCATGTCTAAAGTATACCGTAAACTGCACATCCAGGTCTAGGATGTAGATATGTTGGGACAATGTTTGCTTAGCATGCTTGAAGTTCAGGGCTCAAGTACCAGCACTGTGTAAAACCACACATGGTGGTACGTGCGAGTGACCCCAGCATTCAGAAGGCAGAGCAAGAATTCAAGGCCATCTGTGATGATTAGAGATGTTCAGGCCAAACTGGGCTGTGTAGACCTTGCCTCAGCTGGGCATGATGCTGCATGCCCTTCGTCCCAGCACTTGGAAAACACCCTGGGCTACATAGTGAGTTCCAGGACAGCCAGGGCTACACAGAGAGACCCTGTCTCAAACACACACACACTCTCTCACACAGACACCCCCCACACACATGACAGAAAAGACTTTGTCTCAATAACAGAACAAAAATGACCCATAGTACATCCTTTTCAGACTAGTTTGCTATTACCCTCTCTAGGCTCTTCCTAATTACAAATAAGCCTGAATTAATTTAACACTGTCACATTAGAGCTAGGCATAGGACTCCGTACCTATAATCCCAGTGCTGGGAGGTAGAAGCAGAAGGACCTAGAATTCAAGGCCAGCCTTGGCTACATGATATTGTGTGGACAGTCTGTGCTACGTGAGACTATCTCAAAAACAAACAAATTTAAAAAAAAAAACACCTCCTAAATTTGGAGGAAACCAGGACACAAGGGAAAATACCCTATAAGGGGGAGGAAAGGGGCCCTGAAGAACAGTTAAGGGGTGGCGCCCTGGAGGTACACCTCCTTACTCTGAGACTTTGTCTAGCTCAGGCCAGGAACCCGGCTGATCTGGTGTTCCCTCTTGAACTTGAGCAGCTTCTCCACTCCAGCACCAGTCTTTCCTGTTCCTTTTTGTCTGTTTATCTCAAGGGTGAGACTGCTCAGGAGGAGCAGAGGAGAGACTGGAAGGAGGTATGACAGTCACACAGACTGAGAAGCTGAGCAAAGGCAGTGAACAAGGCCCATGGCTGCTCCGCCATGGGGCATGGGTGTTTCAGCTAGAGGAGGGTAGGAGAAGCCTCAGGAAGAACTTCCAAACAGAGAATCAGGATAACAAACCCTCAGGTTTCTTAGAGGAAAAGGAGAAGCCATCCTTTTCCTAATGTCAGATGTGGGTGTGAAGATGATGTGGAAGTCACCCTGACACCCTGCCATCCCTGACTTGGTAGAAAGACTCAGCTGCTCACCTCAGAAGCAGTTCTAACAACAATTCCTTCCCTGAGGCTGGAGAAATAACTCAGTGAGTAATGCACTTACCTCACAAACATGAGGACCAGAGATTAGCTCCAGAACCCTGTGAAGAAGAGCCAACATGGGGATGCACACTGGTAATTCTGGCACTGGACAAGTAGACAAGGGGGTCCCTGGTACTTGATAATTGGCAAACATAGGCTAATCAGCAAGTAAGTCCCAGGTCTCAATAAATAAGGCAAACAGTACCTGAAGAAGAATGACACCTAATGTTGTTCTCTGACTTCCAGATAAGTGCACATGCACACACAGACACACACACACACACACAGACACACACACACACACACACACACACACACACAGAGACAGACAGACAGACACACACACACCCTGCATGTGCTCACAAATTCCTCTTTGGTTCCTGGGTGGATTCTAGTACCAGGATTACCAATAATTTTTCTACATGTTGATAAAAGTTCTTTTTTATCAATTCCAGGGTCATTAGTTGAGTGGCCCCTGCCTCTTACAGTTAAAGCGGCTAAGCACACCCACGCACTTCCCTGAATAATGTCTTCTGGTTGGGCCAGTAGCTGAGGCTGCTGTGGAACAGGCACAACACAGACCAGAGGAAAGACAGGATCCCTGACTCTTGGTTTCCAGGAGGCTCAAGGATTGCTTCTGTTTTCTCTTTTCTCCATATATTTGGTAGGCAAAAATAGAGAGGGGTTTTGTTTATATTATTCAGTAATGACCATATCCTGGGACTGGAGAGTTAGCTCAGCTGTTAAAGTGTTTGTCACACAAGCATGGGGACCTGAGTTCAAGCCCCAGCACCCAAAGGAAAATCCAGCTGTGGGGGTGGGAAGAAGGGTGTGATAGCACACTTTCAGTGCAGTGTGCGGGAGTGGAGACAGGTGGATCCCTGAGGCTGAAGCCAACCAGTCTAACTTTGAAATGTAAATCTAATTAATCTTATCAATAAAAATTGGGAGTCCGATATTGGGGTAAAAACTTGAACGATTCTCTAACAGGGTGCTGCCACCAGTTGCTTCCTTCCTCTTCAGAGCCTCCATCCAAAAGGACCTAGACCCCCCCGTCTGCCCGTCTCCTCTCTAACAGACCTCGGACTTCTATGGTCAGCTAGTGGCCAGCTCTACCCTCTGACTCCAAGCAAGGTTTGTCTGTCAGAACACAAACAAAATATCACCCATTTCCCTCTTTTTGTCTGAATATAAAGGTTTTAACTAATGTGAAAAACCTATATACAATAAGTATAATAACTATAACAAATATATAGAGGCAATAATTACACCAGCAATGTCTAGTGCATTAACATTTGACAATTTCTGAGAAAATATACCATTATCTGTTAGCTGAGTGAGTTAAAGTGTTGTACCGAAATCCCATTCTGTCCTGATTTGCACTCATAACCCAAAACTATCTTCTTATGTCTTTCCACCTTAGACACTTTACACCTCTGTTGTGAGTTTGTTTTCTGAATTTGTTAACAAGAATTATTTCTTTTACAAGGAGAGTAATGTTTTTGTATGTTTGTTTTCTGTTTTTTGAATCAGGATTTCTCTGTGTTACAGCTATAGGTGTACTGGAACTAGCTAACTATGTAGACCAGGCTGGCCTCAAACATACCAAGATCCTCCTGCCTCTGCCTCCAGACTGTTGGGATTAAAGGCATGATCCACCACAGACTGGCAACAAGGAATATTATAGCTATAACTACCTAGTCTTCAACTCTATGAGTGTCCTGAGAAGGATATAAAATTACCTGAGTAAACAGGAAGTACAGAGCAAACAACTTCCAAAACCAAGAAATGGCAGAAACAACTGGCTGCCTGGGCAGTCACCCTAGATTCTTCTGTAACATTGGGTATCCATCTTCAGCCTGCAGGCCTAGAATATCTGACAGACTTTTCTATGAGGCAGGATATTTGAAGGACTGTCCAACCTTGTTTTGGCAAAGTTCAGCACTTTCTGTGTGTTCTGCTTGTCCAATTTGGACAGCATACTCTAAGTAGTTGAGGCAAGGGTAGTTTATTGCCCAGTGACTAACTTTTGCCATAAAGAATGTAAATTTATATGGAGTTTCTTCTATGCCCATCATCTTCTCTGAAGTAGATTGGTACTGCTAGGTGCAGATGTGTCTCGTCATAAAAAAACCTTATTATTAAAATGTCTTAAATGAACATGTTCCATAGATCTTTGAAGTATTTGAAGGTCACCTGTCTATTTAAAATATATCACTATTTGACCTTGAAAACATAACTAAAGTGACAAGTTTGACTGTAATAGGGGACTAACTACTAACCTTAACTTCCTTATTATCCTAAATACTTTGTAATAATAACTATCAAGGACTAGAAATATGCATTACATTGTTAAATGTCTTAAATAGGTAAAATACTTAAACAAGAGTAGAAACATATAGTATGTTCTAACAAATTAACCTTAAATTTGTATCAATATATAACATATCTTAACAGTAGAAACATATATGCAGTATAAAAAATAACCACAACTTTGTATCAATACATAAAATTCATACCATATAAAATATTTAGGACTAGTCATTTCATTTTTGGTTTAAAAGTAGATTCAATAATCTTTTATCCTATCATATCTATATCCCCCCTTTTATTTTCAGAACAAGATCCCTGAATATAATGTCTTTTGTTTAGCTTTCTTCCTGATCATTACCAATATCAACTTGTAATCAACCCCTCTAAATGAAGACAAATATCCAAGACCCATTGAATGATCAAAAACTGCCTACCCCACCTCTTGGGGAAATGGGCATCATGTTCTGAAAATTACCTCCTGTTGTCTGGGGACAATGGCATTTTAGGGGATGCTGATAAAATTGGGATAATTGTCGAGTCCTGGGAGAACTAGCTGTACTACTTGTTGTCCAGTCTCAGAGTAATTGAAAAATGCAGAGCTTATTTCAAGTCCTGGTTAGAGTAGTCCATGAGGTTGGACCATCTCAGCCAGCCACCTTGAAATTGTCCTGAGCAGTTGGTAGTCCAAAGTCAATCTTTGGATGGCATTTGTGAGCTTAGTGGCATTATCACAACCAAGGCAGAATTGTTGTTGTGGGCCCGATCCTCATTGTGGAGACTTCAAAGGTCACTGTTAGGCACGGTCATGGTTCGCTGCAGAAAACTTAAACATTTTAAATGTCATATGCAGCCACTCTTGAAGAGGTTAAAGGACAATAGTTATGTACCTTCAGAGTATAAAAACTTAATTCCTAGCTACCTGATAGAGATGCAAACCTGAAATCATGTACAGGAAGCTAGATGAAGCCTGTTTCTAGAGTGAGTACTCTATATGACCATTAATATCATAACAAAAGATATATATATATATATATATATATATATATATATATATGGGTGGCCTGTTCTAGGACAGCTAGGACATAAAGAAACCTTGTCTTGAAAGTAATAAAATACATAGATGGATAATATTTATACTTTAAGGAAAGTTTTAAAGTATCAAATAATATGAAACACTTATGAGATTAGTGGCAATAGAATAGTCCCTTTATTTTGGGGTTATTTTTTTCTGCCCCATACCAGGTGACTATTCTGACATGAGACAGAGAATTTAGATTTTCCTTTAACAAGCATGCTTGGGTTTATAGAAGAGAGAGCCATTCTCCAACTCTAAAACCAGCTTTAATTTTGAATTTAACTGGGGCTACAAAAAGACCATTTGTATTATATGTAGAGAACAGCAGGAACAAACATTTTGGAAAGATTTATCAGAAATGTGATATACCAATAGGCCAATAATCTTTTTTCTTGGGACATTTTCTCTGGATGATTTGTACTTTTCTTCAGATACATCATTTGTCCAGTGCTCCTCAGATTCCTCAGTTGGATGTCTTCATTCTCCTGGAAAGACAAAAACAAAATCCTGCATCAACTCAAACTTGGGCGCATTTCCCTTTTGATAAGTTATATCTGATCAAATGAAAATCATTTATCAGTCTTATATGTTAGTTTAGATTGAATGGTCACACTATCACCTCTTCTAATTTGATTGATGAACTATTGCCTCTTCTAATCAAGAGGTCTCTCTTGCTTGAATCTAATCTGTGTCAATTTTGGTGGTATCCATAGCTTTTCTTCTTCTGTGGAAACAAAAGCAAAACCTCTTCTCCAATGTATCACATAACATGGTTTCCATTCTGAGGTGAACAATTCTTTGAAGTATAAAGGCTGATTTAATTCAGTAGTTTTTTTCTATTATCCAATGTCTCTTTGCAGCTGTCATTCCTTTCTCATTAGCATTTAGAAATTTTAAAGTTAATAAAGCATTATGCAATCTCTCCTTGGGGGAGTTTATCATTCCTTTCTGTTTATTAGCATATAGCTTAGAGTTTGATTTGATCTTTCTATAAACTCATGCCCTGTAGGGTTGTATGATATACCTGTAATATGCTAAATGTTGTAATATGCAAAAAAATTGTTTCATTTTATCAAAGACATGCTGGGGCATTGTCACTCTTAATTTGTACAGGTATACCCATGCTGGCCATAACTTCTAACAAATTATGATAGCAGAATCAGCCTTTCAAAACTCAAAGAAGTTGTCTATTGAACTCCTGAATGGTTATCTATGGTATGGTGTGCATTCCATAGATATTTTTAATTGTAAAGAGTTTAATTTAAGAGTATAATTTTCCAAACTCTGCAAAATGAAACACGCTGATTTGCAAAATTTTGTTTCTTTGGGTACCTTTTGAGTTACCTCCTGCAGTTAGTAGAGTTTTATTGTACAAAGAACAAGTCAGAGATATCCTTATAATTTTCTTAGCTTGTTGTCAATTGATGGAAAAATCTTTTTTAAGTCCTTGCTATTGACATGGTGCTTTTTTTGAAATTCTGGGACTTCTATCATGCTTCCTACGAATAGGTGATCGATTTCATCATTACCTGGTGCTATATGGCCTGGTAGACCCATATGGGATCTAATATTGTTATATATAAGGAATGGTATCTATTTCTAATTATTTCTTATAACTGAATAAATAATAAAGTCAATTCTGCATCATCTGGAATAAATTCAGCAGTTTCTGAATGTAAATCAAATCTTTCTGTATATTGATAGTCAGTAACTATAATAAGCAGTTCTGGAAAATATAATACTATGAAACTAGCATATAATTTTGAGTTCTGAGCAGAATCACAAATTTAAGCAACTTTATTCAATTTTTCTGATTTATAACCTGCCTTTCCTGATATTTTTCATCAGTATAAAATGTAGGGGAGCCAGCGATTGGTGTTTCCCATACAGTATGAGCAAGGATACACTTAACCATTATTAAGGTGGGATTGTTGGTACCTTTGAAAGATCAGCTGCTGTTGTGCTCTGTCCTTCTACATGAATGGTCGGGGACTGTTCTTTATAAACCTTTAATATTTTCCCCAGAGACATGTTAGTTTATGATTTGCTTCTGAAATTGGAAGAATGTAAATATGAGCATTCTATTGCTGTAACAAATCACGTCTGCATAAATTCATTGCTCTATTAGACACATGTGGCATAAATTTTCCTCTCTGTCCTTCTGAAGCTATATATTCAACACTTCTTGCACTTCGTTTTACCTGAGATAAAGATCTAACCCCAAAAGCTTAAAATTTACATCCTGAAGAGGCCAATTTGGATTCAAAGATTCTGTTGCAATTATTGGGTCTCCAAGACCTTCAATTACAATGTCATTTATGCATATATTTAGCTTGGGTCAATGATCATTTATAGAAGTTTGCCAAAATATTTACACTATGGTTTCTCCTGAAATATTTATCTTCTAAAGATGTTCTGTCATCCAGAGCAGTATGGTGTTTTACAATAACGTTAGATCCATTAATTGCTCTGAGGAAGAGTTTCCCCCATGATGACAAGAAAAGACTGAGGCACCATAGACATGGAGGCCTGTGAGAACCCCCAAGGCAATTCCCAATGACAAAGAGTTAAGTTGGCTGTCCCTTGTTGATCTGCATTCATTTTGTTCAGAATAGAAGAAACTTTGCTTCTAGGAATACCATGTCTACAATTCCTTTTAGATGACCTTGTTTGCCACAATTAAAACACTTGACATTTTGATTTTTCTTCAAGGCTGTGGACGTCACCTTTCCTATCCATGCATCATCGTTGTTATGAGATTGAATGTTGAATATATACATATATATATATATATATATATATGTATATATCACAGCAATTCCTCTGTGGGTACTGATCTTACCTTTAATGGCCTAATTACCCTTTTGCATTGTGAATTGGCACTTTCAAAAGCCAAAGACTCAGTTATTATTTTTCTAGCTTCTGAATTTGGTATCATTCTATTTTCAGATGAAGTCAATCTTTCAAAAAGAGAAAGAAAAAAGAAAGAAAAGAAAAAAATTAGTGAAGGTTTCTTTTATGCCCCAATTAACTTTAGTAAATGACTCCATTCTTTCTGGCTTCTTCAATTCTGTCCCAAGCATTCAAAGCTGTTGAATGAAATAGAGCTAAGGTATGATCATCATATAAAGACTGACTTTGTACATCAGCATAATTTCCCTCTCCAAGAAGTCAGTCATGGGAAATGTTAATATCTCTAGTCCTGCTTTGTTGTTGAATGGTCCTAGGCTCATCTTTCCACCAGGCCCTCCACTGCAGTTGAGGACCAGGGTCCAATACTGCTGTACCCAAGTCTTTCCAGTCTTGTGGAACAATTCAGTTACTAGTTGACCATGAATTTCACATTTGCTTCACAAATACAAATTTGTACCATATGAGATTATCACTTCCTTAAGTCTCCTGAAATCTAACATTTCCACAAAAATCGAGTCAGTTCTGACACAGTCCTGGGGATGCATGTCTTTCGGGAGTTGTTCCCATAAGGTGAATGAATAAATTAAGGTTAGTTGCTTGACAAACTTGAGCTGTTCCTTTAATTGTAAAATTGTAATGAAGGAGTTGGTTGTCAGTTAAATTCCTCTGCCTTTGTCTGAATATCTCTATTATCTGTTCTAGTTAAGTTTTTCTAGGCTTGTAACTTATCAGTCAAAATGGCGATATATTCTCTAGTAGCCTCTATAGTAAGTTCTAGAGTAAGACCTATTTCTTCGTACTCACATCAAATGACTTGGCCTTCATATCAACCAATATTTTAGGAATAAAACAAGAATTACAAAACCAATAATGTTTATAACTGATGGTATGTTCACGTAAGTGCAGTTGGCCGAAGAGGATGTCAGAACCCTGGAGCTGCTGTGGGATGAGAGCACTGAGAACCTAACCTGGGTCATCTACAAGAGCAGTAATGCTCCTAACTGCTGGGCCATCTTTCCAGCCTGAGAAACAAAATTATCATAAATATCTGGGAAGATTGTCCAAATTCAGAGTGTGTTTTGCCCTGCTCATAGCACAGGAAGCTTTACTGCAGGAACTGTGTTGTGAGAATGTCTGTATCTCATTCTACCTTGCCAGCTCCCTCTGTCTGCCACCCACTACTCTGGACACTGAGCCCTACCCATTGTCCGTCTTCACAAGACAGTAGTCCTTCATCTCTGCGCTAGGTCCCACTCATCTGACAACCAGGGGTCACTGAAAGCTTGGGTCTGGAAAGGCTGGATGGCTCCTTAACTGTGGAGACTGAAGAACATTCTGGATGCATATACAGCAGTAGCTGACTCTCCCCTTCCTTCTCCCAGTTTTCTAGAGCAGCTTCCAGTGATGAAGCAGCCAGGGATGGGGGTGGACAGCAACAGCTCTGGGAGCTTCATTCTGATGGGTTTATCTGAGCATCCCCAGCTGGAGAGAGTCTTTTTTATAGTCATCCTCTTCTCCTACTTGTTGACCCTGGTTGGGAATTCAACCATCATCCTGCTTTCCCGTCTTGACGCCCGGCTCCACACACCCATGTACTTCTTCCTCAGCAACCTCTCTTCCCTGGACCTGGCCTTTACAACCAGTTCAGTCCCCCAAATGCTGAAAAATCTATGGGGGCCAGACAAGACCATCAGCTATGGTGGATGTGTAACTCAGCTCTATGTTTTCTTTTGGCTGGGGGCCACAGAGGCCATACTGCTCTCCGTGATGGCATTTGACCGATATGTGGCAGTTTGCTGGCCCCTGCACTACATGACTATCATGAATCCACGTCTCTGCTGGCTGCTGGCTGCTGTAGGCTGGCTGAGTGGCTTAGGCAACTCAGTCATTCAGTCAACTTTCACTCTGCAGCTCCCATTTTGTGGACACCGGAAGGTGGACAACTTCCTGTGTGAGGTGCCCGCCATGATTAAATTGGCCTGTGGAGACACAAGTCTCAATGAGGCTGTGCTCAATGGTGTCTGTACTTTCTTCACTGCCGTCCCTCTGAGCGTCATCCTGACTTCCTACTGCTTCATTGCTCAGGCAGTGATGAAGATCCGCTCTGTGGAGGGACGACGGAAGGCCTTCAATACTTGCCTCTCTCACTTGGTAGTGGTGTTTGTCTTCTATGACTCAGCTATCTATGGGTATCTGCTTCCACCTAAGAGCAATAATCAGGATCAAGGGAAATTCATTTCTCTCTTCTACTGTGTGGTTGCACCCATGTTGAATCCCCTCATCTATACTCTGAGGAACAAAGAAGTGAAGGGGGCACTGGGAAGGTTCCTGGGGAAAGGAAGAGAAGCCAGATGAGGAGAGAGCCATCTTCTTCATTCCATACTGCTTGTTTTCCCTGCATTCTCTTCCTTATTTGAAGCTTTATCTCAGTGAATGAAGGCATGTTCCTGACAGACTACACTTTTGGAAGATGGTTAGTCTCATTGAGACATTCTGTTTATTTACCACAGACAACAGTGTACATATGGACTCCTACTGGTCAGAAGGTTATTGCCCTAGTACAGACCTATCTCACTGTCTCCATTTCTGATATCCACGTTACTGAATTTTTTACATTCTAAGGAAAAAAGCATGAAGTTTCTTGGATAATTTTACTATAATCCCATGAATTCAGATCCTGCATTATCAACTTCAGTTGAAAACAGATTTCATCTTCATATCTTAGCCGTCCATCATCTTGGTCCAATTGTCTGTCTAGTCTCAAACTACAGGCTAACTGTTCTTCCTCTCCATTCTGTCACCTGATTAACCCCTTCTGTATGTGCACATCCAAATTTGCCTTCTACCTAAGGTAATAATTAATGAGAAAACTTCGGCAAGGCCCCCTGCCTTTTGATGCTAGCCCCACATGCCTTGATTTGGCTTCATTTAAATCAGTCCAGCTAACAGCCAGAGCCATCAGGTTTGCTACGCATCTGCTCAGTGGATGATGGAAGATGCTATGATTCCTCACGCAAGGTTAGATCCCGAGGGTAATCCATCCAGAATTCATGTCGTCTGCTTCGAGATGTTGAGTCTTCTAGCACCACAGTTCCAGGAACCCAGCATTGGTTTAGGACAAAACTTATCTTGAGGAACTCGGGTATTGGAATCATAACACCCATATGGCTCTTCCTATGGTTAGAATGGCCAAAAAAAGTGCTCATCTGCCACCAGAGCTCACAAACCCTGTGCCCAGACAGAAACCAGGAAAGTATCGAACAATTGTTTAGCAACTACATTACAGAAAAAGGAGACAGATAGGTTTCAGAAGACATTTCAAAGCATCTTCAGCTTTGTTTCCATATCTGAAACACATACCTGTCACAAAGTATATGCTCATGAACTGCTTAGTGAATGAAATTGTATTAAGTGCTCTCAGTCTCCTTTTTATGTAAGAACTACACTTTCCATGCAGATCCTTTGCACACTTTCTGGTGTGGGTTATCTGTCCTTCGGATGCACCAGAACAAATAGTGACACCTATTCACTTCCACATTTTCATAATTGCCCTGAAGAAACTAACAATATCATCCTCTCCTGAATTTGTTTCTCTAGCTAAGAGCAATACCACAACCTGATATTTCAGTCTTCTCCATAGCAAGTCAGGATGTCTCCAGGATTATCCAATTCATATTATTTTGGTGACTTTTATAAAAAACATATCATCTGGAAGGCAGAAAACATTAATCAGCATACTCGATCTGATTAAGGTCTCAGAGATGAGCTTACGGTATCCAAACTCCTAGGAAGCAGGACGCAGCTGACCCATGGAAGTAGTAGCACTAAGGAGACGGGAGTCATGTCCCTTGTCAATTCATTTAAGTTTTGAAATAACCATAACAAACAAAGGGAGAAAACAAAGCTTATTTGGGAAGAACTACTCTTTCTGGTAGGAAAGAGTGATATGGTCGTTTGAAAGAAAATGGCGCCCAAAGGAAGAGGCCTTATTAGGAGGTGTGGCCTTGGTGGAGCAAGAATGTTACTGTGGGGTGGGCTTTGAGGTCTCTTTTGCTCAAGCTTCCCTCAGTGTGACAGTCAGTTGACTTCCTGCTGACATCTGGTCAAGATGTGGCACTTTCTGCTCCAGCACATCTGCCTGCATGACGCCATGCTCCCTGTCATGATGACAATGGACTAAACCTCTGAACTATAAGGGGATCACCCCAATTAAATACTTTCTTTATAGGAGTTGCCATGGTAATGACGTCTCTTTACAGCAATAAAAACCCTAATCCCCCCTTAAAAAGTAAAGAAATGCAGGGAGGAAATAGAGTCATCCTTTAAAGGGTTCAGAGTTCTGCAAAACTTCCTTCTGAAAAGGATGGAGCCCTTAAATCTGGCATAGAGCTAGGAGAATAGAAAGGCACAGGAATGGGGAAGAAAAACTTAACTGGGTATAATTGGGAAGTAAGGGCATCACAGGTCTCTGTTGTAAAGAATCCCTAATGATTTTATCTCTTTATGTCGTTGTTTTGAGATGGGGTCTCACACTGTAGGTCAGGCTGGACTTAAGCTCACAGGAATCCTCCTGTCTCAGCCTTCAAAATGCATGGATTAGAGGTGTCCTTCATTATGACAAGTTGTTCTTCTCCTTTTAACAACGAGTGAGGACAAATCTGATCATGTTTCATTGTCCAATGCAAGAAATTATTAACAGGGGCTGGAGAGATGGCTCAGCAGCTAAGGGGCTGCTCTTCCAGAGTGTCGCACAATTAATAAAAACGCAGAGACAATAGTGGTTCAACCTGTTCAGAAAAGCGAAACAGCCATCTACTGGCTCTTACCTCTATCTCAGTGTAAATGACGATCCTGCCTCCAGGAATCTCAGAGTGAGACTGTCTCTGAGAGCCGTCTCCTCCTGTCTTATATTTTTCTCAAGTGCTGGGAGTAAAGGCATGCACTACTACAGCCTAGTTTCTACGGTAAACTAATGTGGCTACTGGGATTTTAAAGGTGTGTGTCACCACTGCCTGGTCTGTAAGGCTGACCAGTGTGGCTGTTTTACTCTCTGAACTTCAGGCAAAATTTTTTATAAAAATACAAATGAAATGCCACTACACCAGAGGACATGGTTTGATTCCCAGCATCCACATGGTGGCTCACAACTGTCTTTAACCCATTTCAGGGGATTCAATGACTTCTTCTGGCCTCCACAGGTACTAGGCATAGATGTGGTATACAGACATAAGTGCAGACAAAACACCCGAGTACATAAAACGTAATTAATTAAATAAAAAAGAAATTCTCAGCTGAGTGGTGGTTAGGACACACTTTTAATCCTAGCAGTTGGGAGACAGAGGCAGGTGAATCCCTGGGGTCAAAGCCAGTCTGGGGTACAGAGCCAGTTCCAGGACAGCTATGGCTGCACAGAGAAATCCTGTCTTGAAAAACCAAAAGAAATCAATCAATCCATCCTAAAGAAAAAAATTATTATAAGAAAATAAAATGATTGCAGCTGTGTCTACAGCTCAGTGACATAATAGAACACTTGCCTGGAATACATGAGTTTTGGGGTTATGCAAATCAAAACAACTCTGAGATATCATCTTATACCTGGATGAATGGCTAAGATCAAAAATACCAATGTTAGCTCATGCTAAAGAGGATGTGGAGTAAGGGGAATACTCATCCATTGCTGGTGGGAATGCAAACTTGTACAATCACTTTGGAAATCAGTATGGCGGTTTCTCAGAAAATTGGGAATCAACCTACCTCAGGATCCAGCAATACCACTCTTGGGCATATACCCAAAAGATGCTCAATCATACTACAAAGGCATTTGTTCAGTTATATTCATAGCAGCATTGTTTGTAATTGCCAGAACCTGGAAAAAAAAACCTAGATGCCCCTTACCGAAGAATGGATAAAGAAAATGTTTCACATTTATACATTAGAGTACTACTCAGTGGTTAAAAACAATGACATCTTTAATTTTGTATGCAAATGGATAGAATTAGTAAGCCCTATCCTGAGTGTGGTAACCCAGACCCAAAAAGATGTGATATGTTCTCACTCATAAGTAGATACTAGCTATAAACAAAGGATATTGAGCCTATAATTCATGATCCTAGAGAAGCTAAGTAATAAGGTGAACCCTAAAAATATATATAGAGAGAGATCCACCTGGAAAGTGGATCGACTGAAAAAATGGGAGTGGAATATGAAGGTGGGGGAAAAGGGAGGGTTTTAGGGGAAGAACAGAGAAGGGGAGGGGTGAGGAGAGAACTTGAGGGAATGGGATAGTTGAGGAGGATGGACAGAGATGAGAGCAAGGAAAGAGATATCTTGACTGAGGGAGCCATTATACGGTTAGCAAGAAACCTGGCTCTAGAGAAATTCCCAGGAATCCACAAGGATGACCCCAGCTAAGACTCTAAACAATAGAGGAGAGGGGACCCAAACTGGCTCTGTCCTGTAGTCAGACTGATAAATATCTCAAATATCACCATAGAACCTTCATCAGCAACTGATTGAAACAGAGGCAGAGATCTGCAGTGGAGCACTGGGCTGAGTTCCCAAAGACCAGTTAAAGAGTAGGAGGAATGAGAATATGAGGAAGGAGGTCAAGACCATGATGGGTTCACCCACTAAAACTGTTTGCCTGAGCTAATGGGAGCTCACCAACTCCAGCTGGACTGGGAAGGAACAAGCATAGGACTAAACTAGTCCCTCTGAATGTGGTTGACAGGTTGCATGGCTCAGGCAGACTGGGGAGCCACTGGCAGTGGCACCAGGATTTATTCCTACTGCATATACTGGCTTTTTGGGAACCTATTCTCGTTGGATGATACCTTGCTCAGCCTAGATATAGTAGGAAGGGCCTGGGACCTTCCCCAAAGCAATGAGCCTTACCCTCTCTGAGGATTGGATGGGATTGAGTGGGAGGGTGTGTGGAGGGAATGGGAGGAGGGAAGGGAATGGGAACTTAGATTGATATGTATAAGGAAAAAGAGATAGTTTGTTTTCTGATGGAGGAGTGTCTATGTGTTACTTTTATTATTAATAAAGATACTGCCTTGGCCCTTTAAGAGACAGAAAATTAGGTAGGTGGAGTAGACAGAACAGAATTGTGGGAAAAAGGAAGCAGAGTTGGGGAGACGCTTCAGGCAGTCGCCATAGTGAGTCTCCATGCTTCTCCTCTCCGAGATGGACGCAGGTTAAGATCTCTCCTGGTAAGCCACACTTCGTGGTGCTACACGGATTATTAAATATGGGTTAAAGGAAGATATGAGAATTAACCAATAAGAGGCTACAGATAATGGGCCAGGCAGTGTTTAAAAGAATACAGTTTCCGTGTAATTATTTCGGGTGTAAAGCTAGCCGGCGGCCGGGTGGCGGGACGCAGCCCCGCCGCTTCCTTCTACAGTTTTCTTTTTAAAAAATAAAAACCTAAACCTTTCAAAAAAAACAAAAGAAAATTATTGCAGCTGCGTATACAGCTCAGTGATATAATAAGACACTTGCCTGGAATACATGAGGCTTTAGGTCCAATCCCTAGTTCTACAATAAATAAACAAACAAACAAATAAACAAATAAATGAATATTGTGGCTGTCTTGATGGCAAGAGTGTTTGACTGGCAGATGTCAGACCCATCTAACACAGCCTCAGTGGCAGTAGACAGGAACAGACCCCAATAACTGTGTGTGGGGGGGTGAGCTGGTGGAGAGTTGTAAACACGACTCCAGCAGCCCCTGAAGATCCTGCAGCAGTTCCAACTTCAGCACCACCATGTTGGGGAGTATTAGTTTAAGGAGTGTTGCTTTTGTTGATGAGCCATGTGTTTAACTCTGTGAAGCTGTGATTCTTTCCCTGTCTAAAACACCTGATGGTTTAATAAAGAGCTGAACAGCCAATGGCAAGGCAGAAGCAAGGATAGGAGGGGCTGGCAGGCAGAGAGGATAAATAAAAGGAAAAAATGAGGACCGAGGAGAGAAAGACATCGGGGGCCAGCCACCCACCCAGCTACCCAGCCATCCAGCCACAGAGTAAGAGTGAAAGTAAGCTACACAGAAGTAAACAAAGGAAAAAGCCCAGAGGCAACAGGTAGTCAGAATAATTTAAAAAAATCTGACAAGAAACAGGCCAAACTAAAGCTTGGCATTCATAACAAAGAATAAGCCCCCTTGTGTGACTTAATTGGGAGATGGATCATAGGCCCCCAAAAAGTTAAAAGAGCAAAAACATTGCACTACATCACCATTTTCAGAAAGAGTGGGGCAGCCTACTTAAGTCGGCCTTTAGATGACCCCACCCAGGAACATCACATCCCTCCCTGCTTGGAAGGAGCACCTTTCAGAGCCACAGGGTCCCTGGAGCAGCCCTGACTTAGCAGAGTCTCCAGGATAAAGCTGCAGCTGCCTGTGGTGACAGAGGGGCAATTTCAGGCTGTAATGAAGTCTTCTCTGGGCATCTGAACTCAGCAGAAGTTTCCATGGACTACCCAAGAGCGGACTGGAGGTTTCTGAACATCTGTGAGGTATGCTGTCAGGACAGATGTGGCTGTCATGTTGAAGCGATAGCTGTTTGAGTGGCAGCTGCCTTACCTTTTCATTTCACGAGGTCCCATTTGTCGATAACGTATTTCCTGAGCAATTGGAGCACTCAGAGAGCATCGCCCTGTGCCTACATCACTGCACGATTTCCCTTTCCTCTAGCGTTTTCAGTTTCAGTTCTTCTGTTAAGGTCTTTGGTCCATTTAGAGTTGAATTTTCTGCAAGGTCAGGGTTTATTCTCATTCTTCTACATCTGAACTCAGGATTCACTTAGCAACCCACACAAGCCATTACAATTAAGTAAATAAGTCTAAGGTTGTCTAGAAATATATCCAATCAAATTGCTTCCTGAAAAAAGATATAAAAGCAAAGAAACCTGGAAATGTTGTCTATCCATACAATGGAATATTATGTGAGGACAGTACATTCAGACAGAATAGGAACCAGGTACAGGTAGAAGGTTTTGTTTAAGGGTGATGAGAATGTCTAATAACTAGATAGAGTGGTTATACAGCACCGTAAATAACAGTGTAATTGCTCACTCTATATCGGTTACTTCTATGTTGTGTTCCTGTGCATCTGTGCATGCTTTGGTAGGCCAAAGGTCAGCTGAGAAAGGCATTTCTCAGGAGCTGCTCACCTTGTGTCACCCTCATTCTTGTGATCCTGCTGTCCCCTCTGCCACTCCTGGTGCCAGGGCAGAAAGGTCAGAATAATTTTTAAATAATCCAGTACTGGACATCTTGATTAGGTTTTTGTTTGTTACTTGCTTTTTAAACATTTCTGATTGTTTTTGTTTTGTTTTTCCAAGGCAGAGTCTCACTGTGTGGCTTTGGCCCTTCTGGAACTTACAGGGAGACCAGGCTGGTCTTGAACTCACGGAGATCTGCCTGACTCTTCCTCCTGAGTGCTGAGATTACAGGTGTGGACCACTATGCCTGTCTGCTTTTTAAACTTTTTAAAGATTGTTTATTATTTTGAATTACTTGTATGTGTGTGCTTGTATGAGGGTACCTACCAGTGAGTGCAGGAGTGTAGGCTCAGCTGGAGGCTAGGGGTGTTGTTGCAGCTCCTGATCACAAATGGTTCTGAGCTGTGAATATAACTCAAATCCTCTAGAATAAAACAGCAAACGAATACAACTCAAATCCTCTAGAATAAAACGGCAAATGCTTAATCACTAAGATGTCTCTCCAGGCCTCTTGCATTTTTGCTTGTTGTTTGGGCTTTTTTTTTTATTATTTCTTTTTGTTTTGTTTGGCCATCTTGTTATTTTGAAGCAGGGTCTTTCATTGTTCTGGAAATTACCACCTAGGCTAGGCTAAGTGGCCAGCGAATTCCAAGGACCCTCCTGCCCTTCCTCCACCTTCCCAGCACTGGTATTATAACAACTCACTACCACATACGGTTTTTTCACATGGGTTCTCATGCTTCTGTGGCAAGCACTATTCCCACTGAGCTAATTCCCATCCTCAAGAAAAAAAAATTAATTAAAAAGTTTTCTAGTTCATGCTGACACATGCTGGCTGAGTCAATGTGAGAGTCAGACCAAGGAGAGTAGGAAAATCCTAAAGGTGAGGTCAGAGAAAGCCAGGGTAGATCCTGCTCTGGATGAGGATTTCAAGGCGGGTCCACCGCCCAGGTCCGCTTCCCAGCACACCACGGACGGATCCGAAGAGGTAGGACTTTCCAACCAATGTGAGGCCTGACCTTAAACCCTCCACACCGCGACCGAGCGGGCGCAGGACTCGCTGGAGTTCCCGACTTTCTGCTCCCGAATCTTGCCCCCTACTAACCGAGTGATGTAGTCAACAGTCTGGGTACGAGTCAGGATATTGCGCATGCTCCAGGACTAGTCACTGGACTACGACTCCCAGAAAGCATTGCGACTGGCTAGATCACGTAGCCAATAAACAATTGAAAATGTTCCAGGGACCCAATCACGTAGGGGAAAGGCGGGCCTTCCCAAGGTTGCTCTCTCAGCCAGTGGGTGTCTCCGTCCCGGCTCCGGCCCCGCCCCCAGCCCGTGCTCTTGGGGTCCTGGTCTCTAGGCTCAGGATGGGTGGGTCTTCTGAGCTGGCTCGTCTCGTCGCAGGTGACTACTGGAGCTGACACCCAGCACCGCGGTGGATCTGCGCGCCCCCTTGCTGCAGCATCGCCTGGCCGAGCTGCGGAACTGCACTCGCTATCCCTGGCGCGCTGTGGCCTCACCTAGCTCTGCGCTTTTGCTCTCAGAGGTACTGGAGGTCAGAGTCTGCAGGATCCTGGAGAGTTGGTGCGAGCTACGCGCATGACAGCTTGAACTTTCTTGGGGGATTCCTCTACCAGCCCTTTAGATCGTGTCGTGCATGTCACCAGATAACAAAATTAAATATTCTCTCCAGTGCCCTTTTGGAATATTTTGACTTCTCTCCTTAAAAACTGACGAAAAGACCAACTCCTCCCACTGTCAGGAACTATCTTGTCTTCAGAGTCTGGGATAAGGGCTTGCAAATGAGAAAGCTATCTATGTCTCTGCGGTCCTTCCACCCTAACGCTCCCAGAGGAGCTTCGTTCCTACCGTTTTTCTAGCCGTCAAAGAGATTTCTTCAGAGCAATGACCCAGAAGACTTGATTAGTGACGTTGTTTCCTGGGCCCCCAAAATGGCAGCTAAAATGGAGATAACTTTGAGTACCTACCCTGAGGATTCTGACAAGCAAGAGAAACACATCATAATGAAGCTGGAGGAGAAACGTGGGCCCCCCCAGCAAAAAGCCAGCCCCGATCCTGAGCTTTCCCGCCAGAGCTTCAGACACTTTTGTTATCAGGAGGTGTCTGGACCCCAGGAAGCGCTCTCTCGCCTTCGACAGCTCTGCAGACAGTGGCTGCAGCCTGACCTGCACACTAAGGAGCAGATTTTGGAGCTCCTAGTGATGGAGCAGTTTCTGGTCATCCTTCCTCCAGAGATCCAGGCGCAGGTCAGGCATCGATATCCAATGAGCGGCAAGGAGATTGTGACTCTGGTAGAAGATTTGCACAGAGCATCCAAAAAACCAAAGCAGTGGGTAAGGAGGGTCCTTTTTCTGTGTGTCCCAGGATTTCCCTGTCCTTTGGGGCAGTGTTTTGTCTCATGATCCCAGTTAGAGATTCCAGAGGAATGGATGGCTTCAAAAGTCGCATCCAGCCTCCAGGAACTCCCATACCCGCTAAAAACGTTGTAACAGGGTTTCAGTAAACCCAGCCACTGGCACCCAATGAGGAGGTAGAAGACTAAGATATTCCTTCATAGGCCTTATGACCTTAGGAGTTTTAAGGTTCTGGAATCTCTACTGTCAGATCTTCCCTGACCCATTCGTCGTGAAGTTTCGCTACAATCAGAATTCTTAGCTGACAGGTCTAGTCTGTTCAATAGGGAACTAATTTGGGATGAATTTCCGTGGGCTTTGTTCTAGTGAAGGGTCTACCATATCACCTTTAAATGGGGGCAGTCTCAGCTCAGTTCCCTGGTGTTGCTGCCCCACCCCATCCCCATCCCCAAAGCCAGACCCCCAAAGCTGGAGCCTCCAAGGAAGCAAGTCAGACGTGCTTTGGAAAATGGCACTGTGAGGGAACAGGCGAGTTCGTCTTCTTAGATCCGAGTACCTTGGACCTC
Source organism: Arvicola amphibius (assembly GCF_903992535.2). Classification (NCBI taxonomy): domain Eukaryota; kingdom Metazoa; phylum Chordata; class Mammalia; order Rodentia; family Cricetidae; genus Arvicola; species Arvicola amphibius. The sequence continues at coordinate 92,113,202 of NC_052050.1, forward strand.
TTTAGCAGAAAAACCTACCAGGTTGGAATGTTTTCCAGTGGCCCCTTATGGTATTGTTTTCTGTTCCCAGGGGTCTGTCTCTAGCAGAAGTGGAGAGGGTTGGGATATGGGGCGGGGACGGTGGTGGTGAGGGCACTGTCATCACTGAGTCTGACATTTTCACCAACTCTTTTCTGAAGAGCTTGGCTCCCAGCTGTGTGAAGCAGCCCCTTTTCCTTTCATGTATTTTCTTTGAAGGTCTTGGTGGTATCCATAAAATTTGAACTCCAGGTCGTAAAGGGATCACGCTATAGCAGTGAGCGGCATGCTGCTCCCAGTCCATCAAGGAATGGAGAACTAATGGATAGCCCTTTTCCTAGGTGGCTGTTTGTCTGCAAGGGCAGAAGGTGCTCCTGGAGAGAACAGCAGCTCAGCCTGTAGAACAAGAACTTCCAGACTTTCAGCCCCAAACTCATAGCAGAGATATTCAAGAGCACTCCCTGGAAGAGCCTTCCTGGGAAGGGTCTCATGCCCAGCTGAGTCCCCATCATTGGGAGAAATATCCCTTCTACCAGGAACCAGTTCTCAAACTGACTGAGACAGGTAAACACTCTATACTTGGGCCCGCTCATCAGCTCTGTTTTCCCATTATAGCATCTCATGGGTCTGCAAATGTGAGCGTGTTGCACGTGACCACCTTTTAAAAGTTTACTGTGTGTGTATATGTGGGGGGGGAGGGAGAGGGGGAGGGGGAGAGGGAGGGAGAGGGGGAGAGAGAGAGAGAGCGAGAGAGAGAGAGAGAGAGAGAGAGAGAGAGAGAGAGAGAGGTCTGTCCACAGTGCACTGTGGTGGTCAAAGGACAACTCTGTGGAGTCATTTCTTACCTTCTACCCTTATTTGGGTTGTGGAGATCAAACTCTGGTCTCTGGGCTTGAGAAACAAGTGCCTTTACCAAGTCATTTTCCTGGCCAGTGCACACCTTTTAAAATTTTAGAAACAGGATCTCACTATGCAGCCCAGCCTGGTCTGGGACTCAGTATGTAGACCAGGCTAGCCTTGAACTCACAAATATCCATCTGCCTCTGCTTCCCACATGCTGGGATTAAAGGCCTGCATGGCTGTGCCCAGCCTGTTTGGTTTTTTGCCTGTTTGTTTTTGGAGAACTACTGGATTAGTTTGCCAAGTGGCTGCACCATTAGAGGCTCATATCAACAAAGTGTGAGGTTGCTTGTCCACATTCTGGCTAGCACTTATTCCCAGTTGCTTTTATTATTATGATGTAATATCCCCTGAGATTTCGATTGTCATTTCCTTAATGAGTTATGTTTAGCATTATTTCATATGTTTATTAAATTATATATCTTGCCCAACAGATGGCTTGGTAGGTAAAGGCACTTGCTACCAGGCTTGAGAACCTGAGTTCAGTCCCTGGGGCCTACACAATAGAGGGAGAGATACTTCTGCAAGCTGTCCTCTGACCACTACACATGCTTTGTCATACAAGCAGCCACCCCCAACACACACACAATAAATATAGTAAGACGTTTTTAAAAGGAAATTGCATATCTTGTCTTTTGTTGATTATCAGGTATCTTGTAGCCTAGGCTGGCTTCAAAGCTGAACTTGAACTCCTGATTCTGCAGTATCCACCTCCTAAATCCTGTGAAGACAGGCCTTTGCCATCACTCCCAGCTTATGGGAAAATTGTAGTCCTATACTTGACCCATTTTTCATTTGGGCTTGTCTTTTTATTGTTAAGCTTTAAGTGTTAAAATAACTGTTCTGGATCCTAGACCTCGTAGATGATAATTCATGAATGTTTTCCTTCTTGTTCCGTGAATTATCCTTTCAGTTTCTGATGGTGTTCCATGAAGCACAAATGCTTTTGAAAGATGTTACTGAATTTTTATATATCTCGTGTGCATCTGTGCACATGTGGAAGACAGAAGAAACTTTGGGGACTCACATCTCTCCTTCCACTGTGTGGGTCCCAGGGGTCACACTCGGGTCATCAGGCTTGGCCACAGCTACCTTTACCCACCGAGCCATCTCACCAGCTCAAATGTTTTTCATGTTGATAGTCTCTAATCTTTTTCTTTGCTTGGGCCTTTGGTGTCATGGTAAAATACCATAATTCAGATTTGCAGGTATGCTCTCTCTAAAGAGTTAAGTTCAGCTCTGTGTGTTTATATCTTTGGTTCATTCTGAGTTAGTTTTTTGTATGTGACGTTTGTATGTGTTATTAAAGTTACTATAACAAAGTCCGTTAGGCTGGGCAATAAATAACAAATTTATTGTTAACACTTTTAAAAATTAAGTCCAAGGTCAGCTGGGGAGTTGACTTAGTGGATAAGAGTGTTTGCTGAGTTCCAATCCACAGAACCTCCCCCATGAAAAATCAGGCCTGGTTGTCTGCTCCTGTAATGCCAGTGCTTTGGGGGTGGGAGGAGACAGGAGGATTTAGCCCCAGAGTCAGTGAGAGACCCTGTCTCAAGAGAATAAGATAGAGCGACAGAACAAGACGCTGACATCTTCTGGTTTCTTTACTTATGCTTTACACAGATACACACACAGACACCTGCACCATCCTCATCACAATCTAACACACACACACACACACACAGACACCTGCACCCTCCTCACACTCTAACACACAGAGACACCTGCACCCTCCTCACACTCTAACACACACACCTGCACTGTATTCACACACTCTAACACACACACCTGCACTGTATTCACACACTCTAACACACACACCTGCACTGTATTCACACACTCTAACACACACACCTGCACTGTATTCACACACTCTAACACACACATACACACAAATACCTGCACCATACTCACACACCCTAACACAAACACACACAGAGACACCTGCACCATACTCACACACGCTAATACACCAGACACCTGCACCATACTCACACACTCTAACACACACACACACACACACCTGCACCATATTCACACTAACACACACACACACACCTGCACCATATTCACACTAACACACACACACACACACACACCCCTCCACCTTACTCACTCTAACACACCTCCACCTTACTCACACACTCTAACACACACACACCCCTGCACCGTATTCACACTAACACACACACACACCATACTCACACACGCTAACACCCTTGAATCACTGGATTACTGAAAAATTACTCCTTTCCCATTGAATTGTTTTTAAGAACCTCAATGAAGCCAGGCATGGTGATGCATGCCTGTTATCACAGCACTTGGGAGGTAGAGGCAGAAGATCAGGACTTAATATCATCTTCGGTTAGTGAATTTGAGACCGGCTGGGCTATATGAGACCCTGTCTCAAAAAATGAGCAAAACAAAACCTTGATGAAAATCACTTGGCAATAATATTTGAGCTCCTTATTAAATTTTAAATGAATTAAAATTCAAAATTCAGTTCGGCAGTGCAAATTCTAATTGGTATTAATAATAAAAACCTGGAGTCAGATATAGGGGTTAATGCTGAAAGACCAGCAACAGAGGAGCAAACCATAGCCACTTCTTACCTCGCCAAATCCTCAGCCTGAAGAGGGGCGCGCTCCTATCTCTGCCTGCCTCACATTCCTCTCTGCCCAGCCATCACTTCCTGTTTCCTCCTCCCAAGTGCTGGGATTAAAGGCCTACACCACCACTGTCTTGCCTCCAGGTTAACTAGTGGCTGGCTCCGCCCTCTGATCTTCAGGCAAGCTTCATTTGTTAGATCACAAATATCACCACACCACTTTAACCACCTTAGCTCTGTTTCAAACACAACAATCACATCTGCCTGGCAGTGCCATGTTGAATGGTATATGTAGCATGAAAACACATTCTCCATTTCGAGGTCCTGCTGGAAAGTGCTGTTGCTGATTCTCCGGTTTCCCTGGTCCATTCTAATTCACATCTGTCTTGATCCTCAGTTCAGAGGGTGGACAGTGTCTCTAATTAGGCTACATACCTACTATATATTTCAGTCTCTGTACACCTAGGCTGTCAACACTGTAATGAGAAAAACAGCAGTCACTGGCCTTATTATTCTTTTGAAGTGAAGGAGGTTGTCAATCTTAGTCCCTGTAAGGGAGGGAGATTTATTCAAATAAATTTTAAGTACTGGAATTTTACCCTTTAGCCAGGTACAGCAGTACATGTCTGTGGTCCCAGCAACTTGGAGGATCACTTAGGCCCTAGAGTTTGAAGCCAACCTAGACAATACAATAGACCTGGTCAGTAAGTAAAAGAGCATGTCACTGACTTCTTTGTTGTTGTTATTTCATTCCAATGTCTTTTGGTTTTGGTTTGTATTTTTTTTCCTTGCTATTTTTATTTTCCTATACGTTTCCCCCCAAAATAGGAAGGACAGAGGAGAATTTGGTTCCTAACTTTACAATAGATTAGGGGCACTCCCAGAACTAGTTAATGGTGCAGACTTCCAGGCCTACCCTTCTGATTCTGACTCACCAATGTCAGGGGTGAGGAACTTTTTTATGGTTCAGAGGAGTCTGATGGCTTGTACGTCAGCAGAAGGCGGCTTACCCTGACAACCCTCCCAACAGACTTCATACTCCCTTTGCTGAAGCTCTTTCTTCTAAGCACAGAAAATGAAGCACATTATTTCTGATTGTAGAGGCTTCCAAGACGAGAAGAGACAAGGAAAACCCACAACAGGAAGGGGCAAAAGGAGCAGAGACACATGCGGTGTCACCCGCAAGATCCAAAGTGGGTAGTCTGCACGGCCCTGAGCCAAGACGGGTGAGCACAAGTGAACCCCGACTGTCACAAAGGCAGGCCAGACCCCCAAATGCTCAGAAGGCATTTGCTCACTACCAGAGGCATTGCAGAGAACTGGACTATATCAGCAACCCCCTCAGAGGCTACCCACTGAGAGAGTTAAAGAAAAGCAAAAGAGGCAGAAGAAGCCTGAGCAGCCTTCTGCAGTGTCTTAGCCACCAGGCAGCCCACGCGGCAAAGAAACCTTACAAATGCGAAGACTGTGGGAAGAGCTTCACGTGGAACTCAGAGCTGAAGCGACACAAGAGAGTACACACAGGAGAGAGACCCTACGTCTGTGGGGAGTGCGGAAACCGCTTTGGGAGGCAGTCAACTCTGAAACTGCACCAGAGAATCCACACTGGGGAGAAACCATACCACTGCAGTCAGTGTGGGAAAAGCTTTCGCCAAAGCTCAAATCTCCACCAGCACCACAGGCTCCACCATGGGGACTAGACAGGTGCTCGGTGCTTTAGAGGCCCAGGGAAGGGCGACCTGTCTCTCCTTTCCCTTACTTGCAGGTAAATCACAGAGCAAGTGGCCATTGGGAAGTGATGAAGCCTGTCTGCAAAGCTGGCTGATCTGGGTGTTGGGGAAGGAGTACTGCATTCTCGGCGGAGTGGGGACTAGTTACTGAGAATAGTTAGGCTGAGCCACAAGCAGTTTTAATTAATCGATCCTTAATTAAATTCTTCTTGTTACTTTGTCTTATAAAATACAGTTCTCATGTGCAGTCTTGAACAATTCACTAGAATTTCAAGAAAACGCTCACTGGGGAGACTTCTAATAGTCTTTCTGCAACTAACCTTTTTGTTGTTGGTGGTGGTTTTTCATTAATTTTTATTTATTTTTGAGGCAGGGTTTCTCTGCCCTGGCTGTACTGAAACTCAGCCTGTCCTGGAACTCGTTCTGTAGACCAGGCTGGCCTCAAACTCAGAAATCCGCCTGCCTCTGCCTCCCAAGTGATGTGATTAAAGGTGTGAGCCACCAAGTGGTAGATAGCACCTTTATTAAAAAGTTGTATTTGAGGGATCTTTTTTATAGCAAACTTTTGATTTACTTCAGTCCAAGATACAAGGAAAAGCTCCAGGGAGAAGTAAATACTGTTCTGGTAGACAGGGGAATCTTGTTCTTTCTCAAGTAAGATATTAGCTTTAAGACTGTGACTGGCATTTTCAGTGTTTACAATTGGATTATGGTGATGGCTACACAACTCAGTGACTCCAGGAAAATTACTGAAATAGATTAATTTATGATAAGTAACTGCACGGCATTTTTTTAAATGGCAGAATAGTATATTTATATAGTGTTAGTGTTTCAAAACTGGGTTGGGGACACCATCCTGTGCCAAACTCTTGTTTCCTCAAAGTAGAAAGTAGAACCCAGTCAGTATCACCCTAGGCGAGGCATCCTCTTCCTTGGTCAGGCAGACAGGATGCATACTTTGTACAAACAGCAGGAGGTGGCCGTCCTGAAGGCATCAATACCAAGTCACTGCCTTTATCTTCAGTGTTCAGCCTGTCCTTACTTCTTCCCCAGCCCGCTTACGGTACTGGCTGGAACCTCTATAGTTCTCCCCACCAAGCACACATACCCTTCCCTAGAGGCCAGCTTCACTGTTGTCTCTGGGTAACTTCTGAGTCTCAGTCATGGCTGTATCTGTTCTATAGGTGCCGTAACAAATGACTGTGAACTTGGTGGCTTAACACAAAATTTCTCTTGTACGACTGGAAGCTAAAGTCTGGAATCAGCTTCACTCTGCCAGAATCACCTTGGGCAGGGCTTTCTTTCCTTTGGAGACCCTGAGAGGTGGATCAGCTTCCTTGACTTTTTCAGCTTCTAGCAGCCTCCAAGAATCCAACATTCTTGGATTCATGGCCCCTTCATCCTCAAAGTACATTTTTTGACTCTCCATCTTGCCTAACCTTGTCTGACTCTGGCCCTCCTGGATCTCTCTTAGAAGGATGTTTATATTTGGCCTAGGAGGATAATTTCCCCATCTCAAGATCCTTAATAACACCCACCAAAAGTTCCTTTTGCCATTCAAGGTGACATTCGCTGGTTCAGGGATTAGGATATGAATGATGTGGAGGACCATCATTTGCCCTACATACCATATCTGTGTAGCTGGTCAACTTGGTCACCCAAAGGGGTGAGAAAGAACATAGAGTTATTTACAAGGGTTGGCATAGACTTCCTCGAGTTTTGAGTCTTGGGATATTTTATAGAGCTAGTATGTTTCCTCTCTTCAGATTACACATCAGTGCTTCTTTAGTGTCTTTGGGTACCTGTTTGACTGTAGACAAACTCACAGTCAACATCATTCTTTTCCTGAGGGTGTCAAGACCATGCCTCTAGCCCAGTTTCCCTTTGCATAGGGCTCACGTCAGACAACTGATGGCAGTCAAAGTCTGTGCTCAAATGTGGGGTCCCCTCGTCTCCTTTGCCTGTGCATGCTTCACCAGAACCTCAGCAACAAGTCTTGACCTACTTTCCCTGCTGCCAGCTTCCTTTTGCAGGACCCCAAAATAAGAAAATAGCGTTTCTCCTCTCATGCATCACTTGCTCCTAAGCATGCCGTTGGTTCTGCCTAACACATAGTGGTGTCAGGTTAGGGGTGACTCCCACTTTCAGTGTTTGATCCCTGAGTTACCCCCAGGGAGACCCATGGAGAAAGGAAGCATTGGCAGACAGTGGAGGTCTTTTACATCTGAAGAGTATTTTCCCATCCACAGCAGATAAGGTGCAAACCAGTCTCACAACTGTCCCTCTTAGTTAACACTGGCAGTGGCTCCTCACACAACAGACTGTAAATATTTCCCTCTAACTCTTGCTGAAATCAAAATGCTTCCTTCTTATTGTGTCACTCGAGCATTGCACATACCAGAAAACTTGTGCGTTTACAGCACACAGTGCAGTGGCGACAGTATAGTGTTCAACGCTGTGCAAGTGTCGTCGCGAGCTCATGTTTGGGCCCTGTCAGTATCACAGAGAAAGTACTCTTAAACGTTAGCAGTCACTCCCTGGTGCCCTCACAGCTGCGCCTGTGGAATCTGTCCATGCACACGGTATCACATGTCAGCACGTTATTCCTTTTATTTCCTAGGAGCCTTGCATTACATGAAGGGGCATTCAGCTCAGCCCCTGACTGATGGACATTATGGAACTGCACTCTGGCTGATGTGAGCAGAATAATGCTGCTATGAACATCGATATTTAAGTTTTTATGTTTCATTCCTCTAGGGTACATGCCTAAAGGTTGATTTGCTAGGTCATGTGATAATTGTTTAACTTTTCTAGGAAACAGTCAAATGGTTTCCAAAGTGGATGCACATTTTACATTTCAACCAGCAGTGTATAAGGGTTCCAGTTTCTCCACTCCTTCAACATAATTTATTACTGCCTTTTGTTCGTTTTGAGACAGGGTCTCATGGCTGGCATACAACTCACAGGATTACAGGTGTGAGCCACCATAACTGTCTCTGTGGCAAGTTAAAATGGACTGTCATTTTTGTTGCTGAGTTGTAAGAATTCTTTAAATATTCCGGAATGATGTCCTTATGTATGACTTGCCAACAGCTTCTCCCATTCTTTTGTAATACAGTCTGTTTATTTGTTTTGGTTGAGACAGGGTTTCTCTGTAGCCCTGACTGTTCTGGAACTCACTCCATAGACCAGGCTGGCCTTGAACTCAATAATCCACCAGCCTCAGCCTCCCTAGTACTGGGATCAGAGGCCTGCCCTCCCACTGCCCAGCCTGTAATACATTCTTGTACAATAGTTGTTTTGCAGTGGGGGTTTATACAAACTCCTGTGTAACCCAGGATAGCCTCAAACTTGTAATCCTCCTGTCTTAACCAGTGGGATGAAGGGATTATTGGTGTACACTCATGCCCAGCAGTACACATCTGTAATAAAAACAGCTGTCACTTGCCAAAATCCAAAGGACCAAATTTTCAGTTTCCTAATTTCCAGTACAACAGCCTGACATTCCTATGAATTAAGAAGTTTAGGATCAGCTGGGCAGTGGTGGCACACTTGTTTAATCCCAGCACTCAGGAGGCAGAGACAGGCAGATCTCTATGAGTTCAAGGTCAGCCTGGTCTACAGAGCGAGTTCCAGGACAGGCTCCAAAACTACAGAAAAATCCTGTCTCGAAAAACCAAAAAGTTGTTTAAGATCCTTGGAACACAGTTTATACCAGTTCCTCTCAGTTCTCTGCGCCAACCATGCATGGCTTGCAGTCCCTACGAGAAATTTAAATATCTATTGAGATCGTTCTGCTGTTTAGGCTTTGGAATAAATACGTTCCCACTGAAATAAAAATGGTATTAGTTACTTCATAAGCAACAGATGTTGATAAGTACCTGGAATACATTTTTTTTTCCGGTCATTGGGACTGAACTCATTTAATCCAGTGAACTCAGAGATTATTTTTCTATTGTTGGTGGAATTTTAGGGAGAAGAAAACTACAATGTTCACAATTCAGATACTCTAGACCACATCTCATAGCCAGCCAGACAATTAGGAGTAGGTCTGATTACCGTTCATAGTTTAGTTAGTTTATTAGGTCTTTCATTAGTATAGTTTGATGTTTTGAGATGAGGTCTCTGTGTTGCCTAGGCTGGCTGCAAACTCTTAGGCTCAAGCAATCCTCCTGCCTCAGCCTCTTGAGTATCTAGAGAAAAAAGCACTTGTTATTTTATTTTTTTCTTGGGTTTCTGTCTTAGTCACTGTCACTTAGTTGCTGTGACGAGATGTCGTGACCATGGTAACTTAGAAAGGAGATCATTTACCTGGGCACGCCTTTAATCCTAGCACTCAGAAGGAAGGCAGAGGCAAATGGATCTCTGTGAGTTTGAGGCCAGTGTGGTCTACAGAGTGGATTCTAGGACAGGGTCCAAAGCTACAGAGAAACCCTGTCTCGACAGACAATGCCTCACCAAATTCACCGCTAGACAGCCAGCCCCAACAGTCAGAGCAGTGCGCAAGCACTGATGGAAGCAGACACCAGAAGTGGCCTCAGGTGCCAGCTTCCTGTCCGCTGGCAAGGCAAATGGCACCTGGTAGACATGAGCTCCAACCTGTACCACTGGTAGCTGCTTGGCCAGCCTACGATCACTCCAAGGCCTGGGAAACCAAAAGAGCGAAATTACCATATTCCTTCCCAGCTGGTCTGGTCTGTCAGAGAACCACAGCCTGGTGGAGCCAGAGGTGCTTGCTTGGCCTGTACTGCTACCTTGCAGCTAAGACTGGAGTGCCATCTTGGAATAATGCTAGAACTTGACACTGAATTCCAGGGAATGAGACATTATTTCCTTTATCAAATGGGGTAAAGTAATTCATTCACATTTTCTAAACTATTATCCAATTAGCTTTTTTGAACTTACCTTTACTACAACCTAAAGTCATTGACATATACATTTTAAGTTTACAACCTTGCCATCATCACAAGATAACATTTATTGGATGATAAATTGCACATCAAATGCACACAGTCACAGTTGAGAGACTCCAATCTAGAGCTAAGACCAATGGGAATGTGTCAGAAACAGTAAAGCTGAAAGAAACACACAAAGTGCATACGGAAAGCATTAACTAGGTATCAAAATAAATAGACATGGTAAAGTACTTTTAGGTTTCTATAAATGAATTAGGTTGTATCCCCGTTCTCCCTACACCGTTCTTACAGACAAGAATCTCAATTCAAAGAGACAAACACCTGTAGTTAGCCTTAAAGAGATAGATAATAGTCATTTTATATCACATAAATAGTTCTAATATACAAGACTAAAACAGTTAAATATACACTTAATAAACAATTTCCCATTTTAACAAATAGTCAAAGCAAAAGCAGTTTCCTAATGAAATCTCTGCAACATTCAAAATAGATTTTTTTTCATAAAAGCTATATCCTACATCTCCCTTTGAATACATATACAGTAAATCAGATTATTTAAAGCAAAGTCTATCTTTTCAGATTGTTTGGCATCTTACATTACAGTCACCAGACACTACTAAATTTTTTTAAATAATTTTTTATGATTACTTTATGTGCAATGGAGTGAAAGTGTCAGATCACCCAAGAACTGGATTTACAATCACTTATGAGCTGCCATGTGGGTGTTGGGCATTGAACCTGGGTCCTCTGGAAGAGCAGTTGGTGCTCTTAACCTCCCAGCCATCTCTCCAGCTACTACTACTTAATTTTCTGGAACTTGAGGAGTCAAAGACAAAAATGCCATTTGTTTTAACTGCCTGAGTTACTGAGCTGGCTGTCTTCAGGGTCGCAGGGCATGTGAACAGATTGTTATTTGTAGCAGCACAGTTCTCGACAAAATGATTCAACAACACAATCTGTACAAACACTGGCATCTAACTTCCACTGGGAAATGCTGTTGTCATCAATGATGACAGTTTAACACAACTTGGTATGCACAGAATCATATTAAAGAACTGTTTTGATCACATTTCTATCATGGCATTAGCAAAACCCACGAAGTCTGAGTTCATTTTTTCAGTACAAGTTGCCACACTTCATGGTGTCAACACCCCCTCCTACAACATGTAGTTAGCCGACTGTTCAGAGGGTCAACACCCCTCCTACAACATGTAGTTAGCCGACTGTTCAGAGGGTCAACACCCCTCCTACAACATGTAGTTAGCCAACTGTTCAGAGGGTCAACACCCCTCCTACAACATGTAGTTAGCCGACTATTCAGAGGGTCAACACCCCTCCTACAACATGTAGTTAGCCGACCATTCACAGCAATACACATACATTCCATTTTTATCCCTATACTGACTGTGTCCAATGTTATTAGCACCTAACATGACTTATCCTGGGTTAAGAGCAATCTTATGTGATCTATCCTAGTGGGCAATACAGTTAGGAGGATGAAAAGGCCATTATCATGAAAGTATCTGAAATACCATTTGCAGCTTTTCCTTCAATTCCTTGGGTGCAGAGCAGCTTGAGAATAACATAACTAATGTTTTTAGAAACAAGTCCACAATAAGGAAACAACTAAAAATATGCCTATTTCACAGTAACTCTTTTTTTCCTGCATACCAGTCACCAATAATATATCACAGGCCATTTAATTACTCTTACATATGGTAATGATCTTTATAAAAGTGCCTTTTTTCTAATCTTCAAAGTCTGAAGAATGCAGAAAACTACAAACACTGAGAGGTAAATTGTGACCGAGCCCCAGCTAGAAATGTGAATTTCACGTAAAGATGCGCAGCAGCGCCTGCAGCATAGACTCACCTTCTTCTGTGTTTCCCTAGCAGCAAAAAAGAGGGCGACAACTTCCATCTTTAGACTAGCCACATTTGTCCGGGGACCTTCTGACACATTTCTCTTTTGTTCTTTCTGCACCAACCCTATTAGTAAGGGCCTCTTTGCCAGTTCCGTTCCCCATCCTGTAACTCAAGGTCTTTACTGAAATGTTAGAGCCTATGCAGTAGCACACCACTTCCCTGCTCTGAGAAACAGTGGGAAACTAACACTCTTGTGGCTATTTCACAACAACCATATCCCAGAGTTAGCTAAGACTTCAGAGTACCTTCCTATACAATTCAAAGCATCTCTAATGAAGGGCTGAAGAGACCAGAAGGCTATTTTAAATGTGAGACCCCCAAACTCCCTGACAGAATGATGGTTTATATCCTAAATGTGGAGACACAGCCAGGTCTGACCTTGACATACAGATCACACAGTCTCAACTGTGGATAAATTGAAATAGTGATCTCCAGGAGAGGGACGACAGGTGAGGCAAGGCTGCTGACTTCAGTTTTCCTCACTTGGCAACAATGGTCTTCCTGTCTCTAGTAAATACTAAGCGCTCAGTTGCGCAGCTGGCATCTTTGTACATACAATCCTCAACCTGCTCTTCTGTAGAAGAGACGATTCCCAGGTACTACATTTTAGCCATTGGCCCTCAAGAGGGCTTTATTTTTGTGCATGAAATTTCCTAGCAGTAATTCCATTTTAGTAAATACTACATTTTTACAGTCTATTTAGACAGAATGAAATCAATCATAAATGCATATTAGCCAAAAGACCATATAGTTTTAATGATAGGTATATAATCAATTTTGTTGTAAAGTATAGTTCTGTAAGAATGTATATTTATAACATTCTTTAGTTCTTTTAATAACCACACTATAGGACAATATTTTGTTCTAATATTTATCTGTGACACCAGTACCTAAAGGCATATTTGTTATTAGTTATTTTGGTTAAAAACTCAATAATCCTATTGTATTTTTCTTTGGAAGTGGACAGGAAATGTTACAATTTAATAGTCTCTAGCCACTTCGCGGTGTCATGCACCTTCCAGCACTCAGGAGTCAGAGGCAGGCAGATCTCTTGAGTTTGAGGCCAGCCTGGTGGACAGAGTGAGTTCCAGGACAAGCAGGGCTATACAGAGAAACCCCATCTCAAAATGGAAAAAAAAAAAATCTCTGGTTTGATACAGTGATAAGAATTTCAAGCATGAAGCCGTAGAAGAGTCTTCTGTTGCTTTTTAAGAGCAATGAAATCCAGTTTTGGATAAGAATACGGACATAATGGGCTTCAGTTAGTAAATCCCAGGGCAGCCTCCATGCCTGCGGTTCCCCTCCCTCCCCAGCATCCTTTTCTCCTAGTGTTAACCTATGGCACAAATACCAACAGACAGTGCACTGTCACAAAATGTGTGGCCTTAGGAATTAGAAAGCACCTGAATTTAGATGTCAACCTCACCAGTGTGGCATTTTGTGTGTTTAGCACAGCACTGACTTTACCTTCTGAAAGCTTCCATTTATTTGTAAAATGTGGACAGTCCTTTTCTCTCAGATTCTGTTGAAGATTAAACAAAATAATATATCCACACTACTTAGCATGCTTTCTTACAAAAGTAGTTTTAATTACTCATAGCCAGCCAGGATGTGCTTCAGTGGAGATCTAGAGGCAGATCCCTTCAGAGAGGAGCAAGTACTCCCACGAATTTTAACTGCTAGAGAAGTCAGGGCTTGCCCCTGCCATCAGGTCTGAAAATGGGAAATCGACAAATAAAGTTATCCAGCTGTTAACTAGCTGCATAGGATGTACATACCAGTAATCCCAGCATTTGGGAGATGGAAACAGGAAAATGATAATTTTTGAGGCCAGCCTGGGCTACACAGCAAGAACCCACACACACACACTTAAGAAAACAAAAGTGGCCCATTTGGTAACTTTATATGGAGTCCTTAACTAGAAATTCACAGTTCAAACAAAATAGTCCATACAAACATTTCACTGAAATAATTTTAACAAGTACAAAAACAAATATAAATACATTCATTTTCCTAGATACTACATGTATAAAACTGGCAAAAAATAAATAAATATCCTCTTCCTAAAATTCCTAGAAACCAACTTTTTTTTTAAAAAAATGTAGAAATAACCTTCATTTTAACCAAAACTGAATTATTCTGGTTTTTGAGACAGGGTCCCAACATTTAGCTCTGGCTGTCCTGGAACTATGTAGACCAGACTGGTCTCAGACTCTCAGAGATCCGCACCTGCCTCTGCCTCCCAAGTGCTGGGATTAAAGGTGTGCGCCACCACACCCAGCAGTCAAAAGCCAAATTTTAAAGTTTTCTGTTTCTCTGGCTCATATAAATGAAATATGATCAGGAACTGAGTTCAAATCCTCGTTTCACATGCTGTGTATGTAACATTATGTCGCCTCAGTTCTAATCAGAGGTAATAAATAACACTGCCTCCATTACCTGGAATGTGTGTAAAGTGCTTGCTTAGCGCAATGCTGCACATAAGCAGTTTCCCATCATAAAGACACCGAGAAGCTCACACAGTGGCAAAGCTTGTATTTACTTGGTGTTTCTCCTGTGGGCTCGTTTGTGAGTGATGAGATGCAGGTTCACTCGGAAGCTCTTCCCACACACCGTGCATTTGAAGGGTTCTTCTTTGATGTGCTGCTTCTCATGGGATGCAAGTTCTGAATCTAAAGCAAAGGTTTTCCCACAGGTCTTACACTTATGAGGTTTTTCCATGTCGTGAATGGTTTGGTGAGAAACCAGCTCCGAGAAACAAGGAAAGGTCATGTCACAATCAAGACACTGTAAGGGTTTGAATCTGGAGAATGAGAAAAAGTCTTCATCATCAATACTGCATTTCTTAGAGTCCTCCTTATGCTCCTTCTCAGGGAGAGCAGGGTACGAGGGGTGCTCCAAGCTCTTCTCACACTGGGTGTGCTGGTATGGGGTGTCTGATGAGCCTGTGTTTTCAGGCAAAGCCAGATTTGTTTCCTGACAATATGGTTGATCGCGCTCAGCACATTCATAAGATTTTTTATCAGTATGACTCTTCTGATGTTCCGCCAATCCTGGGAGCCACATAAAACCTCTCCCACAGACATTACATGTATACGGGTTCTCCTTTATATGGCTGTTCATGTGCCGAGACAGGTGTGACTGCTGCCGGAAGCTGGCAGCACACTTGGTACACTTGTAAGGCTTCTCACCAGTGTGGATTCTCTTATGTGTCCTCAGGTTGGCTCTGTGACTGAAGGTCTTTTCACAGGTATTACATTTATACCTTTTCTCTCCTGAATGGATTTTCTGATGCAAAACAAGGTATGTCTTATCACTGAAGCTCTGGTCACAGTCAGGACACTTGTACACATTTGCGGCTTCTTCCCAGGGAACTTCAATAATATCAGAAAGTGTTTTGACTCCTAAACACTGAGATAATTCTACTAATGGGGTTTGGTTTTCAATGGTAACTAAGAGGCTTATAACCTTGGTCTTACAAGTCAAAGTTCCACCTGACATCTTCCTTTCATGCATTCCAACGTCATGCTCAGAGTTTTCAGAGTAGTGGACAAGGGGTGAGGCTATGGAGTACGTTTCTAGAGACAGCTCTTCAAGTTCCATAGACTCTAGGCTTAACTGCTGATTGGTCTCAATCTTGTCTTCCCCTCCTGCTGATAAAAGGAAAACATAGACACCATCTTTATGTGACACTAGAGAAAGAACAAGTTAAAGTAGTTACTCTGAAGACCAGAAACTGAACACGGATTAGCTAATTACCCAGACACTAATAAATACAAAAAAAAAAAAAAAAAAAAAAAAAAATCAGGACCCAACAGGCTCTTTTGACTTCCAAAAATCAAAAGTCTGTCCATGTGGGTGGACTGCAAGGTTCCAGGTCAATCTGCAAAGAGAAGGCGCAGAGAATGACTCTAAGGGTCTGGTGAGATGGGTACTGAGGACAGTCTTGGTAGGCGGTGCCTAGAAATGGAGTTTTTCTGTTTATTTAGGTTTTAGGAATTTTTCTTCATCTCAAATGAGAGTTGAGTAGTGAAAACTACTAGAGATTAGACATATTAATCAGAAAAAAGAAGACAACTATTTTTCTACTTTAATAAACATCCAAATTATTAAAAATAGTTTTATATCCTAGAGGGTCTCTAAAATTTCATCCTTCGTGGAAGAATGATAATGAAGGCGCTATGTAGACTTGCAGGGAAACACTGTCTTATCTCGGGGAGGGCTAACAAAACCTAAGCCTAGCATAAAGAGTTCTTTTTAAATATTTTTCCCTACATAGCCAGCACTAAATACCCATGGGTGTATAGCTGCAGAATCAACTAATTGCAAACTAAAGATTTTCTTTATTTCTTTTTAAAATCACATCTGTAGGGGCTGGAGAGATGATTTAGTTGTTAAGAGCACTAGCTGCTCTTCTAGAGGCTCTGGGTTCCATTCGCAGCACCCATATGACAGCTCCCAAGTGTCTGTAACTTCAGTTCCATGGGATCCAACACCCTCTTCTGATGTCTTCAGGCAACAGACATGCACATGGCACACAGACATACATGGAAGCAAAGTATTCACATATATAAAAATAAAATAAATCTTTAAAAAATACAAATCAAAACAAAAAATAATCAACATCTAAAACTCCAGTCAAACTTTGCCAGGCATTCAAGGAATAGGAATCCACAACTCATAACAAGGAGAAAAACCAGTCAATAAAAATAGATCCAGAAATGGCATATGATTATAATTAGTGTGTCCACATGCCTTTAATTCTAGCACTTGGAGGCAGAGATGGTGGATCTCTGTGCATTCAAGGCCAGCCTGGACTACATACATACAGGAAAGCCAGGGCTACAGAGAGGCCCTGTCTCAAAAAAAAAAAAAACAAATAAAATCAGCAAAGAAAGTAACTATTACAAATATACTACATATTTATAAATATATTTATTTATATTATAATACATTTATAACTATAAACATAAATGTATAAAACAAACATTTAAGAGAAGGAGAAGAACATGAACATGACAAAAGTGGAAAATATAAGTCATGAATTATGAAAAATAGTTTAGGTACTCAACCCTCCACAAGACATATTGTCTATTCAGGCATAAGGATGCTGCATATAGTTACCCTTTGGTGAGAAAAGTCAAAACACCCCCTTAAAAGAAAATTTGTTCCCAATGTTTAGCAAATGACAGTAATCTATACCTAATGAAGTTTTTCAAGTAAAACTGACTTTAAAAATTATTTCAGGAAATTACAAGGTACATAGCATATGAAACCATGGTCACCACCGTAGACTGGGTTTTTTTTCAAGAAATCATTTAAAGGTTTGGGAAATGGCTCAGCAGATAAAATGTTGGCTGTGTAAACTAAGGAGTTTGAACTCCAGCACTAATAAAAGACAGGTAGATGTGGTCCACCTATTACCGCAGCATTCAGGATGTGGAGAGGGGATCCCAAGGCAAGCTGGCTAGCCAGACTCAGTAAAAAGAGTACTGAATGACTGAACACTTGACATCCTCTGGCCTCCACACACACACACACACACACACACACACACACACACACACACACAGGTCCCACTTCACCACCAATGTGGTCAATTCATAAAATTCTCATCCTAGAACTGATGAGAGTTCCATAATACAGGAAAACTGTTTTACCTGTTGAGTCCAAATCCTCAAAATGCTCCAACGAGGCTTCTCCGCTACTGGTCTTCTGGGCAGGCTGCAGACTCACACATTCCTCTTGAGAGAAATACACATCCAGATCTTCAAACAGCAACGGTCCCTACAACAGGAGAACCTTGTTAGTACAAGAAGCTAGCAGTCAGTTCAAGTGTTAATCTAGGAATGCTGAAAAGAGCGAAACCCTTCACATACCAAAAAGAAAGTGAGCCGGCACTCGGGAGGCAGAGGCAGGTGGATCTCTCTGAGTTCGAAGCCAGCCTGGTCTACAAGAGCTAGTTCCAGGGCAGGCTCCAAAGCCACAGAGAAACCCTGTCTCGAAAAAAATCAAAAAGAAAAAAAAAAAGAAAGAAAGAAAGAAAGAAAGGGCTTGGTGTAAAATATTCCTCGACGAGGGATTCTACGAGTAGGGTTAGGAGGTAAATCATAAACGTAAATTTTCAGACAGTGCTGTTTACACCATGAGAATGTAGCCTTTCCCGAAAAAAAACAAGTGAACAATTCTTGGGGAGAGAAAGTTAGGTAACGGTGCGCTGAGATGAGGGGAAAGAGGGGAGAAAAAAAAAAAAAAAAAGACTGGCCAGCCCAGTAAGAATCCTGAGATGGTTTTCAGGAATTTCCTCCATCCTTGGCAGTCTTGTCAGTCTTCCTCCTCACCGTGATTGCTCAGCCCCTCCCACCATTTCAAGATCTAGTTGGCTTCTAATTTTTAATCGGCGCGTTGCGGTGATTTTAAAAAATCACCTGGACGTTATTATTATTCAACAGGTGTGGAGCCTAGAAATCTGCCACTTGAAGAAGCATTCCCGCAAGACACTTTGAGGACTGTTACAGACCCCTTGCCAAGAGCTCTGCTCCCCATCTGGTGATTCTGAAGAGGAAGTTGGTAAGCCTAGGAACGAAGACAGCTTGGTTTGAACGGGCTATCTGAGGAGGCACCCACGAGTCAGGACCTGTGTGTCTAACCCAGCTACGAGGAGGCCAGGCACCTGTAGGAAAATAACGACAGAATTCACCTGTTCATCTGACGTGGGGCGCGTGGACGCCATCTGGGGAAGCTAAGGGGTCCTTCTTCAAGTCCCCACGATGGGACAACACATCAAGCGGAGAGAACAGTCCCTAGAATCTACGACTCGGCTGCCAGGCCTTTCCACTCTCCCCTCAGGTTCCTCGAAGCCCTCAAGCTCCCCTGAGAATCAGAGGTGACGGCTTCTTCCAAAGCAGCCTTGAAACGGATCCGCTCACCAGCTCTGGGGCGCTGACAGTCTCACCCTACCCGGCAGAAGCGGCCCGAAGCCACGCCCAGCCGAGACGCGACAAAGGAGGCGGAGGCCACCACAAAACTCCCACGCTCCCATGCTCCCCACGCCGAAGCTGTGGGGAAACCGCCGGAAACGAAGCGCCGCCGGCTCACCATCCTGCATCCTGATTGGCCAGCGTGCTCCCAAGGCGGCGGTCCCTCTTCAATGGACCAATTGAGCAGCTTCCTGAGGACCAGCCTCGCACCCGGCAACTGAGAGACGTTACTTACTCCTGAGCTTCTACAAACAGCTATTTCCGGTTCCGTCGGCTGGGTCTCCGTGGTGAGTGCCCGGCCTGTTGACGGGCTCGGTTGGAGCTGTAGGATGGCGTCCGAGGTACCCGATGATGTCAGAACAGAGGCGGGAACGCCCTGGAGTCGGTCACGGAATGTGGGAGCACACAGACGCTGTGGGCCTGAGGTTTTTATCCGAGCGGGTGAGGTGAAAGAGAGGCCTCCAGGCCTAGCTTCGGCCCGAGCCCTGTGTCTCAGATGGGTTGTGGGGTCACGGTTATTAAGAAGTTGCCTTGTGCAATCAGAAGTTCAGGCCAGGTTACGCCGGTTGCTAGTGTCCGACCCAGAGTATTTTAGGGGCACCGGGCATTGTACCCCACAGATGTATTCAGTAGAATAACTGGGACCCATAGCTGATATCGAGCTGATTTCCTTCGTTTTGTACCTCACACTGGCCCTGCTTCAAGCAAATGTCTTGTAACCGACATTGAGTAGTGAATTATAGATTCAGAATAAGAAAGTCGCTCTTTCCAGAACTGCCGCTAATTGGATAACTGCCCAGATGTTTTCTTTATGGTATTGAGGATGAACCTATGGCTTCACACACCGTCGACAAACACTCCACCGCAGCAGCTGTCTCCGGGCCCCACCCTTTCTTTTTAAACTTTCAGAGGTTGATTCAGGCTCACCTTGAACTCACTGTGTGGCCCCAGCAGGTCCTGAATTGAGGATCATCTTGCCTCAGTAACCCTCGTAGTGGGCCCCCACCCAGACTGGACAGCTTTTAACTTTGCTCTCCTCAACTGCAGAGTCCATGGTGCTTCTCGTTGGTAATTTAAAGGCTAATTTAATATATATATATATATATATGTATATATATATATATATACATATATATAATATATATATATATTTAAATTGCCAGTTTATGAAGGTGTTTTTGGGAGGAGAGCAACAACAGGATTGGTACCTTGAAAATTCTGAATAAATCCCAATTCTCTCTCACTTTATCTCTTCAGAGATAGGGTCTTACTCTATGACCTTGTCTGTGCTAAAACTTCTGAAACGTTAACCAGGCTGGCCTCCAACATAGAGACCTTCTCTGCTTCCCAAACTTCTGGGAGTAAAGGAAAGCACCACCATGCCCAGCACCAACATGTTTTGTTTTTTTGAGACAGGGTTTCTCTGTGTAATAGCTCAGGCTCAAAAATCACAGAGCTCTGCCTGCCTCTGCCTCCTGATTGCTGGGATTAAAGGTGTGCGCCACCACTGCCCAGCAGCCAACATAATTTCATTTAGCATCCTGATAAGGACAGTGGAATACAGATGATACATGCTAAGTTTTATTGTCTCGTGTGTCCATCCCAAGTTCATCAAGAATGAAGACTCACTAGGGCTTGGCCTCCCTGCTTCAGTGCAGTGCTCTGGGAGAAGAAAAAATGGAAGTAGAAAACCCTACACATCACCAGTATTTATTAAAGGACCATCTACTGACAACTCAGTTGTCTGGAAATGGATCATTAGAGAGGCTACATAAAGGGCCCCAGGATAAAAGAGAAAAATGCTTCAATGATAGACAAAAGAATAAGAACAAACTTCCCTACAGACCATTTCAAAACACAAAAATACATTGAGGAAGTATGTAGAGTCCTAAAGCAAAGGGATGTCTTGATACAACTCATGGCCATCTTTCTCCTCTTGTTTTGTGCTTGCCATTTTTTTTTCATGAATGTCTCATTTGGGCTAAGAATCTCTTGATACAGAGCTATGGTCCTTTATTGAATCCTGTGTTGATTATTACAAAGATATAAGCAAATTCCAATGACCAGAAAGTAAAAACTTAGTTTCTAACCAGACAAAAGGTCAGTCCTGAAATGGGTGAGTCAAAATTGTCCTCAGCCCACCTGGGCAGTGGTGGGGCACTCCACAGGCAGAGGCAGGTGGATCTCTGTGAGTTCAAGGCTAGCCTGGTCTACAGAGCAAGTTCCAAGACAGCCAAAGCTACACAGAGAAACCCTGCCTTGAAAAGCCAAAAATTTTTTTCCTCAGCCCTTATAGGTGTTAAGTGCCAGGCCAAACAAGTGGAGCAAGAAGCATGGAAACATGCAAACTTGGAACTTAAAGAGATGAGACAAAGTCTGTGGTGAGCAGAGATGGGAACCAGTAAAGTACTCGCCTACCCCAGCTCCACACCTCGGGTGTGGCGCACGCGTGCCCTCTACTAACTGATGCCTTACAAACTGAGTGGGGCAGAAAACCAGGAGTTCAAGGTCATCCTCAGTTCCATGAGATCTGTCTCAAACAAATAAACACGTCTTCTTGATACTTTTGACCATTACCTGACATCTGTAGTACTATTTACTATTTATTGCTTGTCTTGCTATTTTTTAACCACCATTTTTTGCCTCATCTGTATCAATTGAATATAAGAATAATTTTCTCCTTTCCACATTATGAAGTATGTTTCTTTCATAAACTTTTTCCTGGCTACCTAATATATGCAGTTAAAAATGAATCCAAATCCACTTCCCCTAACAGTGTATTTCTCTTGAGATGCCCAATACATTGTAATAGCAAAACACTCCCATTCTGCTGAGTTTTTATTATAAATGGATGTTGAATTTTTGTCTAATAATATATGATTGTATTGTTTATTAATGTATTAAGTAACTGTCATTGATTGTTAACCCAAGCTTATAATTCCTGAAAAATTAAAAATGTAAACATCCTATGTAAATATATGTGAATATACACTCAGACACACACAAAATTTACAAAAGTCCATCATTTGCAAGATTTTTCCATTTTGACCTTTAATGGTAATGTCAATGGCAATAGTAAAATCTATATGAATGGAAGTTTTCTCTCTAGTCAAGTGTCTTCTTTCTGAAGATCTGAATATATAAAGATCACATCTTATTTAATTAAAAATAACTTAAGATTGGTATGGTCTGGCATGGTGTCATAGGCCTTTAATCCCAGCAGTCAGGAGGCAGAGACAGGTGGATCTCTGTGAGTTCAAGGCCAGCCCACTTTTTCATATTGAGTTCCAGGCCAGCCAGTGCTGCATACTGAAACCCATCAAAAAAGAAAGACTGGGGGCTGGAGAGATGGCTCAGAGGTTAAGAGCATTGCCTGCTCTTCCAAAGATCCTGAGTTCAATTCCCAGCAACCACATAGTGGCTCACAACCATCTGTAATGGGGTCTGGTGCCCTCTTCTGGCCTGCAAGCATACACACAGACAGAATATTGTATACATAATAAATAAATATTTTTTTTAAAAAAAGAAAGGCTGGCATGGTGCTATATGTCCTGTAACCCCTGCACTCAGAAGTTTGAGGCAACAGGATGAGCTTGAGACAAACTGGAGATATAGAGCAAGAGCCAATCTCTTTCTCTCACACACATAGAAATACAAACATTTTTCAAGTATAAAAGTAGACCATGTTACTTTTTAAATTGTTATTACTGAGAGATAGATGGGATTTTTAAAGACTTGGTTGGAGGTTAATGAGTATATCCTTCATTAAATAAAAGTTTTGAATATTCCAGTTATTCTGACTATAAGGAAATAAACAAGTATTTAGTATTTCATCAACTCTTGTCCAGTTGTCAGGCCTAGTCTCAATGTTAGTGGAGGACCAAAGCCTCCAAGGTACTGCCATAACATTCTGACACCAGACACTGCAGTCACCTGGTCAACTTCTCCCACCTTTGGTCCTGACTATAAGTGGTATTATCCATGATGATCCATCTTATATGTATATTTTGTCTGCACATATGTCTGTATACCACATGCATGCCTGGTGCCTGCAGCGGTCAGAACAGGGTGTCAGATCACCTGGAACTGGAGTTACAGGCAGTTGTTAACTACTGGGAAGGTGCTGGAAGCTAAGCCTGGGTCCTCTGAAGAACAGCAAGTTTTCTAAACTGCTGAGCTATCTCTCTAGTCCGATTTGTGTTATTTCATAACAGAAAACTTTCTTTGGATTTTGGAAGTAAAATATATGACTCCTATTTTTCCAGGATTGGAAATATTTTTCTTTTAATGAATGTATAGTGTGTGTGTGTGTGTGTGTGTGTGTGTGTGTGTGTGTGCATGAATGCATACCCATGGAAACCAGGAATAATTTTCAAATGTCAGCCAGGCAGTGGTGGAGCATGCCTTTATTCCCAGCACTCAGGAGGCGGGCAGGGGGATCTCTGTGAGTTCGAGGTCAGCCTGGTCTACAGAGCAAGTTCCAGGACAGCCAAGGCTACACAGAGAAACACTGTCTCAAAAAACAAACCAAACAAATATTTTGAGTGTCACCTTTAAGACCACTGTCTACCTCCTTTGAGATGGTCTTTTTTGGCTGGAGCACATCATTTAGGCTAGACTGACTGGTCAGGAGTGCCCAGGGATTCTGCTGTCTTTATCTCCCTACTGGAGATACTGGAGTACTGGGATTACAAGCACCTAGCATTTCCCTGTGGATTCAAGGACTAAACTTAGGTTGTCGTGCTTACAAATGCTTTACTGCTTGAGTTGTTTTCCCAGCCCTTTCCTGGTTTTGATCCATGTGGATAATAATAAACCTTTTAGAAATACAAGCCTGGATAATCTGCTCTATCTCACAATAGTCTCTTGGACTATTCTTCACTCCTGAGTACTTCCAAGGCATGTAGTGGCATTTCAACTGTATTTTAATAAATAAAGACTTCCTAAAGATCTGAGAGTGAAACAGTCCCACTGCTTAGCCTTACAAACCAGATTAAGGTAACACACACTTTTAACCTCAGTAGCCATAATGACATGCACCTTTAATACCAGTAGCCACAGTAGTTGCCACAGAAACTAGGAAGTGTATGCCTTTAATGACATTGGTGCATGCCTTTAATCCCAGCCCTAGAGAGGATTATAAAATGGGAGGAAACAGCTCTCAGACATAGTCTCCTTCTGAGATTCCAGAAGGCAGGATCGTCAATTCAGATTGAGGTCAAGGCAAGAGCCAGTATCTGGCTGTTTTGCTTTTCAGATCTTCAGGTTGAACCGCAGTTTCTGACCCTGAGCTTTTATTAATTTGCTTCATTTGGTGCCCAACGTGGGAATGTGGCTACCGGCTGAATTCAAACATTAGTCAGTGGAGAAAAGAAACCAGGATTTGCTCAATAGCAGTGAGTGAACAGGGAAGAGCCCAGTGCCAGATCCCTGCCACGCAGCACAGGAAATATGGTGTATCATTCTTGGTTAAGAAAAATAAGGTTTGATCAAGGAAGACCCCCTGAAAAATCCTCCAATGGGAACAGATGACCCAGATAAGCCAACATTTCAGAGTACATTTGTCACAGTTTCCTCTGAATTTTACATCCAAAACAGTTTCAAGACTGCTGGCTGAAATGATCCAGACTCGCAGAGTGCTCGAATAAGGAATGGAACCATAATCTTAAATTTTCTTTGGGTCCCCATAAGCTTATCAGCACCCCCAAATCAGCCTAGAAAACTATGCCCACATTCCCAAAAATGGATTATGGATGTTTGTTTTTGTTTAATGTGTTGACTACAAGTTGTTATGGATAATGGTCAGGAAAAAAAGCTAAACAAAGGAAATTAGATTCAAGGTTCTTGTTTTGAAGGAGGGGGAGGCCAGGTGGTGGTGGTGCACTTTTAATCCCAGCACTTAGGAGGCAGAAGGCAAATCTCTATGAGTTCAAGGTTATCCTGGTCTACAGAGCGAATTCCAGGACTGGTTCCATAGCTACTAAGAAACCGTCTCAAAACAAAAAACAAAAACAAAAAAACAAAAAAAAGGAACTGAAAAAAAAGTAAGGAAAGGAAAAAAGGGGATATAAATATGATAAGATAGAAAGGGAGATCATTGCATCCACTTTTTAAAAGCAACTATTAGTTTTGAATGTTTTACACTGGTTTTGCTTTTATATATTGTATGCAACTTTTGTATATTGATACAAATTTGAGATTAATTTTGGGAAAACATATTGTACATTTCTAATTTTGTTCACAGTATTGCACCTATACAACTCATTTAAAATGTAATGAAAATTTCTAGTCCTTGAGAGTTATTATTATCAACTGTTTAGGATAATAAAGAAACATAGGTTAGTATATTTCTTTCTTTATAGTTAATCACCTAGTATAATCAAACTTGTAGTAACATTATGTTTTCAAGGTCAAACAAAGATATAATTTAGATAGGTCATCTTCAAACACTTTAGAGAAATACAGAATATGGCATTTAAGATGTTTTAATAACCTAGGTTCTTTTTTATGACAATGAGACACATCTGTTCCTGGCATCAGCCATCTATTTCAGAGAAGATAATGGGAACTGAAGAAACTCCACATGGAGTTTACTTTCTTTGTGGCAAAATTAAGCCACTGGGCAAGAAAATGCCCCTGCCTCAATTGCTGACATTATGCTGTCCTAATTAGACAAGAAGGACACAAAATATCCTGTTTCACAGAAAACTCTGTCGAATATACCAGGCCTGTAGGCCAAAGACAGATGCCCCAACACTGCAGAGGAACTTTGTGTCACTGTCCAGGCAGCCAGCTGTTTCTGTCACTACTCAAATTTTTTGGAAGTCGCTTGCTTGCACTTCCTGCTTACTCAGTTAATATTATTTCCTTCTTGGGTCTCTGAGGGAGTTGAAGATTAGATAGCTATAGTTATAATTTACCAGACTCAGAAAGAAAGTTATGATCAAAAGTAAATTAGATACAAGACTTTGGACTCACCAAAATATAGATATAAAATATTTTCTCTGATTTGTCAAATGAAAATGTACTAGACATTGTTGATGTATTTATTCCCTGCATTTATTGTATACAGTCATTGTACTTAATGTATATAGATTTCTTACCATAGCCTTTTTTATTTTAGACAAAAAGGGAAAATGTAGTGGCATTTCAACTGTATTTTTAATAAATAAAGACTTCCTGAAGATCTGAGAGTAAAACAGTCCCACTGCTTAGCCTTACAAACCAGATTAAGGTAACACACACCTTTAATCTCAGTAGCCATAATGACACGCACCTTTAATCTCAGTAGCCACAGTAGTTGCCAGAGAAACTGGGCTGTGCATGCCATTAATGACAGTAGTGCATGCCTTTAATCCCAGCCCTAGAGAGGATTATAAAATGGGAGGAAATAGCTCTTAGACATGCAGTCTCCTTCTGAGATTCCAGGAGGCAGGATCGCCATTTCAGACTGAGGTTGAGGTAAGAGCCAGTGGCTGTTTTGCTTTTCAGATCTTCAGGTTGAACCGCAGTTTCTGACCCCGAGCTTTTATTAATAGTGTTTCAGGCCGGGCGGTGGTGGCGCACGCCTTTAATCTCAGCACTCGGGAGGCAGAGGCAGGCAGATCTCTGAGTTCGAGGCCAGCCTGGTCTACAAGGGCTAGCTCCAGGACAGGCTCTAGAAACTACAGGGAAACCCTGTCTCAAAAAAAAAAAAAAAATAGTGCTTCAAAGGCAGAAGTAGCTGTTGGTCAATAAACTGTCTGTCTGCTGAGCTTACCATGAAGAGGCTTATTTTTAAGGTTTGTTTACTAGGTCCTGGAAAAGATGTGTTCAGATGTTTCCTGGAAAGGCTGCTTTTGAAAAGGTATTGCCAAGAAAATTGTGATCCAAATGAAGGCCTTGTGGATTTTAATGATGAAAAACTTGGTGTCATTGAAACCAATTTGTTCCTTGGCTTTTGTCCTCAATAGTTGGCATACTCTAAAGGCCCTGGATGGATATTTCATTGTAAAATGAGGACAGCACCTTTCAGTGTTGTGGAGAAAATAAAAGAATATATTTGAAGGACTAGCAAAGTATTTAACATAGCAACTATATAATCACTCACTCAAGGCTAAAAACCTACTGTTTCCACAATAAACACTTGTTAAAATCCCTTTCTCCCTTTCCTCTCAGGCACGTGTGAGTAATATCAAATCATCTTCAAAGCAGAGTGTGTTCTGAGTCCACGGTACCTGGTGCCTCTGTAAGTGAGGAAAAGAATTGAACTTCAAAGCCTGGCTCATGTTTTTGTTTTTGTTTTAGTATGTGTGTCTACACTTGTGTGTTGCAGAATGCATGTGAGGGCACAGGACAACCTTGAATGTCACTCCTCAACTGCTGTTCACCTCTTTGTTTTGGGTTTTGGATCCTTTACTGGTCTGGCACTTGTGAAGTTACCTAGGCTGGCTGGCCATCAAGACCCAGAGATCTACCTTCCTCTAATTCCCCAGTGCTGGTATTATAGACATACCACACCTGTTATTTTTGTTGTTTTTATGTGGGTTCTAAGGATCAAATTCAGGGTTCTTGTGCTTTAACAGCAAGTTTATGCAGCCCCACTTTGTTTTTGAAACATGGTCTCATGGTCCTCCAGGCTAGACTAGAACTTGTTATTAAGCCGAGGCTGGTCTCAAATTCCTGGTCTCCCTGCCTTGGAAGTCCTGATTACAGGTGTGTGTCATCCCAGTCCAGAACACACTTGGATTTTATTTCTGAAGAGATAGTGTTTTAGCATGAGAATAAGATCCATGAAAAAATACTGGTGAACATGGTTACCAGAGATTTCTAATAGTAGAATCAGAGGAAAAATTTCACCAATCATTCTTTAATTCTATCTAAAATGTTTGCCACACACATGCACTGCTTTTTAAAAACTGGCTTAATGTCAGAAAATTACTTTGTGTGAAGTCAGACTTAAAATATCTTGGATACACTTTATAAAAATATGTGAGGTTTAAATATGATTTTAAATTGAAAAAAAGATGGAGCTGGATATGTTGGCAACTATCTGTATAATACCAGTACTTGGTAGAGGCAGGAGAATCAGGAATTCAAAGTCAGCCTTGGCCAGATGACAAGTTCAAGGCCAGCCTGGGTTGCATGAGAACATGTCTGAAGAAGAAATTGAGAAAAAATAACCAAGCATACTAAAGCTGTACACAAAAGTAAACAGTCCTTTTCCACCTCTGTTGTCTAGGCAAGAGCACTCACTGGCCATGTGTCCTGCTGTGGCAGGGGAATGAGAAGACATTGGTAAAAACCTACCTAGCAGACAATTAGGTTTGTACCCAAAATTAAAATGTGGCTAATTAAAAACAATTTTAACTAATACTCTAGGAGTTTTTCCTAAAGAAATGCACATGGTCCCCAACTTAGCATGCCTCCACCAACAGTTTCTCAGCTTTCCACTAACAGATCATTACACATTTAGTAGAAATCGTACTTCATCTTTTGGGCATTTTCTAAGCTATGTGGTACAATACTTTGCTGAGGTGTTGAGCAGTGGGTGCTACAGCGTCCAGTCCACCCTATGAGCAGAGAGATCATCCAGCACACTACAGTGTACTTACTATGTTGCGAAGATTGTTTGGATATAGACCGCCAACAAATGACACGAGATGTCAATATTCCATTATAACACAGGCTTTGTGTTAGATGATTTTTGCCAAAACTAGAGGCTTATGTAAATATTCTAAGCATATTTAAAGTAGGCAAAGCAATGATGTTTGGTAGGTTAGATATAAATTCATTTTTATTATTTCGGTTTTTTGAGAGAGGGTCTCATGTAAGCCAAGCTGCCCTCAAATTCACTATGTAGCTAAGAATCACCTTAAATTCCTGACTATCCTGCTTCCAATTCCCAAAGTTATGGAATTATAGATATGCATCACCACATCCAGCTTTTACTGTATCATGTGTTTGTGTATGAACACAAGAGTGCACTCCCAAGTATCTGCACAGGTATATACACGCATGCTTGTGAAGACTAGAGATAGACGTCAGTGACTTGCTCTATGGCTCTCCACCGTTTTCAGTGAGGCTCTCAATGAACCTGGAGCTTGTCACTTTGGCTAGACTGGCTGCCCCCTGCTGTGGCTCTGGGGTCCACACTGCGCCAGTTCATGTGGTGCCAGGGATCTGAAAGGCCTCATCCTTGCGCAGCAAGCATCCCACTGACTGAGCCTTCTCCCCAGCCCTAATTCATTTTTAGCTCATGATACTTTTATCTTATAGTGGTTTATCAGTGTATCCTTATTGTGTATCAAGCAGCCCCAGTAATCAAAGTATGTAGCTGTGTCTTCTGACTTTCAATATTCCTCATCAATGCCTAAACAGTGTTTGGATAACATAATCACCAGTCTCTCCCCATTCCATCCACTGACTCCCTTCCTCAGACAGAGCAGAGGTAAGGCCCTGGGCTGGTGCCTTCCAGAGAAGGTTTAGTATCTCTCAGGGATGGAGTAAGAGAGCAGTGCTGGATCCTTCTGTTAGGGGCTGCTAGAGAGCATGAGGACCATGAAGACAACTAGGTGACTATTAAAATGCCTACTGATTCTGACTTTGGATATTCTTGGGACTTTAGAGAAGAAGGACAGAGCCAAATTTGTAGTTGAAAGCTTGCTGCTGATCCGGGGCCAGAGAAGCCTGATTCCATCCCAGTCTCCAAGGCTACGGAAGCGCTGGGGAGAATTGAGACAGAATTGAGGATTTCTCTTTGAGGGCCCATGCCTGGCAGCTTGCCAGCTTGCTCCTACTGCAGTACTTTTAGCAGCCTGACTGACTGGGAGCCAGAAGTGAAAGGGGCTGTGAGTAGTCCAAATAAAGTTCTTAGGAGCCGAAGGGGAAAGAAACAGAACTCAGCATAGGGGTTCCTGGTGGACAAACTGAAGGAGGGAGAGGGCAGGTTTGTTCAAACCTTAGCAGACTCAATTCAGTAGACTGAGGGAGGGGCATTCATTACAAAGCTAGTAGGCTGTTGAGTTGAGTGGTGGAGAAATGTTAAAACACATCAGAAGATAATGAACTAGAAGGCAGAGTCTTGGCTGCTTAGTACTGCACTGTGCTGATTCAGATTACTCCCAATGACCAGAGATGCCCCCTCCCCTTGTCCCGCTTAGGGTTAGCTGAACTAATCGCTGGGTGAGGGGAGAGCAGAATGACATTAACTGATTAAACCTCCAAGATGACTTTAGAACTGAGGCTCAGGGTAAACATGCCCACATGGGAGGGCGCAGCATGCATGCATTTATTTATTTTAGGAGTTAGCTGCCTTTCCTGTCACTGTAATGCCACAGTGTTGACCTTGTCCTGAAGATAAATGAGACTTGCTTAACACAACATCTAGTAAAAGGAAGCTCCAGGAAAACAGTAATCATTTCCTTGTTTTTGTTTAAAAATAGTAGTTTTAGGGCTGGGAGATGGCCTAGTGCACAAGCCTGAGAAGGAAATTTAGGTCCCTGGAGCTCATATAAAAGCTGGACAAGTACTGTAGTCTCCTATAATCCCAGCACAGCGGAAGGAGAGACAGGGAACCCCTGTGGCCAGCTGGGTTAGCTGGGACTGGTGAACTCCGGTTTCATAGAAGGACCCTGCTTCAGTAAGAAAGTGGAGAGCCATCAAGGAAGATAGCAACCCTGGGCACATGCACCTGCATACACGTGTGCCCATACACATTCAGACATGCATGTGCATGAGACAGGATCTCAACAGATACCATGATTGTTTTGAATTTGTGCAGCCAAGGCTTTGTCAGTTTATTCCTGGAAGCCAAAGAATGCCTTTACTCTGTCATCACCCAGGATGTGCTTCCCAGTCTTTAATGACCTTTCCATTCACCTGTGAATGCTGTGGGACGCCACTTCTGGGTTAAATACAAATTCAGACAGCATTTTTAACAATCACCAAGGTGTGGCTGATGCTGAACCCCAGCCCAGATAATGTGATGAGGATGAAGGCAGGATTTTGCCTCTTCTCTGTCACTGAATGGGTTTCCCATTATATCCTACCAAGTAGGAGTGGGGGGAGAGGAAATGGAGAGTAGGCAATTTCCTTTTTATAGCCTCACCTTTTTACTTTGAAATTTTCAATCTGAATATTGAGTAATGGAGTGAGCATTTAGCATAGTTTATCACCAATATTTTAGCAGTGTTATTTCAAGGATGTGACACAAGTTGCATAGATCACATTCCTCTTGCCTCAGCCTTTCCTGGGCTGGGGTTACAGGTGTGTCCAAGATCAATCTTAGATATTTTTCTGCAGCAAGATGAATTAGAAATAATTTCAGTAATGACACACAAAGTGTAATTGTCTTGAAGGCTCAAAATGACCTGAATGGATATAAACATGCTTTTCCAAGCTACTTGGATACAGTGGCATGTTTGTAATACTTTGTTCCACAAAATTGGAAGTTTAACAATCACCATTTTGTCTGAGGGATTTTCCAGTCCTCCTTGAAAATGAACAACTCACACTGTCACAAAAAGAAACTAGAAATACAGGCTGCTTTACATAAACTCTGCCAGCCATACACATCATGCTACACAGGCAAGAGAGTTAACTATTCGCGGCTGATTTATATCATCTTGTTTCACTACTTTTGGCTGTGTGTGTGTGTGTGTGTGTGTGTGTGTGTGTGTGTGTGTGTTATGGAGGATGGAACCGAGCCCCATGCATAAGGTAGGTAGCTTTCTACCATTTAGCTACAAATGCAATCCCAAATTCTAAAATCTCGAGGGACACCTTTTTAAAATGTTAAAAAGAATATGACTTTGATGCTTCAAAGATAGCGCTGATTTACAGTTTGAGATACGAAATTTGATGTGTTACCTTGGATGTTAATTACATCTTTTCAGGGTTATTTTAGCCCTCGCCTGTACAGATTCTGTTCTTTCTGGGTTTTGTTTTTAATTTGTTTTTTGTTATATGGATTATTGTAGTTATCTGAAAGCAAAGGATAAACTGTTTGTCAACATGGGTTCCCTAGTAACAGGTACTGAATTATCTTTGGATTACACTGGATATCGAAACTCTCCTCCCGCTCCCAGTCCTGAAAGCCACTGTCACCAGCCCTTTGCGGTGACAGCACAAAACCGCCCTTTCGAAGCTGTCAGCGCGAGTGCGGGGCGGTTCCATTGAGTAAAAGCTTCCTACGATTGCAGGCGCCGGCGTCTACTAACCTCCAGGGAGAGAACAGACCAGCGGCGGGGCGTGCGGTTCAGCGTGTGGGAGGCCTCCTGGCTCTTGTGACCTGCTTGATCGCGGAAGGGCGCAGAAACCGCGGCCCACGTCCACGCAGGCACGCAAGGGCGGCTCAGCACCTAGCAGTTGTCTTGCGCTTCCGCAGCCGGCGCGGGCAGCTTTAGGAACCGACGAGCCAGGAGCAGCTGGCCGAGCCCGCTCCCAAGATGGTGGCGTCGGCGTCAGGGAGGGCGGCACCACGTGGTGCAGCGGCCAATGATCTTCCGGGCTGCGCCGCCGGCGGAGCACGAGAGGCGGAAGTGCCGCGGGGCCGCCTTCTCCGTCCCGGCTGCGGCCCCTGCCGGTTACATAACCCGTCGCGCGGGGTGGGGGGGCCCGCAGTTCCACGTCCGGCTTCCCGTCTCCCCCAGGATGCGCTGAGCCCCGCGACGCCGTCCGCTGCCGCCGGCTCCCGTCCGAGGTGAGGCAGCCGGGGCCTCGGCGGGTGCAAGTCGGGACGGTGGGGAGGTCGCAGGCGCGACCCCGAGGGCACTGGCCAGCCGTGGGAGGCCGGGTTTTCCGGAGAGCGCGCCCTTCTACAGACCCCTGCGGGGCCGCGCTTCTTAGCGCCCAGTTTGTTTCCGTGGCGGCGGCGGCGAGGGGCGCGGAGGGGCGTCGGGAGTTGATCTTTCCGGGGTCCCTCAGTCAGTGATCTCAGGAATTGGAAGTTTCCTCTGGGTTTGCTGAAGGTGAGGGGTCTGGTCGCCTCGCTTCTCTGTGGGAACTTGTTGCACCGGTGGTAATTGCCGGCTTGCTTGCACTCGCGAAAGCCAAGGACCCTGCTTGGGGTCCCTCTGCGTCTTTTCATTCCAGCAGTGCTTTTGGTACTCCGGCAAACGGAAGCCTTCCACTTCTGTTTACTGGCCAAACTGACCCTCCATAATCGACTCTGGCTTGTCTCCTCTGAATTGGAAAAACCACTTGCCAAGTAGAAGAGGAGATCTATGGCCGGTGCTGTTTGTCTTCTGGGGAAATTGGGGCGGGGCTGTGGAGGGGGTTACTCCAGGCCTTTCCTGGATCCCCAGCAAATGCCTTCCTGCCCCACTGCTGTCAAAACCCAAAGCTTGGGGATTGCAGGCTGCAGTAAACATAAACTTTGGCTGCTATATTGATCTGCTAACTCTGCCAAGTCCTTGAGCCATGTGCTTTTGGGTCGTTCTTGTCACCCTTTGGGCTTAGAAGAAAAGAATGACAGCTTACTACCAAGGTGACTGACTCTGTGGTGTCTGGAGTGCTAATCAAGAGAGAAAGCTGCCAGTTAGAGAGGTTTTCTTTTGTCAAAGTACTGAAGACATAAACCCCCTGAAATCGTGCTTGTCTGACCCAGCAGGCAAAGTCACATTGCACCAGAGATCATTTATGCAAATGCTTGAGTCCACATAGCCACGTGACGTGAAGGAAAGTTTTATGAGTCCTGTGACTGCGTTACCAGGTGAAACGTCAGGAGGAGGGGGTCCGGAACCAAGCAAGCAAACAAGTACACACAGACGCATACCCGCCCAGCAGTGATGTGCTCAGTTGGTATGGGTAGGATTAAACACTAGAGGAATCTGAAGGGCCATCGTTCCAAAGTGGTGGTAGCATAAGTCTTCCCACCTCCTCCTTTTAGAACAGTTTGAATAGAACAGCAACAAGAATAATGTGCAGGACATAAGCCCCTTGAGAGTGGGGGATGCACAGCTGTGGTTTGCTAGAATTCCAACTCACAGACCTAGACAGCTCTATGTCAGATTTCCCTGGCTGAGTTTCTATGAAAATTGTTAAAACTTGTTGGGAAATCAGGCCTGGTCTGGTGTCAGCACACCAGCACCAGCATAAAATAGACAATTTTGTTTGTTTTTTATGACTGCGTGTCCTATCTTTAACCTCTTTTAGTTGTACCTTGAAGAGACTTGGTCACTATGTGTGGAGAGTGTCTTTAGATTTGGCCTGTCTAAGTTGCTTCTGACAGGAATGGAAGACGCTTTCTGGATGTCAGATCTGAGGGATTAAAGATTGTCCTGAACCAAGAGCAGGAAGCAGAGGTTATAGATGCCCAGGGAGATGCTGGTGATTGGAGACCATGGGGCCCTCAGTGTTCATCTCAGTGCAGCACGGTGTGGCAGCTAAGAACTTGCCCAGGATAGAGAGTCGACAGATGGAGACAGGATTCTTGAGAACTTGAGTTCAAGCCCAGTTCAAATACGGACTTTGATTCACCAAGTGATTTTAAGGAACTTTGGTAACTTCAGGGCAGATTTCCTTGCCTGCACATCATTCTTAGCCTGGCCTCTGATGGAGGCTGGCAGGACAGTTAAGGATCTGTCTGAAGCCCAGATACTCACACTGCTTACTGGCCCATGTGTTTAAATAGCAAACACAAATACACCAAGTTTATTCTCTTCTCTGAGCACAAAGAGGGTTGCTCAGTATTTATGGGAAGGAGGAATTCCTGTAGAAGGTGGTTTGGGATCTAGAGTAATGCAGATCAGTGCTTTAAGTAGCTAGAGTACTTCAGTTCAGAGGTTGGCAGGAGCATAACAGTGACCCTGAGATGGGGTCCAAGCTAAGACTGTGAAGAAGGTGACAGAAAATGAAGGTTGACTCTGTCCGTGTCTCAGCTCAGTCAGAGTCCACCTGGCCAGCACAGAAAGCACCCTCAGAATGACGGTGAGATTCAGCCAGATGTGGTAACACATGCCTGGATCCCAGTATTCGAGGGGCAGAGGCTGGTGGATCTCTGAGTTCAAGGCCAGCCTGGTCTACATCGTGAGTTCCAGGGCAGTGAAGGCTACATAAAGAGACCTTGTCTAGGGGGTTGGAGAGTTGGGGGGTGATGAGACTCAATTTAAGTGTTACAACAGAGATTTTCAAATATTTTCAAAACTACCTGTTTTGTCCAAAAATAAACTCTTAATACTGCCCTTTATTATTTATTTATTTAGGTTTTTCAAGACAGAGTTTCTCTGTGTAACAGCTCTGGCTGTCCTGGAACTTGCTCTGCAGACCAGGCTGGCCTCAGATTGATAGAGTTCTGCCTGCCTCTGCCCCCAGAGTGCTGGAATTAAAGGAATGTACCACCACCGCTCGGCCTTGATACTGCCTTTTAAAGCCAGCATCCTAGGAATAGCATGGTATTTTGGGCATTGATGTTAGAAATAAATGTCAGAACACGGATTCAAAGTTTCAAGAAAGAGGAGGTGGTTATGAATAGAGACTAAGAACAGATCGTGGGGAAAGTGCCTGTTGCCTTTGTTTCCATAGGAGATGAAGATATTTTGCTGCTTTAAAAGACTTTTTAGGACATAGGTACAGATTTCTAATCCCAGCATTCAGGAGGTGGAGGCAGGAGGGTGTCACAAGTTTGAAGACAGCCTGAGGTAATAATGTGTTTTCAAGTAAGCATGGGCGCCATAGCAAGACACTGACACAAGCAAATAGACTGGTTTGGACTGGTCTGGAAAGCTCCTGGTTGGCTTTCTTTGTTTGTTTTTGTGGAGTGGTTATTGTTACCAAAAGAAAAAAAATGAAAGGATTGGAGCAATGGCTCAGAGTTAAGAATGCTTTTCTTTCAGAGGACTTGAGTTTGATCCTTGACCTACACGGGCTGCTCACCACCACCTAAAACTCCAGCTCCAGAAGATTTGCTGCCCTCTTCTGGCCTCCATGGGCCCTGAGCATCCATAGAGTGGTATATACACAATAATAAATACATCCTTTTAAATAAATAAAATGAAGTTGGTGTGATGGCTCATGCCTATGGTCCCAGCTCTGATGGATTAAGACTTTGATACTGGGGGCTTGGTGCTAGGGGCTGGAGGTGTGGCTCAGTAGTTACTAGTGCTTGCTATTCTTGCAGAGGACCCTTTAGATTCTGATTTCATGCACTCACATGGCAACTCACGCAATGTTCTGTAACTCCAGATCCAGGGGAGGCACCCTCGGAGTTCACAAACATACATGCCGGCAAAACACCCACATACATAAAATCAAGAGCGATGCCAACCTGTGCTGACTAGCACAGACTGCTGGCAATGCTGCGACTCAAACGGCTGATTTTCCCCTTCAGTACTGAAAGGTGTTCTTCTCTGGAAAGGGTTAATACCATAGGGTTCCTGTCATTCCTGTGGCATTCAGAAGAGCCATGGAGAGCTGCTCACATGTCTGTCTCTGAAAGACCCTGCTGGAACTACAGTTGTAACCTGTTGATAAGTCTTCATGTGTGCTCTGACATCAGATAAGTGCTTCACGTGTGCGCTCTGACATCAGCACATCTCCAGGGCAGACATTTGCTGCTGCTTTACTGCCCTGAGTTTCAGGTTACTTGGCTTATCCTCTGGCCTCTGGTGAACTTTCACTGAAATGTGTAAAAATGCACTGCCTAGCAATGAACAGAGTCTGGGCACACATTCATGCCACCAGCTGTTCACAGGCAAGCCCTCTCCTTATGGAAAACCGTTTCCTCCGCAGGACCTGCAGGAAGCTAGTCACAGTTGTGTGGGGGTGAGGTGAGCACAGGGTTTTTAATTTCTGCCTTCTGTTTTACTTTTTTCTTTTCTTAAAAAATATTTTATCGGCGGGGGGGGGGGTGGGGGGGTGGGCATGTGCAGTGCCGACAGAGGTCAGAAGAGGACATCAGGTTCCCTGAGACAGACTTGGGTAAGGGTGGTTGTGAGTCAATGTGAGGATGCTGGGAACTGAACCTGGGTCCTCTGAAGACCAGTCAGTGCTCCTGACCACTGAGCCAACATTCCAGCCCCTGTACTTGTTTTCTTTTTTTCTTTTTTTTTTTTTTTTTTTTTTTTTTTTTTTTTTTTTTTTTTTGCAGTAGTAAGTATTGAACCCAGGGCCTTGTACACAATAGACAAATTCTTCACCAGTGAGCTGCAACCTACACATTTTCACATCCCTCCCCTTCTAAAAATAGAGTTTTTAAAAGCCTTTTATGAATATTGTTACCTTAAAACTTGTAAAAGCTATTAATTTTGGATTTTGTATAGCCCTCTGTTTGCTGTTTACACAGGAGCCCTTTAAGATGTCTTGCAAGGCTGCTCTGCAGTCCACCTCCAAGTGCCTCCTCATGGCTTTAATCTGTGTCTGGAACGGTTATCCCTAGCATCAGGGCACCAGTGCCTTGCAGACATTCAGGGCTTTAGAAGGCAGCTCTTCATCCACCGTGCTTA
Organism: Arvicola amphibius; assembly: GCF_903992535.2. Taxonomy (NCBI): domain Eukaryota; kingdom Metazoa; phylum Chordata; class Mammalia; order Rodentia; family Cricetidae; genus Arvicola; species Arvicola amphibius. Next base: position 92,150,701 of record NC_052050.1, read on the forward strand.
GGAGGTCTTAGTTCCACTCATAATTTGAAGACGCTGGGAAGTTTCCTTGTCATTAAACAACCCGTGAGATTTTCGTTGGTTTAGCTGGTTTTTTGTTTGTTTGTTTTCTGAGACAGGGTTTCTCAGTAGCTACAGAGCTTGTTCTGGAACTCGCTCAGTAGACCAGGTTGGCCTTGAACTCACAGAGATCCACCTGCCTCTGCCTCCCAAGTGCTGGGATTAAAGGTGTGTGCCTCTCTGCCTGGTCTACAGAGATTATTTTAATATAAAACGTGTTCAGAATTTTCACTGTATCCAAAAGTCTTTATTTTTGTTAACAAAATAACCCAAGCTCGCTGCAGAAGGCTCAGATAATATGAAAGTGAGTAGCGGAGAACATAAGCATCTGCCGTAATTGTTGCGGAAAATTCAGACAGGTGCATGGTGGTCTTTAGTCGTCCTTTAAGATCTGCTGCTGCTGCTGCTTAATGGTAGAATGGGTACCCAGGGTACCTGGGGCCTGGATTTGATTCTGAGTGCCAAAGTAACAACGACTTGACTTCATGATCAGGAGGTAGTTTATACAGAATTTAGCACTGTCTTCTGTTTGTTTTATTCTGGAGGAACGTGAATGGAAACAGCAGGAGAGAGAACACTTTAAAAACAATTCCTACTAAAGTAGAAAAAGACAAGATCTGAGTAAAGTGGGAGCATGGGGACCTTGGGAGAGGGTTGAAGGGGAAGGGAGAGGCGGGGGAGAAGCAGGGAAGGGAGCAGAGAAAAATGTAGAGCTCAATAAAATCAATTTTAAAAAATAGTTAATTAATAAGCCTGAGCTAATAGGCCAACCAGTTTATAATTAATGTAATAGACCTCTGTGTATTTCTTTGGGACTGAACGGTTGCAGGACCAAAACCTTCAGTCAACAGCCAACTAACAAAGGATATTTGAAAATAACATATGCAACTTGTAACCCATATGATTTGATGGTAACACCAATATCAGAAGGTGTCACACCCATTAATCACAGAACGTGTAGAAATAAAGGAAGCTTCCTGCTGCTAGATCTCATAGGGAAAAAACAACCCTTAGAGATGGAAAGATTGATAAGGCAGGGGGCTGGCCTGCTGCAGGGAGGGTGCAGCGGGGAGGTGCTGAGACCAAATTCTCCTGTCCCCTTGCTTTCTCCTTTAAACTGAGTAGCCAGCTTTCCACCCCCACACCCTCCCCTGCTGTCCCCTACCAGCGGTGGGGGGGGGGGGGTTCTTGTAGCTGCTCTCTCTACAGCAGCAGAAGAGTTCTTGGATGGGATGAACCCTACAGGAAGTCCAGCCTCGATGTTAGTCAAGCATGCCAAGCAGCTATTTTCCTGTTTCAGACAGGGTCTTGTGCAGCCCAGGCTGATCTCAAACTTTCTCTGCAGCTGAGGATGATCTTAAACTTCCGAGTCTCTAGCCCAGGTGCTGGGTTCTTTCATTTGTTTGTTTTTGAAACAGTGTTGAAATACAGCCCAGGCTGGCCTAGAACCCTTTATAGAGCTCCGGTTGGTCTTGAACCTATCATCCTTCTGCCTCATCCCCCTGAAGGCTGGGGATTATAGGTGTGTGCCACCACTCTCAGCAATAGCTTTTTATTCATTCTGAAATCTAGTATCATCTCTAGGTAGATGTTTTCAAAACCCTTTCTCTGAATTGAATTAGAATTTCCTTCTGAGAGCACTTACACCACCTGGCAGTTCCTACCCCAACCCCAGCAGTGTTCTTTTTCCGTGGGCTCCATCAAACAAGCGTCATCCTGTGCGTGCTGACAGCACAGAACACAGTCGTCAGCGCTTATTTTTCAGTACCAAGAAGAGGAGATGCCCTTTTAGAGTTGTTGACAGCTTGACACAGGCAAGGGTCATCTAGGAAGACCCTCAGTTGAGAAACTGCCTCCATCAGATTGTCTGTAGGCAAGTCTGCAGGACCTTTGTTGAGTAATGATTGGTGTTGGAGGGCCCAGCTCATTGTGGGTGGTGCCACACATGGGTAGGTGATCTTAGTTGTACAAGAAAACAGTCTGAGTACACCGTGAAAGGCTAGCCAATAAGCAGCATCCGTCCAGTCTCTGTTTCAGTTCCCACTTCCAGGTTCCTGGCTTGTGTTCCTGCCTTGACCTACCTCAGTCACAGCGTAAGGTGAAAAGGCCAAATAAGCCTTTTCCTTTCCAGATGGCTTTTGGTCAGAATGGTTGATCATAGCAGTAGAAAGCAAACTGAGATAGACTTGCCCAAAGCTTTTGAGTGATCCGGCCATAGGGTTTGGTCTCTGTGCCATATCTTCTGGCCTCAGTCGTGTGCTCTTTTCTACCTGGATCCCTGTTTTTTCTACTCATCCAGCCTGATGTTGTTGAACATGAAAGAGCTGCCAACTATCCAAACAGACACTACTTAGACCTCTTCTACTGGAACCCGGTGTGTCTTTGTGTACTCCTGGGGAGGATGCCGGAGAAGGGCTTCTGCTGGTTTTCCTTGTGGTCTCTGTGGTTGGAGAAGGAAGTGGTACCCTCCCAGATCAGTTGGGAGCACTGCTCACATTGACTAATGCACTTTTGTCATGGGACTCCTCTAGCAAGTTGTATAGTAAATGGGACCCCAGTGTGCCACCCTCCTCTGTGTGGCCAACAATTTCTGAACTCTGCTTATCGCTGTGATTATAGTCTCCTGAGCAAAGCCCGATTTTGTCATACAAATCTAGTAAATTAATGATTAGGGATATTTTTAGTTTGAAATGCAAAGACTTTTTGATGCAAAGGTTAAAGATTGGGTCTGGACTCTGAACCTCACCATCTCATGCTATCTTTACATGAGATATAATCGACATGTGGCCAAATATGCAGCTTAATAAACTAGATCTAGGTGGATTGGGAGTCAGAGACTGGTTGGTACTGTTTGATGTTTTGAGCTAGGGTCTGGCTTTGTATTACATGCTGGTCTCAAACTCACTATTATCCTGCCTGGACCTCCTGAGTCCTGGGGCTAGAGGTGTGCACGATCATCCTGTCTGGCTTCCATATGTGTGTGGTGGTGTTTTTGAAATGGTCTCATGTATTCCACACTGATCTCAAACTCACCCTGTAGCCAAGAATGATGTTGAGCACCTGAGTCTCCTGTCTTCCCCTCCGAAGTGCCGTGATCATGGAGTGCTGAAGATTGAGCCCAAGGCCTTGTACTTGAGAGGCAAGCACTCTCTTGAGACAGACTCTCAGCCGCATTTTGATAACCCTTAAGCACCTCTTCAGTCCCTCCTCCATGACCATTGCTCGATTGCTAGTACCGTTAATTTTTTTAGCCAGTTCTAGAATCTCCAGGTGGAATCCTGTGTCATTATTTTGTGTTTGAAGTGATGTGTCTCAAATCATATGTGCTGCTCACTATATATGATACGGGCTTCGGAGCAGGAAGACTTGGGTTTTAAGAGGGATGTTGTTTGGAAATAAAGAGGTGGGTGTTTGTTTCTTGTCACTCTGAAAATTATTCAGTTTCCTACTCTGCGGTTTTGGAAGCCGCACAGGCAGCTATGGAGATGGCTCCTCACCCACAGGCAGCTGCTCATTTGAACAGACGAGCTGTGAACAGTGTTTGCTTCTTCCCCCCTTTTAGGCCCTGAGCCCATATTACTGATGTACTAGACAATGTCCTGTATCTATCACTAGTGTGTGTTTCCTTTTCTTCTCCTTCTTTCCTAAAAGAGGGAGCTTAAATTTCATTTTTTTTGGCTTTTCAAATCAGTGAGCCTTGTGTCTGTGGACTCTCACAGGGCCCTTTGGGCCTGTGGTTCCTGCCTTGCATGTGGGGAGCTTTTAGTAACCTTGTCTCATGCTTTGCTTGAGGAAAGGCTGTGACAGTGACTGCCTTTGAACGAAGAGATGAGCGTCTGAGAAGCGCTGGATCGAGCAAGGAACAGCACAGATAATGAGAGGGGTCCTGAGGAAAGGAGGCCAGACAGCACTCTTACGAGCAAGGGAGAAATGGGGTGCAGTGAGCAGGAAGGGGTGTCGGAGGAAAGCGGGAAGCACCAGGTGTGTGGAGGAAAGCTGAAGGCACCAGGTGTGTGGAGGAAAGCGGGAGGCAGCAGGTGTGTGGAGGAAAGCGGGAGGCACCAGGTGTGTGGAGGAAAGCAGGAGGCACCAGGTGTGTGGAGGAAAGCGGGAGGCAGCAGGTGTGTGGAGGAAAGCAGGTGTGGAAGAAAGCAGAAGACAGCAGGTGTGTGGAGGAAGTGGGAGGCAGCAGGTGTGTGGAGGAAGTGGGAGGCAGCAGGTGTGTGGAGGAAAGCAGGGGCAGCAGGTGCGTGGAGGAAGTGGGAGGCAGGTGTGTGGAGGAAGTGGGAGGCAGCAGGTGTGTGGAGGAAAGCAGGGGCAGCAGGTGTGTGGAGGAAGTGGGAGGCAGGTGTGTGGAGGAAAGCAGGGGCAGCAGGTGTGTGGAGGAAAGCAGAGGCAGCAGGTGTGTGGAGGAAAGCAGGGGCAGCAGATGTGTGGAGGAAATCAGGAGGAAGCAGGTGTGTGGAGGAAAGCAGGAGGCAGCAGGTGTGTGGAGGAGGCCTTGCAGCAGATGTTCATAAATTGACAGTAATGTTGAAGGTGAGGGAGGTGGCACACACATTGTGTTTATAGCCGTTAGAGAGGAATCTCTGTGAAAGCTACTGTTGACAAATGTCAGAGGAGCCATGCCTGGGCTGGAGAGAAAGGTGTGCAGCTGATCTTGTAGAAGTTCCCAGCTTGTGTCATAGTTGCCATGACTCTGAGAAGATTTTTGGAACCTTCCTGAAGGCATGGCTGAGAATTTGAAGCATACAGCTGCCCTGAGTCCCAGAGTTGACTCAGGGCTATTGTGATTCCACCACACTTCAAAAAAAACATTCCCTCCCCAAAATAAATCATCTGAAGTAGAAATCAGGATGCCTTCTTGCTCCAGAATATCTCAGCCTGTGTCTCCAGGAGACATCTTGTCCTGTGAGACCTCTACCTCATCAGAAAACTAAGAGCTGGTTCATAATACCTTCCTCTACCAGCCAGCCTGTGTTTAAGGTTCACTGAAATGTTTTGATTTTCTTTTTTATGGTACAGGTTTAGATATTACATTTGATTCTCCATCTCCTTTTCTCCTTTCATTTTTTTTCATTTTTATTTACTTTTGTATCTTCGATATGATTGACCTTTTGAAGAGACCAGATGTGAAAGGTAACACATCTGTCTGTTGGATATCTCTTCCCTTATTGATGTATGTACAGCACCCCCTGCAACCAGGATGTTGGGTCTGAAGGCTGTAGTTAGGTCTAGGCAGTGACTTCCCAAACCCACAAAGGCTTGGCTGGAATCCTACTGGTCATAGCTGCAAGCACAGGGCTCTGGAGAGATTGGCCTGTAGGCTTAGGGTCTCTCCTTGTTCGCACACTGAGTCCTGGGTCTCAGTTCTTCGAGTCTGTGCCTTGCACCTGCCCCTCGGCAGCCCTCACCTGTTGACCTCACTTTTTGTGTTTTGCTGGACTTGGAGCTTTCCTCTTGAGATTCCACATGGTGATCCTGATCTATTAGCATTTCTACTTTCACCTGGTTGTTCTGGAAAGTTCTCTTTAGCCATGGGAGATTAACGACACAGTCCCTCCCAAAAAGATAGGATGATTCCGTTGAAATACTTGCTTCCAACTTAAAGAAACAGGCTATTTTCCCTTTTGGTAGAGTTCAGTACTTGATTTCCTCGGCCCAGGGTACAGAATGAGTTTCAGACCTGCATGAACAACCTAGGGAGACCTTGCCTCGAACTAAGACAGGGCTGGCAGCATAGCCGTGGGTGTGATCCTCAGCTCCCCCCTTCTCCATAGTCATTATCATCAAAGTTTCTCTTACTAGTCATGGAGGAGAAGCAGTATGTAACCTCCTCTATGGTGGTGAAACCAGTGCCATTTGACCTGAATAGCTGATTATTCTCTAGGTTCTACCTACCAACTGCTTGACAGAGTTTGCTGAGCCCATGCCTTCCCTGACACTGGGCCAGAGTCAGACTTGTTAGGGTCATTTGCCTCCTCCAAGTGAAGGAGCAGCAGTTAAGAGATAAAAGACCAACCACGTAGGAGCTGTGGTCGCTCTGGGGGAAAGCTGAAGGGTGGGGTGCAGCTCAAGCAGAAAGGGGAGAGGCATAGACAAGAGGCAGTTGGCTGCTCTTCATGTGCAGAGTGCAGGCAACCACTAGAACCACTCTTTCCATCATGGGAAGTTCTTAGCAATTCCCCACCTCACCCACCTTCTGGGTTAGTTTAGAGAAAGATCAGGTAAGCAAGCCTTCAGGTGATGCTGTCTCCTCTTCCCACAGGTGTGAATGACAGAGGTGGTGCCTTCCAGTGCCCTCAGCGAGGTCAGCCTGCGTCTCCTCTGCCACGATGACATAGACACTGTGAAGCACCTGTGTGGCGACTGGTTCCCCATTGAGTGAGTGTTGGACACTGTACCCCAGTGGCTGGGATGCTTCTGAGACTGGAAGAGGCAGCAGTGGGTCTGGCGGGACCATAGTGGCCCGTAGTTGCTGTTTAAAGTTGACAAACTAGGCAGTGAGCCTCAGGCCTCCATACTGGTCCACTGCTCACCTTCCTTAAAAGGCCCTGCTGAGAAATGTTACTTACAAAGATTCCCAGTGCTGCATGCAATCAGGAAATTTAGGACCAACCTCAGTATAAAAAACTGATTGGATTCATCAGGATATGTATATCTAAAATGCAGTGTCAATTGATGGTGTTGTGGCATATGCCTGGAGTACTAGAACTCAGGAAATGGAAGCAGAAAAAGGTCAGGTTCAAGGCCAGCCTGAGCTACATAGCAGATTTTAAGCCAGAGTGGGCTATATGGGAAAGACCCTGTCTTTAAAAAGGGTCATTAGTCATCCAGGAACAAAATCTGTTAAAGTAATGTATTTACTGACACAATTCCTTCCCTTCCTTCCTCTTTCTTTTACCAAATACTAAGTGAAAGCAGAGTTGAGAACAGATCATATCATATTCCACTTTCACTTAGAAGTATGGCTGAATAAAAACCTCGGCATACTGTAGAGGAAGGCAGAGGATCCTGCCCTTCGTGAGAATCATGGCCAGCACTTTAGTAAGACATGTTAGCAGGAGATGACAGTAACACATTTGTCTGACCTGAGTCTTCTAACATGGAAGCTTTCATATTGAGAATCCAAAGACCAGTGGTGCTTAGGTTCAATAAAGCATGGACTGTCATATAGAGATTCTTGAACAGAGTATTATCTACTTCTAATGGACTGAAGGTGGAGAACCCAGTAAGGCCCATTTGTTTAGATTCTGCTTGGACTCTCTGTGGCACTCCCTCTCTCTGGGTATGGGGAGGACCCTTCTGGAATGAGGATGTCTTAGTTTTATCAATTGTTGTCACCAAATCTCTGACAGAAACAAGGATGACAAAGGTTTATTTTCTATGCCGTTTTAGAGGTTTCAGGCCATTGTGACAGGTGGAGGGGGGAACAGCTCACATTACAGTGGACAGGAAGTAAAGGAGAGTAGTGGCAGAGAAAGCTACCAGCAAGCTATTTCCCCTAAGGACCTTCCCTCAGTGACCTGCTTCCTCCTAGCTGCTCCATCTACCACGATTCTGCAGTTGTTCCCAGTGCAGACTTGGAGTCTGTCAGTGCCTTCGCAGACACACTCAGAAATGTGCTGTCCTGATCACATGGGCACTCTCAGTCTAATCAAGATTAATAGTGCTATTAGATCTACTATCGGACAAAATAGGACAAAAAATTTCTTCATGGCCACCTCCTACACAGAAAATCAGATTGGCTTTGTAGGAAAGGGGCTTTTCCGGTTTCTGTGATTCATACTGGAGTTGAAGAATTCTAGGTGAGGTGCCATGACTGGCCTTAGGGGAGAGAATGAGAAGGAAGAGGCAGGAGGCCTGAGAGGTTCACTTCTGGACTTTTGCTATGGGGATCATTTACCAAGACCCCAGAGTACTACTGAATTAAATACTTCCAGCATTTTGAGGTGGAGTGGATTATTAGTACCTTGGGTTCCTGTGTTTTTACTTGCCTTGTTTCTAGATTATTGTATGATACAAAAAAACAGGTTTTTTAGCGAGAAAAACAGACACAGACCTTGAAACCTGAAAGCTAAGCAGGGTCCTTTAAGTTGTTGGTATTTCATGACTCCTCGACTCACTCACACTTGTTACTCCACCCAGCAGGAAAGTAGGGGACCCCCCCCCATGCATCTCTGTTGAAATATAAATTGCCAGCTTCTTATGAATGTGGGCTAACGGTGCTTTATGAGATAAAACAAACTATCCTTCCAGTTAGTAATCCCACTACTGAAAGAATACTAGGAAATAAGAGTGCCAGTTAAGTGTAGCCATGAATGAGGCCCTGCTGAGGACTGTCTGGTGTTAGAGCCACACTGAGTTGTAACCTATACACCCCTCAAGGACCTTACTGTCAGCCTCTCCTGTCCCTTAGCCATGTGTCATGACCACGCCCATGTTAGAAAGGTATTGAAAACTATTGTACATACCCATGAACTTTGGCTCTTCCTTGAGTCACCTTTCCTGATCTTCAGTGCTGAAGTCTCACAGAGGACCATTTGCATGGTCAGTTCTCTGCTTCCACTGTGTGGGTCCTGGGTATTGAACTCAAGTTTCGAAGCTTGACTGCAAGCACCCACATCTGCTGAGCCATCTCACCAGCCCTCACAGAATTCTTTTTTTTTTTTTCTTTTCTTTTTTTTTTGGTTTTTCGAGACAGGGTTTCTCTGCAGCTTTTTTAGAGCCTGTCCTGGAACTAGCTCTTGTAGACCAGGCTGGCCTCGAACTCACAGAGATCCGCCTGCCTCTGCCTCCCGAGTGCTGGGATTAAAGGCGTGCACCACCACCGCCCGGCTCCACAGAATTCTTTTTTTTTTTAAAGATTTATTTATTTATTTATTATGTATACAGCATTCTGCATGCGTGTATGCCAGAAGAGGGCACCAGATCTCATTGTAGGTACCTGGGAGGCACCATGTGGTTGCTGGGAATTGAACTCATGGCCTCTGGAAGGATAGCTAGTGCTCTTAACCTCTGAGCCATCTCTCCAGCCCCACGGAATTCTTCATAGACCACTCAGGTCACTGAGGGCCTTAAGGTCTCAGCTCACACTGAGGCTGCCTTGTGCTGTCCCTCCAGGAACTGTCTGTGGAGACAGTTTGATTGGAGGGTTCCTTTGTTTTACATTTAAAAAAAATTTTTTTACAGTTACTTTGAGAAGACAGCTATGAGGCTCCTAGAGACTGTAAGTGATAGGCAAGGCAGCATAGGGTCTGGTGACTCACTGGAATGTGCTCTCTCCCTCAGGTACCCAGACTCATGGTATCGTGATATCACATCCAACAAGAAGTTCTTCTCTCTTGCTGCAACCTACAGAGGTGCCATCGTGGGAATGATAGTAGCTGAAATAAAGAATAGGACCAAAATACATAAAGAGGTGTGTCTATGCCGCAGTGACTTGGCCTTTGTGGCAGCTGCAGAGGTATGCTACAGTGGAGTCACGTGCCAGCTCTGGCCTGTGTCTCAGCAGCTTGTAACCTGAGGAGTCAGAGCAGCAAGCGACATTCGCCCAGTGGTTTATTTATGTGGAGGTGTGAATACACGGACTTTTTCCTAAAGATTTATTTATTATTTAATTATGTGTATGCATGTGTGACGATATAGGAGTATTTACTCGTAAAGAACAAAGAAGATCCCCCTGGAGTTAGAATCATAGGTGGTTGTGAGCTGCCCACTATTAAACCCGGGTCCTCTGCAAGGGCAATACATGTTCTTAACTGCTGAACTCCTTCAGCCCTAGTGGCACATATTTTTATTCATGGAATAATATGAATAATGAGTAGAACCTACTAGTAGTTTTAATAAAGATGGCCATTTTGAAACAGAAACAAGCAGAAATGATACGTTGGGAATCTGCCCCATTGCTGTGTGACATGAAAATGCCTGTGATTTGTGCTGCTAGAATTATCACAGAAGCATCAATGTTCCTGCAATTTGTAGAGGGAAGTGTTAGGTTTCACCTGGGGATTAGCAAAAATGTATTTCTTTTTATTCAGTTTCATAGACCACTCACAGACTTACCTCCCTCACAACTCTCAAGGATTTGGATGACTGCTCTCAGTGCAGAATGGAAGACCACAGCTATAAACCGTGTTCTTTGTGGTTGGATTCTGTTAGGAGTCTCCTGGTAACTTTGGTCATGGCAATGTAGCAGTATTATTTGCTTAAGGAAAGGGAATCCCATCAACCAGCAAATGATTATATTTGGCTTGACATTATTCCTTCTTGTTTCCTTTTCTCCTTCCTGCCTGCCTCACGTTTGTTGGTTTGTTTATTTGCTATTTGTTTGTTAATTTAGGGACAGGATTTCATTGTGTACTAGCTGGCCTGAAACTCAGATCTGCCTGCCTCTGCCTCTCAAGTGCTGGAGCCCAAGGTGTGTACCCCACACACCTTGATATTATTCCTTTAAAAATTCAGGAAATGAGATTGGGGCTGCAGCTCAGTGGCAGAGTGCTTGCCTCATGCACAGTAGGCCCTGAGTCCCAGTCCTAGTGGAAGAGGAAGAAACATTTCTTCTAGGAACCCAGACCACTAAAGGTTACCCCATTTTATATGTAATTCTATCTTGGTACAGTGTTTTATCTAGCCCAACTTCCTCCTGAGCCACTGCTTCCCTCCCATTGCTCACTGCTCAGATAGGGAGAAGCAAGGACCCTCCCATTGCTCACTGCACAGATAGGGAGAAGCAAGGGCCCTCCCATTGCTCACTGCTCAGATAGGGAGAAGCAAGGGCCCTCCCCTTGGGTCTGCTCTCTTGTTTCACTGCCCACACCTTGTTCCCTCCTTGGGGCTTTTTCTTAGTGACTGTCCACTTCCACCATGCACACTGCCGGAGGCTCTCTTGACTATGCACACTTACCCTATCCACACATATTTGGGGGCCCTTCTTTTGGCTAGCTTTCTAGATAGCATCATTAGCCTAGGGCTTCTGTTAACTAGAGCAGTGAGTTTATCCCCTCCACCAGTTTGCTGTGTCCAGGTTCACTGTAGTATGGAGTGCTGAGCAGGGTCAGGGAGCAGGGCCTGGCCCAGCACATGCATAGCACTTGGAGCTACTTGGTGAATGGGAAGCAGAAAAGCCAAGTCGCCTGGTGTCCTTTCTGGGAAGAGAAGACCATACAAACAGCAGTGTTTCTTTTTATTAAGTGCTTGGAATAACATGAGAATCTCATGGTCAGAGTCATGACTCAGGAGGCATTTGTATCCTTAGCATGTTCTATTACATCACAGTGTGCCACTCGCCCGGCATGGGCATGGTCACCAGGGACAGCATGTTTCTCTTTATAAACCTTTAAAACTTAGCACTTGGACCTTGGACTGGCAATATGGTTGAGCAATAAAATCCTGACAGGCTGAGTCCCCAGCACCCACGTGGAGGGAGAGAGCCAGCTCCCCAAGTTGTCCTCTGACCTCCACACAGCGATGCTGCTCATGCGTGCTCACCCGACACAACTTTTCACTGGCCCACTGTCGCACACCGTGGCGACTGTGTCACTACTTGTTGACAGCCTGTATGCGACCACTCTGGACAATTAGACTCTTTCCTTCTTTTGTGATGGGATCAGACGTATGACCTTGTGTATGCCAGACACACACTCTACTGTTTAGCTACATCCCCATCCCCAGGCTGTCTTTTAACCTACCATAATGCTGCTGGTTCTGACGAAAAGTCCCAACCTAGTCCGCCATCCCAAACAAAGCCCCTGGGGGTGCCTTCTCACTGTGGCAGCATCCACCAACAGGGCCTACACCCTCTTGTCTCTGTGGGTCAGCGGGGTGTACTTTGTACTCTGTGTTCTACCCCTTCCCACCTTGTGACTGCACATGTCAGGATATGAAGAGTGGACACAGAACCAGGTAGGTTCTGTTTTGAGCTTGTGTATGCCGTCATGTTGCCCTGACTTTATCTCTGACTCGCCCTTTAGGATGGAGATATTCTAGCCTCCAGCTTCTCTGTGGACACACAAGTTGCATACATTCTAAGTCTGGGAGTGGTGAAAGAATTCAGAAAGCACGGCATAGGTAAGAGGCAGAAAGTTCATGGTTTGAACCACTGCTGCCCCCTAAGCAGTTATTACCCCCCGCCCCTGACAGTTACTTCTGAGATCTTCAGCTCACAGAGGACCCTCAGTCTCTCCCTTGTCCAAATTTGGGGACAGATAATGTTGGCCTTCATCATTTTCCATCCCTCCCAGATCTGTCATGAACAGATCAGCACCAACTCCTAGGACAGCCTCAGGAGGGCACAGGCTTCCCTTCCCTCACCTGTGTTGCCAGACATGGTCATGTGTACTGGCGAGATGTTCTGTTCTGAGTAAGAACCGTAAACAAACGGAGAAACCGTACTTCCAGACACTGTGTTACCAGTCTCCTACTCCACCACACAGCAGTGAGTAGAAGTCCTTTGTTCTACCCAGACCTGTCTTTCTCACCCTCTGGGTTCTGGTTTATACTTCTTATTGTCTGAAAGGTTGGTGAGTGTTCTCTGTGGACCCAGAACTCCTCCAGGATACATCTGTGGTCCACAGTGGTAGGCAGCTCATGGGAGGGGCTCGACAGGGGAAGTGCCCAGAGGCTGGTTTCAGATCTGGCAACACAACCCTCTAGACTCCTGCAGATGCCATGGCTTCATCTGTGTCCTCTTAACTGCCTTGCTGTGGGAAACCTTCCTCTCCTTTCCCCAGGTTCCCTTTTACTAGAAAGCTTAAAGGATCATATTTCAACCACTGCCCAGGACCACTGCAAAGCCATCTACCTACATGTCCTCACCACCAACAACACAGCAATAAACTTCTATGAGAACAGAGACTTTAAGCAGCATCACTATCTGCCCTATTACTACTCCATTCGAGGGGTCCTCAAAGATGGCTTCACCTATGTCCTCTACATCAATGGCGGCCACCCTCCCTGGACCATCTTATATCCTTTACTGCTGGAAGGGAACAGGAGAAGGCATTGTCGCGGTTTCCTGACTAGAGGGCTGGAAGAACCAGAGAATCACTGGAACTGTGGCCACCTTTGGATGACAGTCACTGGCTTAGCTCACAGCCTTGTTCCTTGAGTAGCTCAGGGTATGCACAGGTCTAATGCACCTGATTGGCTGCATACGTTAGGAAAACTGGCACTCCCTGGGAGCTTCAGCCCCGCAGGAAGATTGGGTTTTAACTCTACTCCACTCAGAAATATGGAAAGTGTCCTCTTGTGGGGTCATCAGTAAATGTAGCAGATAGAAGCCCCACCCTGTGCAGCCTGTGGTGGTGAGAAGTGAACAATGGCAGAACACACGGGTTCAGACCTTCCTCGTGGAGCTGCATGATCCAAGGTGCATTCACCCACCTCCAGTCCTCTCCTCTAATGCTGTCCTTATTAGGTGGAAAGGAAATGAAATGTCCCAACAGCTTTGGGGTAGTAATAACCCAGAATATACCACATGTACCTGTGAGTGTTTTGAAGAAGTGATTCATTTTAGAGGGAAGTAAAACAGGAAAGAAGTGACCCCAAGCTCCATAGGGCCTAGCTCACGTGCAATCGGGCATGTGGGCATCCAGGGGTTAGCACTGCTGATACATCTCCTTGTTGGGGTGGGCTCTGTCCCTCTGGAGAACTAGGAACACTTGTCTTATAGATCCTGCCCAGGTCTTTGTCAGTTGCCTTATGGTGATTGCCCTATATGCTCTACTGTACATTATTTCCCAAATTGATGGTCCACTTAATGAGCCTTTCTGGTATTTTTGAACAATGCTGTCATTGATCCAACTTCAAGGAGGCTGCATGTGGGCAGGCAAGGCAGATGATGGGGCATATCGGTATCTTCCTTGACAGAACCCACAGACTACATCCAGCACCTGGGCTCAGCATTAGCCAACCTGAGTCCCTGCTCCATCCCACACAGGATCTACCGCCAGGCCCACAGTCTGCTCTGCAGCTTTCTGCCATGGTCCAGCATCTCCACCAAAGGTGGCATCGAATACAGCCGTACCATGTGATACCATTGGGGCAGCCTCCCCCAGGCCTCTGTCCTCAGCACTTTGTGGAGCCTATTTTCCTGTCTGTCTGACTTCTGCTGTCCTTTGCAAGGAGCTGGTAGCCACCTGCCGGCCCATCAGCCTGCCCCAGGTGCAGGCCCGGTGCTATGCTGGCTCAGGAGCAGAGTGGATGCCTGGTCTTCAACAGGTAGGCACAGATGGCAGGACCTGGGGAGTCAGAGACAAGAAGTCTCTAGGCAGATACTGTAAGCAGTTCACTGAGGGTCCAGAAGTAGTTTGAAGAGCAAGGGGCCAAAGACCTCAAACCACTCATCAAATTTCTTTTTGCTCCCTGGACTTTGTACATTTGCGTGCACATGTGCATGTTTGTGGAGCAGAGCTCAACATGGGTTAACTTTTGAGACAGGGTTTCTCATGGAACTTGTAGCCCACTGATTTATCTGCACTGGCCCTGTCTCTCAGCTGCCTACCCAGACATTTTGTGTTGGGGCTTAGAGCTCAATCTCAGGTCCTTACATTTTATACAGCTCTTGCTTTGTTTTTGTTTTTATTTATCTCTTAAGAATTTAAGGGCATTGGATTCCTGGATCTGGGGTTATAGGCAGTTGTGCCATGCAGACCCTGGTCCTTGGAAAGAACAACAAATGCTCTTAAGCACTGAGCCATCTCCCCAGGACCGGAACAGATTTGTCTTTCTTTTTTTGTTAAAATGGATTTGTGTGATTCAAACATTGGGAAGGTACAGAAAGACCAAGCAGCTCCTACTGGAAGCCCGCAGTTACTTTGCTTTCCCTTACGAGGTGCACCCAATGAACTCTCATGGGTTCATCACCCAATGATCCCAATCCATGTCTCCTCCTCAGAATTTTACCCAGACTTCCACTCTTACCACCAGGACTGTCACCAGTGCATCTCTGTGTGGCATTGTCCAGCACCCTACATGAGTTTCCTATGCTGACAGATTGTAAATGATAATATTCAGCCTGGATGCAACCATTTTGGTTGTTGAGAGTTGGTCTCACAAGCCAACAGAACAGAGAATTGCAGAACTGGGAGAGGTTTGGGTATTGCAGAGCCCACTCCATTGATACACACCCAAGTGTGAGCTGGGCAGCGCTTGTATTTGTGTAGAGTTCCGAGGAGCCTGCTGGCCACTGGTAGACTGGACTGGAGAAAGGCTCATGCTTTAGTTTACCTGACTCATCTAAAGCCCATAGGCCAGGTGACGTAGGTGAACATCCTGCAGTGTCTTCATGTGCCCTGCTCTCTTCCCTGCAGGCTCTCCTTCCTGCTTCTGGAAACTTCTTCCTCCGGGAGCCTCTGTCCTGCCTCCGTGCACTGGCACCATCTCAATGGCCTGGCAGGTGTTGGCTACATTCACTGGACAAGGGCTTGCCAGGCCTCTTCTGCCTCCTCCTCCATCTTTCCTTCAAAATGGACTGAACTTCACTGTGAAGAGAATGTGGACACCTTTGACCCTGAAGACACAGGAAGCTTAGAATAAAGAGGCACAGGAAAGAGAGTACCAGGTCTTTGTATAAGAATCCCTAAAGAAGCTTAAACGGTGGAAGCAGTTGTCCATGAAAGGCTGGAGGCTGGGGAGAAGGAGTAGGCTAGCCCTGCAAGAGAACTTAAAGCTTCAAAACTCAGCCCTCGCCATAGACAGTTAGATGGACAGTCCCCTGTTCCTCAGGCTTCCCACTACCCACTACCTATTGTCCAGAAGGATCATCCTGCCTGGTGAATCCTGGCTTGCTCTGCATATAGCTGACCTACACTGGGAGCTGAGACAAGGACAGGTAGTTAGCTGTTGGCTTCTGGGTTCCTTCCTTGCTCATCCTTCTAGAAGCTGAAGCTTTAAGGTCTGTCCAGATGCAGAGAAAAGGAGGCTGAGCTCTGCATTGGACACCTCTGCTACTGTGGACCATGGGACTTGGCCTTGGGCGCAGAGGGCAGTCGGTGCCTGTGGACCTTCAGCCTCTGAGGCAGAGGCTCTCCTCAGTACCGTGGATTGTACTTACAGCATCCCTTCCCTTGCGCCCCCAAATGTTTGTTGCCAGAGCCCTGCCCAGTATTGCTGCAGTGTCACTGGGGCCCTTGTAGGGCGTCCTCACAGCCCCTCACCGTGCCAGACTGATTAGGAACAGCTCTATTGACAGGCCTTATTACTGAGTGCTTCCCTCTCTCAGCTTCTCCTGGCTCAATGCTCTGGAGCCCTAGAGTCAGCCCAAGACTGCTTGGCCTCAGAGAGGAAGGATCCTCACAAAGCAGAAAGGCCAAGGCAGGAAAAGCATTCCCCTTCCTCAACAGAACTGGCCAGCAGGTGGCTAGTGTCCTGACTGGTCTTGGTTGTGTGCTGAGGCTGAGCCCCATGTCCCTTCCCTTTTCAGTCAGTGATGATCATGTGATTTTCATTTCTGCCCTGTGTGGTCAAGGAAGAACCTTCCAGAAGGTTCTGACTTGGACATTCTTAAATCCAATTCAAAGGCCTCGACCTGTCTTTCCCTCCCTTCTGTTTCCTAATTACTGCAGTGTCCAGCCCAGTGTTGAACAAATCGTAGTGTGTAGTAGTCTCATTACAAACAAATAAATCATTTCACTAGTCTCATCCTGTCTTTAATAGCTGCCTCTCCACATTTTGTGCTCTGCCTGTGAGGGCTGGGGAGCTTGCTTGCCACGGTCTTCCTGGCGGCTCAGTCGTGCAGGCAACTATCCTGCAGAGGAGTGTAAACCTGATGAAGGCGTCTATGCTGAAAGCAGCGACTGGGCTGTTTCTTAAGGATCCTTAGTAGCTGCCTGTCCATACCAGCAGTGTGGCTCTTAGCTTTGAGCTAGGACCTGGTTCAAGTAGGAAACTATAATTAATTCCCTTCTCCAACCTGTCTGTCCCCATCTCCATCATAGCTTAGAGAAGGCTCCAAAGGTAATGCAGGTCAGTGGAGGCCTTGGCTCTGCTCCCAACCAGAGTGAGCATGTCTCTGGTGGATGTTGAATGCTGTCTGGAACAATTTATGTGGAGGATAGTGCTGGCATTATTGGGAGGCTACAAAACATCCTCCAGGGCACAGAATGGGTCTGCAACAAAAACTTGATCCAGTCCCAAATGTTACTACCCAAAGCCATCAGCACATATGTACCTGAAGTCTAGTCCAGCCAGAAGAAGGCCCGTCCCGTGGCCATCCTGATGAGTTTCTATGGGGCCATAAATTCATCTAAACCCCTGGTGGGAGCAGTGTGGGGTCCAGGCCAACATGCCTGCCTTGGTTGGTCCCCTCCTGGTTCCCTCTTTAAACCAAACCCACATTTCATCCCTTTGTACCTGGAATGCCATGCCATGCCCTGTGTTCAGGCCCAATGAGACTTTGCCAGCTTTCAAGAGCTACCATGTTCAGCAGCTCCTCACCCATAGAGCCTCCCCAGACAGGCTCGTGACTCCATTACCCAGGAAAGCCCCCTTGAATGGATGCAGGGCGGCTTTGACTGGATTGACTTGATGACAGACAAGAATGCAGGCCTTGGCTTTTTACTGAGGGAAGACCTGAGGACTCCCTGGCTCTCAGGAACCAGATTCTCTGCTCAGCCTGGCCTCCCAGCTACACGTGGCTGACTGGAGTTTGGGCAGGCTGCAAGGGCATGGGCATGCTTCCATTTCTTCTGTCCCTCTCAAGGGACTTCCTCCTCCCTCCCTCATACTTTGCCCAGACTAGCCCAGGTCTGATGCTGGGCAGCTGTGGGGGCCATCTCAGTGGGAGGATAGCTGCTGGGACTGCACCCTTCCTCAGGAAACCTGGCCTCCGCCTCCTCCTCGGCCATCCTTCCCTTAATGTCCCCAGCCCTGGCACTTTGGATCCTTATGTCCTCTCCAAGGCCCCAGAGCGGGTTCTCTTGCACAAGGGACACATGGTCTCCTCCAAGGCTCTCCAGGACCTCTTGGGCCTGAGTCCCAAGCCCTCAGGGGGACCAGACTGGGAGGGGACACCCTTGGCTGGGTCCATGCTGGAACTGGAAGCTGAGGAAAAAGGAAAGAGAAGTCACTCAGAGGGACCCAAACTGAAACCCTACCTCGGTGTCCCTGGACCTTATAACCTTCAAGACAATTGAAGAGCTTGGTGCTACATCCTTGAACTAGTGGCGGGGGAGATGTCAGTGGGTCATGAACTCTTGTAAAATGAACTGAGGGAGAGTTGTCCAAGGTCCATCAAAATACAGAACAAGGATTAGAACCCAGATCTCTTAGTCCCAGATCTCTGCCTTACACCCCCATCCCAACGGGTTCCAGCTATGGTCCAGCTGCCTACTGCCACCCTGAGATTTCATAAGACTTAAGAATCAGTAGTGGGGCACACGGATAGAAAAATTCAACAAGATTTCGGTCCCTGGAGCAAGACATTACTTTAGTGTGTCCTAGCCACAGTGTCCTCTCCTGGCAAGAAGGCTGGAGAATGGAAGAGGCCCATCTGAGTTCCCTTGCATCTTTCCCTCGTGTCTCCAGTCCTTCCTTAACAGAGCTCACCTGTATTTCCCAGGTTGTCCCTGGGCAGTTGGGCTTCCAGAAGGGTTGAGCAATGGCTGTTACCTGGACCCAGGGTCCCCTGTGGCAGAGACAGGGGCCAGGCCGAGCCTTCAGGCCGTGGCAGGCTGCCCCCAGCCATGAGCCGGCCTAGCCAGTGGCTTCCACATTGACCAGCAGGCTGCATGTGGCCTGGCAGGTAGAGAGCCAAGCTCCGGAGGTGACGCAATCGGAAGTTCTTGGGCTTGCTTGCCTGGGCACCAGGGCCTTGCTGCTGCTGGGCCCCCAGCCCTCCCTCATAGATGTTGGGTGGTGTATCAGGGTGGCTGGGGCGTCCTGGGGCCCAACTCACTCCATCTGCAGGAGAGAGAGCAGGAGGGTGGTGGCCAGTGGGGCCAGCATCTGGGTAAAAAGATGCAAGTACCAGCTTCTATGATAGACCCCACTCCCAGGCTATCCAGCCTCAGATCCTGTCTATGCCCATTTTTCCTGTTTGCTCCCCTAGGGGCCTAAGAAGCCCAGGACTTTGGCACTGAGATCTCTTTCAGCACTTCAAGCCCTTTTTTTGTGTGCCCTCTACCCTAGAAAGAGTATGCTGGTGCCAATATAAGCAAAGTGGGTAAAAGAGGGCATGAGTGGCCCAGTCATACAGCCTAGAATGGGAGTTACTCCCCTCCCAAGCATGCATGTCCCTGGGATCTCCCCAGTAGCTTTGGGCCCAGGTTAAGACAGAATGGCATCTCTGCTATTGCTTCTCCCTGCAGCCAGGCACCTTCTCTTATTCGAAGCTCAGAGAATGCACAGACCAAGGCTTCCATGGAGGGCCAGTATGGTGGGGGAGGAGTGGCCAGGCCTTGTGTGCAGCAGGGCCTGCTCTCCCCTGCCTAGGGGCTGGGTCTGCAGGTCTCCCATGGCAACTGGCTCTTATGATGTCACAGTAAAGACTAGTCTTCTTGGCCCCCTTAGTTTGGGAGAGAATGAATGGTGTCAGGTCAGGGGCAGGGTGGGAGGAGGGCATGGGGATGGGTTAGAAACCTAGGGTAAATTCACTGCTCCTCAATTTCAGAGGAAGACACATTTAAAAAAAATTAACTTTGGCATGCTGAGAACTCATTGTGTGGGGTGATCTTTAGGGAGCTTCAGCTTCCTCATCTGTCATTCGGAGAAAGAGGATTTAAGATACAAAGCTGGAGAGATCTGAATCACACTGAAAAGGTGGTTCCAGGTGACCCTTGTCCAGCTGTCCATTTTCTCACAAGTTGTTAGACAGTGTGTAGATAATGCCATTTTTCCCCTAAGCATGTGGACAAACTGGAACTCTTGCCTTGGTGGTGGAAATATAAAACTACAACTAAATTTGGAATCAACTCAGTCACAAAACCATAACGTTTCATTATAGAAAATTTAGTTCTCTGTTTTACATTTTGGTTTATGGACCACTGTTTTTGTATATAGATAATAGTGGAGTTTCATTTATTTGCTGTGGATTTCTCATTGTTCCAAAACCATTTGTCCAAATGCATTGTCGCCTATGTTGGCCCTATTCCACACACTAAGTTCTCAAGCAGCTTACTCCTGGTCCCCACCACAATGTCCGGGTCAAGGGCACCTTTACGTTCTCCGCCTCCCCATCTTGGAGCTTTGCCTTCCTATTCTCCCACACTTCTTGGCCCAGCTCATCCCTTCTTTCCCCTGTCCTTCTTTATCGCGGTTGTCCCCAATTTGTAGCAGCCACCAGGGAGGATTCCCTGCAGAGCTCCGCACTGGGGCGTGATACACATCACTACTACTCCGATCTCAGAATTAACCAGTTTCCAGGACAACCTCTGGCTCATGGGTCTGGAAAATGATTTTCAGCCTGTAGTGAAGACTTACAAGCTGTACGTACACGAAATCTCTCCGGGTGCAGTTCTCGAATTCTGCGGAGGGTAGCGTACCTTCGTTCCCGTCATTCTGTGGCTACTTTATGCGTCTTTGACTGTGGGGTTTAGCTGTTTTTAACAAATATGAAGGAGACTCGGTCACATAAAGTGATAGTGCTCTCTATAGAAGTTAGTCAATGAGAGCCACAAAAGAACCGAAGCCAAAACTGCTTGATGAACGGTGAGAAGCGCCGCCTGCTGGTCTGTGGCGTGCGCGTGCGCGCGTGCGCGCGTGCGCCGCTTCGCTTCCTGTCTTGTTTGGCCCTGACGGCACGCTGTCCAAGTGCTCTGCAGGTTGCTATAGAGACCGGCGAGCCCTGGGCCTGCGAACTCCAAAGAGGCGAGCATCGTGCCCCGGTGGACTTTTGCTAACCAAACCGCCATGTCTTTCCGCGACCTCCGCAGTAAGGCTGTACCCGGCTTGCCCGTGGGCTTCCCAGAAACTCGGAGCTCCCCTGCTAGACCCCTGTCTGAGCCGTAGGCCCCAGACTAGCCAGGGACTGACGGACCTCTGCAGCACCTTTGCTAAGTTCTGCCCGTCACTGGCCGCGAGTGGCTAGAACACTTGGAATGTGTTTCGAGCGGCTGAAGAACTGAGTGTGTTTAATTTTTACCTCATTTTACCTCAGTTTGTCACAGCCACATTCGCAGCCGCATTAGAAAGGTCATAGAAAATGGAGACTTTTTTTTCTGTGTTAGAGTTTGTAGAAAGAAGCAATAAAGCCAGGGAGGTGACTGGATGGATGGCTATTGCTGCTAGTTTTTGTCTTGTTTTGTTTTATCGTCGTTAATTGTTGTTAATTTTTGGAAATTTTTTTAAACAATCTGTCATATACTGTTCTTTTTGTGAGCATTATGTTGTTTACTCCTAGTCACTTCCTGTGCCCTGAGTCCAGAGGTGAGGAAACAGGCAGCAACCGGTCAAAGTAATTTGGGCAAGAAATGGCTAGAGCGAGTGGCTTAGGCGTTTTGCATCCAGGTTGTCTGATCGCCAACACTGAGAACTTTGCCCGAGAGTGGGGAAGTGGGAAGACCGTTTATTAGGGTCAGGCTGTTGCAGTCCACTTGTTGTTTCTGTATCTAACTGCAAGTGGTCTAACTTCTCATGGTTTGCACAGCCGGAGAGAGTGGCAGGACTGTGTGACCTTGCCTCTCCCGGCGGCGGAGTAGCCGCTAGTATCTGGAGTGTCATGTCTTCTGGGGTCTGACGCTGTTCGAGACAGTGTCATGGCGGTCCCACGTAGTTTTTGATGAGGCCAGCACTTTGCTAGGGTCGTTGAAAAGCAATGTACTGAAAAAAGTATTCCGGGAGTATTTCAGAATGTTTATCTTAAATAAATACTGAATAGCTGTGTAATGGAGACTCTGTCCCCATCTAACAGTGGAGAATTGCTAGCTTCCCCTTAGCAGGAGAAAGTGTTTGGATGAAGCCTGACTGGAGGGGAAACTGCCACCTGTTCACCACCATCTTTCTCGTCCACCGTCTGGTGCAGTCCGCCCTGCTTTATCGTACAGGTAGCTTATTTGGAATTGTCAACAGGACGTTTTGAATAGCTGTGTTCAGGAAACATGCGTAGACATCGCACCACCAGGAAACTGTTCACAGCTCAGCATATTGTGGGAACTCAATATGAGATGTTGTTGTGTTCCTTTTGATTTGCCGAGACAGGGTTCTCTGTGTAACAAAAACCCTCATTGACTAGAACTTACTTTGTAAACCAGGTTAGCCTTGAACCCACAAAGATCCACCTGTCTCTGGTTGTGTTCCTTTCTTTTCAAGACGGTTTCTCTGTGTAGCCCTGGCTGTCCTGGAGCTCACTCTATAGACCAGGCTGTCCTGGAGCTCACTCTATTGACCAGGCTGTCCTGGAGCTCACTCTATAGACCAGGCTGTCCTGGAGCTCACTCTATTGACCAGGCTGGCTTTGAACTCACAAAGATCCACCTGCCTCTGCCTCCCGAGTGCTGGGATTAAAGGCGTGCCACGCCCGCTTTTGTTTTCTTCTGTTTTCTTTCAATCAGTGTAGCTTTTTTAGGTGCTTCCAACTTTACTAATTTTTACTGTTTACTAATATGTTTTTACAGTAAATATAAATACTGAAGATAGTTCAACCATTTTCTTAAAATTTTTGAAATTTATGTCATGAAAATACTATATGATCACTGAAAAGAATATATAATCTTGAACATTTTTTTCTCATGATGTTTTATGAGGCTAGGTAGTTTTTATTTTGTTGTTTGTTTTTAATTAGTTAACTAATTTTATTTCTTTTTACATACCAATCCCAGTTCCCCCTCCCTCTTCCTCTCCCACTTCCTCCTACACCACCCCCCATCTGCTGCTCAAGAGGGTAAGTCCTTCCCTGGGAAGTCAACTAAGTCTGTCCATCAACTCCTTGAGGCAGAACCAAGGTCCATCTCTTCCCTCCCCGGAGCCTGGGCTGAACAAGGTTTCTTTCTATAGAGAATGGGCTCCACATAGTCAGTTTATACATAGAGTTAGCTCCTGGTCCCACTTGCCTGTGGCCCCATATACTGCCCAAGCCATACCATTGTCACCTGTATTCAGGGGCCCTAATTCAATCCTATACAGGTTCCCCAGCTGTCAGTCCAGTCAGTGATCTCCCACTAGCTCAGGCCAGCTCATTCTGTGGGTTTCCCCATCATGGTCTTGACCCCTTTGCTCATATTTTCCCTCCTCCCTCACTTTGTGCTCTGGGAGCTCAGCCCAGTGGTTAGTTGTGGATCTCTGCATCTGCTTCCATCTGTTTCTTGAAGAGAGTTCTAGCTTCTCTTTTTTTCCAGTTTATTTATTTTTTATTAAAAATTAGTTCTAGCTTCTCTTATGGACTCTGTAGGCTGGTTATCCTTTGCTTTATGTCTGGTATCCACTTATGAGTGAGTACAAATTATATTTATCTTTCTGGGTCTGGGTTACCTCACTCAGGATGGTTTTTTCTAGTTCCATTTGCCTGCAAATTTAAAGATGTCATTGTTTTTTTACTGCTGTGTAGTACTCCATTGGGTAAATGTGCCACATTTTCTTTATCCATTCTTTGTTTGAGGGACATCTAGGTTGTTTACAGGTTTGGGCTGTTATGAATAATGCTGCTATGGGCATAGTTGAGCAAATGCCCTTGTGTGAGTGTGCCTCCTTTGGATATATGCCCAAAAGTAGTATTGCTGGATCATGAGGTAGATTGATTCCTAATTTTCTGAGAATTCGCCATACTGATTTCTACAGTGTCTGTACAAGCTTGCACTCCCACCAGCAATGCAGAAGTGTTCCCCTTACTCCACATGCTCTCCAGCATAAGCTGTCAATGGTGTTTTTTATCTTCGCCTTTCTGATCAGTGTAAGATGGTATCTCCGAGTTGTTTTGATTTGCATTTTCCTGATGGCTGAGGATGTCAAGCATTTCCTTAAGTGTCTTTCAGCTATTTGAGATTCTTCTGTTGAGAATTCTCTGTTTAGATCTGTACCCCATTTTTAAATTGGATTCTTGAGCATTTGTGTATTTTGGAGATCAGTCCTCTGTCAGATGGGGTTAGTGAAGATCTTTTCCCATTCTGTAGGCTGCCGTTTTGTCTTGTTGACTGTATCCTTTGCTTTACAGAAGCTTCTAAGTTTCAGGAGGTCCCATTTATTAATTGTTGCTCTCAGTGTCTGTGATACTGGGGTTATATTCAGGAAGTGGTCTCCCGTGTCCCATGCATTCAAGGTTACTTCCCACTTTCTCTTCAGTGAGGTTCAGTGTGGATGGATTTATGTTGAGGTCTTTGATCCATTTGGATAGTTTTCATTTTGGGTAGTAAAGAGGCAGATAACAAAAAGAAATGAAAGCCTCAACTAATCCCTAGACCCCGTTTCCCTGAAGAAAGTCTACTCCATTGGACTTAGGTGTTTTCCAGGTGATGGCTTAGGTACTGTCAGTTCGTGTCTCCCTGCCTGTCTTCTCACAGAGTTGATGGATTGGGCCCCTCAGGCTGCCACTAAGGTGGGAAGAACCAGTAAGAAGGGAAAGCAGAGACAATGAGATTAACTGCTTTCCAAAGAGCTGCCATCTGACAAGGACTGATGGAACTGTGTTTTATATTGGACAGATTTCACAGAGATGATGAGAGCCCTGGGATACCCACGACATATCTCTATGGAGAATTTCCGCTCACCCAACTTTGGGCTTGTCTCTGAAGTCCTCCTGTGGCTTGTGAAAAGGTGAGGGTGCACCTTATTCTTGTCTTAGCATGAATAGTGCTTTGTTTGTTGGCTAACTGGGAACCGTCATGATGCAAAAGGAAGAAATTAGTGCAATCCATGCAGGAGGGACTGAGTTGTAATTTGTGAAAAGTCATCAGAGCTGCCAGGCATGATACTGCAAGTATATATCTGTGAGTTCAGGGTCAGCCTGGGCTACATATCAAGTTCTGGGCCAGCCAGGGCTACATAGTGAGAAACCTTCTCTCAATTTTTAAAAACTGAAAGAAAGAAATCACCAGAGTTTAAAGAACATGGAGGGCTGTGATTATCCTTATTGGAGTGCTGGCATCGACTCCTCTTCAGCCCTCACCACACTGGCAGGGACTTTATACACTCGGGATACACTGCATTAAAGTACTGCAGGTGTGGCTGGAGAGCTGGCTCAGAGGTTAGGAGCTTGTGCTGGTCTTGAAGGGGACCTGAGTTTGATTCTCAGCATGCACGTTGTTTGGGGGTTTTTTGTTTTTCAAGACAGGGTTTCACTGTAGCTTTGGAGCCAGTCCTGGAACTAGCTCTTGTAGACCAGGCTGGCCTCAAACTCACAGAGATCCGCCTGCCTCTGCCTCCTGAGTGCTGGGATTAAAGGCGTGCACCACCACCGCCTGGCCTTCTTAGCACTCATGTTGGATGGCTTACACTGTGTGTAACTACAGCTATGGGAGGATCTCACACCTCTGACATCAGTGAGCACTGGTACTAATGTACACATGCTTACACACAGACCCCCACACACATAATTACAAATACAATATTAAAAATCTAAAGCAATAAATAATACAGACTTTTCGTTGTGTTAAAAGTCTTATGTGACAGAGAAACCCTGTAAAAAGTCTTATGTGATAAGGATTGGCAACATTTTGTGTTAAGAACCAGAGGGTAAATATTGTATATGTTGTTACACATAAAATTTAGTCTACATGAGATGCCTGTTGAATATTTTAGAGTTATAGGCAGTTGTAAGCCACCTGACATTGGTGCTAGGAACTGAAGGCAGGTCCTCTGGAAGAACAATATATGCTCTTTTTGTTGTTGTTGTTATTTTCGTTTTTGTTTTTTTGAGACTGGGTTTCTCAGTGTAACAGTCCTAGTTTCTAGACTACTAGGCCACCTCACCAGCCCCTCTTCTTTGCTTTTAAAATGTAAAAGCTATTCTTATCTCTCAGACTATACAACTACAGCTGAGGGTCACAAATCTTCTGAGCCCTGGTGAATTAGCAGTAAATAAGTAATTCCAACAACCCTGCCACTTCTAGAGTGAACTGTTTAGCCCTCGTGTCTGTCTTGGGCAAAAAGCTATTAGCCTGAGTCAAAATCTTGGTTATTTCATAAAAGTTGGAAGTTTGAGATAGACTTATTCTATAATCTGAGTCCCATATTTGTTTACTTATTCATTATCACTTTATTATTGTATCTGTATCACTTTATTGTTCCTTGTCCCCACTCTCATGTCATGGCACACATGTACCGGTGTGGAGATTGGAGGACGAGGCTGTTGAGTTGATTCTCTCCTTCCATCTTTATACAGGTTCTGGGGTTTGAACTCAGGTTTCTAGGCTTACACAGCAAACTCCTTTACCTGCTAAGTATGTGTGAATACATGTATGTATATGGGTTTACGCTAGCCACCACACGCATGTGGAGGTTAAAGAATTAGTTGGTTCTCCTCTTACACTATGTAAGTCCTGGAGATTGAATTCTGATTGCTAGGCTTGGTAGAAACCCTGTTTACCCACTAAGCCGTCTTGTGGTCTGCCACTTAATCTCATTCTTGAGTTGGAATTTGCTCCCTGAGTATTTTGTTTGCTCTTGAAGTTTTTGCTTAATCACATTGCCTTGGATGGGGCTTTGGTTGGAGCCTGGAAAACCTCATGTTAGCAATAATCATCTGCCTTCTCTTTAATGGGCCTTTTTTGTTTTGTTTGTTTAATGGCTTTGTTTTGGTTTGTTTTATTTTAGTTAGGGTTTCACTGTATAAGCCGGGCTGATTTGGAACTCACTGAGATCTACCTGCCTCTGCCTCTTGAGTGCTAAGATTGTAAGTGTGCACCACCACACCTGACTTTAAGGACTTTATATTGGATTGGCTCTTGCTTGTTTTTTCTGACAGATATGAGCCACAGACTGACATCCCTTCTGACATTGAGACCGAACAAGACCGAGTTTTCTTCATTAAAGCAATTGCCCAGTTCATGGTTAGTTTACAGTTATTTTATAGAATTATCAAATAAATTAGAAGAAGATGAATCTTATTTGGTACTGTTTTTTGAATTGAGTATCATATTTACTTTTTAAAACCATCCCACTGCCAGATTTCTGTGGAACCATTTCGCCAAAGTGTGTGTGTGTGTGTGTGTGTGTGTGTGTGTGTATGTGTGTGTGTTTCTTTGTTTTTTGACTCATTGCTTATATGGTTTTATTTGTTTATTTTGGGTTTTTGTTTTGTTGTTTGTTTGGTGTGTGTGTGTGTGTGTGTGTGTGTGTGTGTGTGTGTGTGTGTGCGCTTTGAAACAGGGTTTCTCTGTAACTTTGATGCCTGTCCTGGAACTCACTCTGTAGACCAGGCTGGCCTTGAACTCACCGAGATCTGCGTGCCTCTGTCTCCCGAGTGCTCGGATTAAAGGCATGCACCACCACCCCCAACTTGTTTATTTTGGGATAAGTAATATGTTTTATGCTTCATAAATTTTTAGATCACAAACTTATACAGAGTAAAATGACGCTCTGCCATGCCTACCCTAGGCTGAATTCCAGTCATAATAACCACTGTTTAAAACTGAGCCCAGAGTTTGCTTATGCATATTTAAACAAATCATAATAATATATACATATATTAATTATATTTAATTACATATAGGAGCAATAACAGTATACATATATTCCCATTAACTCGTGCTATGTAGCATCTTGCCTTCCTTATTTAGTAGTATATTTTGAAGAACTTTCCAATGCATATAGAATTTTCCTCTTTTGCTTGAGTTATTATTACTTACATGAGTATCTCACAATTATGTTATTTGTTTAGGTATTTACATAGTTTATAACATTTGCTGTTCAAAAGAATTCTGTAATAGCCTGTGCTTTTAATTTTAGTTGTGAGTTTGTGCTTAGAGTTAGTTATTAAAATTGAAATTACTGGGTCTAAGATACATGTGTTTGTAGTTTGGATGTCTTTATCACAATATGAGACATTTGCAGTGTGTTTTATCCTTAATCACTGAGTTGTTTCAGTTGGTGGCAGAGATATTTTCAAATTACCTACATGGGATTTGGACAGGGCCCTAACCTTTAAGTGGGTATGGTAGAACACCTTCTAATCCCATTGCTTAGATAAGACAGGAAGAAGTGAGAGCTCAAATCTAGCCTGAACATCTGGATAGTGAGTTTCAGGCCAGCCTGGGTTACATAGTAAGACCCTGTCTGAAGAAAAACAAACAGAACAGAACTTTGTCTGTCTCAAAACAGGCCACAAAGGCACATATAAAACTCAATACCAAGAAGCTTTATCAGGCAGATGGGTATGCCGTGAAAGAGCTGTTGAAGATCACATCCGTTCTTTACAATGCAATGAAGACCAAGGGTATGGAGGGCTCTAAAGTGGGAGAGGAAGACATCAGCAAGTTCAAGTTTGACCTTGGCTCTAAGGTAAGGATGGGGAAGTCTGCGCCTAGAGAGTGTTTTTGCTTAGAGTTGGAGGTACTCCTTTCCTTACTGGTGAACTCAGGGCGTTTCCATCTGTGGTAACAGTTTATTCTCATTAGTGTGGGGATGAAAGCAAAATCACAATAAATCTAGTTGTTTGAAAGCCTGATTTTATCAGATGGTGAGGATATAGGTATAAACAAAAAGTGACATCCTTGGAGGAGTCAACTGTGAACAACCATGATAAAATGTGGAAGATCTGAGGCAGTCAGCCGTGGAGAACAGCAGACCGGTGTGGGGTGGAGTGTGTGAGGGGCAGGGCTGTCAGAAACAGGGCCAGCCTTGGGGGTTCCCAGGGTGGATGTATCACAACCCGGAACAGAAGAACCAGGCTGCAGACAGGGCTCAAAGGGAAGGTCCACAGCGTAGCACAAACTGAGACTTTTTTTTATCCAAGGAGGTTAGGAAAAAAGATCCACCTCTTCTGAAGGTCTTCTTTATTCTCTCATGATGTTCCTGTCATGACATTCCATCTTCCTTTGTTCTCCACAGCTTAAATACCCAACAAAATCTTTCAAGCAATACAGGAGCCACACAAAAGGACACACTCCATTTCTTAAGTAAATGATTAAAAACAGAGTCACCCTACAACTCACTGCAGTAAATCTAAATATCTTGTCATGGAGCAAGGAAGTAGCATTTTTTTTTATTAATCAACTCTTTAATTGACAGGCTGCAAATTGCAGTGGTAAAGAAAGAAATCGATCATTTTGTTATCTGTCCAGAAAGGTGACCTTATAAGGAATTTTAAAGTCATTATAAACCCAACCTCTGAGGAGTCTAAGAAAAAATAAGGAAATTGTATACTGTATCCTATACTTCTGAGTGCATCAACATTTTGAACTAACATTCTGTGATCAAAGATCATAAAATGTCAGGCTTTCTTGGACTCAGAAAGTGCTGTTTAGACAGGGAGAGGTGTGTCATAAGTTCTTTAGTTTGGGCTCAGAATTATCATGGACCTTCAGTATCAGCTCAAATGCCAATCCCAAATCACAGCCCTTTCAATCTCAAATGTGCTTTCTGCCCTGTGTTCAGCCCTTGACCATAAAAAAGAAACTTGTAGCTTTTACTTGGGGTTATGAAGTCAAATCATTTTCTGTAGCCCTGGTCAGTTAGAAAATCTTTTCCCGAGATGTATCTGCATAAAAGCTGTTTCTGCTTCTAGACCTTGGTTAATTACTCAATGTCACCTGTGTGATTTCAGGACCTGACATTTTTATATATAAGAAAGCTAGTTGGCTGAACTTTGCATCTTCAGGTTACATACCCGTATCATAAAACTGAGGTTAGGAATTTTTGCAGAGAGTTCATTGTTGTCCTAGGTTATCAGACAGACCTAGCAAGGAAACCACATGCAGTAATTAGGTTGCTTTGCACTTTTAATCCTGGCTCAACAAATCAGACAGCTCATCTATATGTTCTTGTGAACTAGGTTGCTTTTCTGGGAATAGTTTATCTTAAAAGCCATTAGCAAGGCATCTGGTCTAATCTAAAGTTATCTTGAAGCTTTATATCAGGTAATAGAGCACAGCTATCTTGGCAGCTGGGGAAATACAACTGTTTTCCTAGTGTCAGCCTGAGCTGTGATCTAAAACAGCTCCTAAGGGGAACTTATAAACCCTGACTGTATAGCATTCTTTGTATTTATTACTGTTCTTCAGAACTATATATAAACTACCATTATTAATATCAGTTAGACAATACAGCTTAAAGACGAATCACCTTGACAACACGCAGATAAAAGTGCCCAGTAGATCGGCAGGTATTCCCTAGATGAACACGCTATGATACAGGGACGTTTGTAGTAGCGCATGCCCATGTGAGGTGACAGACAGAAGCAAGAGATATTCCTGAGTCTGTAGCCTCGTGGCCTTGCCTAACAAGGTTTTCCCATCAGAGAGTTTTCCTCCTGGTGAGCTGACACCTTGACTATTAGTTACCATCTGATATTCTTACGTCAGGGCACACGGCATGGATAATTTCTCGGCAGAAGTGAGGGAAGGGATAGGCCATGAAAGTAGGAATGGGGACTAGTGTCCCAAGATGAGAATGTGTTTTGGATATTTGAGAAAAAGAGCAGAAGCCCTCTAGTAGAAGCAAACTCTGACCTGGGAAAAGCCTTTGGCTTTACTCTGAGGTGGAAAATGGGGTTTGCAGCAGAGATGTATAGGCCTTGGACTTCTTCTCAGCCAAACATGGTGGCATGCACTTGTATTCTCAGCTGAATGGGAGGCTGAGACCAAAGGGCCCTTTGAGCCCAAGAGTTTTAGGCCAGTCTTGGGATTTAGAAAGTTCCCATCTCAGAAAAGGTAAGGGCTGGGGATGTCGGTGGTAGAACTCACTCTCAGGGCTGAGCTGCCAGGTCTCTGAACAGCGTATGGAAGCAACAAACCAAAGAAAGCTAAGCTGTTATTCACTTCCCATGGTGGTATATCAGACAGAGGAAACAGCAGCTACCATTTCATCTCTTCCCATGGAGTGGTGCCCATCCATCTAGGACCAGACACCCCAACAGAAGACTCTGGAAATTCCACAAACCTGAGATGAGGAGAAGGGTCAAGAATGGAAAACTAAGCCAGGTAGTGGTGGTGCACACCTTCAATCCCAGCACTCAGAAGGCAGAAGCAGGTGGACCTCTGAGCTCAAGGCCAGCCCGGTCTACAGAGTGAGTTTGAGGACAGCCACACAGAGAAACCCTGTCTCAAAAGAAAGAAAAGCGGAAACTACGAGGCCATGTGTTAGGGTGGGAAAAGTATCTTCAGGCTTTCTGCTGCCATCAAAAGGTCTTCGCAGAAGCAACCAAAGACGTTCCCAGCACAAGGCTCACTGGGAGACTGAGGAATGGAAAAGGCCCAGCTAAGAACACACATTAATCTGGTGCCAGGACAGCTCTCTGAGGCCTGCCAGAGGAAACATTGTGGTTGCCATGCCTGCACTTGAAAGACACGTACTAGACGCCAGAGCTCACATCACAGTCAGGGTTCAGATACTGTTAAAATTAATTTATGTGAGTAGGCACACAGCATCACAGTGGGCAGGAAGGTTAGCCATTAACCTGGAACTTGGTTCTCTCCTTCCGCCATGTAGGTCCTTGTCATCACACTAGGCTTGGTGGCAAGTAGATTTTACCAGCTGAGCCATCTCACCAGCCCAGATTCAGACATATTTTAATGATAGATTGTTACAGGTTTGGGGTATGAATTGAGGTAGATGAGACAACAAGAAGAAGATCCTCAAACTGTGTTTCCAGACATGATACGCTGATGTGCCAAGGGCTGCATCCGGGCTGTATTCTTTGGAAGCCACTGGCCAAAGTAGCTAATAATCAAGGAAACAGGCTCTAGTATTATGTAACTTTTAAGTAATTTAAAGATGAAAATAGCCAGTGTGAAAATAGCTAGAAATTTTTGTTCTGAGTTTGGCTGTGGATATGTTAAGCTCTCAGTCCCTTCAGATGTCCCAGAGAAGATGCCTCGCTAGAGTACAGTTGTATGTGATGCTGAAGCTGGGAGTTAGAAGGCACCAACATGCAGGGGATTAGAACTGCAGGGTTAGAAGTGTCTGTCAGAACAGAGATGCCAGAGACTGGACTGTTGTCGAGAAGTGGAAACAGTCAGGAAAATCTTAGAGGAAAATGTAGGTACTTGCTGCCAGGCAGGCAGGAAAAGCGGGTAAAGCTGGAGGGTGATGGTGCAGGTGTGACCAACGAAAAGGAAGAAAGTAGTCTGCCAAGAGCGACAAAGGCGAGCGAGCTGCTGCTGGAAGAGAGATGGTAGGGTTACTTGTTCATGGAAAGGGGAGACAGCAAGGATTCCTGTTGGTGTCTCGGCTCCTTGGGAATCTAACATACTGAAGGAAGAAGGGGACATGCACACCTGAACTCAGTCATCATCAGAGTCATTGGCGATCACCTTCCTGCCAACAGTCCCCTGGGGCAGCCCAGGATACTCTGAGTACTTAGCAGAGTTGGTCTCCCCTGGCATCATCGCAGCTCTTTGGAGGAAAGGTGAAGGCCTTGGCCCTGGGTACTGCAGGGGAAGGAAAGTCTCTCAAAGTAGTTGAGTCCGAACAGCTTCCTTGCAGGAGGGGTTGAGAAGGTATGGAGTCAATGGCATAGACTCTGGGAGTCAGACAAGTTGCCAAGCAGACTGGTTTATTCAGCAATGGGGAAAGCCTTCTACAGCCTCCTCCCAGCACCCACGCTGCCTTAGTTGACAGTGTGTGGCCATCCCTCATCGGCTAGGCACCATCAGGACCTCTGACAGTGACTGGTGCTAGGCCCTTGGGCAGACTCCCAGGCTGGCTCATCTCTTGGCCTTGTAGGCCTTATCTTATCACCCTATTAGGGACCCAACACAAATAGGGGAAGCTTGTCTGCTTTCTGTTGCTTGTACCTCCTACTTGTGAATTCAGTTTGACTTCACATTTGGCTTTCTGAGAAATCAGATGTCCTGAAATAGGTCCCACTTGAACTTAGTGTTTCCTAAGTTGGTGTCCTAGGAGCTGTGTTCTACAGCAATAAACAAGCCTGCTGAAACACATGCTCTGTAGTTATATACCTGTCTGAAGGAAGTGGTCGGGGTTCACAGAGTGGCAGCTGAATGCCTGTTGAAAATGCAGGTTCTGTATTTGCAATTTTCCTTCCAGATTGCAGATCTGAAGGCAGCCAGGCAACTTGCTTCTGAAATCACTGCCAAAGGAGCATCTCTGTATGACTTGCTGGGCAAAGAGGTTGAGCTGAGGGTGAGTAGTGTTCAGTTAAGGAATAAAGGTTTTCTCTTGCTTCCTGCCCTACAATTCTTCCGATTTTTACTCAACAGTATTTGATTGACTGGGTTAATGTATGGGAAGTTAGTGAAGGATATGAACACTTTCCTGATTATAATGGAATTGCCCACTGGTTTTAATCTTTTTTTAATTAAAAATATTTTTCATACGATATGTTTTAATCGTGTTCTTCCCCTCCTCCAACCTCTCCCAGATCTCCCCTCCCTTATCTACCCAACTTTATGTGCTTTTTCTCTAAAAAGCAAAAGACAACCAAAACAAAACAAAAAGCATGGAGTCCATTTGTGTTGGCTGACTGCTCATGAGCATGAGGCCTGCCCTGGAGTGTGGCTGATACACAGTGTCGCTCTGCCTAGGAGCTATCGATTGCAAAGAAGTCCTTGGTTAGGAGTGGGACTTTGTGCCCACTTCCCTTCTCTATACTGTGATTGTTAATATCTTTAGCTCCTAGTTCAGGGTTAGCAAATATATGGCGTGAGACTGTGACTTTCTCCCTTGTGCCTCTTCTCTGTATTGTTCTCAATGGTGTACCTGTCACTCCCTGACTCCCAGAACCACTGTCCCCAGCTTTACCCAGTGATCTTTATAAAACTGACTTTTCTGCTGGTGTCACTACTGTGGAATATGACGCAGGCATTAGGAGTTTCAAATGTTTCCCAGATGGGTTATAACAGAAGTTTGTGGCCACTGATCGGAGTAGCACTTCCGAGTGGTTGGAAGAGGATGTTGCTGTCAACTTAACATGCTGTCTAGTTCAGTCTTATAATGTGCACCATCTGTTCCACTGAAGGTAGCTGGGTGAGCACTGGACACAACCCCCACGTCCAGGCTGTTTACTATCACAAGGCAGCATCAGGTTTTGACAAACAGTAGTTTGGGAACCGCTGGGTTAAGAAGGAAAGCACTTGTGTGTACTTAACAGTGAGTGTGTACACACTGAAGGTGTTGAAGGTGTGCATTCTCAGTCTGACTTTGTTTTACTTTAAACAGACTTCATTTCCTTACTCTTTCAAGTACGTCAGCCTCCATTGCTCTCTCGCTGTTTCTACTCTAGGGACCAGCAGAAGAGGGAGCTTAGTTATATGGCTAGTGGTCCACAGACAGCCGCTATCTTATGGTTAGTTATCATGGGGTGGGTCATCTGAACAGGAGCAAATTCAGGAATGAAGGTAATGGATATTAATTTCATGTTTGCCATTGGCATTAGGGGCATGCAGGGTCTTGAGCTGAAAATGAAGACTTTGAGTCTGGAGAATCAAGGTAGGCCTCAGAGGACATTGATAGAAAGTGATGGCAAGAGATGTTTTGTACAGAGATGTGCACTAGTGTAAAATTTTGCTTTTAATTTTCTTGGGATGTCAGAGATTGAATTCTAAGCCTTGTACATGGTGAGCCATAGTCTCTACCACTATGTCAAATGTTAGAGAATTAGTGTGATATGTGTATCCCGATGGGCATGAAGGTGAACATCTGTAATCCCAGCAGTTAGGGAGTCTGAGGATGGGGAGATCCATGTTCAAGCACATCTTAGGAAACAGCAAGGCTCTCAAGAAAAAAAAATTGGCAACTAATAGAAACTAAAGACTGAACTCCTTGTTGCGAAATGTGTAAGTTATTTTATCTCTCCTAGGAACTGAGAACAGAAGCCATTGCTAGACCTCTAGAGATAAACGAGACTGAGAAAGTGATGAGAATCGCAATAAAAGATATTTTGGTAAGATTACGCTGCTAGTATTGTTGTTTTTTACATGTGGAGCTCAGAAGAATAAGGGGCCTAGAAACGAGATATTTCAAGGGAAAGTTAGAGGACAGTTAGGATTCCTATATGTTAGCTACTTCTCCAGCAGTTTCTCAAGTTGTTAACAGTTCACCAGTTTTAAAGCAATTAAACAGTTCTTACTTCAATATTTTGGTGAATATTATCCAATTTTATTTATCCAGTTCCTTGCTGCTGGGCATTTAAACAAGTTCCAGGCCTTCTTTTTGTCTCTGTGCAGAGGAGGGTTTAGAACTCAGGGTCTTGTGCATGCTAGGCAAGCACGTTGCCACTGAGCTGCATTGCAGCCCTCATTCTTCTCCCGCTCGCCCACGCCCACTGTCGGTCATCCTTTACCCACGCGTGTGCATATCCGCCCTCTCACTTTCTAAGCTCTGAGTGTGCCTAACCCTTAGAGCTTGACTGTAAAATGCTGCTCTCCATTAACAGGAACGGAGAACCCAGGAAAAATGACTCATTTCAGAGCCGATTAGGAAAAACACAATCTCTTATTGTGCCAGGAGGAACAGGGGGCGTTCAAAAGTTACCAGGAGTCTGTAGGAGAGACATGATGGCAACTTGATAAGCTTCTTCTGATCAAGCCAGGGACTGTTTACACATCAACGTAAATGAATTACAGTAGTTTATTATGTAGTACAGATCAGTGAAGTAGAAAACAATCAATTCTCAAATTAAAAAGTGCTTCAAGAAAGCAATCAGTACAAAACTTTTTTTGTTGTTTGGTTTGGTTTGGTTTGGTTTGGTTTGGTTTTTCAAGACAGTTTCTCTGTGTAGCCCTGGCTGTCCTGGAACCTGCTCTGTAGACCAGGCTGACGTTGAACTCAGAGATCCACCTACCTCTGCCTCCTGAGTGCTCGAATTAAAGGCATGTGCTTACCACGCCTGACTTTACAATACTTATTATTACAAAGAGAAAAAGAACTATTTCTTGTGTAGAATCCTAGTGTCACTCCTCAGTCAAGCAAGGAAGTAAAGCGTCATAGTAAATCATTTGTAATTATGACACCTCATTGGATGAAGTCTCTTCTGTGTTGTAGTATTCCTGCCGAAGATTCATAATCTGAATCAGTCAGACAAAGCCAGACTGGGAAGCATTTTATCAATTAGTTGGCTGACGCATCCCAAAAAAAGAACATTGTGAAATCCAGGGAAAGCTGAAGAGCATCTGAGACTAGAACACCACAGAAATGTGTCAGCAGATTGCCATGGTGGTTCCTGTCTGCTGTGGATGACTTTCCTAGTGCAAGCAGCGAGACAGGAATGAGCCTGAGATGGGACAATGGCCATGTGCTGTGCTCAAGTCTGGTTTTCATGTTCTTAATAGGAAATACAAAGGGATTGAAGGTGATTGGGCATCAGTGACTGGCAGTTTCCTCACCTAGATCAGAGGAAAATGCTTTGTATTGTAGTGCATCTTTTCTTGAAATGTGTGATCATTTCTAAACTTAAAAACCTGTAAATAACCATATTTTATGCATGCCAATATTCTAACTGAATCACATGAACATGGCCAGACATGCTATAAGCACTGAGTTATAAAAGCTGATTCTCTAAAGCCAGGCGGTGGTGGCCACACCGTTAATCCCAGCACTTGGGAGGCAGACGCAGGCAGAACTCTGTGAGTTCAAGGCCAGCCTGGTCTATAAGAGCTAGTTCAAGGACAGGTTCCAAAGCTGCAGAGAAACCCTGTCTTGAAAAAAAAAGAAAAGAAAAGAAAAGAAAACTGGTCCTCTAGAAGGGGCACTGTCTGCTCTTTAGAGGACCTTGATTGTCAGAAGGTATTTGCCTCTGACGCTTGGTAATTCTAAAAGCCAAAGCACTTAGGATTGTGGCGCAGAGGCCAGTTATCTCAGAAGACTGGAAACGTTTATACATTGATCTTTCTTACCTGAGGACTAGATTAAAGACTTTAAGGTCAGATAATCCCTAAGCTATAATATGACTTTTAATCAGAGAGCCGTCATTATCAGCAAGGTTGTTGATTAAAGGTACTGGAAAGATGACTCAGCAGTTAAGAGCACATACTGCGCTTCCAGAGACCCAAGTTCAGTTCCTAGCACCCACAAGGCAGCTCACAACTCCAGGGAATCCGATGCTCTCTGTTCTGACTTCTATAGGCTGCACTCACATGTTCATAAACATGTGTATATACAATGTGCACTTCTGTAGGCTGCACTCACATGTTCATAAACATGTACATATACAATCTGCACTTCTGTAGGCTGCACTTATGTTCATAAACATATACATATACAATGTGCATAATTTTTCCTTTAATCTTATAAAAAGAGTTGTTGATGAAGAACTCACCTTCCTGTTGGAATTAATTCACATTTGTATTAGAATTTTTAATGTATTTGTAATAAATGGGGATTCTTTTTTGCTTTTAGAAGATTTTTATGTGTATTTTATGTATTTTTATGTGCCACTTGGTTGTTTGTTGTTTTGTTTCTTTTAAGATAGGGTTTCACTATGTAGCTCTGGATGGCCTGGAACTTACTATGTAGAACAATCTAGTCTCAAACTCCGAGATCTGCCGGCCCTTGCCATCTGAGGGTTAAGATTAAATGCAGGGACCATTGTGCCTGGCTCTTTAGTGGTTGTTAGGGGAAAAATCTGAGAAATAGTGGGCTAAGCTGGGCGTGCAGCTCAGTGATAGCATGCTTGTCTAGTGTGTGTCAGCGTTTTGATACGGAGGCCTAGGCACACAAAAATTTCCACAGAAATGATTAGTTTACTTATACCAAACAATGAAGCCATAAATTCACTGGCAATAATTAAAGTTTCAAAAGATTCCCTGTCTCTGAGAATCTTGGAGAGTGTCTAGTCTTCTAGTTTCTTTGTGGATCCCATGGTTTGCAGAGACCTACAGGCAAGCAGCCAGGAAACCTGTATGGCATATTAACACACATGCAGAGTACCAGAGTGGGACCCACCTCGCTGTCAAGAACTTCATGCAGGGCTGGAGCCAGAACATGGGGAGGAGGTTCGTCCACACCCAGGTTGTGCTCCTGCTTCCTGTGGACTCAGTGCTCTGAACCACAAGGCTCCCAACAGCCAGCTTCTCACAGCGTAAATAAGAGGCCAGCACCTTTGTTCTCACCGTGTCCACTTCAGTCGAGCTTGCTCTTGGAAAGGCAGGAATGTCTGTGGACTAGCCAGGGTCTTTGACCCCTGTGGTGCCAGAAGCCCAGAGCTTCTCTCCCATTGTGCCTGGACCCTCGCTCGGAGCTCCGCCTCACCAGAATGTCTAGTTGCTGCTGTGCGAGCCACGTGTGCACTGACTTCACCAGTAAAGCAGTTTCTCCGTTTAGTTTTAGTTTTTAGTGAAGCTGCTTTACGGTAGAGAGAAAAGGAATCGTCTTTGTCCATCAAAGCAGACAGTGGCTCAGAACTGAGGCTGGTTCTTGAGGGTTTTGTTTTTGGTCCCCTCCTGAACCAACCTTCTGTGTATGTGTCTCTGTGTCTGTGTCTCTGTGTGTCTGTGTCTGTCTGTGAATGTGTGTGTCTGTCTGTATATCTGTGTGTCTCTATGTGTGTGTCTGTGTCTGTTTGTCTGTATATGTGTGTCTCTGTGTGTGTCTGTCTGTCTGTGTCTGTCTGTTTATCTGTGTGTCTATGTGTCTATATGTGTCTGTCTGTATATCTATGCATCTATGTGTCTGTGTGTGTGTCTGTGTGTGTGTGTGTCTGTCTGTGTATGTGTCTCTGTCTGTCTGTCTGTCTGTGTCTGTGTGTGTGTTTGTGTCTGGGTGTGTCTGTGTGTGTGTGTCAGTATGTGTGTCTTTGTGTGTGTCTGTTCCCTAAGTTGGTAGTTTGTAACTAGGGAGCTGCCCAAGTGAAAGCAGGCTGGTAGTACAAATTGGTCAGTGCCTAGTCCTAACCAAGCAGGTTGGACACAGATCCTAGGCCTCTCGTCTTTATTAGGACATTCTTTTTTTCCACTTTTGCTTGCTTCCATGGACAAAACACCCACTTTTTATGAAAAGAATTGTAATTTTTTTCCTCTGGATCATCCTCCTCTCACTCCTGACTCTGGAAATTGTTAGATAAGTTGCAGTCAGGGAGGGAAGTGTTCTGTTGGTTTGCTTTTGCATATGGTCTGTGTGATGTTGCTTTGCTCAACATATTAAGGAGTCCTGTGCCCAGAGTCAGGTGACAGTCCTCCCTGGCACTTTATCTCACTAAATTTCCTATTCAATGTAGGCACAGGTTCAGAAGACTAAAGACCTGCTCAATAACGTGGCCTCTGATGAAGCTAACTTAGAAGCCAAAATTGAGAAGAGAAAATTAGAACTGGAAAGAAATCGGAAGCGACTTCAGACCCTGCAGAGCGTCAGGTAGAGTGCGTGAGTAGCGGGTGTCTGTGAAAGTGGGAAAAGCCTGAAAGCACCAAAAAGCAGCCTCATGCACAGAGAGTCACAATTCCTTCACCACCTGTGCTACAGTCGCTCACTCTCTGTACTGCCTTCAGTATGTCTGCAGCGTGGCTGAACCCTGGAGCCCTCTTGAAAGTTTTTGTGCCGTCTTGGAACATAAGACAAAGTAAACCCAAATGGTGGGAGTTGTACCAGGCTTGGCCTTCTAAAATCTTGTCATAAATTACATTGAAACAGAGCATACATCCATCTTTTGGTTTGAATAGATTTTAGACTTTTCACTTTGATGATCCCTCACCTGTCATCAGTTTATCTTTCTTATGACTGACTCAGTGGAAAAACGGGTCTGGGGAATAGAGAAGTGTAATAGTGGCCCAGAGCGTTGCCTATGGCAGTGGGAACCTTTATGTATTCCTCATATTTTCTTTGTGCTCTTCCCTATACTTGGTTTGTGTCTTCCCTCCTTGGCCTCAGTGGTTTTTGCTTTTCTTTTCACAGTCTTGGGAGTGAGCACTGGCAAACAGTAGGCACCAAGACCCCTCCCATTCATGCCAAGGACTTGTTCTTTCTGCTGCTGAAATCACTGCCACGAGGACTCACTAACAGAGTCATCTTTAAAGCTTAATTCATTCTAGTTAAACCCTAAATCATGTTCGTTTGTTTATGTTTTCAAAACAGGGTCTCACTATGTATCTCTGGCTGTCTTAGAACTCATTCTGTAGACCAGGCTAGCCTCTTGATCACAGAGGTTTGCCTGCCTCTGCTTCCCAAGTGCTGGGATTAAAGGTGTGTGCCACCACACCCTGAAAGTCCTTTTTAATAGATAAGTTGTTTTGTTCTAGTTTAAAAGATTAATGCTCTCTTTCCCTCTCTTATTTCATCCTCTGTCTTACTTTTCCACTGCTGTGACAAAAGTGACCATGACCGAGTTAACTTATGGAAGAAAGCATTAACTGGGTTGACAGTTTCAGAGTCCATGATGGAACAAAGTAATGGCAGCAGAAACAGCTGAGAATTCACATCTTGATCCACAAGGAGGAGAAAGAGAACACACTGGGAATAGAATAAGTCTTTTGAAACCTCAGCGCTTGCCCCCAGTGACTAATCCTTCCACACCTCCTAATCCTTCCCAAACAGTCTCACCAACTAGGGACCAAGTATCCAAATATATGAGGCTGTGGGGGCCATTTCCATTCCCACACCGCATTCCCTAGGGACTCCTTGTGTCGTTCTAGAAACCACTCGGGTTTGCTTGGGAAGCACGTGCACTAAAATGGAACAATAGGATTAGCATGGCCCTGCACAAGGGTGGTTCCCAAAGTCGTGAGAGTGAAAAAGTCCCATATTTTAGATGTGTGCTCTCTACTTTGGGGGGAGGGAGTTCAAGACAGGTTTCTCTGTGTAACAGCCCTAGCTGCCCTGGATCTCACTCTGTAGACCAGGCTGGCCTCGAACTCACAGAGATCCTCCTGCCTCTGCCTCCTGAGTGCTGGGATTAAAGGTGTGCGCCACCGCCTGACTGGCATGTGTTCTCTTGATGCCGTGAATAAGCATCTCAGAAGCCAGAACTGATATTCCAGTTAAACTGACAAAATCAAAAGTGACCCAAGGAATTTGGGGAAATGTATAGGACAAACATCTAGCCATAAGTCTGTGCCTTACTTGGTTGCTGACATCCAGCATTCCTACTAGGACACTGGTGCCAAGAGCTTAACCCAAATCCAGGCTGTGATGTATCAGGGGAACTTAAATCTGAGAGGAGAACATACTCAGCTCAGGTGGAAGGAGGTGTCCACAGCCTCCATCCATAGGAGAAGCAGCTTTTCTGAAAAGAGATGCAGTGTATGCCTTGGATTTTTCAATAAAAGATTTTGAGGGGAGAAACTGTTTCAGTCTCCCAACTCCTGGACTAAAGGGTATCTTAGCACCTCAGCCACCAGAGGAGATGGGACTATAGGCACATACCTCTACAGCTAATTCTCATTTTTAAAAATGTATGTGTATGAACATTTAGCCTGCATGTATACCTGTGTACTGTGTGCATGCCTGGTGTAGAATCTGGCAGAAGGTTTCAGAGCCCACTGAACTAAAGTTGCAGATTATGAGCTACCAGGCGGGTGGTGGGAACTGAACCATTATCACTGGAAGAGCAGCCAGTTCCCTGAATTGCTAAGATATCTTACCCCTCGTATTTTTTAAGAGCAGAGTATTCCCATTAAGATCAGCAACAAAGCCAGACATGATTATACATACCTGTAATTCCGGCACATGGGGGAGCAGGGAGGAAAGAAAGAGAAAGAGAAGGGAAAATTAATACTAAGAGGAAAAAAAAAAGAAAATTTAGCTAACCAGTTGAAATTAAGCTTTATGTTGCAGGTTTTAAATTTTGTTTTGTTTTAAAACAGCTAAGATTTGCAGTAGCCTATTTACCTATTTGGAAGACTACATTTTATCATATCCATAGTAGAGTATTATACCAACTAAGATCATGCATATATTTAATTTACTGATTTTTGAGCCAGGCAGTAGTGGCACACGCCTTTAATCATAGCACTTGGAAGGCAGAGGCAGGCAGATCTCGGTGAGTTTGAGACCAGCCTGGTCTACAAAGCGAGTTCCAGGACAGCCAGAGCTACACAGAGAAACCCTGCCTTGAAAAACTAACTAAATAAATAACTGATTTTGATAAATGTGTATGGCACATGACTGTATTAACCCTATTAGACCCTGTAATCAATTGATATGAAATCCACAAAACTACTGCTAATAGATTTACTTTTTAATTTTTATCAAGACTATACTTTCCTGATTGGGTGTCATAATGATACATGCCTCTAATACCAGTAATTGGAAGACAGAGGTAGACAGATCTTTGTGAGTTCCAGACCAGTCAGAGCTATACAGTAAAATCCCATCTCCAAAGTACACACACACACACACACACACACACACACACACACACACATTTCTATCTTTATATTTGGGGAAATCTGGAAGGGGCTTAACATGGTAACTCACATGTGAAATCCCAGAACTCAGGAAACTGATCAGGAATTCATGAGTTCAGGAATAGCCTAGGCTACATGAGACCCTATCTTTAAAAACAAAAAGGGGGGAGAGCCGGGCGGTGGTAGCGCATGCCTTTAATCCCAGCACTCGGGAGGCAGAGGCAGGCGGATCTCTGTGAGTTCGAGGCCAGCCTGGTCTACAAGAGCTAGGTCCAGGACAGGCTCTAAAAAAGCTGCAGAGAAACCCTGTCTCGAAAAACCAAAAAAAAAAGGGGGGGGGGGAGAATGTGTGTTACATCCAATGCATGTAGTTGATGGTTTATAACTAATTTTTTACTTAATTCTCCTACTTTCAGTTTTTTGGGAGTGCAGGTTATAAAGAACACATGATTAAAAGCAAAGCTTCATTTGGTGGGTAGAGAGGAAGGTGGTCAGAGTGGAGGGCCATCTCAGCTGCAGTGGGAGGAACTATGGATGACAGACGACAGTAGCTATTAGCTCACTCTCATTCCGTTGCTCCTTTCAGGCCGGCCTTCATGGACGAGTATGAGAAAACTGAGGAGGAGCTGCAGAAGCAGTACGACATTTATCTAGAGAAATTCCGGAACTTGGCTTACCTGGAGCAGCAACTTGAGGATCATCACCGGATGGAGCAGGAGAGGTTTGAAGTGAGTGTTGGTCTGTGCTCTGAGCCTTGTCAGTTTGTACATATGGTATGGACTACAGGTCTACAGACTCCTCCAGTAGTTCTTCTGTTTAGCTGGCTGCACCGCATGCATTCTTGGTTGTCAGATATTTGATGTGTTATCAGGGTTTGGGCAGTGAGAAGTGGACGTGGGTCCACTGTTACTTGTGCGGTTATCTGGAAGGGCCCGTGTTTGCTTTGATCTTTCCCATGCCTGATCCAAGGGTGTTTTTTTAATGCTTAGAATACCAAACAAAATTTAAAAGCCAGTTGTTTAGCTTCATTGGTGTTTTGTTTGTGTACATGTTTATGTGTTCTGTGTATACATACATGGATGTTCATTTTCACATGCGTATGGGTGCATGTGCATATGGAGGCCAGAAATTTACATCTGGTATCTTCCCTTCTCTGCCTTACATATTGAGGCAGAGTCTACATTTGAATCCAAAACTTGCCTCTTTGGGGGCTGGGGAGATAGCCCAGACCAGCCTCTTGCTCCAGCCTCCTAAGTGCAGGGACTATAACATACATGGCGCCATGCCTAGCTTAATCAGGGCTCCTTTTGACAACATACCTGACATTCTGCCTGCTTCTAGCTGTGCACCAGGAACTCCGGGCAGCATTTCCTTGTTGTCTTGCCCTCCTGACCTGCCCATTAGCACCTTTAGACTGGAGTAGTGATACAGCACAGGCCGAAACATGGAGGGAGTTCTGCTTTCTTTTGTTCTGAGCAGAAAGCTTGCCTGTCGGTGTTAGGAGCATTTCCTGTGCCCGCTGCCCTTGCAGGCACACGTGGTGGTTTCTGCTGTGCCCTCGTTTCTTTCAGAGTTAAGTGGTAGTGAGAGGAGGGATGGGGCCAGAGCATCAGATGCCTGGGCCATTCCCACAGGCTGCTAGGTAGGTGGCAGAGGAAGAGC
Organism: Arvicola amphibius; assembly: GCF_903992535.2. Lineage (NCBI taxonomy): Eukaryota > Metazoa > Chordata > Mammalia > Rodentia > Cricetidae > Arvicola > Arvicola amphibius. The sequence continues at coordinate 92,194,737 of NC_052050.1, forward strand.
ACAGCTTTAGGGACCTCACAGGTTGCCTATGCAAGCTTCTTAAAACTATTTTAAAGATTTATGAATGTCTGTTTTGTGTATTGGCATTTTGCCTATATATATGTCTGTGCACCATATGCACATAGGCCAAAAGAAGACATCAGATTCCCTGCATTGGTGTTACAGATGGTTGTGAGCCACTGTATAAGTGCAAGGAATTGATCCAGGGTCTTCTGGAAGAGCACCCAGTGCCCTAAACCACAGAGCCATCTCTGCAGTCTCCTTAAGCAACCTCCTAAGGTCGTATTTGTTTGGTTTGTATGACAAACGCTGCAGTATTCACACAGTGGTGAAGAATCAGATTGTCTACTAAAGGTCACCATTCTGAATCTGGGCGTTCTCCTTCACAGGAAGCTGAAAATACTCTCCGTCTCATGCAGAATAAGCTAAAGGAGGAGGAAAAGCGGCTTCTCAAGAGTGGAAGTAAGGCCATTTGTTCTGACTAGTGTTTTCAGCTTTGAGAAAGTTACTGTGTGTTTACGGTTTTTATCCAGTGTGTGTGGGGTGTGTGTGCATGTGCACTCATGTACCAAGTGTGCAGTTGCGGCTGTGGGAATGCCCTGGAGCACACTAAGGTCAGCTTTGTGATTGGTTCTTTCTCCTTCCTGAGAATTAAACTCAGGTCAGCAGGTTGTGTGGGAGGTATGCAATAAGTTGTATTTCTCTGGCAGAGTTACATTTAAAAATATATATTTTTTAAATTTTTTCTCTCAAATTTTTTATTGTGATAAGAACAATAGATGTAATTGGCCCTCTTAAACACTAGCAAATCTGTCATTGTTGACTAGAAATGCAAAAAAAAATTTTCTAAAAGCAATTTTCTCACAGCTTTTATATCAGGTACCATTTGAGTTTTACTCAACAACTTGCTTCTCACAAAGACTGAAATGGCAGACACGGGGCTTGCATGGGTCTGAACCAGGTCCTGCATATATGTCATATGTTATGACTGTAGTTTGGTGTTTTGTGAGACTCCTAACAGTGGGAGTTGGGTGTATCTCTTACTCTTTTGCCTGCTCTTGAGTCACTCTTTCCTCCTGGGTTGTCTTGTCCAGCCTTGATATGAGGGCTTTCCCCTTGTCTTGTGTCTGTCTTGTTGTGTCCTGTTTGGCTCTTGGAGACCTGCTTTTTTCTGAAGAGGGAATGAAGGTGGGATGGATGGGGAGGTAGAGGGAGCTAGGGAATGGAGGGAGGGAAAGCTGTGCTTGGGATGTACTGTATGAGAGAAGAATCTGTTTTCTTCTATTTTGTTTTTTGGGGGTTTTGTTTTGCTTTTCTTTTCCAGTTTATTTATTTTTTATTAAAAATTGCCATCTCCTCCCCTCCTCCTCCCCCTTCCCTCCCCTCCCCTCCACCCACACCCCCACTCCCTCCCTCTTGAGGCCAAACAGCCATCAGGGTTCTCTACACTATGTTGAGTCCAAGGTCCTCCCAACTCCCCCCAGGTCCAGGAAGGTGAGCAACCAAACTGACAAGGCTCACACAGAGCCCGTCCATGTCGTAGAGACCAAGCCCATCGCCATTGTCCTTGGCTCCTCGGTCAGCCTCCACCATCAGCCACCCTCAGAGAGTCCGATTTGGTCGCATGTTCCATCAGTCCCATTCCAAGTGGACTTGGTGGTCTCCCATTAGTTCTGTCCTGCCGTCTCAGTGGGTGAACACATCCCTCATGGTTCTGACTTTCTTTCTCATGATCTCTCTCCATCCGCTCCTCATCAGAACTTTGGGAGCTCAGTCCGGTGCTCCAATGTGGGGCTCTTTGTCCTTTCCCAGCTTGCTTTTTTTTTTTTGCATTTGGTTTTGGTTTTGTCCTGGAACTCACTCTGTAGACCAGGCTGGCTTCAAAATCAGAGATCCACCTGCCTCTGTCTCCTGAGTGCTGGGATTAAAGGCGTGTGTCACTACTGCCAGACTAGAGTCTATTTTTCAATAATAATAATAAAGTTTGCTTCAACATACTAATATCCATTTCTTATGATACCTCTAACATTTTTGTCTGTTTAAATGTTTCAGTTAGCTTGAATTCTATGTAATCAATAATTATGAAAGACAAATTGTTTCTAGTAGTATGAATGGTCCCATTTTAGGGCAAGCTGAAAAATCAATTGTTGCATACAGTATCAATAAAGGGGCCACTTGCTTGTTGGCAAACCCTATACACAGTCATCCAAGAGTGCTCAGCAAGCCTCTCGCCTATAGAAAAATGTACTAAACACGAGGCCTAGATTCTGGGAAAGGTACTCTTCATGACGAGCTCACATTGCTTACCAGGGTGACGCCAGGGCATCAGTTCAACATTGGGAGCCATGGCAGTGTGTGGTCTTCCCGCTACACCACAGTCGTGTTGTGTGTTCCTGCTACACCACAGTTGTCTTGTGTGGTGTGGTTTTCTGCTACACCACAGATGTGTTGTGTTGTGTTGTGTTGTATGTCTTCCTGCTATACCACAGTTGTGTTGTGTTGTGTGGTGTTTCTGCTACACCACAGTTGTGTTGTATTGTGTTGTGTGGTGTTCCTGCTACACCACAGTTGTGTTTTGTGTCTTCCTGCTACATCATAGTTGTATTGTGTGGTCTTCCTACCACAACACAGTTGTGATCGTCCTGCTATACCACAGTTGTGTTGTGTTGTGTGGTCTTCCTGCTACACCATAGTTGCATTTTGTGGTCTTTCTACCACAACACAGTTGTATTGTGCTGTGTTATGTGGTCTTCCTATCACAACACAGTTGTGTTGTGTTGTGTGGTGTGGTCTTCCTGCCACACCATAGTTGTGTTGTGTTGTGTGGTCTTCCTACCACAACACAATTGCGCTCTTCTGACTCACTTCTCTTGTTCTTTCTCTGTTTTCTTTATGAGATGTTTTCATTCCTGTGGTCAAGACAATACACCTGGTCTTCTAACTCCTTCCCCGTTTGCGTTTGTCTCCCTTTGTACCTTCTCTCAGAGAGCCCTAGAAAGCAAGCAGGGACTTCTGGGAATCCTCTAAGCGCAGGTTTAGAAAACCTAAAAAGTGTTTCCAGCCAAGAAGCTCCTACTGCTTTAGTTCTAGGCCAGTCAAGACAGAAGTCAGTGGGATAGTGAATTGATCTATATACTGCGTGGAGTAAACATTTAGTATCCTAATTTTCATGGATGAAGTAAGAGGGAAACTGAACTGAGCAGTGATTTTGTGTTATAGTTACTAAATTATGTTAATATGGATTAATTTTCTGTATAAAGACTTTTAGAAGATGTTGTTTCAAGTTGTGTTGGTGATCTTGAAGGATGTTCTTTATGACACTGTCACCAGCTCCCAGGCTTTCCCTCCTGAGCTGAAGAACACAGCTCTTCTTTCTTTGACTAAAGAAAACAAGTTACCTTCCCTTCACTGTATCCCTTAACAGGTGAATACAGTTATCTGATACAGGCACAGAGCTAAGCCTTTTGGAAGACCAACAACTGCTGGATTTCCAAGCTGACTTCTAAATCAGTGTCAGAGCAGCAACTGCAAACCCCTCCAAGTCCCTCCTTCCAAACCGCCATCACTCCCTGGGTTTATTTAGTAAGGCACTGTGGCAATGAGAGCTTTTTCTTCCCATTCTAGCCTCCCTCTGTTGGTTCTTTTTCGAAAATGTTCGGCTTACAGGCACAAAGACTAAACAAGTATTTCTATCATGTATATAGAGTAATTTCAGGGCTGGAGAGGTTAACTCAGTGATTAAGAACTTGCTGCTCTCCCAGAAGACACTAGTTCACTTTCCAGTGTCCACACCAGGTAGCCCACAACTGCCTTTAACTCCAGCTCCAAGGGATCCCAACATCCTCTTCTGGTCTCTACAGCCTCCCCCCCACCCCCGCACACACACAGAAGACGGGGGAGAGAAAACGTGGCCAGGTGGTGGTGGTGCATACCTTTAATCCCAGCATTCAGGAGGCAGAGGCAGGCGGATCTCTGTGAGTTTGAGGCCAGCCTGGTCTACAGAGAGTTCCAGAACAGGCTCCAAAGCTCCAGGGAAACCATGTCTCAAAAAAAAAAAAAAAAAAAAAAAAACTGACCGCACTGAAATAGCACTGAACGCCCCCCAACAAATAAAATTTCATTAGAACAGTTTTTCTAATTAGTTCTCTGTGTGTGGTGTTAGGGATTGGCTGTAGAGCTTTGCAGAAGATAAGCGCATGCTCTACCACTGAGCCTTAACTCCACCCAGCGTATGCCTTTATGCTAGAACTTTCCCAGTGAAGAATGTCAGGGAGCTAGCCCCTTCAGCACTCTGTCTCAGGACAGCCCACTCCGCTGCCCAACCCTCCTTACCTCCCACCTGCTTTGTTCGTTTTCATCCAGCTCCACTTGTTTATCTTTGCTAGGCCAAGGCTCTTGAGTTAGTAACAGCCTGGCACAGGACAGAGGGCTTTACCCCATTAACCAACGCCTTCCAGCTACCTTGACAGCCAGCTGCTCGGTTTGTGAAAAATTCAGCCTGCCAGTGCTTTTAAGGCATCTGGTCCACATTCATTTTGCTTTAAAAAATTGCTCTAAGTAAATACAGCATGTTGTGATCTGCGCTAACACTTCACTGAGTACCTGAGGAAACCCAGGGTCTCATAAGATCTAATAGATGAAAAGGGCTAAGAAAGGCAGCCGCTTTTGCACTGAAACCTTAGTAGACAGGAGATCTCTGACTGTAGTGAAAGAGCTGAGCCTTCATTCTGCCTTCTGGTGTTCCTGCCAGGTAACGATGACTCAGACATAGACATCCAAGAGGACGATGAGTCCGATAGTGAGCTGGAGGAGAGAAGGCTGTCTAAACCTCGAACCGCCATGGAAGTGCTCATGCAAGGTACTGTAACTCCTGTTTCCCAGCTCCGTTGCCTGTTCCTCAGAGCACCAAGGGCGAAGTCGGGTGAGTGCTGCTTAGCATCGAGATCCGCAGGGACTGTGCAGGTCCCTTAAGTCATTTCTGCAGCCTCAGTTTATTTTGTTCCTCTGGATCTTCTCGCAAACTGCTCATTGGTAGTCATTGCCTCTAACAGTTCTTTTGCTCGATTTCACATAGCTAAGCTGGCCGTGAATTCACAACGTACCTCAAGATGACCTTGAACCCATCCTCCTGCTCTACCTGCTAGGTGTTGGGATTCAGCTTACACCACCATGCCCAGCACCTGTAATGTTCTTCTCTGTGGCCCTGGGAATAGCTGATCACATTTGTGGCCTGGAATTTCCCTCAGATACCTCAGAAATGGCCTATGGAACTGAACTCTGTGTTATGCTCATTTGGGGTCAGTGCAGTGACATCCCCTGTGGCCAAGGAATTAGCACAGTAAAGGAATCACATGAGTGCCTCTCGTAAAGAACATTTTAAAATGGGGTCTTCCTCATGTTCCAGTTCAACCTAGAGGGTCCTTTGTCCTTACACATTGACTTCCCATGCACATGTAAGATGCACTTACATACACACATACTGCCAAACCAAACATAGGTAAAAAGATCATCTGAAAAATCTTTAACCTGAATAAGACCAGGTTGCACAATTCTGTAACTTACTTTTATTTTGAGAATTAAATACATTACCGGGGAGATGGCTCGGTCAGTAAAACGCCTGCTGCGCAAGCGTGAGAAACATGGGCTCAGGTTCCCAGTGCCCATGTGAAAGCAGTGCCTGGCTGAAATCCTAGTTCTGGGAAGTGGAGGCAGGAAGATCACTGAGGCTTGATGACAGCCAGTCTTACTGAATCACATCTCAAAAAAAATAATATGAAGCCGGGTGGTGGTGGCACACAACTTTAATTCCAGCACTTGGGAGGCAGAGGCAGGTAGATCTCTAAATTTGAGGCCTTCAGGGTCTATATAGTGAGTTCCAGGTCAGCCAGGGCCACATGATGACACCCTTTCTCAAAAAACAAACAAACAAAACAGAAAACATATTCTTACATAAAGGCACAAATATTTGTCTAAATTTTTTTCTCTTTAAAACTGTTGACTCATTGGGTTGTGGTGGCCCACACCTTAGATCCCAGCACCCAAGAAGCAGAGGCAGGTAGATCTTTTGAGTTCGAGGCCAGCCTGGTCTACAGAGTGAGTTCCAGGACAGCCAGAGCCACACAGAGAAATCCTGTCTCAAAAAAAAAAAAAATGGAGAGTGATCTAGGAAGACACCGATATCAACCTGGCCTGCGCATGTGCACAGACAGACACTCATGCACTCACACACGTGAATATGTAGCACACATACACTAGACTCACACCCAAATTAAATGTCTTGTAACTGCTGTGGGATATTAACCAGAGGAGACTGCTTGGACATGGGTTTAAGCCAATAGAAAGTCTACTAGGTGGCCGGCAACTACACGGGTGTTCAGGATCCCAGCGTAGCACTGAGCCTTCCTCAGGGTGAGCTTAGAAGCAGAACTACAGAAGCCAAAAAGCAAGGTTAGACATTTAGAGACTTTCACATAACTATGGACTTTGATGAATTAGATTTTGTTTTGTTTTAGTTTTGGCAGGTGTTTCTGTCTGTGTGCCCAGGTTTACAGCCTAAATGGCACTTCCACCATGGAGTCAGTTGTGCTAAGGTCGGGGCCTGTCACAGTGACTGTAAATAGAGATGTGCCTGTTCCTTCTGATGGCTATATCACATCCCATTGCATAACTGTAACCTTAATTGTTGGGGGTTAGATATTTAATTTCACTCATTTTCTTGTATATTCTTTTTTCTGCATGTATGTGAATATTTCTTTAGTGCACATCTTTCAAATGGGATTCTTATGACAAATATTCTATTTTTTAAATAGACTTTAATTTTTGTTTTTTGGTACAAGGTCATGCACAGGATGGCCTCAAATTCAGAGTCCTTATACCACAAGACTCCTGAATGCTTGGATTGCAGGTGCCACCGTGCCCAGCTATAAACTCTAATTTCAATTGCTACTCAGTTGCCCTATATTGGCCTTTAAATACATTTCTTGCCTACCACCCAACTACTGTTGGTACTTTTTTGGTCTTTTGAGGCAGGATCTCATTATGTAACTCAGACTAGAATCCCACTCACAATCCTCCTGCCTCAGCCTCTGAAGTGTTGGGACTGTAGAGAGTTGTTTACACCTAATAAATTTCAGAGGTGTAATCACCTTTTCACCATTTTGTGTTATTTTTTGTTGTTAGCTGTTCTATGTATGCTGGGCCCAGTGGTCATCATTGTTGTGTGTGATTCCCGTTGGGTAATTAGTTGCTGTGGGTTCTTTTGTGACCTTTCACCCTTTTCACAGCCTCATAACACAAGCAGAGGTTTATGGTATGTTTCCCACTTGATGGAGGGGAGCCATACTAGAAAAAGGTGTGTGGCCAACTCAGTGTTAATCTGAGAAAGGCAATGATTCTTCCAAACCCTGCTTAAGTTCTGAACTTGCAGAGCAAAATCATGTAGTCCAGTTCCAAAAACTATGGCAAGGGCCCTAAGTTTCACTTGGAAACTTAGACCTAGATTCAAGCACAAGAGGCACTGCTTCATAAAAGAAGAATATTTTTTTCAACCGATACTATGGACGTTCTGCTGCATGTAAACTAATAATGGAGCTCTCAGTATCCTCAGCTACTCAGAGGATATATTTTAAAAATAGTCTTGATTGTTGCGAAGTGGTGGCGCACGCCTTTGATCTCAGCACTCAGGAGGCAGAGGCAGGAGGATCTCTGTGAGTTTGAGACCTAGTTCCAGGACAGGCTCCAAAGCTACAGAGAAACCCAGTCTCAAACAAACAAGCATTCTTGGTTCATGGTTGTTTTGTGGTGCTAGAGTTTAAATCCCTGGCCTTAAGTATATGGACAAATGTTCTACTACTTATTTATACCCCAGCTTTTATGTATAATTTTTTAATGTAAATTTTTATTAATTCATTTGTGTGTGTGCACAAACATGTGCACACATGGGTACATGTCCAAAGAAAACCTTTGGGACTCAGTTTTTTTCCTTCTACCATGTACATTCTGCAGATTGAACTCAGGTCATTATGTTTGCTGGCAAGTACCTGTACCGACTGAACCATCCTGCCAGCCATGAGGATCTTTTGTTGTTGTTGTTGTTGAGACATAGTACAGCTCACCATGTATCTCAAGCTAGCTTTGAATTCCCAGTAATGCTCCTGCCTCAGTCTCCTGAGTGCTGAGATTACAAATGTACACTGTCACACACTGAATTTTATTGCCCTTTTTTAATCTGTCTAGGTAGATTTGCAGAGCTGGCCATGGCGGCACAGCCTGTAATGCTGCACTCTAGAGGCTGCAGCAGGATCAAGAATTCAAGGCTAGCCTCATCTCTATAGTGAGTTTCTTTCTCAAAATAGAGGGGTAGGAGTTACAGGAAATTATTATTTGTTGGTAATTCTAATTAGCTGGAGCTTACTTAAGTACATTTTTTAGTATGTACTTTAGTATTTCCCCAGTTTTCCAAGGGAAAGCAAGTCTTAAATGTCATTGCCTGCCTTATTTTCCAAGAATCTCATAATTCATGTTTTTGTTTTCTCAGGAAGGCCCAGCAAACGCATCGTGGGCACAATGCAAGGTGGAGACTCTGATGAAGATGTGAGTCCCAATGCCTTCTTCCACTCCTGTGCCTCTTGGTCTTGGGGCTGTCCTGATAGATTAGCTCAGGTCTGCAGCAGTCAGAAACGACCTTTCCCACACATCCCTTAATGTGACACTGCCGATTGCTTGTTGGTCACTTCACACAAATGCTCGCCCTTTTTCCCACCTTCTCACTCTTCTTTCCATTCTCGCTTTCCAAAGACGGAAGCAGCACCAGCCCTCTTAGGTAAATGCAAGAATCCCAGCTCCAGGAAGCAGGTTGGTTTTCATTTCTTGCCTCATGTTTGTTGGTGTGTGTTGGCCTGTTCGGGGTCAGCAGAGCCCCCTCCTGCAGGTGATGCTTCCTCTCTTGGGCAAGAAGCCCTCTCAGTAGATGCCGTGGTGAGAGAGACAGAGTGGCTCTTCTGTTACCACACTAAGGAGGGTCAAACACAGAGACCAAAGATGAGAAAAACGGGGCAGTCGTCAGGCCCTAAACCATAGCCTAGAAATGAAGTCTAGTGCCAGGGCCAGGGCCCAGCACCGGCCTTTCTTCAGCACCAGCCCACGACTCTGGAGCAGGAACAGGGAAAAGGTGTTCTCCCTGGACCAGGGCCTCAGAGAGGCCTGGCTGCTGGCGCCTTGAGCTCCACCAAGCAGATAACTGAGTAGAGACCTTAGCTGGGATTCTCAGGGTGGCAGGCTGAGCATGCCCTGCCGGCTCCTGTGCCCTTGCTCTGCTGCAGTCCCTGGCAGTGTTGCTTGGCCCATGTAGCACAGGTTACTGGAGAGACACCAATCCCAGGCCAGTGTAAGTTACAGACCTATGTCTGGGGCACGGCACTGGGGCCTGCACAGGGACAGAGCAGGAACGTACACTCTCATATGAGGCTTGGCTGATAAGTACCACAGCGCGGTTTTGCTGAGATTCACAGGAACAAGCTGGCCCCCGTCCTGCTGGGCAGGATACAGAGAAACTTGTACCTGGAATTTCCAAGGGCCAGTCGATAGAGAGGCAGGGAAATCACTCAACAATAACTTCCTTTTAACAGAGGAGGCTCCTGATAAGGTCCTGTCCACCTGGTTCTGGCCTAGCAGAACCGGTGCTTCGGGGAAAGTGGTGTCTGCTCTGTTTTATTCGCTTGCATGCTCTTCAGAATGAATGCATCTGCAGTGGCTTGGGTCTTCTGCTAATTTCGTGGAGACTGTGTTCACGGGCTTGACTTTATGTGTCTGTTCACAATGAATAGCTGGGTTCCGTCCGTGTCAGGTCCCGATGCAGCAGGGAGAACACCAGTCCATGCCTTTGGGATCACATGTTCTAGTAGCAGTCCAGCAGACGTTCCACAGTTGTGGGCATTAGCGAGTAGATAAAGTAGTCTCGGGACAGAGACGGGTCTCTTCACACGTCCAGGCAAGGCCTCTCTGTTGAGGAATTGAAGCAGACCTGTATGAGCGAAAGGGTGAGCCATCTGAGGTGGGCAGAGCCCCTGGGCCTAGGGGTGGACACCTACAGCGAGGTGGTAGCAAGATGGACGGCACTGACAAGAGTGGTGAGAGACAGCGGGTGATGCAGAGTCATGCAGGATGCCATCAGGACCTGCGAGACAGGCCATGTGGGGAGTTGTCTGCCCAGGGAGGGAGAAACTGAGGTGCCAAGTATAACTGCCTATGTTGGAGGGGAGGGTGTTCTAGCCAAGGCCACAATGGTGTTAGTACTGAGAAGCAGTCAGAATCTGGTGTTTCTGAGACTGGACCCATGTTGTTTGTTAGTTGATTGCACCAGGGTAATGAAGAAAATGCAGAATGCTTCGGTGGTGGAGCTAACTGAAAGCCTGTGGTTTTAACTTCCTGAGACAGGGATGACTTGAAGCGGCTTAGAGGGCAGATTAGGAAAAGTTTGGAATTTAAGAATCAGGGCTGGGCCAGAAGTGGAACTTGGGAGCCAACCATGTTTAGATGGAAGTCGTGATAAAGATGTGATTGCACTGTTTGGAGAGCAGGAAGAGAAAAGAGGAAGCCTGCAGTCCTGAGCTACCTCTGTCTTGCAGAGGTCAGAGAATTAAAGAGGATTGGGCAAAGGAGTTGGAATGTACCATGCAGAGCTAAGGATAGAGGGCACAGTGGAACGTTTGGCATAGAAGATGGGGAAGAGGACTTCAGGAAAGAAGAGTGGGTTGGTGACAGAGGTTCCCACCTCTTTGGAGCCCACCAGATTGGCATCCTTTCCATCTTGATAAGGTTTGGGCTTATGGGATAGAGCCCATTGTGCTTATGTAACAGGAGGGATATACTTGGGGACACTTGAGTATAGCAATTTGTTCAAGGAGTTCATTCTTTATTTTTTTCATGTGAAACAAGGTCTTTCTATGTAGCTTAGACTAGCCTCAAATTCATAGTCATCCTCCTGCCTTAGCCTCTGGAGTGCTGGCATTGTAGGCTTGTACCACCATAGGCCTGGCTTTCCCAGGGATTTCTTCTGGAAGAGAAGCAGACAGTGAAGGATAACTAGAGAAAGTGGTAGCTCTTCAAAGAAGATAATTCTAACGTGTCTGTCCTACTTGGAATAGTCTAGACTGGGTGGCCAGCCATCTTGGTATACATGGAGCGGAGGAGTTGGTGCTCCCTGGATCCGAAGCGTGAAGGAGCTAGGGCACCCTCACCTTGCCTTCTTACCACATGTACGCTGCTTCCCATCTCCTCCTGGAGTCGTCCTCCCTTTCCTGCCTGTCTTGCTGTCTACTGTCTGCTGGGTCTCTACACTGCAGGAGCCATCCAGCCCTAGTTTCCTCAGCATGAGCTAAGAGTATCCCAAGAAATCCATGGAAAGCCACCTCCTGCTTGACAACCCTGGTAAAGGCTGGTGTTTGAGTTACTGGTTCTATCCCCAGTCTAGTGGAGCTGTCCAGCTGGCAGTGTGCTGTGTTCCCACAACCTTCCCCTGTTATTGCACTGTCCCTTGGAGAACGAAGTGGGGCCTCCAAGGACAAGATTCAGTGGGGAGCCAGCACCACAGCTGCAGTTGCCCTCTTTCTGCTTTAGGAGGACTCAGAGGACAGTGAAATTGACATGGAAGACGACGAAGAGGATGACGACGATTTGGAAGATGAAAGCATTGCTCTCTCGCCAGCTAAGCCCAGTCGACGGGTCCGCAAACCTGAGCCCCTGGACGAGAGTGACAATGACTTCTGACCTTCTTGCCAGGGGACCCAGGCAGACTCAGAGCCTCAGAGATATAGGTAAACAGGAAATCAGCAGACTGGAAAGGTAACATGTATCTGGTTCACTACACCATCTGGGCATAACCATTATCAAAACAAAGCCCAATAAAGATACTCTTTTGTCTTATTTCCTAACACTTGGGAAATGCATGTGCTCTAAGTAATCAAATCCACAAGAAAAGCTTTGAAGAGAAATATAAACTGATACCATGTAAGTCTTGGCTGTTGTTATTATTTAATTTTTCTTGATGTTCAGGCCACAGAAAGGCTCTAGGTTATGAATGTTTTGTTGTATTCTTCTGGGAGGCAGATTCACTTCAAATGACATGCCGCCTTTACAGTCCCCAGCCTGGGCTGTATGGGAACTACTAGCTGGACAGTCTCAGCAAATGCAGCTCCAACTCGTACTGCTGCCAACTCCTACTATCAGGCACCCACCACGTGTGTGTGTGTGTGTGTGTGTGTGTGTGTGTGTATACATGAGTGTTACATGTTCACATGTTCATGTGTGAGCATGTATACATGCTTATGCTGATATGCATGCATGTATGTGTGAAGGCCAGAAGACAACCTCTGCAGTTGTTCCTCAGGAACTGCCCACCTTTTTGGGGAGTGGGGATGGGTCTGTTTGGGATCTGGGAGGTCACTGGTTAGCCTAGACTGACTAGACAGTCTGCTCTATGTATTCATCTTATCTCCACCTTCCCAGAGCCAGTATTTTGAGGACACATCCACAGTGCCTGGAATTTCTGTGAGGGTTTTGGAGACTGCACTCAGACCCTCGTGCTTGCATGGCAAACATCATATAAACTGAAGTCTATCCTCAGCCCAGTTGGTGTTTCTTGTTTTATTTGTTTCATAAGGACTTACTATGAAGCCCCGGCTGGCCTAGAGCTCCTATGTAGACCAGTCTGGCCTTGAACTTGTAGAGGTCCGTCTGCCTCTGCCTTAGAATTCTGGGATTAAAGGTGTGTGGTATAGGAGGGTCTTCTTTCTATGTGTTGCTTTCATTGGTTAAATAAAGAGACTGCCTTGGCCTTTTCATAGGGTAGAAAATTAGGTGGGTGGAGTAGACAGAACAGAATGCTGGAGAGAAGGGAATTGTGGCAGACGCCATGCTTCTCCTACCCAAGACGGACGGTGGTTAGACTCATGCCGGTAAGTCACAGTCAAGTGGCAATACACATTAATAGAAATGGGTTAATCAAGATGTGAGAGTTAGCCAGTAAGAGGCTAGAGCTAATGGGCCAGGCAGCAATTTAATTAATACAAATTTCCATGTGATTATTTCAGGCATAAGCTAGCTGGGGCGGCCAGGATGTGGCCAGCCCGCTCTCTGTACAACAGAGTGGCACCCAACTTGGGGCCCGAACCCACGACCCTGAGATTAAGAGTCTCATGCTCTACGGACTGAGCTACTGAGCTAGGCCGGGTGGAACGGAACAAGGGGCCGCGCTCCTCTTTACAACAGGTGTGCGCCACTCCTGGTGTGCAATGCCATGTTCATGTGTGGAAGGTGGAGGACAACCTCTCGCCAGTTTCCATTCTTCATCTTTTTTGAGGCAGAATCACTTGTTCACTGTAGCATAGTGCAGGCCAGCTGGCCCACAAACTTTTAAGGGGCCAGTCTCCACCTCTCATTACAGACACACTTTACTACACTGAGTTTTATATAGGATTTGTAGTTTTATGAGTTTCAGATTATGTAGTTTTTGTGAGGATTCAGACTCAGGTCCTTGTACTTGAACAGCAAATGCCTTCCCAGCTAATGTCTTATCCACTAGCTATTTCTCTCTCTCTCTCTCTCTCTCTCTCTCTCTCTCTCTCTCTCTCTCTCTCTCTCTCTCTCTCTCTCCCCCTGTCTTTCTTTCTTTCTTTCTTTCTTATTTTTGTATGTTTTTTGTTTTGTTTTGTTTTTTGAGACAGGGTTTTTGTGTGTAACAGCCCTAGCTGTCTTGGAACTAGTTGTTGAAGACCAGGCTGGCCTTGAACTCACAGAGATCTGCCTGCCTCTACCTCCCAAGTGCTGGAATTAAAAGCATGTGCCACCATGGCCTGGCTAGCTGCTATTTCTTAAAGGAGCTTTGTCTAAAGTCTAACAAGATGCTAGCCTATGGTATAGCGATGCAGGTAGTTGTCCTGCACCTGAATGTCGTCCTGAAGGAGCCATTGGAAAGGGAAAGCACCAGCACTGATTCGTGGTTCTTATCTGAAAAATAAACCCGAACAAATTCGGTAAAGTGGTACTCAAATATGTCCATGTGAAAAGAAAGCAAGAGACAAGTAGAATTAACTTTACTCTTCAAACACTGGCTGGGGAGATGGCTCAGTGAGTGTGGTCACTTTCTACACCAGCATGAGGACCTAAGTTTAGGTCTGCAGAATCTATATATATGGGTGTGGGGGGCTGGAGAGATGGCTCAGTGGTTAAGAGCACTGGCTGCTCTTCCAGAGGTCCTGAGTTCAATTCCCAGCAACCACCTATAATGAGATCTGGTGCCCTTTTCTGGCCTACAGGCAGGATACTGCATAAATAAATAAATAAATATATTTGAGAGAGAAAAGAAAGAAGAAAGGAAGGAAGGAAGAAAGAAAGAGAAAGAAAAGAAAGAAAGAAAGAAAGAAAGAAAGAAAGAAAGAAAGAAAGAAAGAAAAAAGCTGAGTGTGGCCAGGCCCACTACTGCCCACCTTTAAAGAGCTGATCTCTGGGAGTTCAAGGCCAGCCTGGTCTACACAGGAAGTTCCAGGTCAGCCAGGGCTACTCAGTGAGACCCTGACTCAATAACAGTAAAAATCTGAGTGTGACTACACATACCTGTAACCCCAGCATGCTGTAACTAAAGCTTGTTGGCCAGCTTGCTCCAGTCTGAAGAGAGGCTGGGGGGATGAAGAGGCTTTGGGGACAGTTGTATTGAAAAGTTCCTTGAGGTGAGGCATCCCAGTTTAAGAAGATACAGCAAATCAGGAGGTGGGAGTAGCAAGTGGTGGAGGCTCTTTGGAAATCTGTGATACCCAGCATCTGCATAGTGGTGTCTAGTAGTGGCTGTAAATACACAAACTTTCTTTCCAGAGAAACCTTTGGGTAGAATGTGTTCATTTCTCTCTACATTCTTCTCAAATTCTAGTAAACCAGAGGGAGAAAGGGAGCAGAGAGGGAAGAGTGAAGAAAAGGGGAGAGGAGAAGTGGGGAGGAAGAGGAAACTTCCTTGGGGGGTAAATCCACAGACTACCCAGAACCAGAGCGGAGAGCTGTCAGAGTGGATGGCAACTTCAGTGCTGCAGAAAACAGACAGGAACAGTAAAGCTGGAGGAGCCACCGGAGCGTCTTCCCCAACAGATAGAAAAGTCTGAGGTAAGAGTAGCAAGGTGTGGCCTATTCGCCTGTGAGCTCCATGGAGCCCTGAAACACAGCCTGCTCCAATACTCAGGGGACCGAAGAGGTGAGTCAGTGGCCAGACAAAGGACTGACCTCCAAAATATATAAAGAACTCAAGAAATTACACAGTAAAATTCTAAATAACCCAGTTAAAAAATGGGGTTCTGAACTAAAAAGAGAATTCTCAACAGAAGAATTTCAAATGACCAAAAGATAAAGAAATGTTCAACTTGCTTAGCTATCAGGGAAATACAAATCAAAAAACTCTGAGATACCATTTTACACCTGTCAGAATGGCTAAGATCAAAAACACTAACAATAGCTTGTGCTGGAGAGGATGTGGAGTAAGGGGAACACTCATCCATTGCTGGTGGGAATGCAAACTTGTACAACCACTTTGGAAATCAGTATGGCGGTTTCTCAGAAAATTGGGAATCAACCTACCTCAGGATCCAGCAATACCACTCTTGGGAATATACCAAAAAGATGCTCAATCATAATACAAAAGCATTCGTTCAATTATGTTCATAGCATTATTTGTAATAGCCAGACCTGGAAACAACCTAGATGCCCCTCAACTGAAGAATGGATAAGGAAAGTGTGGCAGATTTATACATTAGAATACTACTCAGCGGTTAAAAAAAATTACATCTTGAGGCAGGCGGATCTCTGTGAGTTCGAGGCCAGCCTGGTCTACAAGTGCTAGGTCCAGGACAGGCTCTAAAAACGCTGCAGAGAAACCCTGTCTTGAAAAACCAAAAAAAAAAAAGAAAAAGAAAAAGAAAAAAAATTACATCTTGAACTTTGCATGCAAATGGATGGAATTAGAAAACACTATCCTGAGTGAGGTAACCCAGACCCAAAAAGATGAATATGGTATGTACTCACTCATAAGTGGATACTAGCTATAAACAAAGAACATTGAGCCTATAGTTCATGATCCTAGAGAAGCTAAGTAATAATATGAACCTAAAGAAAACCATATATGGACCCACCTGAGGGTTGGTGACATACAGGGTCACCTTACAGGATTGTAAGCATGGGAGCAGGGAGGGGGTAGAGGGTGGAGGAGAGGGGAAAGAGGTAGGGAGAAGGGGAGGGTTGAGAACTTGAGGGAATGGGACGGTTGAGATGGAGGGGGGACAGATATGAGAGCAAGGAGAGAGATACCTTGATTGGGGGAGCCATTATGGGGTTGGCAAGAAGCCTGGCTCTAGAGAAATTCCCAGGAATCCACAAGGATGGCCCCAGCTAAGACCCTAGGCAATAGTAGAGAGGGTGCCCGAACTGGCATTGCCCTGTAGTCAGACTGATGATTATCTTAAATATTGCCATGGAACCTTCGTCCAGCAACAGATAGAAACAGAGGCAGAGTCCCACATCAGAGCACTGGACTGAGCTCCCAAGGTCCAGTAGAAGAGTAGAAGGAATGAGAATGTGAGCAAAGAGGTCAAGACCATGAGGGGTTTATCCACTGAAGCAGTTTACCTGAGCTAATGGGAGCTCACCAACTCCAGCCAAACTGGAAAAGAACAAGCAAGCATAGGACCAAGCTAGTCCCTCTGAACATGGTTGACAGTTGCATGGCTGGGGCAGACAGGGGCCACTGGCAGTGGCACTGTGATTTGTCTCTGCTGCATGTACTGGCTTTTGGGATCCTAGTCTCTTTGAATGTATACCTTGCTCAGCCTAGATATAGTGGGGAGGGCCTTGGACCTTCCACAGGGCAAGGTGCTTTGCCCTCTCTTAGGATTGGAGGGAGGTGGGGTATGAGAGTGTGTGGAGGGAATGGGAGGAGGGGAGGGAGTGGGAACTTGGATTGGTTTTTAAAAAAATATTAAGAAAGGGACTTTTATTTATATTGGCTTCCCAGAGAATTTATGTAAAACATCATTTACTTTTCATGTTTCCAATGTTTTTAATAGAAATGAATTGGTATTTTTTTAAAAAGCTAATAAAAATCGGTTTAAAAAAAGAATAAAAGTTTAAAAAAAGAGAGAGAGAAGCAAGGTGCACTCAACAGCAGAGGGCGTGCCTCAGCAGCAGAGGGCGTGCTCCAGAAGCTGCAGAAGACAGCAGCGGAGATTGTCCCGTTAAAACAATAGGAGGAAGCCGGGCGGCGGTGGCGCACGCCTTTAATCCCAGCACTCGGGAGGCAGAGGCAGGCGGATCTCTGTGAGTTTGAGACCAGCCTGGTCTACAAGAGCTAGTTCCAGGACAGGCTCCAAAGCTACAGAGAAACCCTGTCTCAAAAAAAAAAAAAAAAAAAACAAAACAAAACAAACAAACAAAAAAAAAACAATAGGAGGAAAATCAAACTGCTGTTCTGCTTAGTGCTCTGTCTTGGTTCCGGACTCACATTTTGGCTTGCTTTGTGGTGATGCAGCTAGACCTTGTGAACCCTTCTCTTCGCTAGCCAGAGAGCTGTGAAGTCTCGATAGTGGGGTTTGAACAGAACTTTTGGAAGGGGACCTTCTAGTTCTAGTGAGTCTTGTTCTCATTCTCATTGGAAAGCACCCTCTGCCCTCACAGTGTTTGGCCTTCAGACTTCCACACTAGGCATCGACAGGCTACCCCTTTCCCCGCATTTGTCTACTGACCGACTGAAGTCTTCCTGGCTGCTGAACTCCAGCGTAAGCCACAGGCCTAAGCAACGTTGTTGTTGGCAGTGTGAGGGATGGGACTCAGGACCCACTCCACTGAGGGGGGATATAGCCCCAGTCTGAGAGCTGGGACAGCCTCTCGCATCATAAAAGTGCCAAAAGAGAGAAAATAGCATTCTATACCCAGAAACAATATGCTGCAAAACCAAAATGAATGCAGCTTCAGTCCAAGTAGTATTCTTTAAGATTATGTGTTTGCTCCAGCCTAGAGCCAATCAAGGATTTGTACTTCACTGTTAGTCCCTTTCATTTGTTTAATTTAAAACCATCTCCAGACCATTGTGACATCTTTTGGAAGTCAGGCCCACTTGGTAGAAAGCCCTTCCATTTGGAGTCTGTGTGGTTATACCTCGACAGTTGGGCAGAAACGTTCTGCTGCTGCTGCGTCTTCGGCCAGGCATGATGTCCATTTGTCCCAGACAGGAGCTCGTGCTGCAGAAACTGATCTTGAACTCATCATGTACCAAAGACAGCCTTGCGCTCCTGACCCTCCTGCCTCCCCCAGGTGCTGGGGTCACAGGAGTGCACGCCATCCTGGCTCGAGTCTCGTCATCCTTGTCGCAGTGACGTTTGTCGAACCCCTCTCCTGTCAGCCTCCACGATAACTCACCCGAATACTCATCTTTATATGTTTGGTTTGGTTTTGAGAATCTCACTATGTATTTAAAGGTGTCCTCAAATTCATGATCCTTCCTCAGCCTCTCAAGTACTAGAATTACACGTGTCTTTTGGATACTTGTTTGTGTTTTTTTGTTTTTTGTCTTTTTCCAAGACAGGGTCTTGTTATGTAGCTCTGGCTATTCTGGAACCTGCTCTGTAGACCAGACTGGTCTTGAACTCACAGAGCTCCACCTGCCTCTGCCTCCTGGTGCTGGGATTGTAGGTGTGTGCCACCACTGCCCAGACTCACTTTATGGTCTTTATAAGCATTTACCTTAGTGGCTTGGTTGAGATCTGTGAAGTTCATTTAGGTTTTTCCTGTTTCACTCAGACAATGGAGGAAATTTGCCACATGGAAGCACAGCTTATTTGTCTCCAAGGGGAAGCGATAGCCACTGTAGAGGTTTTAGATGCCTAAATACAGGATAATGGCATCAAGGTATCAACACTTAATTTGCAATGGAATACCAGTATGCTGGACTCCAAATATGGCAGACCATTCTAGATGTCTGAGAGATCTTACAAGAATGCAGGGCCTTTGGATACTTAGCTCTGACTCCAGAACCTTAGAATTAACCTTTGATTTATCTCCACAAATTTCTCATATTTTCTCCATATGTAAATAAGGGTCACACCCCAAAATTTCTTTCTTTTCTTAAGAAAAGAAAAATAATGGACATATCCTCACCTTCGCCAAGCTAATGTGCTTAATGGGCTGGAAGGCTGCAACCTTCAAGATGGCGATGTTAGCCACAGGAGCACACGAGGGCAGAAACACATTTGTTTTTGTTGTTGTTTTAGTTGGGGCTCTGAAGACCCAGGATATGAATACGTCTGCACCAGCGTCCTGTTTTGTGGAGCTCTGAGATTTTATCCCTGAGTGCCCCTTTGCAGCAGCTCCTTCCCTTCCCTATGCTGTCACAGTGTCCATCTTCCCTCTGCCTGACCCTGGGAAGGAAAGATGCCCATGGCCTCTGCTGAAGTGCCCTTCCTTCCCCTGTCCAGGAGACCAGCTTTAGAACTGGCTCAGCGGCATTCAGATTCCAGGAAATTGTGCAGAAATCGAGGTCACTCTGATCTGAAGCTTCCAGCTGAGGCTCTGTGTGTTCCCCCAGGAACCTGCTTTCCTTACATTTCCACCATACATGTCTTGGTAGCCTCTGAGATCATCCTGGCACCAGATTCCCCAATGGGATTTCCCTGGAGACTAGAGCAGAAGAGTTAGGGCAGAAATGAGCACCTGCAGGTTGTCTTTAGTACAGTGATCATTGCTCTAATAAATTCAGGGCCCGGTTGAACCCTTGGCCTTCTGGAGTGTGTAGGGTCCCTCTTATACACACCACTCTGGCATGTTCCCTAGTAGACCTAGTTTCCCTATGGAGTTGCTGGAGTGTCTTCGTATCATCTAGCTTCCAGAAGTGGGCTAAAGGCAGAACCTGCTCTGGGAGCAGTTCCGAGGCTCAGCAGAAGTAGCTGGGAAGGTAAAATGCCACTGAGTGTACTCACTTAATATGACGCAGACCACGGTTCTCAGACAACGCAGCAGCAACATATATGGCCCCATCCATCCCCAGTGAGTTCTCCTGGAGACTAGGCAGAGGAGAGATGGAGGCACCGCAGTGAGCCATCAGGACAGAAGACACGTAAGGAGCACCGCTGCCTTGTCGCCATGGGTGAAATAAGTTATTCTGGGCTGATTGTCCACAGGCACCGTAGCAGCTGTAGCCAGGTACTCTGCCCAAGGCCATGAATGCGGGTGTTCAGTACAGGAGAATGAACAAAGCTAACTTCAGTGGACATGGACAGTAATGGTCAGGACAGTGTGGTCGTTTAACATCCAGGAGGAAGCAACCAAAGGAAATTGTGTTTCCTCCCAGAAGTGCTGGCAGAAGTTGGCTACTCTGGGTTGCGCGGGGGCCACACAATCACTTACTTGAGTCTCCGGAGACTGGAGTTTAACTTCAAAGCATTTGCCAAAGCCTTGGCACCAGCTACCCCGATGTCATTTCCTCGTAAGCTGTCAGGGCAAGCAAGAAGCCTAAGGTGCAGGGCCTAGGCTGAGTGGCTGACACTGCTGTCCCTCCAGATGGGTGTGGCCTTGTCTGGACATTCCAGTCACAGGAGTTGGGAGCAGCTTCTTCCTAAGCACTTATGGAAGGAAGCCTGTTCTTTTTTCCTACCCCAGAGAAGGAAAACCTGGACTGAGATGGGAGAGGTGACTCTCCATCCAGAGGTCTACAGTACACTGTGGTTACAGGGACGCTGGGGAATAGGGAAGACATGGATATGCTGAGAGCCTCAGAGCTTGAGCCCCAGCCACCCCGGGAGGTGGCTTCTGGTTTCTATGGTGTGTGTATGGTGGGGGGGGGGGGGTTCTATTAAATAGAGCCTTTGGTTGTGTTTATCTGGGACAGGCCCAACCCAGAGCATAGTGCCATCGTGACTTCAGGGAAAGACCAAGTGGGAACGGGGAAGATGGAGCATATGACTGGAAACAGTCGTAACAATTATGTAAATAGATGTTTGTCTTCATGCTTACTCCTTTTGAATCTGTACTTTGATTTGTTTCAGCGAAAGTCTGTCAACAGAAACCAGAATACTCACTCAAGAATCTCCAAGGTTCTGTTCACAGCCAGGGCCTCCCCAAGTGCCTGGGCCCCTTGGGTGCCAATGGAGGCCACCTGTAAGCTATAAGAGGGAGTGCCGTCAGTGTGGGTAATCAGCCCCCTGTGCTCTGGCCCTCTGCCGTGGGCCAGGCTTCCCTCCATACTCCATACCCCTTAGCTAGGGCTAAATATTGAGAAACAGCAATAAGGACTGTTTTCTTATGATTCTTCCAAGCTCACAGCATCTCCCATCTTTAGTCTAACACCTAGGAACAAGATCTAGACACGTGGTGGGGGTAGAGTTGGTCTTCCAGTAGGCCTGGGCCAAATGCTGTCTGTGCCTTCGGTCCTTCCTCTGGATGCTTGAGTGCCCAGTCACTTTCTAATATGAAAATCCAAACAACCTTCCCAGACAGATAAACTGAGGTGGCTGTGTGACATGGGATGCTGGGGGGGGGGTGTGATCTGCTGGGCTCCCACACCCAGGGGACTTACTAGAGAGCAGTGAGGGTCGTGTTCACCTTCAGGGCCCCGGCCACTGCAGAAGCTCCGTCATCCCCTATGGCATTCTCCTGTAAGCTGAACACAGTGTAACCTATTGGTACCCAAGGGGCTCAGGCCAACACTCTGGCCAAGGCCTGTGGGGTTAGGCCCTTTACGCTCGGCACACCCACGCCCAGTCACCTTCTGGGAAACCATTGTGCCCTTGGCCTCATATTAATGCACAGAGGAATCTGGAAGTCTGTGTGAATCTGAACAACGTGTCAAAGGCAGACGAGAAAAGGGACATGGGAATTACTGTCAACAAGGCTTGAGACCGAAAGGTATGCTTTGAAAACCGGTGGGAAGGTTGGCCTGAAGTCCTCATCTCTGCACTGTTCGTGCTGGCTAGGATTTCTGGATGTTTTCTCCTACTTCCATTTGGAGGAGAAGAGCAAGTTCTGGGACAATAAATGAGTTTAGGACAAATGGACATCGCCGTGCGTAAGGAAGCATTCGCGTTCATTACTCTAGTGAACATCCAAGTGTGTCCCATGTGCTAAGGACGCCAAGCAGCAGACACAGTTCTGCCCCGTGGGCTACTTTTTTTGTCAAGCGGACACAAGCAAGAGTCCTCTGAGACTAGTGAACATCAATTGAGAAAATGCCTCCATAAGAATAGCCTATAGGCATCTCTGTAAGTTCGAGGCCCTACAAAGCGAGTGCCAGGACAGCTAGGGCTGTTACACAGAGAAACCTTGTCTCAAAAAGCCAAACTATAAGTAAATAAGAATAAGTCGTAGGTAAGCCATTTTATGTTTTGATGATTGAGTGAAGTAGGAGGTGGTGCTGAGCCTGGATAGGTAGTCTGAGGTGTGCGAGAAAAGGAGCTCTGTGGTAGAGCATGTGCTCAAGATTTTCAGGGCCCTTGTTTCACCCCTCGGCATGTATGTACACATACACGGTAGAGATCATGAAAGGCCATACGAGGGGTCCTTGTTTCCCCTCGGCATGTATGTACACATACACGGTAGAGATCATGAAAGACCATACGAGTTCACTTATGTCAGATGTCCAGACTGGTTGGTGTTTTGCAAGGATGGAAGTGAGGCTGGAAAGCAGCTACAGTACACAGCATCTCTGGGGGTGGGGGATGGTCTACAATTGGTGGTTGTGATGGTTGACAGCTGGTTTTTATGGTGTGTGGATTATATTAGTAAAGCTATTACACACACACACACACACACACACACACACACACACTGCAGGTAAGTGAGGACTGAAATAGTGGTCTCATGGTACAGGAGACTTGTCTGTGCCTGGAGACTACCCCTTATCCCCACAGGCCACACTTACTCTAAGGTTGTCAGGGTCCTGTTCAGCTGCAGTGCTTGTCCCAGGGCCCTGGCTGCACCTGCCTGGATGAAGTTCCACTGCAGGCTGAAAGACACAGACATGTGACCGTATGGCCCAAGAACGGAGGTGGAGGCCTTAAGGCATCCAGGAGGGTCTGGTGACTGGGTGAGTCTGTGCAGGATATGGCATGGGGATTCCTAAAGTCCCCAGAGGGCCAGTGCTTTACCAGTGGTAGCCATGGGAACAAGCTCAAATATTCTCCATAAAGCATAGGTCACCCCAAGTCACAGCCTTGACACTTGCCTCATAATCCAGGTCTATCTGAGGATAACCTCAGGATGGGGATGGGGCATGCCTGCTTGGGGCAGGGAGCCTAGGAAGGCCTCGGGCATGGCCCAAAGTCAGGTTCCATCTGCCACAGTTGGCTTGGTAGCCCTGCAGCTGGAGGGTGGGGTTGGGGAAGGGTGGGGCCAGTGGACTTACTGCAGGTGAGTGAGGGAGTGGTTTTCTCCTACCGCTGCCGCAACAGCCTGAGCACCTTGGTCATGGAGGAGGTTGGCTGTCAGACTGGGGAAAAGGGAACAGGAGCAAGTAGAAGCCACTGTGAACCGCCCCACCATCCTGGTCACTAGGGGATCCCAGTCATTCCCCACCCTCCCAAGGGCACACTGTCAGCACTGGCTTTAGGCTTGTGTGGCTCGTGCTTATGGAGAACTCTGGTGCTCCAGGCATACTAGAGAATATCCCATGTTAAACCCAGTGAGTGGCCACAGGTCATGCAGCCAGGACATGCAGCACTATGAACAGGATTTACTACCTATTGGCATGGCCCTGTGCCAACCCTTTCAGGTCCTCTGCCATGTGCTTATCCATCTCTAGGTGTAAGGCTACAGAGTTCTTGTGCCAGGGTTACCAGTGATATCAGGTCTCCAGGCTGCCCCTTCCCAAATGAAGTCCTAGTCCAGCCTTGTGAACTGTGAGGATGTCAAGGGTCTAACCCATTACAGTGGTGCCACCAACCCTGGTGTCTGAGTAGGTGAGGAAGCACAGTCTCCCTTTGACCTCCACCCCCCCCCCCAAGACCCAATTATTACGTACTCCAAATGTTGCAGAGTGTTGTTCCTACAGAGGGCTTGAGCGAGGGCCCTGGCTCCCTCTGGACTGATGGAGTTTTCTCGTAGGCTGAGGAAAGATGAGACTCTC
Source organism: Arvicola amphibius (assembly GCF_903992535.2). Classification (NCBI taxonomy): domain Eukaryota; kingdom Metazoa; phylum Chordata; class Mammalia; order Rodentia; family Cricetidae; genus Arvicola; species Arvicola amphibius. Next base: position 92,218,876 of record NC_052050.1, read on the forward strand.
AGCATCCAGTCAGGCAAGTGAGGCTTCTGATCGAGTAAGCCCAGATGTCTAGGCTTTCCAAACCCCAGGAAACCACAGACAGGCCCTGGGCCTCCTGGGCCATCTGGGCTGAAAGGTGAAGGAACCTGTTGCTGCCAGCTAGGGCTCTAATCTGTGCCCACTCAGGACCAAAGCAGTGCAGGAATGCACAGGAGGAAAGGGCGAGATCTGGGTTATGATGGGCAGGTGGCACCTGAAGGGCTGTACATAGAGGGGCGTGTCCACTGGGAGCCACACTCACAAAGCGGGTAAAGGGGCAGGGTGCTACGTTCTAGAACCAAGCCCATACCAACTACAGTGTTTTCTACAGCAGTTTCCTCTGCCCCAGCCTTTCTTTCCAAGTCCCAGAGGCCCTGCTTCCCCACTGGTCAAAGGGGCAACATCCCAGTTGTGGGGTTGGGGGCAGGACTTACTTGAGACTAGAGAGTGTCTGGTTAACATGGAGGGCTCGCATCAGCACAGCCACTCCGGTGTTACTGATGGCATTGCTCTGTAGACTGCGATAAAAGACAAGACACTGTTGATGTGGCTGTCCCAGGACCTGGAGCCATACCCGATGGGTTCAACAGGGAGTTGGGGACCTGGGAATTGCTCTTCTCATCCCTCTTTCCTTTCCAGTCACTCCACTTTCTAGCTCCTGCTGGGTAAAGCCAGTGTGGTTTAGCATAAGCCCTGAAACTTAAGCTGACATGGGAGCTGCATATGTCCTCAAGGCAGTGAATGTTACCCTGCTCCAGAGCAAGCGATGCAGCAAAACCATCCTAATGCGGCGGCAGCATCCAGCCCGCCCCCGCCCAACCTACCAAGACTTTCCTTGCAGCCCTGGGGGCTTGCTTATGACAAGGCACATAGACCTTATCATTCTGAAAAGTGCTGAGAAGTGGAGCTGGCAGATGGAACAGGACAGAAGGCGGGTGGAGGGGCAGGAACAGTACAGTGTCGGGGCTGGGTTGCAAGGGTGGGTTGGCTCTCGTGGAAATGGGTTCTGGCAAGAGCATCATCCATGTATCATCCATGTATCAAGTATCATCCATGGAGGATTCCCGGGCAGACTCACTCCAGTTTCTCCAGGCCCTGGTTCACCTTCAGGGCCTCAGCCAGGGCCATGGCACCTCCATCTCCAATGGTATTGCTGGAAAACCTGCAAGAGACAATGGTGATGGGCTGGGTGTAGGGGTCAGAGCTCGGGAGACTCCCTCTGTCTCAGGAGTGTTCAGTGCAGTTCATTCGGCCACAGTTGTGTTTGTCCTCATCTCCGAAGGTGACCCTTATCTTCCTTAGCTCTTTGGAAAGAACTAAGGTGTTTGTGGGACTTTCTGTGAAGATGGCCAAGCAATGATGTTTCCTCCTGAGAGCAGGGAGACAACAATGTAAACAAGCCCATGCTGCTTAGGGCTCACTCAGTTCTGGGAGTCTGGGTTTCGATTCTCCTTGTCCAGTGTTTTGTGCTTTGAAACCAGCTAACCTGCATTCACCCACACATCAGTTTATCTAAATCTCCTATCTATCCCTCTTTCCAACCATTTCATCATCAATCCGTCCACTCATCCTCCTGTTCATCCAAAGACCATGCACACATGCATCTTCTCATCCCTCCATCCATCCCTCTATCCTGTCATCCATTCCCCTGTTCACAAATATGCAGTGTGTGCTGGCCTTCTGCTTGGCACAGAGAACACCAGTTTGGCACTTCGGCCTTTCTCACATGAGTTCCTTTAGACTCTTGTTCTGCTTCAGGGCATCTGCCATCTGCTGGGCTCCCTTGGGCCCAATTAGGTTCTTCTGTAGCCTGTGGAAGACAAGAAGGATCCATCAGCAAAGCCAGCCACAGTCACTCCCAGGTCAACGCCAATCTGAGTTTTGGGTGAGAGGTCAGGGACAGATAGGGTGCCATCTCCATTCACAGGGCAGTGGAAAGGGGTCTCACAAAAGATCTAGCTGGGAGAGTTAAGGGGAAAGGGCAGCCAGGAGTAGGGGCTGATGGGCTTAGCAGCCTCCTGTACGCGAGACTTCCGCACTCAAGTCTGGTGCTAGCAAAGTTTACATCTGGACCAGCACGCCGCCTCCCACCTGTAGAAACGTCCCTGAGAAGAGGTATAGAGGACAGATGGGAAGGACCTCACCTGTGTAAAGGAAAGACATGGGGGCCAAAGAATGGCTCAGCAGGTAAAGGTGCTTGCTACCCAAGCCTGGAGACCAGAATTCAGTCCCTAGGACCCACGTGATGGGAAGAGAAAAATGACTCCTGCAAGCTTTCTTCTAACCTCCATACTTGTGCCATAGCATGCATGCATGCATGTATACACACACAGAGAGAAATAAAATATAAAAAATTTACCTATACTGTACATGTCCAGACAACTTTTTTTTAAATCTCCCTCTTTGTAGATTGTTTTCTTAGGAAACTATAGGTTGTAAATCCATACTCTGTCTGCTTGCAAGCTCAGTCAGCCACCTCTAGCTTCACAGCCCAGGAGTGTGTTTGGTTTGGTTTTTGAGAAAGGGTCTCTTCATGTAGCTCAGGCTGGCCCCAGACTCCCAGAGATCTGCCTGCCTCTGCCTCCTAAATGCTGGGATTAAAGCCATTTGCCACCACACCAGGCCTCCTGGGGTCTTTCTAAGGGTCTTGAGGCCTTCATTTCCAAGACAAACATCAAACAAGGAAGTGCTCCTGTCTCCCTGTCACTGTGGGAATTAGCCTGGGTGCACAGCTCCAAGCTGTGCCATACCATATCATCATAAAGGTAGGAGCAGTTTCGTCTGGGCAAAGCAGTTCAGGGGCGCAGTGGCCTCTCTCCCTGTCTGGCAAGCTCAGGATCAGCTGCTGAAAAACGCTGCTGTCAGCTCCTCACACTTGACAACAAATCGTCATTGACATTGGGGACATACATGGACTGGTTGCCCTCTGCTGGGCTGTAGGGAAGGGCAGGACCTCCCTCTTTGCAGCCCCGCTGGCTCATTACAGGCAGTGCTGATTTAGAGAGGGGTGCAGTGTCCTTTTCCTGTGGCTGTGGACATGATTTCCTGGGCTGGCAAGAGATTTTATTTTCGGTAATTCTGTGAAGAAGAATTTTCTCTGAAGAAACAGGTGGAGCAGACAGCCTTAGGACCGCCTCCTTTCTCTCTGTCAGGGGCAGGGCAGAGGCTCAGGAGGAACGAGGAGAAGCAAGACTTTGTCACTCACTGTAGTATGGCCATGGTCTGGTTGGAGACGAGGGCCTCCGCCATGCACATGACACCATCATCCTTGATCACGTTGCTCTGGAGGCTATAGAGGTAAGAAGAGGTGTGTCACCAGTGGCCCGGACTCTCTCTGCAGTGGGGACACCTGCCTCAGAGGCCCAAGACAGGAATCAGCTGACTTCCATGAAATGATTTACCAACCATTATGGTCCATCACCCAGGAAAGACTTAGCCCTCCTGTATTGAGTTTCTAAGTAGTCGCCCGCCAACTAGGAACAAGGTGTCTACAATTAAAATATAATTCCATTCCTAGGTATATTCCCCAAGTAACTAAAGACAGGTACTTGAATACTTCTACACAAATACTGCTAGCAGCATGTAGCTAAAAGACAGCATAATAGCTAAAAGACAGAAGCACACTGAATGCATGAATGCACGGACAGTCTGTGCATGGACTTCTCCACCCACACAGTGGAGTACTGTTCAGCTACTAAGTGCAAGAAAACAATATGCTACAGTGTGGATGCACCTTGAAAACATGCTAGTAGAGAAGACAGACACAAAGTTCGTGTGTGTGTGTGTGTGTGTGTGTGTGTGTGTGTGTGTGGTTTTTCAAGACAGGGTTTCTCTGTAGCTTTATACCCTGTCCTGGAACTCTTGAAGACCAGGCTGGCCTCGAACTCACAGAGATCCGCCTGCCCCTGCCTCCCAAGTGCTGGGATTAAAAGTGTGCATCACTGCCACAGGGCTCAAAGTTCTTATTGTATAGTTACATTTATATGAAATGTCCAGAGAAAAGGAATAAGCAAATACTAACGGTCAAAAATATTTTGAAAACATTTTGACAGAGGTGGTGGCTGCACAACATTGTGAGTGTACAAAATGCCAATGACGTTAGGCTGTGGTGGCGCTCGCCTTTCATTCGCTGGATTCAGGAGGCAGAGGCAGGTGGATCTCTGAGTTCAAGGCCAGCCTGGTCTACAGAACGAGTTCCAGGACAGCCAGGGATACACAGAGAAACCATATCTCAAAAATAAAATAAATGCCAAAGAACTATATACTTCAAAATGATAAATTTTATATCATTAAATTTCATCTGGTGCTAGGCAATAGTGGTGCATATCTTTAACCCCAGCACTTAGGAGGCAGAGACAGGTGGATCTTTGTGAGTTCAAGGCCAGTCTCGTGTACAAAGTGAGCTCCAGGCCAGACTGGCCTTGGACTCACAGAGACCTACATAGTCAGACCCTGTTTCAAAACAATAACAACAAAAATTTCATTTGCATAATAAAAATAGAAAACCAGAACAGAACAATAGTATACCCTCAACCATGGACACAACCACAGGCTCCTAAAAAGGACACAGCAAGCCATACCCAAACACTGTCATCTTCTGGAAGGTAGGCTGTTTATTGTTCTGAGAAACCTTGGGGCTTATGGAAGCACACAGAGTTAGGGCCATCTGGAACCTGAAGCCTGATGGCATCGCAAAGCCTCCATTTTAAATTCTCTCCCACTCCACAGTCTCTCCTGTAGCCAAGGTTTAGATTTCTGAGCCCTCTCCTGAGGTCAGGGGTGGAACCACATACCTTAGAGAGGTTAGAGTTCGGTTTATCTTCAGAGCATCTGCCAGGGCCTTAGCTCCCTGGGGTCCAATGGTGTTGCTCCGGAGGCTGGTAAAAGCAAGAGAAAAAAAAAAGATGACCGTGGTGGGAAGAAGAATCAAAATAGCACTGACATTTTAAGTCTACAATTCTTAAAGGGAAGGAACTGGGGTTAGGGATTTCATGTTGGATATATGGCAGAAGTCATGTGTGTATGTATGTATGTGTGTATGTGTATAAGTATGTATGTGTGTATATATATGTGTGTGCATGTATATATGTGTGTGTATGTGTGTATGTATGTATGTGTGTATGTGTATATATATGTGTGTGTGTATGTGTGTATGTGTGTGTGCATGTATATGTGTGTGTGTATGTGTGTATGTGTGTGTGCATGTAGATATGTGTGTGTGTATGTGTGTATGTGTGTGTGTGTATGAATGTATGTATGTATGACTAAAGGAGTTCCCCAAAGCAGCCCGCCATGGTGAGGGCAAGGGAACAGGATGTGGTCTAGTGAGCTAACTGTGGAAATGACAGCAATGAATCTAGGTCAGGGTCAAAAATCAAGTGTTTTCTGAAATGACATTTAAGGGACAAAAGTAGTAGTGACATTGCTTGCTCAGCTGTCCTTCCCGCCAGTCAGAAGGACGTGTTTTCGGCAGGAGCTCAGAGCTCAACACTGCTGTAGATGAGGCTCTGGGAGCTGGAGAAAGGACGGTGAACGGTCAAGACATTTCACAGACAGGGAGATAGTTAAAATTCTCTTCTTCCAGGGGCCTGTGGTGTCCGACTTACTCTAGTGTGGTAAGACTTCTGTTGACCAGGAGGGATCTGGCCAGAGCTTTGGCCCCTTTGTTACCAATCTGGTTCTCAGTCAGGCTGCCAAGAAAAGGGAAAGTGGTCATCGCAAGTCTGTGCCTCTCATCGCCTCTTCTGTGGCACTAGGCTCATGATTAGCTCTTGCTCTCCCAACATCACCCATGAGACTATAAAGTGACCAGGGAGCAGAAGCCAGGGATAGGAAGACCCTTGAATCTGGAATGTGGGGTCAGAGTGGGCCTGATGACCTTCACCCTCATGAGGGCTCCAAGGAAATTTTCCCAGCATGCCACACAACAGCTGCTTTACAAATGTGAAACCTTGCATTTGGACATAGAAGTCTTTCACATGGGACCGGCAAGGTGGTTCAGAAGGTAAAAGTACTTACCACCATGATGGAGGAGGGTCATCTGTCTATGTGTTACTTTCATTGGTTAATAAAGAAACTGCCTTGGCCCTTTAATAGGACAAAAAATTAAGTAGGCGGAGTAAACAAAACAAAATTGTGGGAGAAAAAAAAGACAGTGAGACAATCGCCTCAGGCAGTCGCCATGCCTCTCCTCTCCAAGACAGACACAGCTTAAGATCTCTCCTGGTAAGACACCACCTCGTGGTGCTACACACATTAATAAAAATGGATTAAACAAGTTCTAAAAATTAGCCAACAAGAAGCTAAAACTAATGGGCCAGACAGTGTTTAAATAAATACAGTTTCCGGCCGGGCGGTGGTGGCGCACGCCTTTAATCCCAGCACTCGGGAGGCAGAGGCAGGTGGATCTCTGAGTTCGAGGCCAGCCTGGTCTACAAGAGCTAGTTCCAGGACAGGCTCTAGAAACTACAGGGAAACCCTGTCTCGAAAAACCAAAAAAAAAAAAAATTTGAGCCAGGTGTAGTGGTGCACGCCTTTAATCCCCAAACTTGGGAAACAGAGGCAGGCGGATCTCTGAGGGTCAGAGGCTAGCCTGGCTTACATGTTAGTTCTAGGCCAACCGGGACTGCATAGTGATACTCTGCCCATAAACAAACAAACACACACACACACACACAAATAAATAAATTTGAATACTATCCAGGTGCAGTGGTAGACACCTGTTATTATAGAACTCGGAAGGTTGGTATCTTGAGTCTGAACTATGGAAAACCTTGTTTCCCTGCCCTCCACCTCAAAATGTTTGAAGACCAGGCCACTTTTGTCACCATAGAATTTATACAATGTCATATAAATAATATCTCACAAGCAACCTTATGTGTTTTTCAGCAGAATGACTTGGGCACTGTAAACAAGTATCTCTGAGGACCAGAGAGGAATGCTTGGCTTTCTTCAGAATCATTTTTGAGCCCCATTTGCAGCAGAACTACATTGATTCTTTTGCCGTGTGCTAGGAAGGCTAGAGCTGCCTGTGCCCGACAAAGAACTGGCAGTGAGAAGCTGCAAGATCATTTCCTTTCAAAGGGGTTCATCCTTCCCCAGCCAGGCAGAGCCCTCCCTACACCTCACTCCTACCCCTATTCTCCAGAATGACCCCATCGCTCTTGCCAACCTTCCTGGTGTCCGCACACTACAAGCCCAAGGGCTGCCTCCCTCAAGTGTAGAGCTTTCGGAAGCTGTGACGTCAGCACGCAGGCTCTTCTCTAATGACAGCATACTCGGTGCCATCGCGCTTTATCTGAGCTGGGATCTCACAGTGTGTAGGCCAGGCTCTCCTCCTGTATCCGCCTCTGGAGTGCTGGGATTGTAGGCATGGACATTACACCCAGCCAGAGACAAACTTGTAAACTTAAGCTTCTGTCTGAACTGGAGCTGAGGATGCGGCTCAAGTAGGTGAAGGGTTTGCCTAGCATGCGTGGTGCCCTGGGCGCCATCTCTGGCATGGCGTAAACTGGGTATAGGGGCACACTGCTGCAATCCCAGCTCTCGGGAGGCTCAACGCTCAGGATCACCTTACCTATGTACTGAGTCTGAGCAAATGTGGACTACACAAGACCCCGTATCCAAAAAACAAAACAAAAATTGAGGCTGGAGAGAAGGTTCAGCTGTCAAGAGCACTTGTTCTGGCAGAGGACCTGGGTTCATTCCCAGCACCCACATAGTGGCTCACAGCTGTCCATAACTCTCATTCCAGGGGATCTGACGCTGCCTTCTGACATCTGCAGACACAAAGAGCAGGCCATTGCACGTATGTACATGCAGGCAAAGCATCCATACACATTAATCTAAAACATTTTTAAATTTTCACCTTAAATTATATTTAAATTGAAAGTTAAATTTTAAACTAAACTTTTAAATATCCTAGTTTAAGATGTAGTCCTGTGCTCAGAATGTTATCAGGGTGAGAAGGTGATGCCTGAGCCAGGGCAGCAGGTGAGTGAGCACTGGACACACCCCCAAGTCCAGGACAGAGTGTGCGCCTTGTCTTACAGACCAGGTGCCTGAGCCGTTGACACCTTCTGGAAGGGGGGGAGAGCAGACGTGTTCTTGGGGTGCCCTGGTTAGCTGAGTAGAGAGGGAAGAGACCCACATCCCATGCGACAGGTGGGTACTCTGGGGTCTGTGTTACCTGATATTTTGAATGCGACAGTCCTTCCCACTCAGCACACTGCCCAACAGCTCCATCACAGGGTCCTGGAACTGGTTGTTGTCCAGCCTGGCTGGGAAAAGCCATGACAATGAGTAGGGCCGGGCTCCAGCACTCCCATCCCCACTGTGGTCCACTGTCTCAGCGGAACTCCAGACTTCCCTGTGGGAGCAGCTGAGGCGCTTCCTGTGAGCTGCGCTGTCCCTCCTCGGTGGCATCTTACAGAGTGTTGTCACAACAGCTCTGACACCACGTGCCTGTGTGGAACACTGTTGGCTAGCTTTCCTTCTGATGCCCAAACCACTCTCAGGTCCTGATTGACCCATGTCCGACATCTTTTCCTCTTTGCTTGCTAAGTTCAGAGTTATGGCTGAGGGTGTAGCTTCTGCCAACACTGATTCTCACACACACACACACACACACACACACACACACATACACACACACATACACACACACATACACACACACATACACATACACACATACATACACACACATACACACACATACACACACACATACTACACACACCTTACACACATCAGACAGACACACAGTAAGACACCACAGACCAGACAGACCACACACAGACAGACTAGACACACACCACACAATACACACACAAAGACACCACACAGACAGAGAACATACACACAGGCACACACCTACACACACCACACGGACAGACGTGACACATACCCACAGACAGACACACACAGACAACACACACAGACACACACACAGACAACACACATACAGGATCACCACATACCACACACACATACAGACAGACACACACAGACAGACACACACACAGACACCACACACATACACACACATGAACATACTACAGTACACACAGGTACAGACACACACAATTACACACACACATACACACACACACACTACACACCCACCACACCTGACCTGACCACCACACACCGTACACAACACACACATACACACACACACATACATACACACACAGACAACACCACAGCACATTACCATGACAATACACATTCCGGACACAACCACACCCATACCACAACACACACACACACACACATACATACACACACACATACACACACACACACACATACACACACACACATACACACACACACACACACACACATACACATAATCTTGCTATGGGCTGGGGCAGACTGAGAAGCCACTGACAGTGGCACCAGGATTTATCCCTACTGCATGTACTGGCTTTTTGGGATCCTATTCTCTTTGGATGGATACCTTGCTCAGCCTAGATATAGTAGGGAGGGCCTTATACCTTCCCCAAAGCAATGTGCCTTACCCTCTCTGAGAAGTGGATGTGGGAGTGGAGTGGGGGGTAAGTGGAGGGAATGGGAGGAGAGGAGGGAGTGGTAACTTGGATTGATATGTATGATGAAAAAGATAGTTTGTTTTCTTTTTAAAAAATAAAAAAATCATTCTTAAAAAAATCTTGCTATATAGCCCAGGTTGTACCAGAACTCAGCAATCTTCCTTCTTCAGCCTCCTGATTGTTGGGATTATGGGTATGAGTTGCAAAGCCTAGTTCTCAGAGGGTCTCTTGAGTTGTGCCGTGTTTCTGTGTTGAAATTCTAATCTTGCTGTCTTGAGAATGTAGCCTTATAGGGACGTGAGCTTACTGCAGATAGGATGGCACACTGACACAGGTGGGCCTGTGACCCAATATGATGATGTCATGTAGGAAAAGTGAGTGACACACGAAGACAGACTCAGGGGCAGATGGTCATATGACAGGGGAGACCAGGGAGCATCAAAGACTGCTGGCCCTCGGGAGCTCCAGAGGCAGGAACAGCCCTGCTACCAAGGTTTCAGAGAGAGTACTGCCCATGCCCTTGACCTCAGACTTGTGACTTCCAGAACTAAATCAGTTGCCATGATGGTCCCACACTCAGCTAGGGGACGTGATGAAACCATTTTGAGTCTTTCTCCTTTGCCCTTACTCCCAACATAGATCCCATACTCGCCTGAGGCTCTGGCAATAGAGCAGCTGGGGCAGCAGGCTCTGAAGGACGCTCTGGCTGAGGCACAAGGATAAGTTGGCTTCCCGGGAGCCGATATCAGACAGCTGCAGGAGGTAGGCCAGAGCCGTGCGATGCGAGGGGCTGGTCAGTCCAGCCAAGGTCCCGCTCTGCATGGCCTCTTCCACACTGCGGGCCAGCTCTGTGTGCTGCATCTCATGCAGGCAGTACAAGACGTTGATGCCCCGTGCACAAACCGCGGTGTCAGGGCGTAGCAAGCCTTGTAGGACCTCAGCTGCCTGGGCCCGGTAGTTCTGGTGCTCACCTTGGGCCAGCAGGGAGCCAGCCAGCAGCATATTAACCCTTGGAGACAGGAGGCCAGAGAGGAAGCGCAGAAAGACATCCAGCCTCCCATCCTGAGCTTGTGTGGCCCTCTGGGCCGCACACCTGAAATGCGCCAGGAAACCCAGCCTGGGCCAAGACATGCCACTCTCGGTGAAGAGGTCAAAGATGGCTCTCTTGGATGCGCTGTAGTAATACGTGGCCGCCACAAATTCTTGCAGAGACAGGTGGGTAAAGCAATAGGCTGCCGAGGAGGCCAGAGTCTCTTCCCGTTGCAGGAGACAGCCGCACAGAGCACTCTGCAGCAAAGCGAGGTCCACGCCGAATGCCTTCATGTCTTGCTCGTAAAACACGTATTTCTTCTTGACCAGCCCATGAAAGGCCAGGCGGCCCAGTGTCCCCACCATTTTGCGGGCTCCCTGGGCCATCTGCTCAATCCTAGGACTTACCTTTCCCTTGTCCTGCCCCTCCCCACCAAGGGCCATCCTGAAGTACCAAGAGTAGAGCTCACACAGGGTCTGGGGCAGCGGCAACTCTGTGTCTTGGACAGCTAGCTTGCTGTGGTACAGGTGTCCCAGTGCCAGCCCCATGAGCCTACAAAAGGCTGGCACGGTGCACATCAGATACAGAGCCTTGTTGGCCTTCATCTGAGTCAGCACCTGGCCTAAGAGGTTCTGGTCCTCAGGAAATATCTGCTCCAGACACGCTTTGATCTCTTCCTCAGTCAGGCCCCGGATCTCAGTCATCCGGTCCACTAGGCCCCCGGGGACCTGACCAGCAGCACTGGGACGGGAGGTGATCCAGACAGAAATTTCTGGAAAGAGGTTGCCTCGGATGATGTTGGTGATCAGGTGGTCCACCTGGATCTCCTTCTTTGGGTCTGTGCAGGCCACGGTGTTGGAGAATTCCAGCGGCGTCTTGCACTCATCCAAGCCATCCAAGACCAGGAGGACTCTGTCTGGGGCCGTTGCCTCCAGGTTACCTTCCCCGGCATTTGGGAAGACGGAGTGGATGAGTTTGTCTGCAGACAGCTTCTCATAGGTGTTCAGGTCCCGAAAGGTCAAGGGTAGAACCAGCGAGAAGTTCTTGCCCACCTGTCCCCTAGCCCAGCAACGGACAAAACGCCTCACTAGCGTGGTCTTGCCGATGCCGGCCACGCCAATGGTGACAGAGATGCGAGGTGGCATGGACACCCGGGACAGAGGCAGGAAGAGCCTATCCAGGGTGATGGCCCTGGCGGAGTGCCAGACTCCACGCGTGGCCTCCACCTGTGTGAAGTCGTGCTCCCTCAGCTGCAGGTCTGTCAGGCCCTCAACCAGCAGGAGGCTGGCCAGACGGTGTGAGTGGCTGCCCAGTTCTGGGTCATTTCCTACCCTGCTCAGCAGGGCCTCACAGTGCCTCCGTATCCTTGAGTCTGCAGGGCGCAGGAAAAAGCAGGTAAGATCGCAGGGCAAGGCGAGAGGGTTCAGGTACCCCTTCTCCCCCACCCCCATGGAAGACTTACCATTGCTTTGGGATCCTAGCGGGGAGTCTGGCATTTTGCTAGGGGCCTGTTGTAGCTGACCACCATTCCTAGCCAGCAGATCCACAAGGGCCTTCACCTGCTCAGCTGGAGAGACAGCATTGTAGGCCCGGAATGTCTCTCGATCTGTCCTCACCTCTTGCTTCCTCATGGAGTCTGTGACTGCAGCTAGGAGCTGTGAAGAGTCCAGACTGCTGCCTGGTGGACTTCTGTTGTTTCCTGGCCAGTGAAAACAATCATGGAGATGCAGGGGCCAAGTGAACAAGACTTGGGGTGCTGGACTTGGTCTCTGCTGTGGCACTTACTGAGTGACCCTGGGCAGGCTGTGTCATCTCTCCACACCTAGGTTTCCTCATCTGGGGCCTGGCAATGATGATGCCATTAAGAGCAAGGAAACCAGAAGGAGGGAGGAGGGAGGTAGCCAACCTGGGGAGGAAACAGCCCATGAGGCCATCCAGTTAGCATCCTGGGGAAGGCAAAGACGGGAGACGGAGGATGGTGGTGAGGATGGTGGGTGCCAGGGCTGAGGATACGGAGGCGGCAACACTGCCCTGTGTGGTGCTGTAATGGTGGCTGGGTGTCGCCGTACGTATGCAAGGGTAAACTGGACTTCTGGTGATCGTGTGTCAGCTAAGAACCCAAGGTCCCTCGCTGTAGCCAAAATGCAGCAGGGCTAGGGGACGTGGATGGTGGAGTCTGTCGGAGCAGGCACAGCTGTGAGGGATCTCCATTCTCCCATGAGCCTAAACGGCTCTAAAATGTGGCATTTTAATTTTTCAAATAGGAAAGGGAAGAAAGAGAGGGGAAGGAAGGCAGGTGGCTCCCAGAGCAGAAGCACAGTGGCTTCTCTTAGCTTTTCTGGCTTTCCTGGAAGCGCAGGGACTCTGGGCTGTAGGAAGTACCCTTTGCTGCTGAGGATAGAGACTTGGAGACAGCAAGAGGCGAAGCCGCATGTCCCACCTGCTCACACCTTTCACCAAAGCCACTGCTTCTTGGAAGCTCTCCTATGACCCGTTCCATCTGTGTTCCTCTTCATTGGGCACAGGGGCCACCACAATCCCTATGGACCTGTCACCCATTGTTAACAGTTCTAGAAGAGAAAAGAAAATGGGGGAGGGGTCAGCAGAGGTCATGGTCCACCACTGCTGGCAGCAGCCCTGTTTAAGGTTGATCAGTAGTCATCGCTGCCAAGAATCTGGCGAACCCTCGATGCCCTGGACTTGGCAGCCCTGGGTTCTCCAGTTCAGTGGCTGGTTAGCTGAAGAGAAGGTTGCTGTCAACAGACTCCTGGTTTTGAAATTGTGTTGGGGATTGGTGTCAGTTTAACTCTGCATGAATATTTTTCACACAGAAAATACTAAAAGAAGGTAGCAGTAAGAAAAACAACCATTCAGCTCACAGCCATGGTGAAGAGTCAATATAAGCAGCAAGGTTAAGTCCAGTGAGCTGGGCTAACCTGGGAATGCTGAGGCTAGCGTAGGACAGGGCCACTCTCCACTCCTGTGCAATCCTGCTGGGTTTTGCTCTTTTATTTCTGAAATATTCAAACCAAGGGGAAAAGCAAGTGGGATAACCATTGATGCTGCGATATGTTCGGACTTGTGCTCATGGTGAGATGTGTTTATAGATTATTTAGTAAACCGTATTTTTTCTCATCTACAGTTTGGAAAATAACAGCTTCTTACTTGTGTCTCAGCACTTGTAAAATAGTTTTTGTTGGCCTGGAGAGAAGGCTCAGTGGCTAAGATCACTGGCTGCTCTTCCAGAAGACTGGGGTTCAATTCCCAGCACCCACATAGTGGCTCACAGCCATGTGTAACTCCAGTTCCTAGGGGGACACCCTCTTCTGGCCCCTGCAAGCATCAGGCATGAAAGTGTTACCCAGGTACACATTCAGGCAAAGTACCCCAGTATATAAAATAAAATATTAATAATAAAAATGTTTTTGTTGTCATTATGAATATTATTGGTGTAAACGATGATTAATTTTTGTATTTCATCATATTTCAGTGAATTAGGCACTGCTTGTTAGTTTCCTTCAGTTTCACATTTCAGTGAATCCTCTAGAGATGTCATGGCTGTGTTGTTTGGCATCCTTGTAGGAGCCCAACAGTGGGAGCAGGGGCTGTCTCTGACCCCTTTGCCTACTGGTGTGACCCTTCTCCTCCTTCTGGTTGCCTCATCTGGCCTGGATGTGGCGGTATGTGCTGTCTTGTTGTAGCTTGCTCTCTGTATTTGGCAGATGTGGATGTCCTGGAGGCCTGCTCTCTTCTGAGGAGAGGGAGAGAAGAGAGGATCTGGGGCAGAAGAGAGGTATAGGGGAGAAACTGAGGCGAGGGGAGGGAGGGAGAGCTGCAGATGGGATGTAATATATTAGAGAAGAATTAAAAACTAAAGCAGATTTTCATTGGGAATAATTTATATTTTGTTTATGTGAACGTGTGTTCATGTCTTTGTGGGTTTGTGCGCATGCGTGTGTGTGCCCACAGAGGCCAGAGAGGCTGTCAGATCTGCTGGTGCTGCCATGGGTGGTTCTGGTGAGTATTTGGGATCAGACTTTGCTCCTCTGCAGGAATCATATGTACTCGTTTTAAGACTTGTTTATTTTATGTGTATGAGTGCTGTTCTGCAGGCCAGAAGAGGGCATCAGATCCCAGATGGCTGTGAGCCACCATGTGGGTGCTGGGAATTGAACTTGGCCTCTGGAAGAGCAGCCAGTGCCCTTAACTCCTGAGTCATCTCTCCAGCCTCATAATTCATGTTATTTCTGAACTGTCACTCATTTTCAACAGTTTGGCAACCAGTCACCTTTCCCTGGAGCAGTGCTGGCTCACAGTCTCACTGTACTGTGTGCGCCAGGAGCAGCTCTGGGCAGATTTCGAGTTTCTATCGCAATTCAGCTAATGTTGCAGGATGTTTCCCGAAGTTATGCTGCATCCCACACCTCCTGTTGTGCTCCCCCTAAAGGCATCTCCATCCCACACCTCCTGTTGTGCTCCCCCAAAGGCATCTCCATCCCACACCTCCTGTTGTGCTCCCCCCAAAGGTTATCTCCATCCCACACCTCCTGTTGTGCTCCCCCAAAGGTTATCTCCATCCCACACCTCCTGTTGTGCTCCCCCAAAGGCATCTCCATCCCACACCTCCTGTTGTGCTCCCCCAAAGGCATCTCCATCCCACACCTCCTGTTGTGCTCCCCCCAAAGGTTATCTCCATCCCACACCTCCTGTTGTGCTCCCCCAAAGGTTATCTCCATCCCACACCTCCTGTTGTGCTCCCCCAAGGGCATCTCCATCCCACACCTCCTGTTGTGCTCCCCCAAAGGCATCTCCATCCCACACCTCCTGTTGTGCTCCCCCAAAGGTTATCTCCATCCCACACCTCCTGTTGTGCTCCCCCAAAGGCATCTCCATCCCACACCTCCTGTTGTGCTCCCCCAAAGGCATCTCCATCCCACACCTCCTGTTATGCTCCCCCCAAAGGTTATCTCCATCCCACACCTCCTGTTGTGCTCCCCCAAAGGCATCTCCATCCCACACCTCCTTTTGTGCTCCCCCAAAGGCATCTCCATCCCACACCTCCTGTTGTGCTCCCCCCAAAGGCATCTCCATCCCACACCTCCTGTTGTGCTCCCCCAAAGGTTATCTCCATCCCACACCTCCTGTTGTGCTCCCCCAAAGGTTATCTCCATCCCACACCTCCTGTTGTGCTCCCCCAAGGGCATCTCCATCCCACACCTCCTGTTGTGCTCCCCCAAAGGCATCTCCATCCCACACCTCCTGTTGTGCTCCCCCCAAAGGTTATCTCCATCCCACACCTCCTGTTGTGCTCCCCCAAAGGTTATCTCCATCCCACACCTCCTGTTGTGCTCCCCCAAGGGCATCTCCATCCCACACCTCCTGTTGTGCTCCCCCAAAGGCATCTCCATCCCACACCTCCTGTTGTGCTCCCCCAAAGGTTATCTCCATCCCACACCTCCTGTTGTGCTCCCCCAAAGGCATCTCCATCCCACACCTCCTGTTGTGCTCCCCCAAAGGCATCTCCATCCCACACCTCCTGTTATGCTCCCCCCAAAGGTTATCTCCATCCCACACCTCCTGTTGTGCTCCCCCAAAGGCATCTCCATCCCACACCTCCTGTTGTGCTCCCCCAAGGGCATCTCCATCCCACACCTCCTGTTGTGCTCCCCCAAAGGCATCTCCATCCCACACCTCCTGTTATGCTCCCCCCAAAGGTTATCTCCATCCCACACCTCCTGTTGTGCTCCCCCAAGGGCATCTCCATCCCACACCTCCTGTTGTGCTCCCCCAAAGGCATCTCCATCCCACACCTCCTGTTATGCTCCCCCCAAAGGTTATCTCCATCCCACACCTCCTGTTGTGCTCCCCCAAAGGCATCTCCATCCCACACCTCCTTTTGTGCTCCCCCAACGGCATCTCCATCCCACACCTCCTGTTGTGCTCCCCCCAAAGGCATCTCCATCCCACACCTCCTGTTGTGCTCCCCCAAAGGTTATCTCCATCCCACACCTCCTGTTGTGCTCCCCCAAAGGCATCTCCATCCCACACCTCCTGTTGTGCTCCCCCCAAAGGTTATCTCCATCCCACACCTCCTGTTGTGCTCCCCCAAAGGCATCTCCATCCCACACCTCCTTTTGTGCTCTCCCAAAGGCATCTCCATCCCACAGCTCCTGTTGTGCTCCCCCAAAGGCATCTCCATCCCACACCTCCTTTTGTGCTCCCCCAAAGGCATCTCCATCCCACACCTCCTGTTGTGCTCCTCCCAAAGGTTATCTCCATCCCACACCTCCTGTTGTGCTCCCCCCAAAGGCATCTCCATCCCACACCTCCTGTTGTGCTCCCCCAAAGGCATCTCCATCCCACACCTCCTGTTGTGCTCCCCCAAAGGCATCTTCATCCCACAGCTCCTGTTGTGCTCCCCCAAAGGCATCTCCATCCCACACCTCCTGTTGTGCTCCCCCCAAAGGTTATCTCCATCCCACACCTCCTGTTGTGCTCCCCCAAAGGCATCTCCATCCCACACCTCCTGTTGTGCTCCCCCCAAAGGTTATCTCCATCCCACACCTCCTGTTGTGCTCCCCCCAAAGGCATCTCCATCCCACACCTCCTGTTGTGCTCCCCCAAAGGTTATCTCCATCCCACACCTCCTGTTGTGCTTCCCCAAAGGCATCTCCATCCCACACCTCCTTTTGTGCTCCCCCAAAGGCACACCACTGTTGTGCTCCATGTTTGCATCGTCTAACTCACTTATAAGGATGAGTCTCTCCCATTGCCTCATTTATTTCCTAGACCAGAACATGAGGTTAGGTGACTTTCCTAAGGACGTGTGACTGGGAAGCATGGAAGCTGAGCTGGGATGGAATCCCAGGCCTCACTGATCCCAGCACCTGTGATGAGTTACTACCTCTGTAACAGGTATACACATGGTTCAAAACCTTGATCATTGGACGCGGTGGTGAATGGCTTTAGTCCTGGCACTGTGGAGGCAGGGGCACGAGGAACGCAATCTCGATGAGAGCCTGGACTCCATAGCAAGACCATGCCTTAAAAAAGTAGAGGATTGTCTCTTAACTAAAAAATATTTTTTATTCATCCATTTATTCAAACAGTGATTTTTTTTTTTGAGACAGGGTTTCTCTGTGTAGCCCTGGCTGTCCTGGAACTCACTCTATATACCAGGCTGGCCTCGAACTCACAGAGATCCACCTGCCTCTGCCTTCCAACTGCTGGGATTAAAGGTGTGCGCCACCACCGCCTGGCTCAATCAGTGAAATTTTAAAGTATGTGTGTGAGTGTGTGAGTGTGTGTGTGTGGTATATGCTCTCAGGTGTGTGTGATATTACACACACACACACACACACACACACACACACACAGAGGCCAAGTGAGGATGTCAGTTGTCCTGCTGTGTCACATTCTCCATCACTCCAGAGACATGACCCGAACCTCTGCTGGCAGACAGAAAGCCCCAGAGACCCTCCTGTCTCTGCCCACCACAGTGCTGGGATTATAGACACACACGCGACCATACCCAGATGCTATGTGTGTTCTAATGATTTGAACTCAGGTCCTTGTGCCTGTTCAGCAAGTGTTCTTGCCCACTGAGCCATCTCCCCAGCCTCTAATCTGAAAATTTGTCTGCACGTTTGTTTGTTTATGAGATGGCTGGCCTGGTGCCTGCTTTGTAGCTCAGACTGGCCTGGAACTCATGTAGTCCTCCTGCCTCATCCTTCCAAGTATTAAAAGTACAGGCAGGTATTACCAGGAAATGTTTATATGTGTGTTGTATGTTGAAGATTTGGGGAATATGAAAGTGAACAAATTGGACAAAGTTCTCATCTTGTGAGAAAGGGGGAGTAGGGATAATGATAGTAAAGGAGACAGAAGAAAGGATTTCTAGGGTGACTGGTGACGGCCATGTAACCATCAGCAAGAGTGACAGGAGTCAGCAGTCTGTGTGGTGGGCTGGAGGATGCTTTAGCCACGGAGGCATCTCTGAGCTCTGTGAGACAGCTACATAAAAGTAGGAAGGTAATGGGGCTGGGAAGATGGCTCAGTGGGTAAAGTGCTTGCTGCCCGAGCATGATGACCTGAGTTCAGATTTCTAGCAGCCGTGTAAAAGCCGATAGAGAGGTATGTGCCCTGGCCCAGTGTTCAAGCAGAGACTAGCAGATCTCTGAACTCACTGGCCGGCCATTGTAGTCAAACAGGCTCAGGGTCTAAAAAGAAAAACGATCAGGAGGACACGTGATGTCCACTTCTGTTCTCCATAATGAATACACAGACATGTGCACCTGCACACACACATCACACAAACACACACAGAGACACAAATTAGAATTAGACAGTGTTGAGAAGAGCATTATAGAGAAAGGAAATAATTAGAATTAGAAGAAAGGGGCTGAAGAGTAGGCTCAGTGCCTAAGAATGCTTGCTGCCCTTCCAGAGGAGTAGAGTTTCCAGTATCCACATCAGACAGCTTACAGATGTCTGTAACTCCAGCTGGCCTCTGAGGGCACCTGCTCACAACTGTCTGTAACTCCAGGTGGCCTCTGAAAGCACCTGCACACACCTGTCTGTAACTCCAGCTGGCCTCTGAGGGTACCTGCTCACAACTGTCTGTAATTCCAGCTGGCCTCTGAAGTCGTCTGATCACACCTGTCTGTAACTTCAGCTGGCCTCTGAGGGCACCTGCTCACGCCTGTCTGTAATTCCAGCTGGCCTCTGAGGGCACCTGCTCACACCTGCCTGTAACTCCAGCTGGCCTCTGAGGGCACCTGTACATACTTGCATACAAGATGCCTACACTCATAAAGACATATACACATGAATACAAAGAAAATAAATATATTTAACTTTTATTTATTTTTATGTGTAGGGGTGTTTTGTCTACATATATGTCTGTGCACCGTATGTGTGTCTGAGCAGAAAAGGGTTTCAGATCCCCTGGAACTAGAGTCCCAGGTGGCTTTGAGATGTTATATAGGTGCCAGGTCCTCTGGAAGAGCAGTTAGCACTCTTAACCACTCAGCCACATCTCCAGCCTCAAAATAAATATTTAAAAAAATAGATGGGTGGTGGCGCAGCCTTTAATCCCAGCACTTGGGAGGAAGAGGCAGGCGGATCTCTGAGTTCGAGGCCAGCCTGGTCTACAGAGTGAGTTCCAGGGCAGCCAGGACTACCCTGTCTCAAAAAACCCAAAATAAATAAATAAAATTAAATAGAATAAAGATGGATATAATTAATAGAAATATGTGACAAAGAAACAGTCTGTCAATCAAGAAAGAAAAACACTGAGCTATTCATTTCTTCCAGTTGGCAAATATGAAACCTTAGTGTGGTCCTGACAACAACATGGCAGTATTAGGAACCTTTCTCTTAAGATTTGTTTATTTTACGTGTTATGAGTATTTTTCCTGTATGTACATTGGCCATGTGTGTGCAGTACCTGAGGAGGCCAGAAGAGGGTGTCAGGTGTCCTGAAACTGGAGTTATAAATGGATGGGAGCTATACCCATGTGGGTGCTGGGAACAATCTCTCCAGCCCAAGAAATATCCACATATTGGTGATGGAAATACATGTTAGTATAGAAATGATGGAATATTCTTTGTAACAATGGGGCTGCGTCCCCTCGTGCATAACAGGAAAGCTCTACCACAGTGACCACATCCCCAGCCCAAATTATAGATTGTAATTTGCCAGTAGAAATTCTACTTATGGGAATTAATTTTTTGTATATGTGTATGCAAGTGTCTGTGTGACCATGTATGTGTGATGTATGCACAAGCATGTGCGGAGGCCAAAGCAGGATGTTGGATGTCCTAGTCTACCTCTCTCCACCTTACTCCTTTGACACAGGGTTTCTCACTGAATCTGGAACTAGGCTGGTGGCATACATGTGGCATGCATCACACACATAACACACATAACATGCCAGCTGCCTTTCTCCACCCAGCACAGTGTGGGGACTATGTATGCACAGCCACACACATGGTGTTGAGAATCTGAACTCATGTCTCATCAAGTGCTCTTACTCTCTCTGAGCCGTCTCCCTAGCCCCCACTGAGGGAGTTTATCTTAAATAAATAAAGCAGATACTCAAAGATGCAACTATGAGAATGTGCATAAAACTTTCACAACAGGAAGAACTAGAAGGGGAAAAAACACCAAATTTCTGTCCAACAAAAGATTAATAAAAATAAATTTGGTTCAATTCTACATTGAAAAGGGTAAAGTAAGGCCAACAATGTGTCAAACTAGAATAATGCACACACTGCACTCTTTATTTTGATACAGGGTCTCACTGCATAACCCTAGAACTGTAGGCCAGGCTGGCCTTGAACTCACAGAGATTCGCCTGGCTCTGCCTTCCAAGTGCTGGGATTAAAGGTCTGTGCCACCATGCTAAGTTTCACAGTATACCTTATCTTTTAATGTCATAAAGGTTTAAAACACCTTATTTTAATGTATAATTTATAAAAATGGATGGTTTTGAGTACTGTTAAATGTCGATTCTTTTGTGTGTAGCTGGGAGTTAAGCTGGAGTCTTGATCATGGCGGGCAAGGGCTCTACCAATGAGCCATAGCCCCGGATCTACGATACATTTGTCATGGTAGGCAAGGGTTCTACCAATGAGCCATAGCCCCGGATCTACGATACATTTTTATACTGAAAAAGTTAAGGCACAGAATACAGAGGCTGAAGAGATGGCTCAGTGGTTAAGAGTGGTTGCTACTCTTACAGAAGAGCCAAGTCCAGTTTCCTTAAAAGCTGAATGCACCATCTTCAGCTCTCTCTCTCTCTCTCTCTCTCTCTCTCTCTCTCTCTCTCTCTCTCTCTCTCTCTCTCTCTCCTCTCTTCTCCTCTCCTCTCCTCTCCTCTCTCTCTCCTCTCTTTCTCCTTTCTCTCCTTTACTCTCTCCCTTCTCTCCTCTCTATCTCCTCTTTCTCCTTTCTCTCCTTTACTCTCTCCCTTCTCTCCTCTCTCTCTCCTCTTTTCTCTCTCCTCTCTCCCCTTTCTCTCCTCTCTCCCCTCTCTCTCCTCTCCTCTCTCTCTCCTTTCTCCCCTCTCTCTCCTTTCTCTCTCTCCTCTCTCATCTCTCCCTTCTCTCCTCTCCTCTCCTCTTTCTTTCTCCCCTCTCTCTCCTCTCCCCTCTCTCTCCTCTCCCCTCTCTCTCTCTCCCCTCTCTCTCCTCTCCCCTCTCTCTCCTCTCTTTCTTCTCTCTCTTTCTTCTCTCTCTTCTCTCTCTCTCTCTCTCTCTCTCTCTCTCTCTCTCTCTCTCTCTCTCTCTCTCTCTCTCTCTCTCTCTCTCTCTCTCTCTCTCCTCTCTCTCTCTCTCCTCTCTCTGTCTTTCTCTGCGCACAGACCTCAGGTTTGTAGCTTGTTCCGTTGTTCCGTGTTTCCTTCTCACTCACGCCAAGTAGTTTCAAATACTGCAGCCCAGAGTTGATACAAAAGTTGCATTTAAGACAATGCTGACACTCACACAGCATAGGCAGATGCTATTTTAAGACTACAGCCCACCGGTGGTAGCACAGGCTTTTAATCCCAGCACTCGGGAGGCAGAGACAAGCAGATCTCTGTGAGTTTGAAGCCAGACTGATCTATAGAGTGAGTTCCAGGACAGATTCTAAAGCTACAGAGAAACCCTATCTCCAAAAACCAAAAACCAAAACCAAACCAAAACAAAACAAAAGAAACAAAAACATGACAACCAGAGCTCTATCCCTAGATCAAAAGAGAGAACCAATTCCTGAAAATTGTTCTGACCTTCACATGCATGCAACCATATACACGTGTGTGCATACACATACACATAATAATATATAATATTGAATAATATTATATCATAATATTATTAAATTAAAATTTGAGATGGCAGATTGTACACGAACATGCAGAAGAAAGTATCACAATGATTAAAACCTATGTCTCACCATTCACAGTTATGATTGTGTACACAGAAAATTCAAAGCCGTCTATAAACAAGCAGTTAGAAGTGATGTATGAGCTTGGCAAGGATCCAGACACAGGGTTGGTGCTCACAAGCAGCCCGTTCTAGTTGTACTTACTAGCCACAATCAAATCAATACTGAAATGTTAAGATATCATAAAAATCAACTACTTGGGATGAACTTAGCAAGAAGTCTGCACCTTCTATGCTAACACTATCAACCATCTCAGGAGATGAGGAAGTGCCTGCTAGCGGGATCTAGGTTCATAGGCATCTATTTCCACCAACGCACTGGTGCTAGAATGTTCTTGACAGCTTTATTCATAGTTATCTAAAGTAATAAAATCAACCAATATCCACCAACCATAGCATGGGAAATTTGGAGAGCAGGAAAAGGCACAGACCCAATCTACCACACAGATGACCTCATGGCTTGCTACAAAATACATGCTCTAGGATTCCACTTCTAGAGAGCTTAAAACCAGGCCAAACCAATCTGAAATGATAGATGTTAAAATAATCACTCTGGGGGGGGGGGATTGCTTCTACCTGAGCGGGGGCACAGGAGATGTCAGGTACGTTTCCACCTGTTGATATTAGTGGTCGTAAAAACATGCACACAGAGCCAGTAAGCTCACTTCCCTTGGTGTAAAGTACATCTTGACTTAAACTTGAAGTTGGGAACTGTGTAAAAATACAAGCATAGTTAGGCCAAACAGAGCCATGCCAGGATACGAGAGCCCCTGTTATACTTTCTGGTAGGGAGCTGCCAGGGCGTGGACCAGGGCTCCACACTGCTTACTGTAACCAGAGGCCCACAGATGATATCTTACTGCTGTTATTGACCAACAGGATGAGGAGACCATGCTTTGGGAAGGCCTGAGTTATCGCATCTTGGTTCTGGCGGAGCATTGCCTCTGGTGGAGCCTGTTCTGTTTCATGCTTTTCTCCCAGGGCTGGACCTGCAAATTTCCTTCCAAATAAATGGCTGCTTTATGCTGCCTACCTTGGCCTAGAAGGTGGGTGGGACTTACTGTGACAGCTGCCACCTGGAATGCTCAGATCTCTGGCCACAGTATCTCGGGCTTTCCATATTACCAAGCCCTCACCCACATCCCGCTTCCGAGGCCTGACCTAGCACCATGGCAGCAACTATGAGCATCCTGAAGGCAGAAGCAGAGCCTAAAGAGACACTTGCCCTGCCCTGGAGTCCCAGCACGAGGGTAGATACAGCCTTTGAGGGATGGCCGAAGTGCATGGGGTGGATACCAAAGCTAACACTCCCTGTGGCCATGGGTGGCTACCAGAGCTAACACTCCCTGTAGCCATGGGTGGACACCATAGCTAACACTCCCTATGGCAATGGAGTGGCTACCAGAGCTAACACTCCCTGTGGCCATGGGTGGATACCAGAGCTAACACTCCCTAGGGCCAACTTTCATTGGCTGTGCAGCTGCACCTCCTACAGAAGCTCTCCCACGGTTATCAGTCCCCCAGGGCATGGCTAGGAGTGGCCCTGGGGAGGGGGTACTACGGGAACTGGGCCTGGGAGCTGTGTGTGCCACCTCTCATAATCTTTGTGGCAGATGCTGGAGCTGTTATTCCACTCACAGATGGGAACTGAATGCCAAGAAGAGGGTTGCCTACTTGGGATCTGCAGCCTGGGAGGGGCAGGGTTTCAAGAGCACTGCTGCTCTCCTGTGGCAACCTGCAATGCATCCTTCCCCCATGCCATCACCACGAAAGGGGAGCTGGGCTTTCTCTCCCAGAACCTGTCCTGGACCGTTATCCTAAGGTGCATGTGAGCTTCTTCTACACTGAGGCATCCAGCCCCCAGCAGCTGCCGGTACCCAGGGGGCAGCCTTCTGGAGTCTCCCCATGCTCAGAACAGCTCAGGCCTTAAGAGCTTCTGTCCCCGCTCCTCCTCTGCTCCCGCACTGACGTGCTCTGGACTCTACTTACCTCCCTGCTGTTGTTGCTGCTCCAGGGTGCTAAAGTGGGTGTCCAGAGGGCTCCACCTGCAAGTTCCTGGGCTTAGCGCTGCCCCAGCAAGCAGGAGGCTGTTGTGGTGAGACGCCTTGGGTCACCAGTGGCAGGCCAGCTGAGACTGGGGCCTTGGTCTGTCCAGAGCTGAGGGGAAGCTTCTCTGAAGGGATCAGGGGAGTTTACCACACTGATCACACCAGAGCCAGGAGTGACAGACCCACCACATCC
Organism: Arvicola amphibius; assembly: GCF_903992535.2. NCBI lineage: Eukaryota > Metazoa > Chordata > Mammalia > Rodentia > Cricetidae > Arvicola > Arvicola amphibius. The sequence continues at coordinate 92,243,650 of NC_052050.1, forward strand.
TGCAGTCCCCAGGCGCTCACCCACTGTCACTGCAGCTCAGCTCCTCAGCTCTTCCTGTGCGGGACTCCACCTCAACCCTCCTTCCTGTCTAGTTTCAAAAGCCAACAGCCTTGCTGACAAATCAGTGAGCCGCTTGGCCCCAGGCTCACCTCGATGGTTTTGTCAAGGCCTCCAGAAGTCTAAAGTGTGGGGAAAAGATGCTGGGTCTCCATTCTGGGTCTGAGCATCCATCCCTACAGCATGTGTTCAGGAGGTGGTGTAGTGCCAAGACACGTCACCCTCCACCCAGCCAAAGCAGACAGACACCGTCAGTAGGCAGTGCTTTTAGGTGGGTGGTGGGGGAGTCAAGTGAGCAAGGAGGAAGTCCATACCTGGTTTTAGGTCACACTGCTGAGAGACAGCTCGTGGGGCCACGAAGCCTGTGCACTTGCAGGCTTTGATATCATGTGACTCTTTTACTAGACCTCTTCCTTTTCACCCAAGGTCCTTCTGGCCTAGCTCTAGTCTATGTCTAGAGTCAATGGGCCCCCAAAGACAGTCACCTCGATCCTGAGACAGCAGGAAGGTCACTTTGCCTCAGTAGGTGTCCTGCTCTGGCCGGAGAGGTAGGGTAAGGACATGGCTCAGAGTGAACAAAGGAGAAAAGCCTCAATAACTGAGCTGTTTAGAACATCTAGTGACAGGGAGCAAGCCATTTAACATGAAGCCACTGAGGTGAGTGAGGCAGCCTGCAGGGACGCCAGGGACCTGCAAGGCCCCTGTGATTGTTACGTGTCCATCTTCCATTGAGAGGGGAGGGACTTTGGTGGTAGGTTAGAAATGCCCATTTTCTTCCTTTCTGAGCACACAGGAACCGGCCATGCACTGGAGGACAGTGGTGAGGCTGCAGGCCGCGCATAGAATCGGTGGCTGCAAGGTGGGGCAGCTGAGATGCCTGAACCGGGTACCTACAGCATGTTGGAAAACACAGGGGCCTTGTGGGCCTATCACACTTTAGAGGCCCAAGAGCTCAGCTGCCTCCTCTAGGGATTTGGCAGGAGAGGAGAGAACTTCCTCTCTGAGGATCATGGAGAGCATCCCAGTGCTAACTCCTGCTCACCTCCTCACCCCCTCACCTCCTCACCTCTCAGAGCTGGTCACCAGCCCAAACATGGGCTATTCTGTGCTCGCTCTCTCTCTCTCTCTCTCTCTCTCTCTCTCTCTCTCTCTCTCTCTCTCTCTCTCTCTCTCTCTCTCTCTTTCTCCTTCTCCCCCCTTGCATACATTCCTCCAGGATCATCCTCACTCTGAGACTTTTGGTCTTAAGTTGGGGAGCATGAGGTTTCCTGCCTGCAGGCCAACGGCTTTCCCTGTGAGCTTCCATTTTTTTCTTTTTCTTTTTCTTTTTTTTTTTCTTCCCCAAGGCAGGGTTTCCCTCTGTAACAGCCCTAGCTCTGTAGACCACGCTGGCCTCGAACTCACAGAGATCCGTCTGCCTCTTCCCTGTGAGATTCTTTACCTGGGCCAGTGGTCATCTATCCAAGCTGGACTGTGGCTCAACACAGGCTGCTTTTAAGTAGACAAGCCTAGGACACGGCAAGGGCTGGAACATGGGGAATGAGCAGACTGGAGGTCTGGTCACCCTGCTGTGGTTGCATGGTTCACTTGTGTTCAACGAGCACTGTTGCGGGGCTAAGTGCTTTCTTTTTGTGCTAATCCTATGAAGGCAGGTGGTTTCTGAGACGGAACCTCTCCCCGCAGTTTATTCAACAAGGGGTTGTGCCTATATGGTTTCAGCTTCGTTGGAGGTGTAAGGCAGCACTGTCTTGGTTTCCTCTTTGAGTGGTTGGCCCAGGGCTGTGATGCTGGAGCTAGTGTTTTTGTGGGAAGGCTGAGGGATTTTTCCCCAAGTCCCTGTTCACCTCTTCTAGCTCTGGATGGTGGCCACGCCTTCACGCAGTGGTTTGTTTTAACCTCCCTCTAGAAGCAGCGACTGCTCACTGGTTGCTTTAGAACAAGTGGGTGATGCCGAATACACAGCTTTAGTGGTTCAAGACTGCTACCCACGGCACATGCATGTGTAGCCTGAGCCTGCTACTCAGCACTGTGGGCTGCCAGGAGCCAAGTGGACCCAACCTGGCAATGAGGTGAGGCTGACGCAACCACTGGCTGTCTGCTGCTTTTAGCCGCCCAAAGGCTTTCTTTTTAAACGTTTTATTTTCCTAAACTCTTTCCTCAAGATGGTCAAGAGGTCAAGACAACCTCACCTCTTCATTTTGTTTTTTCTTTTTCGAGACAGGGTTTCTCTGTAACTTTGGCGCCTGCCCTGGAACTCGCTCTGTAGACAAGGCTAGCCTCAAACTCACTGAGATCCACCTGCCTCTGCCTCCTGAATGCTGGGATTAAAGGTGTTCACCACCACTGCCTGGCAAGTTGGTATAATTTAAGAAAAGCTGTCAAAAAAACAAGTCAAGCTAAGGCCAGACATTTATAACTAAGAACAAGCCTCTATGTGTGATTTATTTGGGAGCGGAGTGGTGGGCCCTTCAAAAAGCCAAGAGTAAAACATCTCACAACACAAAGCTTCATTTTCACCTCTTTAAACTGCTGGCCTCTACAGTCAGCTCATAGACCTTTTCCAGGACTCTGTCCTTGATGTTGGCCTAAGGGCCCAAGGGTGCTTCACCTCCTTGTTGCAGTGCCGAGAACTGAGCCCAGAGCCTTAGGCATGCCAGGCAGGTAGGTGCTCGATCGCCAAGCCACGTCCCAGCTCCTAAAGAACGCTGGCTGGTCTTCCTGTGGTCCGGCATGGTTGGAGATCAGCACTGCACACGCACTGTGTTGACAAGGCAAAGCTGACCAGTAGGTCCGTCAGGACCAGCCTGCCACTTGCATGTGTCCCTGGTCTGTTTCCCTGAGCAGCTGCAGTTTAATGCCTGTGAGGGCACCACCAGTGTGAACAGAGGGACAGTGGATGTACAAGCAAGAACTGAGTCCTATGCCTGTTACCTAGCACTGGAGATAAACGGGCAATGAGCAGCCCTGGCACCCAGGGTAAGAGTATGTGCAAAGGCGCTGGGGGGCAGCAGGGCAGTCGGGCTCAAGTCACCGTGTTCTCATAAATTTCGCAGAGAGGAACATCTAGGTTTATTTACTTAGTATTTATTTTAAATAAAGCCTTGCTTTTATTGCACTCATATAAAACAACTTCACGGTATTTAAAACAGACAAGGACATTCACAGGCTACGGGAACCCAAACATCTGGTTTTTTGGCCCTCCCCAGGGCCCATAATGCTTCTGGGTCAGAGGTTTAACACACATGGGAGGAACCCACAAACAACATGCTTACTTTGGGGGTCTTCACGTTGTGCTGGGCCCTATTCATAGTCCTGTTTAGAGAATGCTGGTGACATTGACAAGGGTCTGGGCAGGCGTCAGGTCACAAGAGCATCTGTGCTGTGGTGGTGCTGGCTGCCCTGGGGTGTCTGGGTTGGTCTGAATGCTGAGAAGGCAGGCTGGGCCTGATGCTCATCCCAGATTATGTTACCAGGACAGCTGTGCTTGGGTGTAGTGGACATAGAACGGCAAGAGAAGAAGGCGTGGGTCTTGCCCTGGTCAGCTGGTATGTATGGCCCACTGCCTCTCAGGAACACATAAGATGGGGATCCTGCTTGAGTCAAAGGGGGGAATACTGATACTGACTGTCGGGGGGACGGAGGACCTGGCTCTAAATCCAGGGGCGACACAGAGCAGATAGTATGCTGGGGATGTCACTTCCAGAGACACAGGCTGCTGTCCTGAGACATACCTGCGAGACCCTCTGGCAGGTAGCTACTGAGGTGAAAGCCTGTCATTTCTGGTCCTTTCTCTTCCTGCCCAGGGGCTGCCGTCTCCTCTGTTTCAGCTTCTCCTTCCGGGCTGCAGCAGTTGTGAAGGTGATGCACTGGGCATCGAGGATGTCCAGCAGCTTGCCCATGGCCACAGGAATGCCCTCCTGCTTCAGCTCAGCCTGTAGTTCAGCCAGCTCGAGAGGCTGGTATGTCAGCACCTTCCTGTACAGGGCAGGCGTGGAGCAGATGTAGCGTCTCACTGCCTCCTCTGTGTCTGCGGTCTGGCGGGCAACCTGTGATGCACTGACCCCCTCCTCATCGTCCTTGTCTTCACCTGCAGACTCCAAGGCAGCTCCAAAACCACAGGAGGAACTGAAACGAACAGACGAACAGACCTGGGCACCCTCTCTCTACAGCCCTACAGCTGGAGCCCCCCCTCTCTCTACAGCCCTACGGCCCGGAGCCCCCCCCTCTCCAGCCCTAGGGCCCGGAGCCCCCCCTCTACAGCCCTATGGCCCGGAGCCCCCCCTCTCTCTATAGCCCTATGGCCCGGAGCCCCTTTGAGGGAAGAGTGTTTCGGGGCTCTGCTGAGCCTCGCATGTGACAGGACTCCTGACAGTGTCCCCAAGGTCTGTGGTGTCAGGATTTCTGGCTGGCCCAGTCTAGGTCGGATCCCCTCTGAGCCCGAAAGCTCTAGCATAAAAGGAAGTTACAGGGTTTCAAAGGCCTGTAGGGACTCAAGGAGTGAACCTTTAAACCGTGTGGGCTTCCTACAGAGGCCCAGAAATCAATGGGATTTTGGACACTGGCCATTAAGTGTCCCTAATGCCCTCTCACACCCACCGTTCAAAGGACACATGTATGACCATTACCTGTGAGAGCTAAAGGAGTTGTCACTGCCATCCACAGAGGTGGCCACGGACTCCTGGGAGGCTGGGAGCAGGGCGTCCCCAACAGGACCCACAGGCGGCTCCCCAGCTGGCAACCTGCTTGGGTGGGAAACACTTTCACCGCGCTGTTTCTTTCGATGCTGAGGGCTCTTGCTCTTAGTGGAACCCTTGGCTCTTTGAGCCCCCAGACCTGCAGTGGCTTTGATCTGGGTGTAGCCTCCTGACCTTGAAGGCTTGTAGGTATCAGCAGTAGACGCCTGGCTACAAGGGACCTCCGGGCTGCACGGTGGCTGGGAGGACTGGAGTTCATGCTCCGAGTCTGACTCCAGCGTCTGGTGAGTGTACTGGAAAATCTCCTTCAGTTTTAGAACCATCTGGCGTTTGGGCAGAGCACGGACTCCAAACCTGCATGTGGGAAGAGGTGGACTTCAGGGTCCAACGGTGCAGCCATTTCTGCAGAGCAAGGCACAGCTCCATTGGATGGAAACCTTACTGCCAGCTGAGCTTGCTCTAAAGGACATCCACGCTGAAGAGACCCAGAGTGTTCTCAGCAGTGGTGGAAGCAGCCACTTCACCAGGCACCCAAGCTGAAGAGCAGTATTTTTCACATTGTTTTAGAACATGAAGTCTCCTTACTTGGATGGCATGGCTAGGGCCCATGTCTACCAGTATGGACCATGGAGACCTATTTCCCAGGATAACCCGCAGGAGCTCCATGCGTTAGTTTCTTGAGCTCAGATCTGGTGGAAGAGAAGAAAAGCCCAGCACCCACCCACTCAAACAACCATGCCCTGGGCAGAGCAGCCTGCAGGACCTCCCTCCCAGGCTCAGGGCCAGCTCATCTCCCAGACCTGAAGGGTGCTGCGTCATTCTACTTCCCGGGCCTGGTTACTCACAGCAGACCACAGAAGCGGAAGCCTGGAGGAACACTACCAACCTGTCCAGCTCTTTCTTCAGCACTGGGGTCTCCATGATTGAATACCTTGGCATTGGAGTTATAGGCACTTTGGGGGGCAAGTTCTTTTTCCGATTAGCACCTTCTGGATAAAACATGAGAAGCACAGGTATTAGCATGAGAGGCATGGATTTGCTCCCACTTCTTGCCCTGGAAGTGTCACATGGGAAGTGACAGACCCCAATCGACACTGTGCTCCAGGACAGCATTAACGGCACCATCGCCATTTGGAGTTGTATCTTCCCATTGGGAGGAGTAGAGAGCAACTGTGAGGAACCATGCCATGTCTGCAACACCAGTGTTGGGGGACAGGCTCTGGGGGCCTCTGGGAACAACAGCCCAGCACACGATCTAACCTACTGTGAAAGAGCAGCCTGACCAGCAGTGACGGCATCAGATGATCGGCAGCACTGACAGCTCTCACGCTTAGCCATCAGAACCTCCTGGTTCAACAAGGAAAAGATCACGCAGGCTGCTGCAATGGCTCAGTGAGTGGACAGTGGCGCCCACCCCGAGCCTGATGACCTGAGTTCATCCCCAGACGCCACACTGAAAGGAGAGGACTAACACGGGGTCGTCTCCTGACCTCTGCATGCATGTGCACACACACAATACATAAAGGAAAAATACAATATAATTATAAATAAACAAATGATTGGGGCAAGCGACTCTCCAAAGAAGATATACAAACATCCACTAAATACATAAAAGATGCCCAGCATCACGTGCCATCAGACATCAAAACTACAGTACAATTGCACTTAGCAGCCCCTAGGATGGAAGCACAGACGGTGCTGGCGGGAACAGGGAGAGCTGGAGCACCCACCTCACGCATTTCTGGGTAGGGGAATACAATGAAGCAGCCTCTTGGGGAAAATGTGGCAGTTCCTCAAAATGCTAACCACCGCTACCCTATGATCCAGCAGTCCTGGACCTAACTACCAGAAATGAAGATTATGTCTACACAAAGCAGGATTACTCCTAACAACTCAAATGTCCACTAATGGTGAATGGATATAGTATTCAGATGCAATATATGAAGCACAGCAGAATCTTGAAAAACTTGTGCTAAGAAGCCAGTTATGAAAAACCATACATTGTATGAATCCCCTTAAAAATGCCTTTGGGGGTGGGGTAGGTGAGAGATGGCTCAGCAGCTAGGAGCACTAGCTGTTCCTCCAGCGGACACAGGTTCAATTCCCAGCACCCACATGGCAGCTCACAACTGTCTATAACTCCAGGTCCAGGGGATCTGATACCTTCACACCAATGCACATAAAATTAAATTTGTTTTAAAAAAAAAAGATAAAAATGCTTTGGGGGAACAGCACAGACACTGAGAGAAACAATTAATAAACGGGACCTCCTGAAACTGAAAAGCTTCTGTAAAACAAAGGACACGGTCAACAAAACAAAACGACAGCCTACAGAATGGGAAAAGATCTTCACCAACCCCACATCAGACAGAGGTCTGATCTCCAAAATATACAAAGAACTCAAGAAATTGGACACCAAAAAATCACATAATCCGATAAAAAAAAAATGGAGTACAGACCTAAACAGAGAACTCTCAGCAGGAATCTAAAATGGCTGAAAGACACTTAAGGAAATGTTCAACATCCTTAGTCATCAGAGAAATGCAAATAAATCAAAACAACTCTGAGATTCCATCTTACACCTGTAAGAATAGCCAAGACCAAAAACACTGATGACAACTTATGCTGGAGAGGTTGTGGGGAAAAGGGAACACTTCTGCATTGCTGGTGGGAATGCAAGCTGGTACAGCCACTTTGGATGTCAGTGTGGTGATTTCTCAGAAAGTTAGGAAACAACCTTCCTCAAGACCCAGTGATACCACTTTTGGTTATATATATCCAAAGAATGCTCAATCATGCCACAAGGACATGTGCTCAACTATGTTCATAGCAGCTTTGTTTGTCATAGCCAGAACCTGGAAACAACCTAAATGCCCCTTGATCGAAGAATGAATAAGGAAAATGTGCTACATTTACACAATGGAGAACTACATAGCAAAAAAAAATAACGACATCTTGAATTTTGCAGGAAAATGGATGGAGCTAGAAAACATTATTTTGAGTGAGGTAATCCAGACACAGAAAGACAATTATCACATGTACTCACTCATAGGTGGTTTTTAAACATAAAGTGAAGAAAGCCAGCCTACAAACCACAATCCCAGAGAACTTAGACAACAATGATGACCCTAAGAGAGACTTACATAGATCTAATCTACATGGGAAGTAGAAAGTAGAAAAAGACAAGATCTCCTGAGTAAATTGGGAGCATGGGGACCTTAGGGGAGGATTGAAGAGGGAGGGGAGCAGGCAGGGGAGCAGAGAAAAATGTAGTGCTCAATAAATATCAATAAAAATGTAAAAAAAAAAGGAATATCTTCTACATTAAGAAAATGCTTTGGGGGAACGAGGCAGTGGTGTTGCATGTTTTTAGTCCCAGCACTTAGAAGGCAGAGACAGGCAGATCTCTGTGAGTTTGAGATCATCCTGGTCTACAGGTTGAGCTCCAGGACAACTAAGGCTACAAGAGACCCTGTTTTGAAAGACCATAAAATAAAAAATTTTAAAAAATTAATGGAGATGCCAGGTGATGCAAAACTGAGAAATTTAGGTCAAAGTATTGCTTCAACTCCCAAGACAGCCTGGGGCAAACAACAGAACTCCACCTGCTCACGAGCTGCAGTAGACATTCATACTTGCAATCCTCAGCTTGGAAGCTGAGACAGGATTAGATTTAAGGGACCCATGCACACCACCACTGAGCTGTAGCCTTAGCCCATCACCGAACTTTTTAGGGAACCACACCTTGCCCATCTTAGGTACAGCTGTCGCCTCTGGCTGCTGGTCGTGGAAGTGAGCTCACAGAAAGGGACTTTACTAAGTGCATTAGTTGAGATACGGGCAGGCTTAGGGAATGCTGACTTGCTGACTGTGAAGTCTATCCTAGGGAGCAGCCACTTCTCCTTCTATTCTGTAGGAGTCTGGGGGATCAGAGGAGAGGTCTTGCCCAGATGAGCAAGTCCTTCAGCACTGCTAGGCCAGCTCTCCTCCCCAGACTTCCCCCCTCCATTAGTGTAAAGAGTAAAGGAGACCTCTCAGGCCTCACAGCACTCACTTGGTGTCTCTGGACTGTCTGGCTTCAGAGCTCCGGCACTCAGCATTTGGGCCACCGCTGAGGCCTCTGGAGAGTGTTGCTCTTCCTCGTCCCAGTCGTCCCACAGAGCTGGGCTCATGAAACTCAGTTTGCTGCTCCCTGGAGAGGCAGCCCGTGAAGACTGCTCTTGAGACTCTCTCAGGGCCCCAGAGCTTCCTCGAATGGGGGTGCTGCCCAGGAGTCCTACAGAGTGGCAGTCATCACCACGCAGCGCCTCCTGGGACTGATGGCTGGGACTGCTTGTGGTCAGGGGGCCAGTCCGCTCCAGATTCAAGTGGTCAATTGGAATTGGTGAGAGAGGCTCATCATGCCAACAGTAGTCACCCATGGGAACTGGGGGGTCACCATCTAGCACAGGGCTGCTGTTTCCTTGACGGGAAGCCACCTCCTGCTCATCGTCACTGTCCCCAACTTCTACTACTTCATCAGCTGTGGCCTGGTTTGGCAGGCATGGCCTTGGTGATGAGTGTTTCTGGGGCCACTTGGTAAGATCAGGGGCAGGACACGAGGACTGTAAAGAAGGCTTGTGGCACCTGGAGTATGGATGGGAAGGGCTTCTGCAGCCCCGCCGCCCACTCTCAGGAGCTCCCTGAGTCACGGGCAGTTTATAGGGCACGATCACGGAGAACTTCTGGGCTGCTTCCTGCACAGTCCTGCGGTCTATGGATGGTCTGGGTGTGTGCTGAGCAGTCTCATCTGGCAGGTTCCTGCTCTTAAGGCTTAAGATTTGGGTCTGTGATGAGCAATCACGACTCTTGCAGGCCCCCGGAGTGGCAGGCACCAGCCAGGAGGTGTCTGTAGAGCTGCCCTCGTCCAGGCTGTTCTTCTGACTGCAGAACAGCCAGGGGATCTCTCTGCTTCCCAGAGCAGACTGATGCTCCCGCTGTCCCTCTTCCCTGTGGAGCCCGGCTTCTCTCTTTGGTGGGCTTTGGGAATGCTCTTGATCTTCATCGACATCGATGACTGAAAACAGTTCAGGGGACTTGGGGCTAACATCTAGAAGTGTCCTTCCTCCTGGGGACTCCTTAGAAGCTAACTCTGTCTTGGTGTGCTCTAGTTCCAGCTCCTCGTCCGAATCCAGTAAAAGGATAACCTCATCCTCTTTCTTCACATGACACGAAGGATCCTGGGTCCTGGGACTCAAGGGATCAGGGGCTGACTGGGTCAAGTCAATGGGAGGAGACTTTGCCGGGGAAATCAGGATGCCCCTATTTCTGCATCCCAACATGGAGCTACCTCGTTTACCCTTCTGGTGGCCTGGTTCTCTCAGTAATGTGAGAATGGTGCTGTCCCTTCTCTGCTTAGCTGGTGTAACTGGAGACAGTGAGCTCGGGGATGCCGCCTTGGAAATGCTACTGCGAGGCCGGGGCGCCGACGGGGATAAACTGCTTGTGGGATATGAGTGAAGCCGTGACTGGCTGGGACTTCCACCTACAGGAGGCTGTGACAGGAGGAAGCAGGGGGAACGGGCCACCTCTGCCTGCCTTTCCCTGGCACTGTCACTCGGCTCTTCGTGACCAGCTGTCATTCTGGGCAGCCCAGATGGTTCTCTTTGAGTTGATGCAAAGAGCTGTTTGTCATCATGGGCCTTGGCTGGGAGCAAAGGTGAGCACTCTCTACTCCTCAGCTGGTGGCTCTCAGAAGGGCTACAGGAGCTAGGCTGGCCAGCTGCTTCCTTTAGTGCCTCCTGGGTCCCTGCTTTCCCTGTCCAGTCCAAGCACTGGCCCTGGGGTGGAAGGGAATCTCTTTCCTTTTCCCAGCTGACTGGCCCAGATGACTCCATCTGTCCTGTCTGCCTGCTACTCTGAGCACCTGCCAGGGAAGGCTCAGAACCTGGACTGTCCTCCCCGAGCCGGACTGTGTCCTCATCTGTGTCTGCCGTGCTTCCTGCCTGGAGCAGCTTTCTCTGAGTGGCTGCGAATTCATAAATTTCTTCCATTTCTGCCTCATTCACGTTTTCTCCATCTTCTTCACAGAGCTCAGGCTTCACCAAAGTCTCTGCTTCCTCCTCCTCATCTGCCCACACTGACCTCAAGAGTTCTTGGAAGTTCTCAGCTCTGCTTCTGCAGTTCTCGTTTTCCTTCTCCTCCTGCTGCTCTCCCTCCAAGTCTGTCACGACAGGCACTTGTTCACACAGCTGAACAAGGTCACTCACACCAAACCTGCAAGAGGAGACACTGAATTATCACCGCTCTGTACAGAGGCGGCCTTGCTGGCACCTGGACTGGTAGCCGGAGCAGCTCTCATGAGGAGGTACCAGGATGTTTCTCTCGTGGCCTTTCCCCTTGTGCAGGAACACACCTGGTTATAGCTCTAGATAGCACCTATGGTGCCTTAACTCCACTGGTGACAAAGTGGAGGAGTGTCAGGCTGAGCTGGCGATCACAGGAGCTGCTATGGCTACAAAACCAGGCAGCACTGAAGGTCACTCGAGACCCAACCACAGTGGGCAGAACTGTTGGCAGGCCGGCTGCCCGCCCATCAGAAGGCTCCGAAGCCCAGTCAGTGCAACTCAAACCCCCATTGCTGAGCTGTTGTTCCTTTTCCGAAGGGCACCCAGGGATTCACACAGCCTGGGAGGGGTGAGGCTTTACCCAGAGGTTTTCAGCTCTGTCAGAAGGAAGGATGCCTGCCTGATGCTGGGAAACTCTCATGGGGGACAATCAAGGAGCTGCATGCTATGTGTGTCTAAGGGTGCTGAGGCCAGAGCCTTCCATCTCACCATGCCAAGTATAATTTTCCCCATCCAGCTCTTCGTACCCCTGCAAGCATCCACTCTAACCAACTATCATGTCCTGCTCAGGACTGTGGCTGGGGCAACTTGGGATTAAAAGATATAATGACATTTTTATAGGCTCAGCCCTGGCCTTTTGACAACCCTGCCATGCATGAGCTGTCAATCTCCCAATTCATGTCACCAACTCTAAAGGCTGTGGAGTGTGTGCAAAGTACAGTCCCAACCTGAGGGCCAGGGCACGCAGTTCATGAGCCAGGCTGGGAGGCATGTCAGTGTCTGCCATGTAGAGATAGTTCAGAAATGCCAGGGCAGCCTCAGAGCTCACATCATTCAGCAGGATGCGCTGGGTCAGATCCCCGTCCTCCACAGCAGAGAAGCCTTCAGCGTTTACCTGAAGGCAGGGAAAACACAGAGATTTATTATAGCCTGGAGTGAACAATGGTCCATCTTTAGCCTCTCAGACAGCCTGAGATCCTGGGGGTGGGGGGCAGTCTTACGTATTTTCTTACCAGATTCTATAGTCTGGACCTTTGTTTCCAAAATCATATGGGGATGGATGTCTAAGGAACACTTTAGTTTCCCCTTGACAGATGTATCATGTACTCTAAGCATGTCTGACTTGGGCCTGTGGGTTGCATGAGTCTCAGGATAAAGACGAATATGGCCCAATGCCTTTGCAGACGATAATATCATACTGCAGCACTAAAGGTTGGACACTCCTGTGTCTAGAACTTTCTGACGAAGACTGAGTGGTCTGCTGGATTCCCATGTGGGGGCTCAAGCTCATAATCTCAACATTTAGGAGACTGAGGCAAAGGGTCCCAAGTTCCGAGAGAGAGGGGGGGGAGGGAGGGGGAGGGAGGGAGATTCCACAACAATGCAAATACTAGTAAAGGAAGACGGAAAACTTTCTTTCTAAAAAAGGAGGGAGAGGAAGCAGGCTGCCAGCACCCTGTGTACTTACATGTTGAATAAGAAGGGGGCATCGGGCATAGAGAACAAACTTGTGGGCATAAAACACCTCTCCGCTGTCAATCTGGAACTGGACATCACTCAGGTGTGGATTATTGACCATTGTCCCAAAGTCAGACACCAGCAACCCAAGGGAGCAGAGCTGGAACAGGAGGAGGAAAAGAGAGTTGTTAGCTCGCTCACTGCTTGCTGAGAGAGCTCACACATTGAGAGGTGTGTCAGGGAAGACCAAGGGCCAGGGCCAGGGCCATGCTTTCCTCCCCAGGAGGTGCACATGAGGTCTCTAGTTTCTTTCTCAGGTTGTCTACTACAGTGTGTTCCCTGACCTATGGTAAGAGGAAGTGGTAGGCAGACATCTTCACAGCTCATAAGCATGTACACACCAGGATACCTGGTTCTCAGAGGAGCCTGACGTAAAGGACCAGGACCCCGAGCCCAATCTGTTCTGGTACCCAACACTTCCTAGCTACATGCAGGAACATCACCAAGATGGTCCTCTGCATAAGAAGGTCCTTATGACCATGGCGGTGATGCACACCTTTAAGCACAGCACTCGGGAGGCAGAGGTAGGTGGGTCTCTATGAGTCTGAGGCCAGCCTGGTCTACAGAGTGAGTTCCAGGACAGGCTACAAAGCTACAAGAAACCCTGTCTCAAAAAAATAAATAAAAAAAATAAAATAAAATTTAAATAAGAAAAAAGGTCCTTATGAAATACCCATCTTCCAATGCCATTCATTACCAACAAAAATATACTGGGTTATTAGTTGGAGGCCACCTCATAATCCATACAGAAGAGGCACAGTGAGTTCCTAATGAATGAAGAAAATCACTAAAAAACAAACATATAGAACAGATGCCTGAATGAGGCAGTCACTTAGGGAGCCAATGATCTCTGGACTCCTCAACAAAGCTGGCTCTGAGAACTGGCTGCTGAGGACACCCACAGTGTCCAAGCAGAGCAATGACCCATGAGGGAGAGAGGAGGCTTGGGACTCAGCCCCACCAAGGGTTGTCAAGATATGTTATTTGGGAACTAGACCACAGAGCCAGGGCTGAACTGACAGGTTAATTTGCAACATAGAAGTCTTCATTCTTACGGAGGCGTGGTCACTCCTCTGAAGGCTCTTCTTGGATGGCAGGACAAACCCAGTCAGTGGAAGGCTGTTGGGTTCCAAGTCCAACCCTGAGAGACAGATTTATAGATTAAAGGGATGTCACCTCCCAAGCAGGCAGTGTCAATCCTAGGCTTGGCTGGACACATTATTTGAGAATATCTTCACTTAAAGTAACCCTCCCCCAATTATTTCTACCCATCTCCCTGACAGAGAAGTAGGATTGTAAAACAGACAAGATTGGCCCAAGCAGCTCCGTCTTTGGCTGGAGTTTAGGAAAGATGGTGAGACACACGACCGCTCTGCATCACACCCACGTCCGAGGACAGACACTGAGCTGAGACGAGCACAGCCTCGCAGCAGCCCATGTGCCAGGGCCACCCCACACCCCACCCAGCGTCTCACCTGTGGGTGCTTCTAGACTGCTGGACCATGGGCTGGTGCTCATCCCCTCCTCTGCCAAGTCCACAAGATCCTGAAGAGCTTGGTGCTCCCTCTGACTGGAGGACAGCAGCTGGCTCTTGGGGCTGTGGCTTATGGGAGGGCTGCTGTGGGAAGCAGGGGGCCTTTGAGTACTTGGTTCTCGCTGCTTAGGCAGCTCCAGTGACACCTCATGCTCCTGAAGGAAGTTCAAAATGACTGGTTATTGTCACCGACATGTTCTGCTGCAGCCACCCTACACATGCACAGCTACATCTAAAGCTGCAGATAGGACAGGGCCCTTAAGGGAGACCAGTCACAGTCAGGAGCAGCCCAGGAACCTGCAGTGTTGGCAGCTTTTGTCACGGCTCAGGTCTACCTGGTGCCTCTAAGTGTACAGAAGAAGGGTTGGCAGAAACTGGCAGCCCATGTCATGTCGTTCACATGGCCAAGGCTGGACCAATGCAGGACCACCTTCAACAGAACTGTCTCAAGCATGTGTTCAGGACCTAGGTTCCAAGGCTGGACCAATGCAGGACCACCTTCAACAGAACTGTCTCAAGCATGTGTTCAGGACCTAGGTTCCAAGGCTGGACCAATGCAGGACCACCTTCAACAGAACTGTCTCAAGCATGTGTTCAGGACATAGGTTCCAAGGCTGGACCAATGCAGGACCACCTTCAACAGAACTGTCTCAAGCATGTGTTCAGGACATAGGTTCCAAGGCTGGACCAATGCAGGACCACCTTCAACAGAACTGTCTCAAGCATGTGTTCAGGACATAGGTTCCAAGGCTCTATCTCAGAGTTAATAGCTGGACATGGGTAGACCTGGACTTCACCTTTTAAACAAGCTTTCTAGCAATGTTCTAAATGTAGGGAAACAAAGTCCTTTTTCTCAGCAGAAGCGCTGCCAAGCTGCTACTGTGAGACATGAGGCACAGCCAATGCTCTGCTGCTTCCTCCCCGTTCTATCTACTGGACTTCTCCTCATCCAGCCCCAATATCTGGTTACATTTCTGGACTATCTGCCTCTCTCCAAAGCTCACCCATGTGTGTTATGAGGAGCAGGCTCACCTTGGGAGGCTGTGGGGACACCACTGGAGGGACCAAGCCTGCTGTATAGAAAGACTCCTCAGCCCAGGCTCCTGTGAGGGCACTGCACTCCCACAGAAAATTCCGCTTTCCTGCAGGCAGCTGCAGACGCCAGCCTGCATGCCCCAATTCTTCCTTTAAAATCTTGCTGGCAGGAAGTGGCGGGGTACAGGATAGTTCTACTTCCTCTGAAAGGAGCTGGGCGACGCGATCCTCAATCTGTCTACTTGTGGTCTCAAAGTCCTGAGTTAACAACTGTGGGGGACACACTGGGGGTTTCTTCCTGCGACTTTTCTTCTCTAGAGAGAAACAGAAGTGGCTCAGTCAGAAGGGGCTCTGACCGTTCATCCCAGCAGCTGCCATAACTCTCACCCAGCAACCAGGCACCAAGCTCTCCCCAGGCCTCTGCCCCAGCCACATGTACCTGCTCCTAGCCGTATCTTCTGAGAAAAAGCATTTTCCAGTCTGAGTGGGGGCACAACTGAACACTGCTCCATCTCAGAGCGAGACAGAGCCATGGCCACCAGCACATCTTCAGATGGAGCCTCGGGCTTACTGGCCTTCCGCCTCTTCTGTGGCTCCTTCTTGATGGTGGCTCCTTTCCGTTTCAAACCTCCAACATGGTTGCTGAAGTTAAAAGATAACCACAGACAAAGGTCAGCGAGTGCCTCTGATTCTGGGCCTCTTTAATCTTACAGGAAACAAAAGAGATGGATGTGTCTGCCCCATTGCATGAGCCAACAATTGCTTGGGCTTTCACTGTGCTGATTTTATTTGTTGTGAGCTCATTCGGCCCAAACCTATAAATTTAGCACAGTCCATACACTGGAGGGCCCGGGCTCTTTCTTGGCCATCAATGGTACCTAAACACCTGGATGTGGCTAAACCCTCGTGGTCTAAAGATCCAAGTAGGCTCTCTGTAGCGAACAAGTTCTGCCCACTGAAACTTCAGATGCTCCCAGGGCAGTCCTGGTTGCACGGATCCTGTCCCTCCTTCAGGAGAAGGACAGCAGCACCTCTATCCAAGGCCAAACAACAAGGCCTCCAGTCTCTGGTGCCACGAAGCAGCTGCCCTAAGAGCTGACCCCTGTCTGCCTTACAGAAGGCTTGTGTGAAGGCTTCTTTGGCTGGAAAGAAAAATCTACTGTCTGAGTGAGCCCCAGTAACTGGGCAAGGAAGAGGTGTGTTAGGGAGCAGCTCTGGAGAGCCGGCCCTGCTGCTGGCGACACAACTCAGGCCTTTGCAAAAGCTCATCTGACAGAGATTCTTAGGTGTGGTCTTGAAATATGTAAGCAATTCCTAACTCAGCTAACCATAGGCAAGATAGAGGCACCAGCCAGCTACCAAGAAATAGGCATGCAGAGCAGCCCTGATGCTGTCTGTACCTGTGCCACAGACAGGGCTCGGGCTTGGAGAAATCAAGGAAGGAGTGAGGAAAGCAAGAAGACACTCAGACCAGCATGGTGCTCTAGCCATGAAGTGCTGACTATTCCAAAGTCCAAATACCTTGGCTTGGTCTCAGCACAGGAACGTTCAAAGCCCCCTTAGGAAAGGTCTGAAGTCCCCTGAGGATGTTCAGTTCCCATAACCTCTAGAAGGACCATGTAAATCTAGTTTCACTATTTGGAGGTATTTTAAAAGCATGTATGTTTAATCTGTGATACAAGCAATAGATTAGATTCTAAGGCCTCAAGTCTTTCTGCCCTACAGTGCTAGTATGGATGTACTAATATAGGTGGACTCCCTGGCTGGAGAACCCTCTCTGCCCACTGGATCTCAGCTGTGGCCCAGCCCAGCAGCTGATAACCCATGTGTCTGTCAAGTTGGGGTCAACTTAGATGCACTCAGCTCAGGAACAGGGGACAGAGCTGGTCCCCTGCTGCTTGCATCCCTGGCACCTGCATGCTGAGGATGGCTTCCCAGGTGCTAGGGGAGTCTCCTGTTTTAATACATAAGCATCAATTCATGCAATTCAAAAAATACATTCCTAGGGGAAAGAGTGGGGTGAGTATGAACAAAAACCATTCTAACGGATTCTCAGAATAAGACAGTCTTGAGGTTCTGCCTAGTCAACTCTGGACGGGGCTGAACAATCTGATTAACAGTATGGAAATGCAGCTACATTTCAGAAAGAATGAGGCATGCTGCACAACCGAAACAGGGAAGTAAAGCAAATACCAAACTCTCAGACGCTCTGGAGTGGTCACTGCAGGATTGTGGGACTGGCAACACTGGAGAAAGGATCAAGAGAGCAGTAGCAATTCTTTGCATAGGTGATTCCACATGCATACAAAATCCTTGTGCTCCTTAATCCTTTCTTGACCATGCTCGATTTCCTGAATCGTTTCATTCCAGAATGCAAGAGAGAGCTGGTTCTCCCTAACACTGTAAGCAGTTCTTCAGGGAAAGTCTAACTGGAGGAAAAGACCATTATTTGGCTCCTTCACCTGTCTTACCTGGGTACTGGAGGGCTGCTGCCCCCCTCGGACTGAGCGGTCTGTAGCCTCACAGCCTGGAGCAGGAGCTGGGGACCCACCTCCATCTTCACTGCACACTGCTTCAAGTGACTCGCTCGGCTCTTGGAGGTGAGGAATGGTTTACCACATATTGGGCAATCAGGGATCTGAGGTAGAGCAGGTCTCAGTGCCTTTTCTGCCTCATCAAGGCATCTGCAGGAAGTCAGTAAACACAAAACAACCCTCTCAAGTAACATGGACTACAGCAAGTGCTTCATCCACATCAACGTTCTCCAGAGCTGATGCTGCATGTCTTCTGGAAGTCAGCCTCAGACATGAGCTTTAGATGTGTGTGAGCAAAGGTGCCTGAAGAAACTGAGACTTACCTCACAGTCCAACAATTTCACTCCCAAGTATAAGTCTCAAGGAAATGAAAACAAGTGTTCAAACAAATCCATGAACTGTGTGTTCACAGCAGCGCTCCTATAAAAGCCACGAGGTGGAAACCCTCGGGTCACACCATGGCTCACTGTTCAGCCATAGACAGAGCGGTGCTGGAGGGCGACCCTCTGATACACAGAGGCGAGCTCCGCAAACATGGGTAAGTGCAGGGTGGACACAGGACAGACACTGTGGGTTCTACACACGTGAGTGCACAGGAAGCAGCTGTTAGAAGGATGAGGAAGGGGGCAGCACAGTGACTTCCAAGGGGGAGGACGCTCCCTTTGGAGGTGATGAAGTAATCCAAAACAGACGGAGGCCACATGTGCACAAAAGCCAAGGACTTGTGCCCTTCAAGTGGATGAAAGACAGCATGGGGCTTGTATCTCAGCGGGTGCTTAGGAAGAGGGGTACATTAACGAAACTGAGGTGCTGTCCTCCTGAAAGGTGTCAACACTCCCACTGATGCTATCAGGTGTCCTGGAACTGGGACAGCCCTTGCTGCTCCTACCTGTTCACATGTTGCTCCCTCCGGGTCACATTCATTGCAGAGAGGTTTTTCTGACACATTTGGCAGAAGAACAACCCCTTCTCTTCCAAGCTGTCATGACGTGAAGATGCTTCCTCCTTTCTGAACTCCTGCTGTAAGGCCAGGGCCATAGCAGCATCGCTGTCTGTGGCATGGAGCCTGGCCTTAGACTCTGTGAAGTAGGCAAGCATCCAGATCCATGAGAACAGACAGGCACCGTACCTTTACCCCTTTGTCTTATCTACAGCTCGAGTATCATAGGCACTAGGCAAAGAACAAGAAACTAATACCTAGCACCACTCTGCACGTCTGTTCAGAGGTGCAGCCTAGGGAGAGTGGGCACTGGGCGGGGGACTCTTGGAACACTCTTTCCACACTTCAGCATGCATGAAGATTACCTGAAGCTTGTTAAAATGCATGCTTTGGCATCACGTAGCTGCCGAAGGAGAAAGATACCAAGAACCTTTGCTGGTAAATCACAGCATCATGGCAATACACAGATTAATAGAATGGGTTAATTTAAGATATAAGAGATAGCTAGAAAGATGCCTGAGTTGTTAGCCAAACAGTGTTGTAACTAACATAGTTTTTGTGATTATTCAGTCTGGGAGGCCGGGAATGAAGCAGCAGTCTCTGCTTGCATGCGATATCATGCGGTATCTCACAGAATACGAGCTCTGCCAGGTCGTGGCCGTTATTTCAGTCGACCACTCCTGCCACAAGTTCAAAAGCAGCACAGCTTCATTTTGGTGCCTTATTTCTTTTGTGGTATTAGAGATCAAGCCCAGGACTTCACATATGATAAACTGTACCACTGAAGTACAGCTCCAACCCAGCTCCTCTTTTTCCTAAACAGAGGGATGGTGTACATTACTTCCTGCCACCACATGCCAAAAGGACTGAAGACTCAACAAGGCTGAGAATCCTTTGGGCTCTCAAAGTCAAGACAGCAAATACAGCACCAGAGATTCCATTGTTATTAGCTATGGATCCTCCAGTAGTGTTTCTGGCTACTCCTTTACTTTAGAGAGAGCACACAAGCATGTGTACATATGTGTATGTTTATGTGCATATGTGTACATGTGTGTAGGCCACAAGTTGATACTGGTTACTTGATCACTCTTAACTTAGTGCAGCAGGATTTTTCCTATACCTGGGCTCATCGGTTCAGCTAGTCTAGCTGTCCAGTCGGCCCCAGTGATGTCCTGAACCGGTCTCCCAAGGCCTGGGATTTCGGGGGGCCCATATGTGCTCAGCTATGATGTGGGTGTTGAGGATCCGACTCTGGTCCTCATGCTGATGTGACAGGCACTCTATCCAGTGAGCCTTTTACCTAAACCTTCTGTACAAATTCAGCAGAGATGAAGAGCCATGCTGCTTAGAGGATCACCTGACAGTATGAGCCTCTAGGAACACAGAGTTCATAGCCCCTTTGAAAAGTGGAGGCCAGGCCGTTTAACCCCAAGCTGGTCAGACCTCTGACTCACAGTATACCTAAAATACAAGGGACAGGGGAAGAGACGAAATGATGGCATAAACAAATAAACAAATAATTATTTGCCACAAATAATGTGGCAAATTATGAGCCAATTAATTAGTCTAGACTTTTCAAAAGTTAATGTAAAAAAAGTTGGGAACTATTCTACAAAAAAAGATTTTATTCAGAGCTGGGTATGACACTTGAGCCTATAATACTAACACCGGAGATGGGGTTAGAGGTATAAGGATTAACCCTGAATTCAAGGCCAGCTTGGTTTATAAAGTGAATTCTAGAGCTACATAGCAAAATCTTGTCTGAATCCCACCCCAAAAACACTATTGGAGCTAAAGCAATACACAGGATGTGAACTTTGTTCAGGAAAAAAACAAGCTACAAAAGATAGCTTGGACAACTAGGGAACTGTTATGAATTTAGGTTTAATGATGGTATTGTGCTAATGCAGAAAATCTAAGGGTGGCGTGTCAATGATATCACGCCATCACTGACATCACTGGCAAGCATAGAGAAATACATACGGCAGGAACATCTGGAACCATTCTGGGTCTAGTCTGCTGCCCAATTCCAGAATCATGAACGAAGCTAATTAAGATGAGAAAAACGACCTGGGCAGTGGTAGCATATGCCTTTAATCCTAGCACTTGGGAGACAGAGGCAGGTGGATCTCTGTGAGTTTGAGGCCAGCCTGGTCTACATAGTGAGTACCAGGACAGCCAGGACTGTTACACAGAGAAACCATGTCTCAAGAGACCAAAAAAATGATGTGAAAAACAAAAAAGTATGTCTGTGGCTAAATGTTACAACTGTTAAATCTAGGCAGAGTGCATAACGCTACCTTTCTCAACCTGGGGGGCGTGACCCCTTAGGGTTGCAGATCATATATTTACATTACAATTCGTAACAGTAGTAAAATTAATTATAAAATAGAAATAAAATAATTGTATGGTTGAGGTCAACACAACATGAGGAACTGTATTAAAGGGTCACAATGCTAGGAAGGTAGAGTATTGGCATAAAGGAAGATTTCTTTAGGTTTTTGTTATTTTGTTTTGTTTTTTTTCTTCTTCTTCTTTTTTTTTGTTTTTTTGAGATAGGGTTTCTATGTGAAAGTATTGGCTGTTCTGGAACTTACTTTGTAGAGCAGGTTGGTTGGCTTGGAATTCACAGAGATCTGCCTGCCTCCTGAATGTTGGGACTAAAGGCATGAATCACCACCACCCGGCTTTGTTTTGATTGTGTGTGTGAGCGCGCCCGTGCGTGCGTGTGCTTGGAGGCCAGAGCTTTCTACCTTTCCAGGGATCAGCCTGTCTGTCTCTCTAGTGTCAGGGAATAGTGTACACCACCACACCCAGCCATAGATGCTGGGGATTTGATTTCAAGTACTTGTGTTTACATTTTACACACTCAGCCATTTCCTCAGCCCCTACTGTGGTTAAAAAAAAAAAAAAAAAGAATAAAAAAACCCTTCCTGTAAAAGAATAATTTCATAATAAAAGGAGGGGAATGGGGATGAGAAGGGAGGAAGGAAAAGCGGGAGTGAGACCATGTGAGACACTAGGAGCTAAAGAAAGTTCAGCAGTGATGGGTGTGCAGTGCTCTTGCAGAGGACCAGAGTTTGCCGCCCAGTACCCATGTCAGACAGCTCACAACTGCCTGCAACTCCAGCTCCCGGGGATCCAACATACTCTTCTGTGCTGTAGAGTAATCCTTTTGTACACTGTGGAGATTTGTCATTCAGAGTGGTTTAATAAAGAAGCAGACTGGTCAATAGCTGAACAGGATAAGGTTAGGTGAGAGAGCCACACTGAGGATGCTGTGAGGAAGAAGGGTGAAGCTGGGGAGTCGCCAGCAGACACAAAGAGAAGCAAGATGGGCGTGCCATACTGAGAAATGGAACCAAGCCATGTGGCAAAGCATAGATAAGAAATATGGGTTAATTTAAATGTAAGAGTTAACTAGTAACAAGCCTCAGCTATCGGCCGAACATTTGCAATTAATATTGTTTCTGAGTGGTTATTGGGGAGCAGCTGCCCACACAGGAAAACTCCGCCTACACTTCTGACCTCCACAGATACTGCACTCCCCTGTACATACCCCCCCACACAGACACATGCATACGGATAATTAAAGGTAATAAATAGTTTTTACAGGGATATTCGTTCTTTGGCTAGCTCCAATGAGGGGTGAGATAAACATCAGACAGGGAACCTGTGTACAGAAATGAAGCCAACAGGCTCCTTCTGTCTCCCTTCCTTACAGTCTTGTCTTAGAAAGCAGAACATGCTCACCATACCGTTTTCTGCCACCGTCTCTGCTTGAGAGCTCCTCGGGACATTTTCTTCCAGTGTGGTCTTTAGGGAGGAGTCTTCTGAAGCATGGCGCAAGCGCTCAGGGTCTGCTCTCTTGAACTGCTTCATCCGTTGGAGAACCAGCTCCGAGGCTCTGGGTTTGGAGGGACTTGGCACGGCAGTTGTGGTGAAGCAGGACGGAAGGGGCTGGGAGCCGCCATTGGGAGTGCTCTCTGGCAGGAGGAAAATACGCACAGCATTTGTCCTTCAGGTCAGACTCAAATCCAAAACACCTTCACCAGCCAGTTCAGCCTTCACCTGACTCGCGGGAGTAGGAGCTGCTCACTCGCGCACTGTGGCAAGAGACCCAGCAGTGGCGGGAGACTGGGCCCAGTGACTGCTGATGAGCTCAGGGGTGATGCAAATACTCTCAAGCTAGGAGGCAGCGGTGGTGGTTGCACACTCTGAACGTACAAAAACACTGAACTGTACACTTCAAGAGTAAGATTATGGAATATGAGTAATACCTCAATAAAGCTCTTATTAAAGAAATACTAATGACAAGTGTTTGTCTCTTTCTAGGCCAATTCTTAAACTTGAGATTCATCTACGGCCTTCCATGGGGACTCAGGAACCCCCGAAGCTACGAGCCAATTTCGCACATATGTAGGTGCAAATCATGTGGGGCTTTCATCAGCTGCACAAAGGGAGTACGAGCGCCCAGGGTACCTGGGCAGCTTTCCGCAGGCCTTCAGCGGTCTCCAGTGGCTCAGACTTTACCACCACTGCTGAAAGACTCTCCACCACGCTAGAAAAAATGTTCTTGAGGACACAGAAGAGAAGGTGAGGGAATCAGAAACAGAGATCAGAAGCCTGAAGAACACATCACACATGCGAGGCTGGTTTCAGGTCTGTGTGAAGAGGGTAGTTATATCAAGCACACGCTAAGGATGTCAAGGGTGACAGGGCAGGGAACCTGAACCTGTAGTGCACCCTCTAAAAGCCTCCTCAGCCTAACCAAATTGGCTGACCCATCCCAACACACCTACCTTAGAATTAATTCACAAAAATACAAAAAGCACCATTATTTTTAGGCTGACATGACTACGTCAACTTCATAAATGGCAAACGGAGCACAGAGCTCCTAAACATACTCACAGGAAACTCAGAGGGACACACGAACTGTGGTCCCAGGGCTGGCCTTGTTTTATACTGTCACAAGGCCACACCCGTCCATGTCCACATAACCAGTAGGTGCTCTCACACTACAGCAGCCATTAAGAACAGCTGGCCTCCGTGCCTAAGGGAGATCAGTCTAGGAAGCCTTACGGATTTCCAGCCCTTTCTACAAAGTATACTATTTGCACTGGGTGGTGGTGCACGCCTTTAATCCCGGCACTCAAGTTACAGAGACAGGAGGATCTCTGTGAATTCAAGGCCAGCCTGATCTACAGAACTAGTTCTAGGGCGGGCCAGGGCTGTTACACAGAGAAACCCTGTCTCAAAAAACCAAAAAAAAAACAAAAACAAAACAAAACAAAAACAAAACCCATAAAGACAAAAACAAAGTACACTATCTGCATTTAACCTGTGTACACCTACTGTGCTTTAATTCAGGTACAGATAATATAACACCCAACACACAGTAAATGCTGCACATATAGCTGCTATGCTGTATTGCTAAGGAATAAAGACAAACAAAAAAGAGAAAGGAAAAAAGACATATTAAGCACAGACTATTTCTTTCCTCAAATACTGACATGTGACAGAGGGCGAGCCCATAAACTGCAGCTGCTGCACAAACTATATGATCTGTAAAAACAAAGTATTTATTCTCTGACTTTTTGTTTTGTTTGAGATAGGATCTCTCTACACAGCCATGGCTGTCCCAGAACTCAGTACGTAGACCAGGCTGGCCTCACTCAGCCTCTGCCTCCTGAATGCTGGGATCAGAGGTATATGCCACTTGGCCTTTTACAGCAAGTTTTCTGAGCCTCGGTTTACAGGAGCACACATCATGTGGTTCGCTCTCCAGAACCAGATCTGGTAGTGGGTCCCAGTGGCCCTGCTGGTTACCTGTCTGAATGCTCTGTGCTTTCTCACACAACACAGGCTGTGGGGCAGGAGCAAGGACACCGCCCTTTCCATGCACAGGGAGAGCTGGGACCCCTTCTTGAGATTTGGGTGCCCCTTGCTTTTTAGTCCTAGAGGCCTGGCTGCCTGATCGAGGTTTCTTCTCTGAAGGGCCTTGAAGGCTTTTGCTCCTGGCGGCAGCTTGACTGGTTTCTTTCAGTGTGCCTCTCTTCTGAGAGCTACCGGCGGTCTTCGGCTTCTTCCTTTCTCCTGACACTTCTTTGGTTGCATTTTTTCTCACCCTTTGGAAAAAGCTGGCACAGAGTTCTCTGAAATCATCATCTGACTCATCCATCGTTCAACCCGTTTTAAGGTTTTCAGGTTTGTCTTTAGGGGAGTGAAGAGAGATCTGGAAACATGTCCACAGAGGAGACACTCATGAATAAGCCTGCTTTGGTCTTACCACACTAGGGCTCCTCTTCTTTCTGATTTACTTGGAGACTTTGCACAACTGCTTTCCTCTCCATAATGACTTTAATATCTTTCTTCAGTTTGAACCCATAGTTAAACATGTTTTAAAAATTCCCTGTTAATGTTCACAAGGGAGAGAATATGTTGCTGTCCAACTGCTGCCTCTGAGACAGAACACACGTGAACTGATTCTCCACGATCTCCATGGTGATAAAGGGTATGGGTTCATTTAATTTCGTATCTGTGGAAAACCAAAAGCATCTAAGTATAATCAGACAGCTATTGCTATTTTATGTCATTTCCTCCAGGAAGGTACAAGAGCATGTAGGGTATGGGGAAAATCTCCAAGGCACAGCCTGGATAGACGTATAATTGTCCCACAGTATGACCCAGCACAGAGCACATCACACACACACACACACACACACACACACACACACACACACACTTCTAGGCACACCTAGAAGCCTGCCAATACAAAGTCTCCAGGCAGGAAAAAAAATGTGTATCTTGAGAGTATGTTTTTTATTGAAATTTAGAGAAAAACAAAGGCCAGATGCCACTAAATAAATGTCCCCCAATTACAGGGAGCTCATCTCCCTATAGTGGCTTCAGACCCCCAGCTATTGTTTTCTCAGATGATGAGGCTGTCACCAAACGTTGCAAAATGACTGGAATAAAGAGATAAAGGGTGTGTCCTTGTATACCCAGGAGAGCACAAAGGCCACTCTCTTCTGTCCTTAGTCCACAGGGGCTCGCTACACTGCCTGCATCCAAAGGTCGGACCAGTGGGCATGAGTGTTTCCTGAGGCACACAGTGCACTGGGGTTCAGAAATCAAGACCGAATAATCTGGATTTGGGGAGATGGTTCAGTGGGTAAGTGTGCTTCCTGCACAAGCATGGGACCCAAGTTTAACTATCCAGGACCCATGTCAAAAGGCCAGTGCTGGGCAGAGAGTAGCAGAGATGGAGACAGGATTGCCAAAACTTGTCGGTCAGCCAGCCCACTGGAAAATTCCAAGCTCCAGGTTTCACTGAGAGACCCTGTCTTGAGGGGATAAGGCTGACAGTGATAGAGCGGTATACCCAACATTCTCATCTGACCTTGGCTGCACACACGACTGCGTACATGCGCGCGAGTGTGCACACACATACATACATACACACACACCACCCTAAATAACCCAATGGCAGAAATCTATTCATTCCAAATCTAGTAATGCAATAATCTTAGGGGTTTCCCTTATTCCTTCAATGGCCCCTATCCCCTTCCTCATTCTGTACTGTCACACATGGTTGTCACAGCGACATCTGTCAAAGCTTATAATCACTTGCAGTGCATATAACACTTACTGATTGCGTGTGTACCAGACACTACACAAAGTACTGTTTAAATCTTTAACTCATTTAATCCTTACAGCAATCCTATGTATTACAATCTACCGTCATCTTTTCTTTAGATCGAGGAATCAGGCACAAGCAAAGTGAGGAACAGTTTTGAATCAGCAGGGTAGAGATTCTAGGCAGTGCGGTTCAGGTCCTATGATCCTACGTTTTTATTCACTGAATTATCTGTTAATGAAGTTCAACACCTCAGTTAGATACAGATTTTATTTACTTTATAATTTCTATGGCTTTTCGGGTACCCAACTATCTGTTGAATTCATGAACTACAAAGAGTTTGATACAGTGGCAGTGAAAAGCAATAGGAGAGAGAAAGGTTTGCAGGGAGAGAGAGTTTAGGCACAAGGGCCTGGGACATCCGGCAAAAGCAAACTGAATTTTATCATGCTAGATATGCATAATTCACACTTCATCAGTGTTGAGGCCCCACATCTCCGCTGATAACCGAGTGATAAGACGTCCCTCTCCGGTAGGTGCTCCACCAATATCTACTAAACTACATAAAGACCCCACCAGGCTGCCAGCTTCCAGAGGGCAAAGCACTCCGCCTCCTGGGCGCCCTACCTGACTGCCAGCTCCCTGCAGGCGACGAGGGAATGAATGGATGGGGGGCGGGGCGGACCCTCCCCGCATACTCTACTGGTGACCCAAGTGGGGGACTGCCTGGGAAAACGCCCTGGCGGTCCTAAAGCCAGACACACCGTTCGGAGCGCTGGGCTGTCCGATGGCCATAGCTCTGTCCCCCACCTCCCTCCGGGACGCTGCCCCTGTCTACCGAGCACAGCTCCTGCCACTCAGTGGCCAGGGACGCCGACGGACGAGACAGACGCCGACCGGCCTCGCACGAGAGGGGAAACCGCGGGAACTGACAGGCCCCACACCCCCACCGGGTCACCAGCCCGACGCCCGGCTCCTCCTACCTCCCGCGCAGCGGCCGCTCCTTCTCAATCGAGAGCCGTGGGACTGCGCCTGCGCGCTGAGGCTTGCGAACGGAGAAGGACGAGTGCGCAGGCGCAGAGCCTGCGCGTGCGCAAGACTATGTGTGTGGTGTGGGGTTTGAAGCGCGAGCGACGGTCCTTTTCCGGTGTTCCTGTGCGGCTGCGAGCGTTTCCGGACAGCGAGAGGCGGGGCCAGCCGTGGGTGACGTCTTGCCGGCTGCACGGTGACAGCGCGCGCTGCGTGAATTCTTCTAAGTGCTGTGGAGCCTCGGGTTGAGGGTAGTGACTGTGGCGTTTAAAGAAGTGCGGTGGCGGGGCTGGAGGGATGGCTCAACGGTTACGAGCTGCTCTACAGGAGGTCTTGAGTTCAATTCCCAGCGTCCGCATGGTGGCGCACAATCATCTATAACTGTGGTCCCATGGGATCCTATCCCCTCTTCTGGTATGCAAATACACATGCAGACAAAACACTCATGCACATAAAGTACGTAAATAGATCTTAAAAAAGAAAAAGAAAAAACAAAATGCGGTGGCATCCGCTCATGGGGCGCGCAGGTGGAGAAGCGCCAGGTGCAGGCAGAGTGCCTGCTAGTGCAGTCTTGAGAAGCCTCCGTGAAGTCATGTGAAGGGTTTCAGCTTCACCCGGAGGGGGAGGTCCTCGCTAGTGGCTGAAGATTGTGAACGGGGTGAAAGAGGCAGCATCTTTAGCCGGGAGTCAGGAAAATGCACAGTAAAGAGAATGGAGACAGATTACGTGATAGACTTGTCGTGACCAGAGGTTAGAATTCGTAGGTTTCTGAGCTGAGCATTTGATCAGATTGTGATCCAGGCACTGAAATCACACAGGAAACATTTGAAGGAGTAGAACTGGAGAGACATTATAAAATTTTCTTAGAGGTATCATTGAAGAGGAGGGCAGTGGTGGAGCATGCCTTTAATCCCAGCACATGGGAGGCAGAGGCAGGCGGATCTCTGTGAGTTTGAGATCTACAGAGCAAGTTCCAAGATAGGCTACAAAGCTACACAGAGAAACCCTACCTCGAAAAACGTATTGTAAAATCTGTTTTTTTTTTTTTCGAAGCATGGGTTTCTCTGTGTAACTCTGGCTGTCCTGGAACTCACTCTGTAGACCAAGCTGGCCTCGATCTCAAGAGATCTGCCTGCCTCTGCCTCCCAAATTCCGGAATTAAAGGCGTGTGCCACCACCACCCGGTGTAAAATTCTTTTAAAATGTGTGCTTCGGTAGCTCTTTATCCACAAGACTGTACTGTCATCACTATTGAATTCTAGAGCATCTTAATAGTCTCAAATAGCAGTCAGTTCTCATTAGCACTCAGTTTCTAGACATCATTGTTCTCCATTTCCCGCCCCACCCCTTTCTGTTCTAAGTTTGTATTCTTGTGTGTTTATATAAATGGGATTATAAAATATGTGGCCTCTTCTGTATGGCTTGCATGAGGGGATGTTTCATTTATTTTCATGGTTGAGTAATCTGTTGGAGCCTGTACTACATGTTGCTTATCTGTGTATGGCCATACAGGGTTTTAAAATTGACTATTAGTTTTTTATGTTATGTGTATGGATGTTTTGCCTACATGTATGTCTTTATCGTGTGTATGCATGGTGCTCAAGGAGGCCAGAAACGGGGAGTTGGATCCTCTGAAACAAGTTAAGATGGTTGTGAGCTGCCACCTAGATTCTGGGAATTGAGCCCAGGGCCTCTGGAAGATAGCCAGTGCTCTTAACCGCTGAGCCATCTCTCTAACCCCTGTTTTTGCTTTTTGTTATTTTGTCTTTTTTTTTTCTGAAGCTAAGGACCAAACCTAGGGCCTTGCGCTTGCTAGGCAAGCGCTCTACCACTGAGCTAAATCCCCAACCCCTGTTTTGCTTTTTGGCTATTGTAAATAATGTTGTTTGTGAATATTTGTGTATGATTTTGTACCTTAGGTTTTGAACTGCTGAGTAACACTGCATTTTATTCTGATATTTGTTTGATGGATTTCGAGGTGAAACCTGGGGCTTCATACATTCCAAGCACACCTTCTACAGTGAACTTCATCCTCAGCCCTAGTTCTGAATGTTGGAATTTATAAAAATCCACCTGCCTCTGACTCCTGAGTGCTGGGATAAAGGTGTGTGCCCTCACAGCTATCTAAAACTGTTAGATTGCTATTGACCGAGGAGACAGAAATAATAGAAAGAAGACAGGCCTCTCCAGAAGCAGAGCTGTTCTTTAATCAGGAGAACAAAAGGGCCACAGTCTCTCTGAGGGAGTAGAGACTAAATGCAGGGGGCTTGGAAATTTATAGAACAGTAAAGGTCAGTTCCCTCCCCCCCCCAGTCTGGAAGTAATGGATATCAGGAGGTTTGTTATATGGAGCCCCTTATCAGAAGCTTCCCCAGGTGCTGTCAGTCATCTTTTCTGCCTAAGATTCTAAGTCCACCTGAGGCTTTTCTAGACCCTGAGGACAGATGAAAAGAGGGGTGCACCTGACTCTGCTGCTGTTTCAGCTACTGACTGCCCCACAGCTTACCCGCAGACAGAAGCCCTGCAGAAGATTTGGATCAGCTGGAACCACCTCTTGCCACTGCAGCCAAAGACAGTTTGTAATTAAATCTCTATCGTTGTATTTACCAATAAAGACTCGAGTCAGATGCTGGAGTGAAACCTTGCTAGCTCAGAGAGGCTGAGAGGCAACCAGCTGACCTTCCTCTGTGGCTGGAGACCCAGCAAGAGTGGCCTTCCACCGCCCCAAACAGAAAAGACTGCCACACTGGAAGTCTCACCCTACTCCTTCTGCGCACCTCTCTCTCCTTCTTCAGGACTCTCTCTAACTCCCCATTACTACTTTCTGTCGGCTGGTTGCAGGCTCCACTTCCTGACCCAAGACTGATTATATCTAATTAACATAGTCTTGGAGTTCACAGTGTGATTGAATATCCTGCAACATTTTCCTCTTTTTGTCTAAATAAAAAGGAAAGGTTTTTAACTCTTACACAGCAAAACTATGTGCGATAAAAACAATTTATTAAAAATAAATTGCACTCATAGTGTCCAGTCCATTTGTATTTGGCAACTTTGAAGAAAGTACTCTATTATTTGTCCTATCTTGGTGAATCCAAAGTTTTGTACCTAAATCACTTCCTATCATAATTTGTATTACCAACCTAGAAATATCTTCTTAAACCTTAAAACATTTTCTTAGATAAACAGCTTAAGCTTTTGTATCTCTCAACATTTATAAACTTTACGTATTTTTTGTAAGTTTCTTTTTTGGATTTGGTAGCAAAGAAAACTGTAAAACTATAACTATCTAGTCTTCCATCCTATCAGAGACATGAGAATGATAAAATATTACTTGAGTAAACAGAAAGCAACTTCCAAAACTGTAGGAATGACAAGAGACAGCTGGCTGCAGCATTGGAGCATTGGTATACCCACAATCTATTAAATACACCTGAGGTATACAAACTTAGTTTCTAGTTGCCTGCTTCAGACTCAAACCTGAAAACATATACAGAAAGCTAGATGAAGCTTATTTCTAGAATTAGTACTTTATATAACCATTAATATCATGACAGAAAATTTATATACACATACTAATCTTATAGGTTTTGAGAGAATATTTGTACCTTAAGAAAAATTTTAAAGAGTCATTTATGAGATTAGTGACAATAGAATAGTCTCTTAATTTTGATTTCTTCTGTCTCAGACCAGGTGGCTCTGGAACAGAGATTTTGGATTTTCCTTTAACAAGCATGCATGTGTTTAGAGAAAGAGCCATGCTCCAACTCCAAAGCCAGCTTTGATTACTAATTGAATTGGGACCACAAAAAGACCATTTGCCTTTTATGTTTGTAGAAAGTAACAAAAACAAACATTTGGGAAGATTTATGAAATTCTACCCTGTTGGAGGTATGCTATTCCATTAGACCAATTTACTCCTTTTCTCGGGACATTTTTCTCTGGATGATTTGTACTTCTTTAGGGGCTCTTCACATTTCTTAGTTAGATGCCTTTATTCTCCTGGAAAGACAAAAAGCCCTGTCCCAACCCTAAATTTGGGGAGTTCCCTTTTTGGCAGGCTATCTTTGTTAAGGAAAAAAATTTTGGCAACAGAAAAAGTATTTTCTTTTAATTAAAAGTTTTATTTTTATTTGCTTATTTTTTTAACTTTGAAATTAAATGTACCTTGGTATATGTGGATAGATATACCCATGATTTCCCTTTCTATTCATATATATAAACTTAAGGTTAAAGTGTATTTATTTTTAGATCACAAAGGACATTCATTCTGAATTATAGCCCATCTTTCTAGTAACCCCGGAAAGGGTTTTGTAATAGTCTGTAAATATGGTATGTGATTCCTCTAGTATGCAAACATACCAATTAGGAGCTGTATCTGAATTTTGTCTCTAGATGATGGGATTAATGATGTGCACCACCACCACCACCTTTTTTACTGTAATGCTAGAATTTAGAAAACAACCAACTTATTAGAGAGACTTGTCTGTTTTTACTGTGATTAAAGGCATGGGCTAACATTGCCCTGCTCAAATATTTTTTCTCAGCTCCCAGTCATTCTAACTCTTAGATATTTAGAAAATCAGCTTAAACTGTAGTAACCCTTTGAATTTACTTAAAACACTTTAAATCCCTTAACTGCATGTTTAATGGCAAGCAACAAAACTATCTTTTTTTTAAAATGGAAACTCAAAAGGTGATGTCCAACATTGTGTGGGCCACTAGACAA
Source organism: Arvicola amphibius (assembly GCF_903992535.2). Lineage (NCBI taxonomy): Eukaryota > Metazoa > Chordata > Mammalia > Rodentia > Cricetidae > Arvicola > Arvicola amphibius. Next base: position 92,275,682 of record NC_052050.1, read on the forward strand.
TCTACAGTCTAACATTCTAATATGAAATTAACATATGGTTTAAGAAAGCCCTTTTTTCCTTTCATGCCAGTAAGGCAATTGTGTCTTTGGTAAATTATCATTCATACCTGATCAAATGAAAGACATTTGTTGGTCGTTATAAGTTAGTTTGGACTGAATGACCAAGCTGTTTTATGAACAATCACCTCTCCTATTCAAGAAGCCTCTCCTGTTTGAATCTAATATTTATCAAATTTGATGGTATCCATAGCTTTTCTTCTCCTCTGGAAACAAAAGCAAAACCTCTTCCTCATGTAACACATAGCCTGGTTTCCATTCTGAGGTCAACACATTCTTAAAGTATACAGGCTGATTAAATTGAGCAGTTTTTTCTGCTATCTTGGGTCTTTCCACAATTGTTGTTCCTTTTTCATTAACATTTTAAAAACTTAAAGCTAATAAACCACTGTATAATCTATTATTAGCCCTTTGTATTTATTAAGCATTTCTTTTAAAGTATGATTACATTTGTCTATGACTGCTTGTCCTGTAGAATTCAGTGGTAGGCCTGTAATATGCTTTATGTTGTAATATGAAAAAAACTGTTTCACTTTACTAGAGACATATGTTAGAGCACTGTCAATCTTAATTTGTATAAGTGTCCCTATAAATAAATGTGTAATTACAAAATCTACCTTTCAGAATTTAAAGCAGTTGCCCATTGAGTTCCTGAATATGTTTCTAGGGTATGGTATGCATACTTTATTTTTCCAAACTCTGCAAAATAAAACACATTGATTTGCCAAATTTCATTTCTTTGAGTACCATTTGGGTTACTTCTTGCAGGTAATAGAATTTGGTTATATAAAGAACAAGTAGGACATTTCCTTATAATTTTCTTGGCTTGTTGCCAAGTGATGGGAAAATCTTTCTTCAAACCTTTGCTATTAACATTGTATTTCTTATGAAATTCTGAGGCTTCTAGCACATTTCCTATTAATAACTGATCAATTTCATCATTGTCTTGTGCTAGAGGCTCTGTATGGGATCTGCTATGTGTTATATACAATGGATTTCTATTTCTTGAAGCAGAACGCATCAGTTGGGGGAAATGTGAATCAAATAATCCCACACTAGCTCCAAAGAGGATATACTAAGGTTTTTCTTTATTAAAAGGGAAACTACAGATCACAATGAGGAAATAGGAATGGGATATAACATCCAGGTAGGGTATGCAGGAAGAAGAGGGGCAAACAGGCTGGACAGCAGCTTTTTACTACCCAAAGCCACCTGGTCCAGCCTCTCAAAGGCCGTTGGTTGAAGGATGTTCCCCATCACCTCCCCCTTTTGTCTAAATAAGAGAGTTTTAAACTCAATAAAAAAGCTATATACAATAAGAACAGAAATCAAGTATAAAAATTAGAATTACAACCAGCATAAATAATATTAAGCAAGGAACATATGCTAAATGATTTAATAATTATTTTATCTTAAGGAGTCTAGGTCTTGTACTAGAAATGGCTTGGCTAAACCATAAGAGGAAAGTAACTATGACTATCTAATCTTCAGCCCTGTCGAAGGCCTGAGATGAGAGATAATATTACTTGAGTAGGCAGAAAGTGCAATCAAGCAGCTTCTAAAATATGTAGTAGATAACAGAGACAATTGGCTACCCAAGTAATCACCCTAAGTCTCATTTGCAATGTTGAAGTAACCAATTTTAGCTAAGGCCTAGAGTAACTGACAGACCATTTTTAGAGGCAGAGAAATTTTTTAAAACCATCTTACCCTGTCTTGGCAAGGTTTGGCAGTCATTTTTTTTTCCGACTTGCTCAGTCCAGACACCGTGCATTTTGTCAGTGGTCAAGGCATGAGCAGTTTGTTGCTCAAAGACAAGACCAGATGTGCCAAGAAAACAAGCTCCAAGTGGAATGTCTTTGGTGTTCAACCTTCTCTCAGGAATAGATAGGTGCTGCCAGGAGCAATCCTGTCTCATATCAACAGAGTCAACAGAACCCTAAGTTATTTAAATACCATATTCTATGTATCTTTGAAGTGGTTGAAGATTACCTATCTATGCGAAATACAATTTCTATGTATCTAAAGAACCTAATTAGTCTGACTAAAAATATAACAAACATGGATGACTATTGACCTACAATACTTAATACCTATATAATTTAAAGATTAAGACTTCATATCAGAATATTAAACAATCTTTAAACAACTGCAGTAAAGGAGAACAATGACCTTCAAATGTAAACAATGTATAAGTATCTTGATCAGAGGTAAAATGTATAATGCAATATGATAAATATATCCTAAAATAGCATCAATATACCAAATGTCTTAAACAGAGGTAGAAGCATGCATGCATACAATCTGACAAAATAACTTTGCATAGGTGTACAAATATTATAAACAGAAATAGGAGAATATTCAATATAACAAATATAATTTGGACTTTATCAATATACAAAAATCTATACCAATTTAAATTGAACATAAATAATAGCTCACAATTATTCACTCTATTACACACTATTATTCACATTAATCTACCTATTATCCCATTCAGTTTTCTCACTTTTCTTTTTATGAGATCTCTAGGCCTACATAATTTCCAAACCAACCCTAACCCTATAGGAGTAATAAACCCTAAATGGTGTCTCTAACCCTGAGGACAAACTTTGTTGGGAGAGGGGACGTCATCTTCTAGAATTGCTTCCAGCTGTTATAGGGGCAATGTTCTTTTTATGGGATCCTTTAAAAGTAAAATGATGATTAAGTTTTAAGATTGCTGGTTTGTATGATTGCAAATTGTCTCTGAGTAGTCAATAGGTTTTTCTGAAGTTCTTATTTGGAGTCCTGGCCAGAACGTTGTAAGAAAGTATGCCATTTCCATAGCTGGTATCCCAAAACCAGTCTCATAGTAGCACTGTCAGCATCGTGACATCATATTGACCAGGTGGAGTTGTTGTTGTGGGGCCCCATATTCTTCCTGGAAACTTCAAAGATTACTGCAGGAAAATCTGTTTATTGTGGAAAACTTAAACATTATTCATATAGATGTATATTCAATGAAAGATACGATATAGACAAAATGGGCATGGAGAAAATAAAGTATTTCCTTAAAATCTACCTTCTTTCTGTCCCATACCAGACAGCTCCTGACATGAGACAGAAAATCTGAATTTTTCTTTTAACAACATGCTTAGATTTAGAGAAGAATAGCCATAGTCCATCTCTAAAGCCAGATCTAATTTTTAAGTAGAGATGTATACATGTCCAGTTAATCAAATTTTACTGTGCAGATAATACAGCATCATAAGTCAGATTTATCTTTGCTTCTTGGTTCTTTCTGGATAGCTATCTTTTCATTTTTAGGCATCTAGATGTCCAAGGTCTCTTGGCTCTTTGAAAATGAGTATTTTTCTGCAAAGACAAGAACAGAACCCTGCCCCAACCCTCCTGAGGTTTTCTTACCACCTGTATGATTGTCACCTCTGTGGATGAGCTGTCATTTCTCTTTCTCAAGAGGTTTCTCTTTTTCAAACTGAATCTTTATTAATTTTCATGGTATCCATAGCTTTTCTTCTCCTATGGAAACAAGAGCATAACCCCTTCCCCAAAATAGCACATCTCCTGGTTTCCATTGTGAGTTCAACAAATCCTTGAAATACACCAGCTGATTTAATTCAGAAGTTTTTTCTTTTATCCAATGTCTCTCTGATGCCATTGTTACTTTCTCATTAGTGTTAAGAAAACTCAAGGTTAATAAAGCATTATGCAATCTATTTCTAGTGGTATTTTTCTATCCCTTTCTGTTTGTCTAGCATAGCCTTTATAGTTTGATTTGATCTTTCTATAACTGCCTGCCCTGTAGGATTATTTGGTATACCTGTAAAATGCTTTATATTATAATAAGCAAAAAACTGTTTTATTTTTCTTAGGCACATATGCTGGACCATTGTCTGCATTTATTTGTGCAGGTATACCCATGATGGCCATAACTTCTAATAAATGCATGATTACTGAATCAGCCTTTTCTGAGCTCAAGGTAGTTGCCCATTGAAAACCTGAATAAGTGTCAATGGTGTGGTGTACATATTTTAATTTCCAAATTCTATAAAGTGGAACACATCTATCTGCCAGGGTTTGTTCCTTTGAGTACCCTTTGGGTTACTCCCTGCAGGTAACGGTATTTGGTTGAAGAAAAAGCAAGTAGAACATCTCTTTATAATCTCCTTAGCTTGTTGCCATGTAATAGAAAATTCTTTCTTTAGGCCTTTGCAGTTGACATGATGTTTCTTATGAAATTCTGAGGCCTTCAGCACACTTCCAATCAATAATCAGTCAATTTATGTGTTACCTTGAGCTAGGGGACCTGACAAACTGTATGGAATCAGATGTGTGTTTTGTATATGGGACAAAGCCTATTCCTGATTATATCTTGAATCTTAATGAATAATGCACACAATTCTGTATCATCTGTTATAAATTCATCATTTTCAGTATGCAAGACAACTCTTTCTGCATATTGCAAATCAGTAACTATATTGAAAGGTTCTTTAAAATCCCTTAGTACCATGAGAATAGCATGTAATTCTGCCTATTGGACAGAATTACAAGGATTTTGTTCCATCTTACTTAATTCTTCTGATTTGTAACCTGCCTTCCCTGATTTGTTTGCATCAAATTTATAAAATATATGGGCTCCAGTTACTGGTGTATCATGTACAATTTGGGGAAGAATCCAAGTAGTTCTCTTTATAAGGTTAATTCTATCACTTTTAGGATAATTGCTATTAATTTCTCCCCCCAAAATTAGCACAAGCTCTTTGCCATGGTTCATTGTCTTCCCATATTTTTTTTAATTTCATCAGTAGTAAAAGGCACTATAATCTCTTCTGGGTCTATACCTGCTAGTTGACAAAGTATCAACTTTCCTTTTGTAATTAATTCAGAGACATTTTCCACATAAGTTTTAATTTTTTTACTTGGTTTATGTGGTAAAAAGATCCATTCTAAGATAATATATTCCCACTGCGGGGCTGGAGAGATGGCTCAGAGGTTATGAGCATTGCCTGCTCTTCCAAAGGTCCTGAGTTCAATTCCCAGCAACCACATGGTGGCTCACAACCATCTGTAATAGGGTCTGGTGCCCTCTTCTGGCGTGCAGGCATACACACAGACAGAATATTGTATACATAATAAATAAATAAATAAAAAATATGTTCCCTCTGCATTTTCTTATAGGGGAAATTCTGGAAAGCAGTATGACTAGAATACAATTAAGATTTGGACTCACCCTATCCACATGTGCCTCCTGTAATTTCTCTTCAATGACCATCAATTCTTTTCTGCTTCAGCTGTTAATTCCCTGGGACTATTTAAGTCTTTGTAACCATCTAAGGCTTTGTTTAAATGAATTATTAGATCAGGTATTATCCCAACAGCTGGAATAGACTGGAAATGTCTTTGAGTGTCATTAAGAGTCTGCAGACAGTCTCTCCTGATTTGTGCCTTTTGTGTTCTAATTTGCTGTAGACTATTTTGTAACCTAGGTAATTGACAGAATCTCCTCTTTGTATTTTTTTCAGAAGCAATTTGTAATCCCCATTTAGGCAAAACCTTCTTTACTTCTTCAAACATTCTTTTTAAAGTATTTGCATTTGAGTCAGATAACAAAATATCATCCGTGTAATGGTAAATTATAGATTTAGGACATTGTTTACATATTATTTCCAATGACTGACTTACAAAGTATTGGCACAAGGTGGGGCTATTGAGTTTTCCCTGTGGGAGAATGGTCCACTGGTATCTCCTACTAGGCTGAGAATTATTATAAGTAGGCACTGTGAAGGCAAATTTTTCTCTGTCCTTTTCTTGTAAAGTATAGTTAAGAAACAATCTTTTAAATCAATTACTATAAGATAATAGAGAAGGCAGAGGAATTCCAGATTGTAGAGGGCCCATAGGTTGAATTATCTTCTTGACAGCTTTTAGATGTGCGGTGGCAGATTCTCCATTTTCCAGATTTCTTTATAACAACAAATACAGGAGAATTCCAAGGGCTGGTAGATTCTTCAATATGGCAAGCATCTAATTGCTCCTGTATCAGCTATTTTAAAAAAAAGCCTGCAGGTTCTCTTCTGTTAAAGGCCATTGTATAACCTCTATTGATTTCTCAGTTAACCATTTTAAAGGCAAGATTGTTAGTACCTCTGAAGGTTTGCTAGTTGCTTTATGTTCTTATACAGCCTGAATGGCTGGTGATCTTTGATTATAATATCTTATAATATCCTTCCCAGAAACATGAGTTTTGGGGACTGCAGGAATGTTAATCTGGGTATTCCATTGCTGCAATAGGTCACAACCCCATAAATTCAGTGCAATACCAGCTACATATGGCCTCAGAGTTCCTTTCTGTCCTTCTGTCCCTATGCATTTAACCCATCTCATGTTTTCTTTCATTTGAGATAGGGTTCCAATTCCTAGGGATTGAATATTTGCCTCTTGAAGAAGCCAATTCAGATGTCAGGATTCTGGAGTAATGATACTCACATCCACAGCTGTTTCTAGTAATTCCTCAATTACAATGTCATTTATATACACTCTTAGCTTTGGTCTTTGATCATTTATAAAAGTCTGCCAAAATACACATTTCCTACTTCCTATTGTAGTTTTTTATTCATCCTCCACATCTATTCTATCATCTAGAACAGTATGGTTTTTTACAAAAGGCACTAGATTGTTTAAATTTCCTGATGAGTCATGTTTTCCACAGTGACTGGGAATGACTGGACCTTGTTTGACATGGAGGCCTGTGAGAGCCCCCCCCCCCAAGGTGTTTTCCAGTAGCATCAGGTTGCCTTGTCTGTCTCTTGTTGACCTACATTCATTGGTCCAATTTCGGCCTTTGCCACAACTCCTACATATAGCAGAAGGCTGAGTCCTCCTATTATTGCCATTCCTAGAGGAGACATTATTCCTAGGGATTCCTTTTCTACAGTTCCTTTTCAGATGTTCTATTCTACCACAATTAAAACATTTTACATTTTGGTGTCTCCTGATAACATTGGAAGTCATTTCTCCTACCCAACCCTTAGTACTATAGTCAAATGTCATAACATTCATTGTATACAAGATCCATTCATCTATTGATGCTGATCTGACCTTTAAAGGTGCAAGGATCTCTTTGCATTCTAAGTTAGCATTTTCTTTTTTTTTTTTTGGTTTTTCGAGACAGGGTTTCCCTGTAGTTTCTAGAGCCTGTCCTGGAACTAGCTCTTGTAGACCAGGCTGGCCTCGAACTCAGAGATCCGCCTGCCTCTGCCTCCCGAGTGCTGGGATTAAAGGCGTGCGCCACCACCGCCCGGCTCTAAGTTAGCATTTTCAAAAGCCAAAGATTCAATAAGTACATGTCTAGCTTCTGAGTCTGTTACTCCTACTTGTATAGCTTTAGTTAATCTTTGTAAAAAGTCACTAAAAGGTTCTCTCTGGCCCTGTTTAACCCTGATATTTGATTCAATTCCCTTTCCTAGTTTCTGAATCCTGTTTCAATCATTTAAAGCTGCTGTGCTACATGGTGACAAGGTGTGCTCATCATAGAGAGCCTAGTCCTGAGAATCAGAGGAAAGACCCTCACCAAGAATTTTATCTTGGGAAGTCTCAAATCCTTTTGCTTTTCCCTGTTGTTCTAAACTTTTGTGCCTCTTCTCTCCAGTAACACTTCCAAAGCAACTGAGGTCTGTCTTCTAGGACTGCTGAGATTAATTGAAGCCAATCATGTGGGGTAGCCTTATTGCTTGAAGCTCACGTTTTCACCATTGCCCAAAAGGTGAATGTAGTCCATAAGATACTATTGCTTGTTTAATTTCTGTTAGATTGCTTATACATATTAGTTCCCATGTATATTCTTTGACCACCTTAGGGTACTTAGTGCCAGATGGTCTTTCCAAGGAAATTACCAGATATGCAGTTAAAACTCTGGGTAAGTCAACCTGGGGTCTGGCACATACTGATGAAGCTGAATCCTGTCCTTGTACCTTGTCCCTGCTCATCAGTTTCAATAAATTCCTCAATCTTTTCAAATCATTTTTTTACTACTTCCTTTTGTAAAACTACAGTGAAACCCTGTCTCAAAAAAACAAAAAAAATCTGAATCTACTGTCCAATGTTCTGTTCTAATACCCTCATTGAAGATTCCAAGGTATTAAACTCATCCAATAAAGATAACGTTTCATTCTTGGACATAATTTTGATGGTGTGAATATTACCTTCCTGGAAAGATATGTTATCCATTAATCTATCTTAACTTTTCAACAGATTCCAATTGTTAAATTCAACAGCACAAATTCTTTCAGATAATTCTATCAAATTGATGATATCCCTCTCCATAATATTGATCTTCTCAACTAGCTGTCCATTATTAGTCTGTAAAGACTGTATCATTTCTAAAAGTGCCTCATTCTTGGCCCTGTTATCAAACCATTTTCTTAATTAGATAATATGAAAAACAAAACTAATCCCTAGAATCAAATAAAGGGAAGTAGAAGGAAAAATCACATAAGCCTTGCAGAATATCATGCACAGCGTAAGCAAAATAATTATTGACCTCCTTGATAGTTATATTATTGGTAATTTTTGTAGTTTTTCAGATCTTACCTGTTGTAAGGCAATTACAGTGAACTGGAGTAGTGTAATAATTGTTATTGGCCAACAGGTGTCGAAGTTGCAGTCACATGGCAGAGAGACACTAGGAGTGGCAAACAGCGTGTATTGCTTACTGAGGTACTGAAAAATATGCTTTATTTAACAAATTAAGAACAGTTGTTAAGGTGATCAAAGTGATTCCAAGAGTTGGTGACCAGGATAAAGAGTAACCCAAAGCTTTGCATCAGCGTGAGTGCCAGACTGTGTGCTCCAGTGTGGGCCAGTGTGTAATGTGCCAAACAACAGCATATGGGTCACGAGCGGGAGAGCACCGAGCAGCAGTGTGCTGCATCTGAGTGCCAGCTGGAGCCATGGACAGGAGAGTCAGTGCCCAATGCACCACATGGCTGCCAAGCTGATCCCCAAAGAATAGACTGGTCCCCACATTCGGGCGCCAGATGATGACGGAAGTTACAAAATAATTTCACACTAGCTCAGAATTACATATAATAAAGGGTTATTTATTTACAGGTAGACTCACAGATCACAGTCTTAGATCACAGTCCTCTGTACAAACAGGGAACAGAAACTGAATCCTGCAGCCAGAAGTGAGAACACAAGCTCACGCTTTACCTTGGCAATTATAGTATAAGAGACCACGTCCAAGTGACCTGGTATCTTAATGGCTATTGGCTAAAGGAGCTACCACAGCACTTTTATTATATGAGAGAGAATCTAATTGGTTCTTTTGATAAACTGAAGTTTCTTGCTTTTGGAACATTTGTTGTTAATCTCTTCTAAAAATTATTGCAATCTCTTGGCCAGTGTTCACTTTCTGCCATAATGAGACAATTTCAGAATTAGTAAAGGGTTCCACAGTTTCTCCTGGGTCTGTTTCTGCTAATTGATGACGTCAATTTTCCTTCAAGAATCAATTCAGAAACCTTTTCTACATAGGTCTTTCATTTTTTACTGTTTATGTTCTAACAATATTTATTCTAAGACATAATCTTCTTTCTGCATAAAAAATTACCATGGGAGAAGCTGGGCCGTGGGGCCATACACCTTTAATCCCAACAACACTCAGGAGGCAGAAGCAGGCAGATTTCTGTGAGTTCAAGGCCATCCTGGTCTACAAAACAAGTTCCAGGACAGCCAGGACTGTTACACAGAGAAGCCCTGTTCCAAACAAACAAACAAACAAACAAACAAGAATTACTGTGGGAGAGTGAGTAGAAGGTAGAATGACTAAATTCCAGTCCAGCGTTGGATTCAAACAATCCACATGTGCATCCTGTGATTTGTTTTCTACCAGAGTCAATTCTCTCTCCGTCTCAGATGATAATTGTATTGGACTTGTTTAAGTCCTCATCACCTTGTAAGGTTTAAAATAAATGACTTAGCTCTTTAGCTGAAGTCAGTCTTGCAAAAAAAATCACTGAAGGCTTCTTTTGTGCTTTGTATAATTTTAGTAAATGACTCAAACCTCCTTCCTGATTTCTTTGACCGTGTCACAAGCATTTACAGCTGCTAAATGACATAAGACCAAAATATGGTTGTCAAATTCAAGCTGCCTGTGCAATATTGACCCTCACTTGGTGACTGAATCTTGAGAAATATCGCTACCTCTAACCCTAGTTCATTGTTTATGGCACTGGCTTCCTCTCTCCACCATGTTCACCACGGTAACCGAGGACCAGTTTCCAGTATTGTTGTAGCCAATCTTTCCATTCTTGAGGAATAACTCTTTCTGAGTCACTCATGAATTTGACACCTGCTTCACATAGGGCATATCATATGAAATGGCTGCTTCCTTAAATCTTCTCAGATCTAAATATTTCTATAGGAGTCCACTTAACTTACTTATAACCTTGGGGATGCCTATCATCTGCTGGTCATTCGTGTGTAGTGTCTGGATAAACTAAGGTTGGTTTTCTAACAACCTGGGCCACCCCTCTTCAGTTTCACTATGTGGTGGCACAGTAGGTTCTTGTCTAAATTCCTCTGTCTGCATCTGAGTATTTTTCTTATTTTCATTAGTATGTCTCAGCTGTTGACTGCAACTCCTGCCCCACAGCTCACCCAGTGCTCAGGCAAAGGCCCAGCGGAACTTTTATGTCCTTCTGGAACCACCTCTTGCCACTGCCAACAAATGTAGCTTTTAACTAAATCTCTATCATTCTATTTACCAATAAAGACTTGGGAGTCAGATGCTGGACTTAAAACTTGCTAGCTCAGAGAAGCTGAGAAGCAACCAGCTGACCTTCCTGTGATTAGAACATCCTGCAACAGGGAAGCAATGCATTCTCTCTCAGGCTACCTCCTTCAGAAGAGGAGTCATGGAGGAGTGGGACTATGCTCTATCACCAGGATCTAAGTGGCCATAAATTGATTTCTTATAGCAGGAGGAGAGTTTTGTTGGTTTGGTTTGATTTGGTTTTGGTTTTTCAATACAGAGTTTCTCTGTATAGCCTTGGCTGTCCTAGACCTAGAAAGTTAGCTTACTGAAATATCCTATAGGCTTATGTGCATTAAAGTATATGTGTGTGTGTGTGTGTGTGTGTGTGTGTGTTGATGATATGACCTGACCACTCCAAGGAACGTTTTTCTTGTAGCTATGAGGGAGAGAACATCCAGAGGCATCTGGAAGAGTCCAGAGCAGAGAGAAAGTAGCAGACACCATAGCCAGCAGATTCACTCTTCCCAAGAGAGAAGCAGGAGCAGAGTAGAGGAAGGGCCAAGAAGTGTAGACAAAGGGAGGGCCAAAGAGAGAGCACAGTCAAAACAGCAGGGTTATAAGGAGAAACAAGTAGCTGGGGGAGGGAAGCCTGTGACTAGGAAAATGGAGTGGGGAGGGCCGGTATGGGACAAGGAGAGAAGAGCCTGGATGCTAGCCTGAACTCTGAAGTGTGTCAGAGGCACTCGTGATGCTGAGGGAGCCTGGAGGCCAGCGTGTGCTTTAATAGGCTGGTAGGTACCGCAGGGAGCCATTTGTCCCTCCTGCCTATGATAAGGGAAATGACTCCTTTTGGTAAAGGGGAATTGATGTCACACGTTCCTGAAGGTTGCTAGCTTTTGCCCAACCACCAGAACTTGGAGAAATGGTGTTTCCTTTGGACCTGACAGTATATACCAAATGCTAAAACTTATGTTTTCACAAACCCAAAAAATTCTTGTGAGTTCCAGGGAGCCAAATTGAAGGATCCTCCTTAAACAGGTCAGATACACCCCTCTCAATTCTCTGGTCCTAAAACAGTGGACAGAATCACTGGAATTGACAGCCTAGCTGCTCAGGTCAAAGTAGGCTTGTCATCCTACAGATTTCTAACCCACAGGGTCTTCTAAAACCTGGCAGGCCCTGCACTAAACAGCAAAGGGCAAATATGACTCTCAGCAACCATGGAGGACCCTGAGGAGTAGCTCTAGGTGCCAACCCCAAGTAAGCTCTCTGTCGTTTTTTTAATCAATAACTCAAGTAAAATTTTATCCTTCTCAAAGATCTCTGATGCAGTTTGACAGCTGAGAGGTTTTGTCAGTCTAATAGAACAACCTCACCAAACAGATTTCAGCAAAATACAAATACAAGTTATTAAGGTGTGAGGACAAGTGCATGCTATAAAATTTCTCTCCTGCTGCCTTTCATAGTCTTAAAGATACTTTATATTGTGCAAAAACATCCATCACAGTCATTCTGACATAAATATGCTAAAACTTATGTTTTCACAAACCCAAAAAATTCTTGTGAATTCCAGGGAGCTGAATTGAAGGATCCACCTTAAACAGGTCAGGTATACCCCTCTCAATTCCCTGATCCTAAATTTTTTCCCTAAAGTTAACTTTGTCCTCTGTTCTGCCAATAACATAAAAATGTAAGAGACAGCCGGGCGGTGGTGGCGCACGCCTTTAATCCCAGCACTCGGGAGGCAGAGGCAGGTGGATCTCTGTGAGTTCGAGACCAGCCTGGTCTACAAGAGCTAGTTCCAGGACAGGCTCCAAAGCTACAGAGAAACCCTGTCTCGAAAAACCAAAAAAAAAAAAAAAAAAAAAAAAAAAAAAGTAAGAGACACCAGACATTTCCACACCACAAACACCAGACAGGAGCAAAGAGACCAGCTACCACAGGATGTAACCAGCAACCAGCTTTCTCAGGTTCCCCTCTTCCCAAGACAATGCCCACAAATAAACAGGAAGAAGTCTTGAAAATCCACCGTCCAAATTCCTTTAACCTGTTGTGTCCAACCTCCTGCCATTTTATTATATAAAAAAAAGAGATGGGCCGGGCGGTGGTGGCGCACGCCTTTAATCCAGCACTCGGGAGGCAGAGGCAGGCGGATCTCTGTGAGTTCGAGACCAGCCTGGTCTACAAGAGCTAGCTCCAGGACAGGCTCTAAAGCTGCAGAGAAACCCTGTCTCGAAAAAACCAAAAAAAAAAAAAAGAGAGATGGGAATGTAATGTTCTTCCTGTCCCTTTAAGAGACAAGCCCCGTCCACTCACCCCCCATCCACTGAGGCAAGCAGATCTTCCTTCTACTTCCAGCTTAGGCGTCTTCCTTTCCATCTCTCTCCCAAAGAAGTAGCTTCTCCTCTCCTCCCTCCCTCCCTTCTCTCTGTCTCTCTCTGTCTCTCTCTGTCTCTCTCTGTCTCTCTCTCTCTCTCCCTCCCTCCGTCCCTCCCTCCCTCCCTCTCTCTTCCCCTTCCCCCTTCCCCCCTTTCCCTTTCCCCTCCATAACCTACTAAATAAATACCCACTTTCTCCACATGACATACCTATCTGTCTCTGTCTCTCACCCGCTGTGCAGGGACTGCTGCCCCTCATGGCCCGCTGCCTGCTGCTGCCACTTGGGGAAAAGCGCCATTTTATCTAAACTATTACACCAAGGATATTTATTGTCACTGTATTTACCTCAAAACTGAAAGCAATCTTAATACTGTGAGCAAGGGTACAATAGAGTAATAACAGATTTTATTATGGTTAAGTAAATATAAGGGGTTTTAGATTTGTTCTTTGAAAGAGAAAATGCACATTGTGTATGTGGTACATGTGGCGGCAGAAGAGGTCTTAGCTGACAAAAGGGTTTATTTTGCTTTACAGTGTACAGTCAGGGGAGTCAGGGCAGGAACGTAGAGGCAGGAACTGATCAGAGCTGTGAGGGCTGCTGCCTATTGGTTTGCTCCCCATGGCTCACTTTACTTTCTTATACAATCCAGGACCACTTACATAGGCGTGGTCTGTTCCCTTATTCCACTTCCTCCTCCTGAGGCTGACTACCAAGATCCAGCTATTGAAGTATTGAAGTTCAGCAATCAGAAGCCCCCTTTGACTCATCTAATTAACGTGCCCAATTAAAATAAACACCTCATTCCAACATGGGGCTTCCCGCTTTACCTTTATAAACTGCTGTTTGCCCATGAGCCACATCCGTCTGTCTCCTCTATGCAGAGGCAGCCGTTTGTCCCTCTGGGACAAACGCCTCTGCTCCCTCTCCCTTGTTCCCTTCTCATTCTCCCTTGTCCTCTGTCTCTTCTACCAGGGCATCCTATGTAGCCTATTCTAACACAGACCTCCCTTCTTTCTCTTCGAAAATTACACCTGCAATGTCATTTGCTGCGGTTTTTCTGCCAGAGTCAGAAAGCAGCCACTTTATCTTTTTTATCCTGGCTTAATAAAGGATCTGGCTGTGAAAGCAGGTGGTTGGGGTGCTTTGTGCTGGGAGCCCCCACTGTGCAAGAGCCCCCTTCAATTGTTCCTAGCTCTTACCCCATCAAGAGGCTGACTCGTTTCTATTCTGTTGGCAGTGATTGGTACGCTGGTTTACTCATAGTTTGCTTTGACACAGAATGGATTGTGAAACCTTTCACTTTGGGACTATTTGAATAGTAAAAACTGGTCTTTTGTTCTGTTTTACACTTCTTTCATTGAGAAAATGTCCCATCTACTTTGCAATGCTCTTCTATTACTGGTGATTTTCTTTGCTAATATAGTGTGCTTCACTTGTTTGCTGCCTCACACACACACACACACTCACACACACACCACACACACACACTCACACACACACCACACACACACACTCACACACACACACACACTCACACACACACCACACACACACACTCACACACACACACACACACACACCACACACACACACACTCACACACACACCACACACACACACACACACACACACCTTGAACTATACTGGTGATACTCTGGAGGACAGGGCTCTCTTAAGTCCTTGCCCTTTCTCTACAGGTCCGGAATGGAAACTGCTAGAAGTGTTGGGTTTTGAGTTGGGGCGCAGACTCCCCAGCAGTTGAGGGCCTCACTGTTCTGTCTCTCTGGGGTAGGGGTTTCAGGGATTTTACTCCTTGGAGTCCATGTGGACGATGAGGTTCCACTACACTATTGCCACAGTCAGATTTGGTTTCGTTACCAGGAAATGAGCTTGACAGAATGGTTGTTGTGACACCGCCGGCTGCAGCATCGAGTGGGCGTCTGTCTGTCCTCTCACCACTGAGTCGCTACCTTCTCGATGCCACTGTGGTTTGAATGAGCATAGCCCTTAGAGATTCTTAGGGAGTGACACTATTAGGAGGTGTGGCCTTGCTGGGGTAGGTGTGGTGGGAGGAAGTGCGTCGTTATGGGAAGGCTTTGGGTTTTCAAATGCTCAAGCCAGGCCCACTGTTGCTCTCTCTTTTCAGCTGTAGAATTCTTGACTCCTTCTCCAGCACCATGTCTGACTGCATGCCACCATGCTTCCTGCCATGATGATAATGGACTAAACCTCTGAACCTGTAGGCCAGCCCTAACTTAATGATTTCCTTTACAGGAGTTGCAGGGCTCACGGTGTCTCCTCACAGCAATAGAAACCCTAATAAGACAGTCATCATATTTGGCAGCTTTCTCCAGGTGGCAGGTCAGATCCATGATGGAGTCATTACAGGTAGACTGGCTTTGCCAGTGTATGGCCTCTCACCTCTGATGTTCCCTTGGCCTCAGCTAGGTACAGTGTAATGATATTTCCATTGTGTTTTAATAAATAAAGCTTGCTTGAAGATCTGAGAGTAAAACAGCCCCCCTGGTCAGCCTTATGGACCAGGTAATGGTAACACACACCTTTAATCACAGTAGCCACACTGGTTTGCCATAGAAACCAAATGGTGCATGCCTTTAATCCCAGTGGTGCATGTCTTTAATCCCAGTGATGGAGGTCTTTAATTCCAGTCCTAGAGAGAAATATAAAATGGGAGGAGACAGCTCTCACATACCGTCTCCATTTAAATGATTTACTTCATTTTGATTTAATTTTGGTCGGTCATATGTATCTAGAAATTAGTCAATTTCTTTTAGATTTTATAGTTCAGTGGAATAGAGGTGTTTAATTACCTCCTTCTTCTCAGCCCTGCTTTTGAGTAGGCCTCCAGATGCCTTCTTACCTGAGGCCCCTCCAGTCTTTAGATGTAGCCAGTGCTGTAAACTTGCCTTTTAGGACTGTGTTGTGGAATAACTTTTTGTATACTGTGAAGATTTGTCACTCAGATTGGTTTAGTAAGAAGTTGAATGGCTAATAGCTAGGCAGGATTTTCAGGTCCACAGGATGCTGGGAAGAAGGGAGGAGTAGCCAGCAAGATGGAGCAGAAGCAACATGGGCAGTACATAAAAATTAAGAAGGCCACAAGATAAAAGTATATTGATAAAAAATGAGTTAAGTTGTAAGAGCTAGTTAGTAGAAAGCCTAAGCTACCAGCCACATTTTTATAATTAATAATCAGCCTCCATGTGGTTATTTGGGAGCTGGCTGGTGGGAAAGAAAAAGTCCAACCACAAGACTGCCTTTGTGTCCCATAGATATTTAGTGTAATTTAATGATGCACCTGGAGGCCTTGGCAAAACAAGAACAAACAATACCCCCAAAAGAGTAGACAATGGACTGGAGAGATGGCTTCAGCACTGAAGAGCACTGACTGCTCTTCCAGAGGACCAGAGTTCAATTCCCAGCAGCCACATGGTGGCTGACAACTATTGTAATGAGACCTGATGCCCTTTTCTGGCATGCAGGCATATATGCATGCAGAACACTGTCTACATAATAAATAAATAAATAAATAAATAAATAAATAAATAAATAAATCTTTAAAAAGAGTAGACAAATAATCGGTCAAGGGTGAAATTAAAAAAAATACACAGATTTGTTTTTTTTTAAACTTAGCAAGATTGACAAATATTTAATCAAAATAATGAAAAGAAAGAGAGTGGGAACATATACTAATAACACCAGAGATAAAAGGGAAAAGGCATCATGACATTCTGAGGAAATTCAGATAATAAAGGCATGCTTTGGGGATGCATTTCAAGACAGGGTTTCTCTAAACAGTCCTGGCTGTCCTAGAACTCGCTCTGTAGACCAGGCTGGTCTCGGACTTATAGAGATCCATACTGTGCAAATGCAAGTGTGTGTGCATGCACCTGAGTGTGAATGCAGGCGTGTGTGAAGCACCATGTGTGGAAATCAGATCACCTCAGGTGTTGGTCTTGTCTTCCAAGCAGGGTTTCTTTAATGTTTTTCCACTCCTGGATCTCCTGGGGAGTGTTCTGTCTTCACTGCAGGATTCTGGGATTCGGGATGCTTACATTACTGGCTTTTATGTGTGTGCTGAGGATTCAAATTGAAGTTCTCATAGTTGTGTGACAAATACTTAACCCAAAACAGCTTCCCCAACCCATGCAGAGTTGCTTTATTTATTTATTTATTTATTTATTTATTTATTTAGGTTTTCAGGGACAGGGTTTCTCTGTGTAGCCCTGGTGTCCTGGAACTCACTCTGTAGGCCAGACTGGACTCCAACTCAGAGCTCCACCACCTGCCTGGCCTCTCAGGTGCTGGGATTAAAGGCCTGTGCCACCATGCCTGGCTTGAACTAATTTTTGTGCCAGACAAGAGATAGGAAACTGGTTTCTTCCTTCTTCTACATAGAAACCCAGTTGACCAGCACCGTTACTGAAGAGGCTGTTGTAGCAGGTCATTCTTTGGATCGATCGCCAGCTCCCAAATAAAAACACAGAGACTTCTTATTAATTATGAAAGCCTGGCCTTAGCTTAGGCTTGTTCCCAACTAGCTCTTAAAACTTAAATTACCCATTTATATGAATCTGTGTTCTGCCACAACTCGCTGCCTCTGCTCAGTACCTTATGTCCCACTTCCTCACCTCTCAGATTCTTCTCCCGAGTTCCTCTCTCTCCCCAGAGTCCCACTTGTCCTTTCCTGCCCATCTATTGGCCATTCAGCTCTTTATTGAACCAATGAGAAGGTGCCTCGGCAGGTGAGGTAAAGCAGAGACATCTTCACACAGTGTGATCAAATATCCCACAACAGGCTGTTTTTTCTCTGGTACAGCTTCTGCATCCTTAGTAGAAATCAGGTGATGTAGCAACATGGTTTATTTCATAATCTTCTGTCCCAGTGGTCTCTGTGCCTCTTTTTGTGTGTTTGTGTGTGCGTGCACATGTGTATATGTGCGTGCACATGTGTGTGCGCATGTGTGTGTGTGCGTGCACATTGTGTGTGTTTACATGGCTCTAGAATATACTTTGACATCAGTCAGTGTGGTACCTCCTGTTTGTTCTTTCTGCTCAAGACTGCATTGTCTGTTCAGGATCTTCTGTGTTCTGGATGAATTTTGAGATTTTTTTTCCTATTTCTGTGAAGAATATCATTAGAATTTGGGAGGGAATTACACTGAATCTATAGGTCACTTTCAGGAATGCATCCACTTCCACAATATCGGTTCTGTGATCCATTAACATGGAAGGTCTTCAATTCTCCAGTGTGGAAATTTTCATTATAGAGCTTTTCTACCTTCGTGGTTTATTTAGGCTCACCTTATTCCTAAGCATTTGTTTCATTTCATTTCATTTCATTTCATTTTATTTTATTTCTGAAGCTATCGTGAATGGAATTGTTTTCCTGATTTTGAGACAGGGTTTCTCTGTGTAGCCCTGACTGTCCTGGAGCTCACTTTATAGACCCGGCTGGACTCACACTCCCAGAGATCGTCCTGGGCCTCCTGGGTGCTGGGGTTAAAGGCGTGCACCACTATGCCTGACTAGTTCTTCCTCAGTGTGCCTGCTATGGTGTAAAAAGGTTAGCGGTTATTCTATGCTATTGTATTCCGCTGCTCTGCGGAAGAGGTTACCGGATCTGAGTGTCTTCTAGTGGCGATTTTAGGGTCCATTAAGATCGTCATCTTGAGTTAGTAGAGGTAATTTTTTTTCCTGTTTGTATTCCTCTTGCTTTGTTGCTCTGGTTAAGAATTCTACTATACCTAGTAAGAGTGGAGCGAGTGAATAGCCTGTTTTGTTAATAACTTTAGAAGAGATAACTTGCAACTTTCCCCATTTAATATAATGTTGGCTGTAGGCTTGAGTAGAAGAGGTGATTTATTGCATATATAGCTTGTTCTGGTATGGGCAAGATGGGCCAGTCAGGGGTGGTGAAGGAAGATGCAGACCCACAGAGATGAGAAGCTGGGTGGGCAGCAGCTTGCAGCCCAGCAGCTGTGTCCACACCCCTGCCTCCTGTGGTCCTTCCTCGGGCACACAGACTTGCTTCTTAGCTTACTCCGCCTCTGCCTCATCTTGCTCCTGTGGTTTGGCCTGCGCTCTTGGTTCTCAGTTTGGCTCTTGTGTAAAGGTTTCTAAGAACCAGCATAGAACAGTTCTTAGAGATGTATCTGCTTGAGTTTTACTGAGCTCAGGTCTGTGCGTATTTGAATGGTTTATGCTACTGTGTCTTCAAACTGCTGGTCTCTTATTTTTCCATGTTTGTCTGCTGTTAATCCCACCTGGGGTACCTTTCTAAAAATAAATCTTTATTTTTATTATATGAATGTGATACGTATGCCTTACATATGTTTGTTCACATGTGTACCTGGTCACCATGGCAGTCTGAAAAGCCGTCAGACCCCCGTGGACAGGAGTTATAGGCTGCTGTGAACCACTGTGTGGGTACCAGGAATCAAACCCAGGTCTTCTGCAAGAGCAGTCAGTGCTCTTGGCGACTAAGCGATCTCTCCAGCCCCCGTGCCTTATATTTTTCCATTTCAGATATTAGTCTTCCTCTGAAGGAGTCAGGTTAGGCCTCCCACACTTTTCCACATTCTCCTACCATCTTGTGTATGAAGCATGGTTATATTTGCTTCTAGGTTGTGTTTCCTCTGAAAATTTATGATGGCAGTTTTTAGTTTGTCACCTGTCAGCTCTGAATGCTCCCTGCGTGGCTCGTGCTGAGGCTAATCTTTAGCTGTGGAGGGTGCTTGAGGAGAAAGGCTGTCTTTGGTTCTGTGTGCTCTGTTAACGCTGTCCTCTGCTCTGGACTGGCAGAGTCCAGAGGTGGCCTTAGTTCATATAACCCAGCTGGCTGCTGGTAAGCACTGTGTTTTGGAAACTCTAGTTCTAGCGTGTAAGAACTAGCCTGACAAAGACGGAAGAGGCGAATTCAGTACCGTATGATGTCTTGTTTATTTATTTGTTTTGAGACAAGGCCTAGATTTGGAGCTATGGCCAGCCCGATACTCACTATGCAGCCTGGGATGTCCTCGGCTTGTGGCGTCCTCACCCTCACAGGAGCTGGGATCATAGTTTGGTACCACCGTACCCAGCTTCCAAAAGCCACTCTGCTGGAGACTTTAGTAAGCAGAAGTGTGCCCTGGACATTGGAAAGACAAGTGTCCCCATATCCTAAGGCAGGAAGAGGAGCTTATATGCCAAGCTAGACAAAGGAGCTGCAGCCAACTGAAATACTCTTGGCTTTCTCAAAGGCTCTTGACATATTCAAAGGTCAATTAAACAGTCTAGGGCCAGTTAGACGGTTCAGTGGGTAAAGACACTTGCTGTTAGTCTAGCGACCTGATTCAGTTCCTGGGATCCACATGATGAAGGAAGAGAACCAATTCCTGTGAATTGTACTCTGACACCCATACACACATTATATACACAACAATAATAATCAATATTTTACATTTTTAAGGGGGTTAGAGGAATGGCTCAGCAGGTAAGAGAGCTTACTGCTTCCAGAAGGTCTATGTGGTGCCCAGCCCGACGTCTGGTACTCACTGCCGTACTTCCAGTTCTGGGGCTCGGGTGCCTTCCTGTGGCCTCTGAAGGCACCTGTGCGTGCAGGCCCTCATGCAAACACGTGTGTGCACTGAATGAGTAAATCAAGATCAAGAAAAAAGAGAAGAAACAGTTTGGATGTTGGTGAATGACTATCTTAACGGTTGTGTTCATCTTATGGGGGTAGGTTGAGGGGCAGAACCATAGTAGGCATGAGGAGAGTAACAGCCAAAATGGCTCTAGTCATCTCACATTAGATTCCTGTAAGTAAACCCTACCCACACCAGGGTGTCTTTGTCTTTCCACCACATCTATTAACAGCCTTCTGGCTGATTTTGTAGGGGCTACTTGGCCACCAGCTATGGCCTACAGCTGTTGAGGGTCTTCGCCATCCCGTGGGGAGTGATGCCAGGTCTGATTCCTTCCCTTGGCACCTGGCTCCATCCTGAGGCATTCCACAGCATCTTCGTGTCTGCCGGGTGAATTTCCTGTTCATGTTGAACGGTCCTCTCTATGAAGCCTCTGGTGTTTGATTCGCTGCATGGTTTCCTGTGTTTCCGAGAGGACCCTCACTAATGATTTGCTCCTTTTATTGGTGTCAGAATTTTAAACTGTTGGTGATGAAGTTTGTTGTATTCCTTGAAACCGTGCTGGATTTTGGCTTGGCAGGCAGAACTCCTTGGACTTCAGCAGCTTGCTTCTAAGCTTAGGTCAACTAGGCCAGAGCTGCTTAGTTAATTTATTGTATTCTTAGGTGATGCCCCTCTGGGTAGTCTACCCAGTATCTGTGAGCTGGTAAGGTGGCTTGTGGGTACCCAGTGTCCTTATTCTGCTTCGACTCTGGAGAGTGTTCATCTGTTGCTTTACAACAAACAAACAAACAAACAAACAAACAAACCCTCCTTTTTTGATGTTTTCTTTACTCCCGTGTAGTTTCACCGGTTAAATCCCAGCTGTGGCTGAGAGAGCCCTCTGCAGACCCTGACCCTGGAGCGCTAACCTGTGCACCAGCCTCCTCTCCAACCCTTTACCCTGCTAAGTGTAACCTGTCTTCTGAACTCAAGGGCCCCCTTTTCTCATTGAAGTCTGGAACCTCCCTCCAGCTGGAGCTGCTGAAGTCTTAGGTCCACTTTGCTCATTTTCCTTCACGGAGCTTCCTGTCTTGGTCTGGTAAGAACTGCTGCACCATCTCTGCCTCTATCCAGTTATCTAGGCTCTCGAATGCAGACGGACGGTGTGTCAGGACTGTGATAAACATCAAAAATCAGGTAGTGCCCAGTGGTTAAGATAACTGACCCCACTAATACTCTATTTCTTCCTTCATAACCAGCCACCATGTAAATGAGAATATCAAGATGTTTATAGAGTGGTGGTGGCCTCCCAGCCAGCCCAGCTTCCCAGCTTTCTGCCGCTGTGCCATTGGTGAGGAGCCTCTGTAGATCCATGCCTCCTCCCAGGAGCCGAAACAAGGAAAAAAGCTGTTCTTGAAGGCAGAGCTACTGCCTTGTCTCAGGAGCCCCACAGGCCCGACAAATCTACACGTTCTGGCCAACTCTGGCTTTGGGCTGAGCAGAAGACAAAAAGCTGGACCTACCCTAGCTCCCAGGTACTCTTGCTGTTCCTGCCTAAGCTGGAGAAGGGCTGACGCCTGATGGGAAGCTGCGCTTCCACACAGGTCATGGAGTAAAGTCCAGAACGCCACCCTTGCAAGGTGAGCGGACATGGATGCATGGCGAGAAGACGCTGCTCAGACTTGTGTGACTCCATCTGGAGTTGACATGGGACAGCTGCCTTTCCCATTTTCCTCCAGGGGTGCCTTCCTGTTCCATAGCCAGGACCCCATGCTTCAACTCTGTTTGACCTGTGGCTGGAGCATGGGGCTGTGTCTGTGTCCCTAGTTAGGCCACCTCAGTGATGGAAGGGAGTTTGGACAGCCTCCTGTTGCAAGCCTTGGGAGACGAATGTCCGGACGGCTATCACTGTGGTCTTGTGAGATGATGAATCTCCCTTAAGCTCGCCTGGAAAATATGTCTTGGGTGCATGTCCCCAAGCCAGAGATAAGATCAGTTAAGAGAGACAACATGGGGGCTGGAGGGATGGCTCAGAGGTTAAGAGCACTGACTGCTCTTCCAGAGGTCCTGAGTTCAATTCCCAGCAACCACATGGTGGCTCACAACCATCTGTAATGAAATATGGTGCCCTCTTCTGGTGTGTGGGCATACACACAGACAGAACACTGTATAAATAATAAATAAATCTAAGAGAGAGAGAGAGAAGAGGAAGAGGAGGAGGAGGAAGAGGAGGAGGAGGAGGAAGAGGAAGAAGAGGAGGAGGAGAAAGAAGAGGAGGAGGAGGAGATGACAGGTCATGGGCAAGGGGTGTGGGAGAAGCACTCTGGAGACCCAGGGAGCCATGGTCTCCCCATACCTGAGACAGGACTGACTCTGCTGGGGCTACATTGCCTCTCTGTTGTTGCAAAGAGCAGAGAGTGCCTGGGTGTGGTGGCATATGCTTTTTAATCTCAACATTTGGAAGGCAGAAGCAGGTGGATCTTTGTGAGTTCAAAGCCAGCTTGGTCTACATAGCAAATTCCAGGCCATCGAGGGATACATAGGGAAAACTTGTCTTTTAAAAACCAACCAAACAAACCGAACAAAAAACAAGAGCAGAGATCAGCAGAGCCAGGGATAGGGCCAGGATGGGGAAGTCTGAGACCAACTGCCTCTCCCAGGAAGGAATGAGCAGAGCTAGACAGAACGCGGCACGTGGTAGCCTGAGGGTCCGTGGCTAGAGCGTGGGTGGTGGTTATTCAAGGGGCACTGTCAGCACTGGCATTAGCCTCCGGGTTGCTGTCCAGTACAAGACTCATGTTTGGGTACAGGAAGCCTCCCTCCATTCAGAGATGGGCACATGGCTCCTTATGGGGCATCACCCTGCACGTCTGTTTACCCAGCACAGCACGTCAGGTTCTCTGCTTTCTTGAAGTATCTTCAACCGAGGGCCTCCTTTACCTTCCCTCGGTTATAACAGTGCTCCTAGTTCCGCAGTTACCCTGGGTTACTTGTCACCCAGCTGGACTGTGGATACAGAAGCCTAAGAACAGAGGACTGAGCCAGCATGCCTCAGGTCAGGTGCTTACGCTTCAGTCTGTACCGGAGTGCTGTTGTCTCACACGGGAGTGGGTTCTGGTGTTCTGTGGTGTTCCAGGTGCACTAACCATGTCCTAGCTCTTGAGAGTTCAGATTACTCTCTGTCTTAGTCACTGTCCTATTGCTGTGAAGAGACGCCATGACCAAGACAATTAGTATAAAGAAAGCATTTAATTGGAGGATTGCTTACGGTTTCAGAGGCTGAGTCCATCACCATCACGGTGAAGAGCACAGTGGCACGCAGACATGGTACTGAAGAAGTTGAGAGTTACATACTGATCCACAAACTGGGAGAGTCTGGGCCTGGCATGGGCTCTGGAAACCTCAAAGCCCACCCCCAGCGACACACTTCCGCCAGCAAGGCCACACCTCCTCCAGCAAGGCCACACCTCCTCCAGCAAGGCCACACCTCCTCCAGCAAGGCCACACCTCCTAATCTTTCTAATCCTTTCACACAATCCCTACTCCCTGAGGACTAAGCATTCAAATATATGAGTCTATGGGGGCTCTTCCTATTCAAACTACCGCACCCCTCTGAGGACCACACTGATCAGTCACAAGTATGTGTGTCAGATGCCATCAGCTGATGTAGGAGGTCCTTCTGTCTTTGTGTTGCTTTCATTGGTTAATAAAGAAACTGCTTTGGGCCCTTGATAGAGCAGAACTTAGGTAGGTGGGGAAAATTAAATGGAATGCTGGGAGGAAGAAGGCGGAGTCAGAGAGATGCCATGGATCCGCTGGAGACAGATGCTTAGAATTTTACCCAGTAAGCCACTGCCACATGATGATATACAGATTAATAGAAATGAGTTAAATCAAGATGTGAGAGTTAGCCAACAAGAAGTTAGAGCTAATGGGCCAAGCAGTGTTTCAATTAATACAGTTTCTGTGTGGTTATTTCAGGTGTAAACTAGCCCGGCAGCCGGGACAAACAAGCAGATGCTCTCTCCTTTTACAATTAGCGGAGAGAGAATAGATATGCAATGCAAATCAGATGGTGCAAATGTGACATTAGCAGCCAGACTCCCCTGTATGCTAGAGGTAAGCTTTCACATGTCCCCTGACCGCAGAGGGCAGAAAGGGCAGTGGTGGTGGCAGCAAGGACGCAGCAGGGTCTGCCTGGGAGTTCCACTGGCTTCACATGCCACCGTACAGTTGAATTTGCTCACTGGTACACGGGGCTCAGCATGACTGGCCAAGCGTGACTGTGTAGCAGCTGTGGCACTCGGCAAACCAGGTGCTGTTGTTCTGAGGAATTTTCCACTCTGGGTTAATGGCATCTTTCCAGCAGCAGGGTTGGTGAGCCCATACTGGGGCGGGCCAAGAGCAGCTTGCTAAACTGAGGACTACCTGGGGCCTGTTCTGGGGACAAAGCAATGTCACGGCAAAGACATGGCTGCTGCCTTTGTCCCCAGGATGCTATGTCTATGGGACCAGTGCACACTGATCCCGAGGAGCACTCAGTGGCTGAGAGGAAGTGGGTGGCCCTGTGGCTATAGCAATTTACCACCCCCCCTGGGAGCTTCTGGCCAGTGCCACCCAGGTGGCAAGTGCTATTTGGTGACCCTATTGCTCTCTGCTGGGCTTCTCTGGAGGATCCCTAGACAAAGGTCTGGAAGGAACAGGGTGGGTGACCTGTTGCTCAGCCATTCCACAGCTTTGCCTGTATGATTGGCTGAAGGCACTAGAGACTTTCACAGCCAGGAGAGACATGGTCTCTGCCTCAGGAAGCTGGTATTCCCAAGAAGCTGGCTGGAAAAGGAGCAAACACTGCTGCGCACCTTAAAATAAGAAGGTGACCCTGGCCATGAGAAAACGAGAGCGGGACTGTGAGGGCGGGGCTAGGGAGAGAGCGGCTTCTCCAGAAGAGGTCACATTTAACCCAAATCTGGAACAACGAGAAGGGGCCGCTCTAAAAAAAAAGCTTTGAGCTCAAATCCCGCAGGTCATGGTCAGCACTGGATTTCACAGGAGGGGACAATGAGAACCTGATGACAGATTTTGAGGAGGAGAATGACGTGACCAAGAATCTGGTTACAAATTAATGAGGTGTCCTGGGAGCCCGTGGATGTGAGGTGAGTCCAGATGAGTGGAGAGACCCTGAAGCCACTGGTAATAGGGTGTACTGACTGCACACTGAGGGAGAAGCAGAGAAGTTGGGGCATCTGGAGAAGCTGAGGGGACGGTGTTAGGGGCTGAAAACCTGGGTGGGTGGGGCCACCATGACTGAAGGCAGCAGTACCACTTAGGGTCCATAATGACTGGAAGGTTAGGATGCTCATCAGAGTTTAGGGGTGGCATTCCCAGTCCAGTAAGGTCTGAGATGAGGTCCCTGCCTCAGGAAACCCCAAGAGTAGTTCCTGAGCAGGCAAAACCCCAACCTGACAGCAGCTGACTAAGAAATTCCCTTCCTCGTAGTCCTCGTAGTAGTTTGCTGCTAGTCCCTGTCACCTCTTACCCTCCCACCGTCTGCCGAGAGGCCACCTTCTCATTATGTGCCAGATACCTCTCCCTATCCAAGGAGCACTCTGAGATGCAAACCTCAGGGTTCAACAATTTTGAGCTTTCATTTTCAAGTCTATTTTTGGATGCCACACTGTATCTGCTTGTATGACTCAATGTTTTTTCTTTTTATGAAAATAAAAACATTTATTTTGAATAAAATATGGGTGATCAAGTCCCAGGAACACAGATTTGGGTTCCTCAGGGGTTTTGTTTATTCATTTGATGTATAAAATTTAAAAATTAATCATGGAAAATGTCAGTATATCCAGACTATAGAAATCAAGGACCTTCTGTATCTCTGTCACCCAGGCTCGGGGCACACCCTGCCAACCTCACCCTGCCACACTGCGGCTCATGGCTGTTGTGCAGCCCCAGTGCCTGCCATTAACCAAATCTGGAGCCCACATGCTTGCTCGTCATCCACTAGCTCCCCATTCTTTGAAAAGTTATAATTTTAAATACAAGGGGGACTTAAAATTAGAACCTCTTGATTGCCTCTCCGGTATGTGTTGAGGGTAACTACACCTGTGAACATGCTGGCAAGAACTCTACCACTGAGCTAACTTTTGAGACAGGCTCTAAGTCACACACTCAGGTTGGCACTGACCTCACAGTGCAGCCCAAGCTGACCTGGAATCTGATACTCCTGTGTCAGCCTCCTGAGTTTCTGGACTGTATGCCTGTTCCTGCAGGTCTGTCACATGTTTATAAGATCAACAGACCACTGCTTTACAGGATCTGAATAAACATCTCCACTGCAGTTTCCAGCTTATTTCCAGTTTCTCTTTCCTGTGTTCTCTTATTTCTCTGGGATGAAATTTATTGGCGATACTGTCCTTAGTGGCTGCTATTCCCAGTCTGGTTCAGCTGTGCGTGTCCATGGGGGTGCTAATGACCACTCCACCCCATCTCCTCTCTTTGTTGTAGGCTGGCATTAGATACAGGCACAGGTGTGACCTGCATGCATCCCAGGACAGCTATGGATGCAGCCCACACATTTATAGACCTGCCATGCCAGTGTCACAGGGTAGACCCTCCCGACAGAGGTCCCATCAGACTCAAGGTTGTCTGGGCACGAACCCCTCACACATGCCACTCTGTTCCTTAATAAGGAAGCAGAGAATCCTGGTTGCCCTCTGTGATATCAGTGGCCCCTGGCCCTAGGCCATTACTGGGGACTGTAGAACCCAGGTTCAAAGTCTTCTCCCTCCTTGCTCTTATCTGTGGGAGACTTTTCCCTATAGTGATACTCAGTGGCCCCACTCAGGAGAATGGCAGGGCCCGCTGCTGAGTCTTGGATCTTGTTTTGGAGAAACATTCGTTCCCTACCACTCTGCAGAGGTTGCTAATATCTTTCCCCCTTATAATGTGTGTGTGCACAACCTTTGAGAGTCACTTCTTTCCTAAACTGTTATGTGGGTTCCAGAGACAGCCTGGTTGTCAGGCTGGTGTGGCAAGCATGTTTACCCATTGGTCTATCTCACCGCCCACTGCTGATCTTATATCAATACAAACACATGTATCTAAAAACAGATAAAATGCTTAATGTATGGCATTAGGTTCTTAGGCACAGTTTATGGAATAAGCTCTTGTAAAAGATACAACTGAGAAATGAAGTATTAAGGAAGGTAGGCTGTATGACCCCTGTTCAGGCCAGACCTAGCTCACTACATCAGAGCTTCCTAGACTTTCTCTAGTGTAGATGACACTTAGTGAAGATTCAGTATTAAATCTTTTTTTTCTTTTTTCTTTTGGTTTTTCGAGACAGGGTTTCTCTGTGGCTTTAGAGCCTGTCCTGGAACTAGCTCTTGTAGACCAGGCTGGTCTCGAACTCACAGAGATCCGCCTGCCTCTGCCTCCCGAGTGCTGGGATTAAAGGCGTGAGCCACCATCGCCCGGTAAATCTTTTTTTAAACATTTTTTTAAACTTGGATTTTCCACATTTTAAAATATTTATTTATTTATTTATTTATTTCGTATACAATATTCTGTCTGTGTGTATGCCTGAAGGCCAGAAGAGGGCACCAGACCTCATTACAGATGGTTGTGAGCCACCATGTGGTTGCTGGGAATTGAACTCAGGACCTTTGGAAGAACAGGCAATGCTCTTAACCTCTGAGCCATCTCTCCAGCCCTCAGTATTAATTCTTTAAGAGGCCCTCAGGTCAAAGGAAATCACTGTTAGATGTGTTTTTATTTTTTATTTATTTATTTATTTATTTATTTATTTATTTATTTATTTATTTATTTTGTTTTTCGAGACAGGGTTTCTCTGTGGCTTTGGAGCCTGTCCTGGAACTAGCTCTTGTAGACCAGGCTGGTCTCGAACTCACAGAGATCCACCTGCCTCTGCCTCCCGAGCGCTGGATTAAAGGTGTGCGCCACCACCACCTGGCTCAGATGTGTTTTTATTAGGCAGGCAAACCCAAACAGTATTTAGGACCTCACAATTTATAGTAAACATTTGGAAAAGTTAGCAAACATGAATTTTTTTTATTGATTTTTTTTTTGTTGTTGTTGTCTCTTAATACAGGGTTTCTTGTGTAGTCCGGGATGTCCTAGAACTCATTCTGTAGACCAGGCTGGCCTTGAACTCAGATAGCCACCTGCCTCTGCCTCCCGAGTGCTGGTGCTAAAGGTGTGTGCCACCACTACCCAGAGACAAACTCTATTTTTATCCATTATTCCTGGGATTCGTCCACTTGCCAGAGATAGTACCACCTTGTCTTGGTCTGCGTCAGTTTTCACAGTAATGCTTTCTCAGTAGCTTCCGCAGCTGAGGCCTGCAGACAGACACAGACCACTAGGAAGGACTAAAGCAGCCACCGTGTCAGCCCTGCACTGAGCATGGTGTGCAGCAACGTTGCTAACACCGCTTCCTTCCCACGTCCGGCCCGCGAGCTCGCTGCAGTTACTCCGTGCTCCTCCAGTGAGGGCCTGCACACTGGCTGTGGCACAGAGCCCTACCTGGCCTGCCCCACTGGGGTTATTTGTTTCTGGTCACGGTGCTTAAGAGGATTTGTTCCATATCCTTTGACTTGGCTCATACTCCAGTAAACCATTGTCATTTGCTGCTTCCCCATTCAGTATCAGTGACAGGAGTAATTGGAAAAGAATACTGTAGATTAGGAGATGACCTTAAAAAAGCTCACCTGATCTGAGACAGTAGCCAGCTTTCCTCATAGCTACTGGCTGTCAACACATACTTCCTTGTTGATAGGACTGAAAATTCCAGAAGCACCGAGCCGCTTCTGCCTGCCATGGTACATCTCCAAAGTGGGTTCTGGCATGTCTTCCTGCTGATGTGGGCAGGGCAGAGACAGCATACAGATGAGAGAGCATCACACACCCTGCTTATCTGGTGGACTTTCCACTTCCCTTCTTCTTGTCCTTCCAGTCCCAGGGACAAAGATATCCCACCTGGCCCACAGACCAGAAAACAACTATTATTGTGTATGCTGGGTCTTGAGGTCACTTAACTCACTACACAGCTGTGGCTGACACAGAAAACAGGAGAGAAAGGCAAGTGAGACTGTGCAACATCCCAGAGGCTTCTTTCCTTCTAAGAGGGGCAAATTCATTTAACTAGTATTGTGCCCACTGACCCTCAAACCATAGCGCAGGCAGAGATGCCTTATCCCAAGTGAATGGCCCTGACTCGAGCCCAGGAGGCCCCAAGCTGAGCTGCTTAGGGAGCTGTATTGTGGGGGCCATCACATTTAATTGGTGCCCAGGACCCAACTGCTGCCTAAGGCCTATGGTAACCTTTTCGTTGGCTGGAAGGATGGTAGGGGTACCCGGGAGCTCCCAGGAGCAGGGAGCGGATGGCAGGCTAGCCACTACCTTCAGCCACCTACCACCTGCTGGGAACCAGTGGGTTGGGGCCTGTACTGAAAGCCACATGTGCCAAATCTTACTTGTCCCAGCCACCTTTCTGTGCACATTGGCTGCCCCTAGGTGTGCACCCATTCCCATTAGTCTCTCAGATGTGTGAATGAGGTAGAAACATGAGTTGTGTTGAGCCACCAGGTGCCACAGCAGCCTTGCTGGGTGTGTGGGAACAGGGTGTTGGTCCATTTGAGTCTGTTCCAGCTTCAGGTCAAGAAATGACGCTCGGCCAGGGACACTTTTGAAGACGTGAGTGGGGCTGGATCATAGTTTGCTCCTCAGCACTTCATAACTGGCACACGCATGCCTGCAGCCTCAGTACAGAGTCCAGATCGTGCAAATTGAAGGTAGGAGGATCAGAAGATGAAGATCGTCCTGGGCTACAAACATATCCTGAGGTATATGAGACCCCGTTTCAACAAAAGGATGGTGGTGGAGTTTCCAGCAGCGGAAGAGGCAGGTGGGTGACCCTACCTTGGAGACTGTCCACGTGAGACACGGAGACGTGCACCACTGCCACGCCGGCTTCCCGGAGCTGTCTTTGCTTTTGTACTCTTACTAATTCCTTCTAGTCCTGCATGCCAGGTGCCTGGCCAGCTGGCAGATCCACTGTATGTTGGTGACCTTAGCCTTTCTGGCTCCTGCCCTGTAGGCGGCCCTGCTCTGGAATACACCCAACCTCCTGTAGCTGTCCACTCCTATATCTTATTTCCATGTCTCCCCGAGTATGCGAGTTCTTCCTTCCTAAGGAGCGTTCTGTCCCTGTAACATGGCATTGTTGTCCTTGGAGAGCCAACCCCTCCTGCAGAGCTTCTGATAGAGGGGTAAATGATAGCACCCCGAAAAATGTTCACATTCTAATACTTGGCAAAAGAGAACTTTGGGAGCCGGGAAGATGGCTCACTTGGCAAAGTGTGTACCCACCCAGAAGCACGAGGATCCAAGTCAGATCCACAGCGTTCATGTAAGATCAGTATGGCACGGGTCTGCTGGCCAGCCGCTGTAGCCAACTTGGTGCGCTTTAGATTCAGTGAGACACCCTGTCTCATAAAATAGGATGGAGAGCAACAGAGGGGGATGTCCTCTATCAACCTCTGGCCTCCATATGTGCACGCAGACTCACAGTTGGGGGGCAGAGATGTGATCAGGGCAGTGAGGTGGGACAGTACTGACTTATCTGAGAGGAACTTAGTTGCAGCTCCATTGATTGAATAGAAAGAAGCCAATCTGCATGAAGGTGAGGGGCTGGAGTGACAGCAACCTTCCCCTGGAGTGGGGCGCACATGTCAACCAGGTGCTGGACTTCTGGCTACAGTTTTTATGGATCGGGGTACTTTGTTCCAGCAGCCCCAGAATAGGAACACAAAGGCGCAAGACCCAGCCCTGAGTTATGTTGTCTTGTGATGTAGGCACTTGGGGTTCCTCAGAGCTTGTTCCCTGAGGAAGAATTCCCACGGCCTGTCCATGCATTTCCCACCCAGAGCCTGTAGCAGCTTACCAGCTTGGGAGGTAAGGGGTCATCCTAAGCCAGAGTAGAGCAGCTGTCCTGTCCATGTACAACACATCTGGAAATTAGCCTCTGGCTATAAGGTGACTTTAAGGTGTCCCAGACACAAGTAGATAAGACACAAGTAGATACTTACTGCCCATCCCTGGTGGTGAAGGCAGGATGGACAAAGGACACTATCAGACATTTTATAACCACGCACAAACATCACCAGAGACAGTTTGTACAGCAGCAAGGAGGCTCTATGTCTGTTGGAAGTTAGCACGTGTTGTTGGCCTGCTCCGGGCCCCAGTGGGATGGCCACATAGGCAGCCCCATTGTTCTGTGCTCTTGGGTGAAGGGTACACATGTGCCCTGGGGAGGTCATAACTGCCTGAGCCTTTAAAACTGGCAGGGCAGGGCAGGGCAGGCTGGCATTGCCTGAGCAGCGACCTGGAGAGGTAGCCGCTCTGCAATTGCACGCTTTTTTTTACTTTAAAAGTAAAAGTAGAAATTAGTATCAGAACATTCCAGGTTTTTGGCAGAATTTTCACCATTTCTAGAGGCATCTCTGTACCAGGCTTGGTCATCGGTGGAGCAAGCTCCGTCGGTCATCAGCCAGTCCTAGAGTGGACTCAGGGACTCACCCCACCAGCAGAGCGGATCTGTTCTGGCTAGACCAGTCACTTCTGAGTGCATTGTACCCAGGCCAGGCTTCCAAGTGAGTGAATGAGGAACCCAGGGTCTCTTCTGTGGTACAGGTGTGTGTGTGTGTGTGGGGGGGGGGTGTTGGAGGGAGGACTGATGGCTCCCAGCTGGGGCCAGCACAGCATTACAACAGGGTGGCTTTGGAAGCCGAGGGTGGCAAGGTCACTGCTTCTTTGTCCTGACCACCTACAATCTCACAGGATGAGATGCACAAGGCTCATAGGGGTGCTATTCACCCTGCTTAGCCTGCTGCAGCTGGCTGTGACTCTAAACATCGCAGCCTTCAACATCCGGTCTTTTGGAAACACTAAGATGTCCAATGCTACCATCTCTGGCTACATTGTGGAAGTAAGTTCAGGGTGGGCCATGCCCAAGAGTAGACAGACCCCCAGGGGAGGTGGTAGCTTTGCTAAGGGCCACAGAAGCCAGTGAACTTTACCAGTCCCCGGGTTGTCAGCCCAGATCATTGTCATACTGTCCGTGGCTGGCAGATTTCTGACAAGAGTGTAAACTACAGCCCTGGGCTGCTGGCGGCAGAAACCTAGCCTGCCTTGCTAAGCTGTTGTGACCCTACCCCCAGATCCTGCGTCGCTATGACATCGTCCTTATCCAAGAGGTCAGAGACACCAACCTGGTGGCTATTGGGAAGCTACTGGATGTGCTCAATCGGTGGGTGACAGTGCTGGGGTCCTGGAGTGTGGATATCACAACCACTTCTCGGGAAACAACCTCACTCCCCTTATGCTCCATGGATGGAACCTTGCTACCAGATTCCAGGAGGTTCCCTCTGTGGCCCCAAAGGACCTTTGTTTCCTTTATCCAGGGACGAGCCTGACACCTATCGCTATGTGGTCAGTGAGCCGCTGGGCCGCAACAGCTACAAGGAACAGTACCTTTTCTTGTACAGGTAAAGTCCTATGCTGTCAACGCCGGAGAATACAAGCATGGAATGTAGCTAGGACCCCCAAATCTGTACTGCAGAGGCTGAGGGTGGTCTAGAAAGCCCAGGGCACCCCCTTTAACTTGGGGGGCCCTTAAAGAGTAGGGTAGCAATGTATATTACAGGACAGGAGCGCAGGACCATGGGATAAGGTTAAGGCCTGGTGGGCATCTACTCTGGCGCCTCTCACAGCTTGTAACAGGACAAGAAAGACTTGGGTTAGCAGTGTGTCGTGGTGAGTATACACCTACCTCTCCTGTTCCCAGGACAGGTTTCTAGAAGGCTGGAGAGTGGCTTTCACCCCTGAACTCACCTCCTGTCTGGTCTTTCCTTAGGCCTGACCAGGTGTCTGTTCTAGACAGCTATTACTATGATGATGGCTGTGAGCCCTGTGGAAGTGACACTTTCAGCCGAGAGCCAACCGTTGTCAAGTTCCACTCCCCATTCACCAGTGAGTGTCGCTGCGCTCCACTCTCAGCCCGCCTAGGCCAAGGGGAGTCATGGCTTGCAGCTCTCATCCAGACATCTAGATGCCTACGGCAGGGCTGCCCCCTCCCCGCCACTCCCGTGCTCTTAATTTACATTTAATTACAAGGACATTGCCTACCCTCTGGAGACTGTCACACAATCTATCGCTGCTCCACAGCTCAGCCAGGCCTTGCTGAGGGCCCCAGTGTATCCTCAGGCCAGCTACAGTCCAGGCTGGTCTCTGGATCCACGTCTATCTACTGTCTCCTCAGCGGTCAGAGAGTTTGCGATTGTGCCCTTGCACGCAGCCCCAGCAGATGCTGTGCCTGAGATTGATGCCCTCTATGATGTTTACCTGGATATCCAAAAAAAATGGGACCTAAAGGTGAGCCCTTCCTAGGGACAGTGGTTCTACTGGCCCTGACTGTCCCTGGACCAACAGGCATGTTTCCTGGTAGGACGTCATGTTCATGGGTGATTTCAATGCTGGCTGCAGCTACGTGAGCTCCTCCCAGTGGTCTTCCATCCGCCTTCGGACGAGCTCTCTCTTCCAGTGGCTAATCCCTGACAGTGCGGACACCACAGTCACATCCACACACTGTGCCTACGACAGGTAAGCAGCCCGCACGTGCTCGTCCAGACTCAGAATCAGTGAATCTGCCAGTTCCTGCCAGTGCAGGGCTTTCTCTTAATGCTCCTGGGTGGACCAAGTTTGGACCCCAGGGCCAGGAAACCATTACCTAAGAGTCTATGTGGGACAAGAGGGTGAAGGAACCTTGTCCTCTGATGTCCTACAGGATCGTGGTTGCTGGAACTCAGCTCCAGAGCGCTGTTGTTCCCGACTCAGTGGCTCCCTTTGACTTCCAAGCAGCCTACAAACTTACCCAGAAGATGGTATGTTTCCCTCCTTCACGTGGTTTGTGTTAGCCCGAGGTCAAGCAAAAGCTGGCTTTGGTGGTTCCCAACATTGCTGTTTCCCACACGAGATGTGGGCGGAGGGGGGTTAGGTCATGCTCTGGCCTCATGCCATCCCTGCCTCCCCACCTCTGCAGGCTGAAGCCATCAGTGACCATTACCCAGTGGAGGTGACACTCAAGTAAACCTGATGCCATCAGGCAGTGCAGCAGGTGCTTCTGGTGGGGGAGACTGCACCTGTACAGCAGACATGTGCAGAACTCCAACCCTCTCTGTCTCAGAACAGACAGAAGCCTACCACATGGACTGCAATACTGTTTAATTGAGGTAAATAAAGCCGAACTTGAGCAATTGGTGGTAGTATCCGTGTATCAAGTCCTCCTTCCTCCCCAGGCAGCTCCATCTGTCACTGAGAAGGCCTGGGTTGCACACTAGACCCAGTCTCTGGGCTGTCAGTGTTTCTCCAGGGCCTTGACCAGAAGGTCGTTCAAGCGACCTACCATGGGCCGGGGGTCATCGACGAGTCCTGCGGCTATCATGGCGTTTCCATAGATCTGAAATGTAGGGGTGGGAGATAAAAAAGTCCAGTCTGACCTACATGTGACCCCTAGCAAGAGAGCAGCTTCCTACCCCAGGCAGACAAAGAGAAACGGTCCTCCTCACCTGGTCCACCAGCAGCTGGGCCAGCTCTGGATCCCGCTCTCTCAGCTGACTGAGCTTCTTTATTAGTGTGTGCCTGCATCATGGAAACCAAGAGGGAAAGCAGCTCAAACTGAGCATCACTAACAGAGCTGCTGCTGTTATGTTATCATTATTAGAACAAGAAAAACTACAATGTATCTGTCTAGCACAAAAAATACCAGTATTCTAGAAAACAATCACCATAAGAGTGTCAGTATCAGCAGACAGAGGTGGTGCAGCCTTTAATCCCAACACATGGGAAGCAGAGGCAGAGGCAATCAAGGCCAGCTGGTCTACAGAGCGAGTTCCAGGACAGTTGGGGCTACATAGAGGAACTCTGTCTTGAAAAACAAAAAGAATCAAAAAAACTTTCAATTAACCCCAAAGTCTAAACTATAGAGCTTTTTAGAAAGAGTTGATTCTGCAGAAACTCTAAAGCACCTAAGATTTATAAATTACATTAAAATTAAGATCATACCACCGTCAAAAGATACCTTAAGATAATAGCCATTAGAAACTAAAGCCAGGCATACTGGTGTACACCTATAATGCCAGCACTCGGGAGGCAGAAGGGCTCTGTGAGTTAGAGGCCAGCCTAGTCTACATAGCAAGTTCCAGTCTGCCAAGGCTACATGGTGATACCATCTCAAACAAACTAACTACAAAGGAACACTGAAGAAGAGAAGCAGCAGGAGAGAAGTCTGAGAAGGCAGGTTCTATGGCAGGCCAAAAAAATGTAAGGTGCTCACCCCATCACAGACCTGGGAACTATGGGGACTGCCTGGACCACTGACGACTGTACAACCTAGAGAAGCATGTGTTCATAGCTACGCTGCTCCCAACAGCTCCAAACTAGAAGTCACACAAATCTCTGTCCACACAGTGAACGTCCTCTGCCACACACACCAGGACCCGCCCCATAAAGTTAAAAAATGGCAACTTCCAAAAGTGGTTTTAAGGGTACAAAGATGGGGGAAGAAAAGACCAGCAATGTTCTGTTTAAACTTCCAGTAAGCACCTTTTTAACTTGTGCTTAACTCTAAGGGCTTCTCTCGAAGCCACCTTACACGGCACGGAAGCTTTCCATCCAGACTCTTAACTCCAAGGGTTTTCTCTCAGAAGTACATCCATACTTTTTAAAATACTCTCCCGACAGGAGACCCATGCTCCCACGATCTGTGGTGGGAGCTGGAGCCTGGGCATACCTGGGGTTGATCTCCAGAGTAGGCTGTAGCAGTTGAGCGCGTTCCTCCTGGGTCTTGGCCAGCTGCTGCATGCGCAGGAAGTGCCGAGCGGCCCCCATCTCCAGCACCGTCACCATGGCAGGGTGGGTGTCCAGGCGGAAAGTCACCTGCAAGCAAGGCTCAGGATGAGGAAGAAACCAATAGTGAAGGCCCAGGGTTGACAGGTTTGAAGTTACCCAGGCCACCAGACAGAAGGCAGACCAGCCCTATGGTGGTCTGCTTCTGTATCAACTGCTCCAGTAATCTGTCCAGGCTGTGACACAAGATCACAGCTAGATGCTTAAGGGGACGGACTTGGCCTGGCTCTGATCCTTCGCCCCTCCTGTGTGAAGAGGCAGAACCCAGCTGCTCAAGGGCCCTTGCGTTAGAGTGAGATCCTCAGGAGAGCAAGGTCAAGGAGGCAAAGGAGGCTTTTCAGAAGCAGCTGCCCCGAGGCCTAAACCCCACATGGGTTTAGCGACAGTACAGACTGGCAGGTCTGAGAGAGTGACAGTGTCAGGCAAGATGAAGCCAGTGCCTGGAGGAGTCTCCATCCTGGCTCAGTACCCTCCTGTGGACCCTCGCAGCTACAGCCGGGCTCTGAGAAGACACTAAGTTCCACAGTACTGCAGGGAGGCTTTACCTTCACGGTGGTGACACGAGACCCCAGTGCGTTTCTCATCCAAGCCATTAGCTCCTCTGTTTCCTTCTCTGACAAGCGCTCAGCAGCTGCACAAGAGAAGTGAGTGAGTCTAGGGATCGCTGACCACTGTTTCACTCTGTGGGCTCCACTCAGCACACTCCTGAGCCATGTCTAGCCACACTGCCTCGCCAGGAGCTAGGACAGAGGCTCTTGGAAAGGCCTTTCACCGACACAGAGAAACCTGGAAAACACTGGTGTGTCCCTGTCCTTTGCAAATGTTTCAGGACTTTAAAAAGTCTGAGCCCAACCATGGTGACACACACTTGTAATCCAGTACTCAGAGCAGTGAGGGAGGAGGATCATGGCAAACCTGGGCTACAAAATGAACTCCCATCTTAAAAAAAGGGGGGGGGGGGAGAAGAGCTAGGTTGTGGTGGTGCATGCCTTTAATCCCAGTACTCAGTGATGTGAGCCCACAAGACTACACAGTAAAAGCTGATGGACCACCAGACAGACTTATGGGAGTGTACACTCCATATAAGGGAGCTCATTTGCAGGGCTTCAGGAACACTTGTCTCTTGGATTGCCACTGTCAATTCTGTAGAAATCTTGTGAAATCGTGAAATTCTCCCTTCCATAATATCCCAGCAGTGTATAAATCATTCCTTAAACCTGACTTCTTCTGTACTGGCAACTGGATGACTTCCACTCGGGGCACAGGTGTGAAAACATCCACTCAGCCAAACCCAAACCCTCTGTTCTAACAGTCGAATCTACATAAGCTAGTCCCCCACAATTATTATTACTATTTGTGGTTTATTTTTTTTCCGATACAGGGTTTCTCTGTGCAGCTTTGGAACCTGTCCTAGAACTAGCTCTTGTAGACCAGGCTGGCCTAGAACTCACGGAGATTCGCCTTCCTTTGTCTCCCGAGTGCTGGGATTAAGGGCATGTGTCACCACTGCCTGGCCTTCACAATTATTCTTATTGACAGGACTCATTGACAAGAAAGGAGCTCCAAGTAGGAGGCACTGTACAGAGAGACAGTATGTCTGCTCTCTCTGACAAACAGCAGACTCAGGAAGGTCTTTTGTTGTAACCTAACAAGCTTTTAATATTCTGTATTTACCCTTCACCTTCGTTTCAACTAACATGATCATAGCCCAGGAAATTATCTGTTTATGCCTTAACCCCTAGAGATACAGGAAAAGGGCTTGAGTCACTAAAGTAGCCCCAGAGAAAGAAACTTCTTCTCACCTGGGCACTTGCAGGCACCCTGCTGGGGCTGGACAACTCAGCTAGCTAGGCACTAATGCAAATCAAGCACTTCTGCCTTCCTCCCAGGCCTGCTGGTTACTATGGTTACCAAGGCTGTGTTCTCAGCTGCTCAGGAAGGAAGCAGAGGAGCTCAGAAAGTGCAACAGCACTGATGCATTTACTACGATTATTATTCACAAACTTCTAGATTAACTAGTTACACTTAAGAAATACAGTTAGTGCACAAAAACTTCTTAGAATTTTGTATTGATAAATTAATCCTCCTGATATATGCTGGGGAGCTTCACAGCCATGCCCTTCCTGAGACATAGGTGCCTCCTTTACTTATTTGGTGATTCTGTGAAGACGTGCTTGTTAACTGGAAGCCAGGTGGGATGGGTAGAGCAGTGAGGAACAGCAAGGGACAGGAAAGGGAAACACGGAGTCTCGGAGAGAGCGCAGGAAGAATAAATGGGACATGATAAAAGACTTGTGTGAGCTAATTTATTTTATTTACCCTCAGATATCTTCAGCCAGTTTTTGCCTGCTATAGTGATCCTTCTGGATCCTGAGAGGTTTAGTGGGATTAACACCAACATAAACCCCTGATAACTTGGAAGGCAGAGGCAGGCAGATCTCTGTGAGTTCAAAGCCAGCCTGGTCTACAGAGCGAGTCAGGTCAGGCTCCAAAGCTACACAGAGAAACCCTGTCTCAGGAAAAAAACAAGGGGGTGGTGGTAGCAAAGCAATGCCTGGACCCTGGATGTTTCCCAAGCAGCCTCCTGCATAGGCTGGTGAACCAGAATGCAAGTGAACGAGAAAGCTCTATGTTCACAGGCAATGACATGGGTCAAGTGACGACAGTCTTCTGCCCAACATTCACACGGGACCATACCCCCGAGAGAGATGGGAGTCACCTGGAGATGTGTCCTCAAACTTTTCTTCCTTGTAGTGGTCAACGACGATGTCTGTCTCCACAGAGATCAGTTTCTTCTTGTCAAACTCCCGCAGGTGCAGTAGAGTGAGTTCATCAAACTGCTCGTAGCAGAAGAGCACCTGTGGGCATGCAAGCCTATCAACCCACAGTACAGAGGGGGCACCATGGACACGGGGCTCTGGGGCCTGGGCAGGAGCTAACCTGAAGCTCCTGAGAGAGGCTCTGGCTGTCTTAGTGACAGATACACACATTATTAATCTACCTAACAACAGCCACATCATAGACGGGTACTGCCTACAGGCCCTCAAACACATTCAGTCATTTTCTCCCACGCAGAGTTGGGAGTTCAAGTCCTTTCCTCAGAGCTTGGACCCTCTAAGATACCAATGTTGGCCCGGCAAAGGGCCGGAGCCCACCCACCTCAGTGTGCTTCTGCTTCATGGCCTCGTAGTACGGTGAATGCTCAGCCAGGTGCCGGTTAGGGGCACAGAGGTAATAGATGTTACGGGTGCCAGCCTGCATTCGGCTGGCATAGTCTGATAAACTGGTCAGCTGTCCAGCAGGCAGGGCTGAAGACTCGTACCGTAGCAGCTTCGCGATGTCCTCCTGCAGACATGTGGGTTAATCACTGCTTACCCCAGGGCCAAGATCTGAGCATCATCCCCAACTCTTGGTGAAGCCTGAAGTTTTCTGGCTCCCTGGCCTGTTCCCCAGACACAATAGTGAGCTTGCAGTTTCAGGCAGGCCCAGGAGTCCCACTGAAGACATAGAGGACCTAGGTGGCTTAGGGCCTCCAGAAGAGCTGGGCGAACTGTTTCAGTTGCCAGCCCTATTCATGCAGACACTACTCTGGTGCCTTCTCTCTCTCCAGTGACAAATGGACACAGACAAAAATTCCACATTTCCCAGTCTCCTCAGACCCAGGAGTGTTCATGGTACCTGTTCTTGAGTATACAGCAGAGAGAAGGGCCTTTAGGAAACAGGACAGAGATATGACCCATGCAGCCCATACGGGCTGTGCAGAAAGGAACAGCAGCAAGGCAGGTCCTGGAGCTACCAGCTTGGAAGCTATCTTATCTAAACCACTGTCACCTCTGACCATCCCAGCACAAAAACCTGGGGAAAGGATATGAAGAACAATTGGGGCAGATCCAAATGAACGTGCTATATGTTGTGCTTTGGACACAAAGGAGACCGAAGCAGACAGAGACAAAGGTTTTCAGATCGGCTAGGGTAAGACACATCTGGCTCTTACTGTACACAAATGCGCCTAGTGAAAATGTGTACTGAGCACCTGAAAAAGGCCATGGCCCAACAAATGCTATCACATGCTGTTAGCTAAAGGTTCTCGGATCAGGAGCTGGAGAAGGCCAGTGGTTATAGGAGCTCGCTGCACAGTCTCCAGGAGGGCTGGAATTTAGACCCAGTGCTCACACAGTTGGGTGTCTCACACACCTGTGACCCCAGCTCCAAGGTGGGGCTTTCTGGCTTCCAACCAAGCTGAGAAAATCTAAGTTCTGAGTTTAGGGACATAAAATGCCATAAAAAGGTATAGATGGGGAGTGACAGAGGGCCACCCACACTCTCTGGCCTTCACGGCTGTACTTGCACACATATGTGCACATGCACAGATGCATCATAAATGAATAAATCTTGAAATCTGAGACGGATGAGAGTGGCGTAGCACACACTGGATCACAGGCCGTGAGTGCTCCCACGGGCGCATGAGCTGGGTGCCCTAAGCAGCGGTTTGCTGTTGAGGCCGAGAGCTGACTGGATCGCAAGGGCTCTGGCATACTGATGAGTTCTAATAGGAAGTGGGGGGGACTTAGGACCGGGGTCTAGTTGGTAGAATCATTGGGGTGTTTTCTTTAAGGGTGTGTTTGTCCACAGCCCCTTCCTGTCACCACATGCTCCTAATGCCTCATCAAAGCTCCCAAATATCAAAGGTCACTGAGTGAAAATAAATCTTTCCTTCTTCAAGCTGATGGTCTCAGCTCTGCCACAGCGACAGACGAGTAACAAAAGTCGATGGTGAGTAGACTGGTACTGCTCGGACGTGCTGACAGTCTGCGGGGGGAGCTCAGAGAAAAGCCATGGAGCCGGCCTGGCACCTGCACACCCATGAGCTACATGCGGCCTTTAGGGCAGTGACACTGATGGATTCTACAGCATGCAAGTGACACTTCAATAAGAAATGTCCCAAACCGTTTAGGAACAAATGGACCAAATTAGCTAAATTCCTGGCCCCGGTAGTGGTGGTGAGAGAGACTTTACCAAGAATACAGTGACTACTTGCTAGGTTTTTTTGCCAACGTGACACAAGTTATAGTCATTTGGAGAGGACTTCCAACTGAGAAAAAGCCTCCATAAGAGTGGCCTACAGCCAAGTCTGTGGGGATTTTCTTCACTAATAATTGATGTGAGAGGGCCCAGGCCACTGTGGGGTGCCAACCCTGGGCAAGTGGTCCTGGCAGGTCGAGCCAGCTGTTGATGACACATGCCTTAAATCCAAGCACTTGGGAAGTAGAGGCAGGTGGATCTCTCTGAGTTTGAGGTCAGTCTGATCTACAGAGTGAGTTCCAAGACAGCCAGGGCCACACAGAGAAACCC
This sequence comes from Arvicola amphibius, assembly GCF_903992535.2. Lineage (NCBI taxonomy): Eukaryota > Metazoa > Chordata > Mammalia > Rodentia > Cricetidae > Arvicola > Arvicola amphibius. The sequence continues at coordinate 92,317,848 of NC_052050.1, forward strand.
TGTCTTTGAAAGAAAGAAAAAAAAAAAAAAAGAAGAAAAAAAAAAAGAAAAAAAAAGAAATGTAACTAAGGCAGTAACTGTACCCCATTCTCACCCGATTTTCTGTAGTCTCCTTGAACCCACAACACCCCTCCTCCTGCCAGCTGCAGGGGCCAGGGTGTCAAGAGACAAGAGGCTGGGCTTTACAGCTAAGAGCATAATGCCTGTGGCACAAGGGTACGTGAGGCTGATCCTGACAGTCACCTTGACTGGACTGAGACACGCATGCCTAGACAAAGCGCACCTCTGGGAGAGCCTGGGAGGGCGTGTCCAACCTCTTAGCGCCAAAGGATTCCAGCAGCTCTGTACACATCTCAGCTCTCCGCTCCTTTAGTTTCCCTTTACTAACAAAGCCCTAAGAACATCAATAGCTATGGCTGTTACACAGAGAAACCCTGTCTTGACCAACCAACCAACCAACCAACCAACCAACCAACCAACCAACCAACCAACCAACCAAACAAACAAACAAAACCCTCAACTTGAAAACTTGAAGGAGCCACAATTAACTGAAGGGAATCACTTGCTCTGAGTGTGAATGGCACTATCCCACAGATTGGGGGCCCAGGTAAAAATAAGAGGAAAAAAAGAGATAGTCAGAAAACACAGGAATTCTCTGTCTGGACTCCAGCTGCATCCTCCCCTCCACACCCAAGGGAAACAGAGAAATCTGCCCTTTAGTTTAGTTGCCTTTATCAGGTATCCAGTCAGTCACTTGAGTTTGACTAAACAGTAAGGACACATGCTACGCCTATCAGGAGACCCAGGAGCCCAGCGTTTCAACTGCTGACCCCTGGCAGCAGAGGACAAGCGCCCATCCGCCTTGTCTTCCACCGGAAGTCCCTACCTTGACGTCTCCCTGGCAGCAGAGGACAAGCGCCCATCCACCTTGTCTTCCACCGGAAGTCCCTACCTTGACGTCTTGCTCTGCAGTAGTCACGATGCCCTCCCTCATGAACAAGCCATAATCTTCAAAGAACTTGGCATATTTTTCAGAATCTTTTTTACTCTGGTCAAGGAAGAACTTGATCAATCTCTGCTGTAGAACATTCCGGAGTTTCCTACAGAACAGAAGTTACTGATTGTGAACAGGGTCTTCTGTGTATTACCAGGGCCGTAGGGGTGTGAGAAAGGCACAACCCACCAGAGCCCGAAGGAATAGGCACAGCAGAACACCTGGAGCCAAATGGAAACTACAGAACTAAAGGGACCCTGTGCTGCCCCCAAAGGGGGCTCATTGTGCCCTGCAGGAAGATGGCAGGACAAACTTCAAGAGGACAACCAGCAGTAGACATCTTGAGGCATCTACCCTGGGCACCAGCAGATAAGGAGGGTGACTTCCACTAGAGAACATGACTATTTAACTATGAACAGACTCAGGGTTTGCTGAAGCCACCTATCTCTATCTATGCTAGAGGCAGGAATAGCTGTCTGAGTTAGAACAGAGCTGCGGTGGTGCACGCCTTTTATCCCAGCACTCAGGAGGCAGAGGCAGGAGTATCTGAGTGAGTTCAAAGCCAGCCTGGGCTATAAAATGAATCCCAGGACAGCCAGAGCTGTAACACAGAGCTGTAACACCCTGTCTCAAAAAACCAAAACCAAAACCAAGCCAACACCTCCCTCCTCAAAATAAAATAAAAAAAAAAAAATCTAGGAACAGGCCAACAGGGATATGTGCACAGCATGTATGCACACGAAGGCCACACTTATACCACAGAGGTCCTCATATTTAGGTAAGTACTGTCTGCATTACACACTTATAACCTGAAATAAACTGAGTAGATTACACACACTCTGAAACTTGGCAAAGTTACAACATGATTCTCTAATGGACATTTTTACTGTATTATCACATAAAGGCCGAAAGCAGTTTTATTAATGGTGCCAGGGTCAAGTGCACAGGAGTGGGCTTTAGTAAAGAACGGTCACTGTCTTAGTTAGGTTCTCGGATGCTGTGATCAAAACAGAGCCATGGCCCGCAGTGTCTGGTATGTCCGGGCCAGCAAAGGCAGTTCTAAACCAGAATAATGTGAGACAGGAATAGGTCATTCCCTGACGAAAACGGGCAAACAGTTTACAGTCCAGACAAGTGGCAAATATTTTTAAATACTATTGAATACCATAGAAAGAGTTGCCTAGCATGTATGAATCCTTCAGTTCAATCCTAACACCAATTTTAAAAGATCATAAGTGAAATACTGAAAAATTGCTGAAGATTACATCTACATTCTTCTAAATAAGAAAGCGCCCCAAGTTTGGGGAGCAGCTCAGTGGTAGAAGCCCTGCCTGGCGGTAACCAGTGCTTCAAAACAAAACAACAATAGCGTGCGTGCAAACGCACGTCCCCACTTCACACGGCACCCACCGAGAGACAGCGGGGTCATCAAATGGAGAGAGGCCCGGAAGACATCCCTTCACCCCAGTGTCCAACAGAACACCACTAATCAAGGGCCAAGTCCACAGGACCAGCCTCGTTCTTTCCCGGGAGCGTCACCCATTTCCAGATGCAGGGCCACTCCACAGAACGTGTGGCCTGATACCATGAGACTCCCGGGGAAAGCAGTGAACTGAGACTTTCCTCTGGCCACCAGAAGCAAAGCGGTGGTCTGCAGTCTCGGCAGTGGAGACAGAACCATACGACAAACAGCCCCCCCACCCCTCCACACCCCCGGCGTGGTTACTGTCCTTTCCCAGGAGAGAGGGGCTCACAAAACTTTCTCAGGGCAGAAACCAACCCTCTCTTGAGATTTCAGTTATTCTGCTGCCCAGGCACAGTCTTAGAAATGCTGAAGTGGACTTGGTACAGCTACCTGTGAGTTGCCTGCTTCTATGAGGTAACCCCAATCTTCCCCACAAAGCAGAACCCAACAGTCTTTATTTTCGCTGCTAGTTCCCTCTCTATTCTGTTTTTTTCTGTCTCCCAGGAGACACGCAACATCACAAAACCTACATGCTCACAACCTGAGGGGTAAAAACTGTAGCCCCAGTGGGGCTTGAGGACAATGACTGACCAAAGCCAATTGCTGCTACAGAAGTTTTACTGGGTAGAAAGACATCTCTGTAGGTTGGCGACGCCCCAACCAACACCAACACCCAGAGGAAAATGGCATCAAAAAGATGACATCTCAGAGGGTCCAGGGCAGACATGTTCTTAGCCTACTCCCCGACTCGGGAAGATTCTGAGTCCTTTAACATTCTGGCTAAGGTGGCCACTTCTGTACAAGGTGAGCTCAGTCTGACTACCCAGCAGGAAGGAGGTACTGGCTGCATACCGCACCTAACACAGCTGCACAGCTGCTCCGTCGGACTGGGGACACTGACGCACAGCCACCTCACCTCCAGGATTCTGAGAGCAGTCTCCACACAAGCAGCAGGTCTGACTTCCTAGTTTAAGAAGAGCTTCCCAGACCCAGTTCAGCTCTATGCTTGTTCTATGGTCACCCTTGCCGCATCCAACTGAGACACAGTGTCTAGAATCTCTCCAACTGTGGCCATACCTGGGTGGGTTTAGGGCAGGGGACAATAATGGGACAAAGCCGGGACCAGTAATTCTTCAAAAATAGCCCACAGCCCTCTTCATTAGTGGAGAGCAAGGCAGCAGTGCATTTCCTACCCCTTAGGAGCTACTGAACATCGAGAGCTTGGGCCTACACATGTACCACCAGCAATGGGAAAGCACCATCATGGGGCCCACAGCTGCCCTGCACTGTTGGCATGCATTGTGTAGTCTGGGGTTAGCAGTATCAGAGTGGGCAGAGAAAAGGATCAAATTCTTTCTTTATTTCATTGTACATTTTATATTTAATGGGAAAAGTCACTTGTGTTCCACCCTAAGAGCCTGGATAAATAATATATACATACTATGTAGTTGTTGCAAGTGCTTTGCAAAACATTCCTTGGAGCGCCTGTAACCAAAGGGGACACGCTGAGATGCCGGTTAACACAGCCCAGCCCGGCCCTGGCACAGTTCCACTACTTCTAGGCTCAACCCCAGCAGTTACCCAGCCAATCCTAAATTCTTCCTGACCAGGATGATTTGTTCAACAGTAGACCTCAGAGGTCATGGGGGCATCCTGCTCTCAGGCCTCTCTCTGCCCTCTGTTCTTGGCTCCTGGAAGCTACATCCAGGGCAGAGGGCAGAACCAAGGAAAGGACAGTCCCCACGAGAATGCCGTGCCAGTGGCCGGCTAGACTTACCGGATGAGCGCGCTCTCCTGCAGGAGTTCTCGGCTGAGGTTCAGGGGAATGTCCTCACTGTCCACCACACCTGAGGAGACAGGGAACATTAGAACCCCTGTACAAATGGGACCTCAACCATTACCTGAGGTCTCACATTCTGAACTGGCCTCCCCTTATGTGTGCCATGAGTGGTAAAAGGGGGAGGAACGGTAGGGGAGCATTGCTCCTCAGTCCTGCCCATGGGTGGTGGGCAGGACAAGTCCCAGGGTAAAACCGTCTCAGGGCAGGACTAGCCTGTGCTGGGGTGGTGCCTTTGGGGTACACAGCAAACACATCCTGGCATTCAGCTTCAAAGTACTAACTAAACTAAGTGTGTAATCTCAGAATTTGGGAGACAGGCCTGGGCTACATATAAGACTGTTTCAAAAGACACAAAGTTTCTAACTGTATCATGGACAGGGTTGGTCTTCGTGCTGTAAATGTGAATGCTCAACTCTGTACTGTAGTATAATCTCAGGTCAAGCATAACTCAGGCATAAATCTGAAATTCAAACCAAATGTCTAAACATGAAAAAACTCAGCTGACTTGATCAGCCAGGACAATTCAGCGGTTCCCCAGAGGTGCCGAGAGACAGCAGATGCAAACGCAGTAAGAAGCATGAGGACACAGGACCATGACTTAGGGACACTTAGTCACTGTCCACACAGAGCTTGGGTGGCAGCAACAGTACCTCGAACAAAGCGCAGCCACTTGGGCAGGATATCTGTAGCCTTGGTCTGGATGAGGACCTTGCGGCTATAAAGTGCCACGCTGGAGCCCAGCTCCCTGCTCACGTCAAACATGGATGGTTTCTGGAAGAAAGGAAGAAGATGACCAAGTGCTAACAGCAGAATTGTCAGGTAAAGGAAGGTAGGATGGAGGACAGCATGACCGAGAGCCAAGCCCTCCCTGGGCCACACAGATGAGCCCCTCATGTGCCAGCTCTGCTAGAACCCGAGAGTGCTCTGGAGGGATGGGCACCTCCTCCAGCTGCACCAAGCAAGGACACCAAACAAGTCTTATATGTCCACAAACAGTCACATGTTACTAGGAATCAGAACCAGCAAACCACAGCCTCCACTCCAAAGTCAGTATGAGTTTCCCCACCACCATGGCAAGATGGGGCCTGGCCATGGTTTTTACATTTTTGAAATGGTTGTGGGAAAACAGGACTATCTCCTGACACATGAAGACATGCAGTGGGAATGTGAGTATCAGAGTTCCCATGGCCTGCAGCCTCACTGGCCGCTCTCCTGGAGCTCCCCACTCTACCTCAGCACTGGCTGCAGCTGTAGTGCAGGCTGATCTAGGAAGCCCCAGTAAGCTAAGACTCAGCATTTCTGCTAATCCATGGACATCAACGGTCTTGCTTAAAAACCTCACTCACAGTTAGGGAGGGCCCAGTCCTTTTCCAAAAACCAAAATAAACGGAATGCTGCCAGGGTCCATTGAGGGAGGGCAGGGGAGTAGAACTCACCTAGGCTTCTGCACTGTGGACTTGGCAGAGCTACTGTTGCAAAGCAGCAAGGTAGAGGGGAAGTGGAGCAGCAGTAGCCTGCAGAAGCCTCAACCCCTGCACCACAATGGCAAATACATGCAGTTCTATATATGCAGAGATTCTGAAGGAACCCCCTGGGTGTTTTGAGTTAGTTCTGGACCCAGGGCTATGCTGTGAACAGTCAAACATCTCACCGTCTCTGGAACATAGAAGATGCTGCTGATGTTGAGTGGTGCGTCTGTCTTATAGTGCAAAGTGAAACGGGGTTTGTCATAAGCCTGAGCAATGTAACGGTAGAACTCCTCATGCTGCAACTCGCTGATGTCCTTTGGGTCCATCATCCAGATGGCCTGAAGATTGATATCAAAGGGGAAGTGTCATGTCCAAAACATGCTTCTCAATGATTGCAGGGGCCTGGGATGAGACCAGCAGGACAGGCCAGCAGGAATCAGGAAACCCCCACGCTGGTGCAGGCTTAGGGTGACATATAAGATACAAAAGGCTCTGGAGTAAGAGCCCCTCCCTGTGACAACAGGCTGGGAAGAACTAAGACAGCAGGGGACCAGACATGAGGATGTTCAGCAGAGACAAGAGGTAAGTCAATACCTGTGATCTATCTGTGAGATGGAACACTACTCAGTCACAAACTCCATTGATATACAACGCCCAAACTAAACAAATCCAGACAGAAAAGTTGACTGTGGCTGTATGGTCTGGGGATGAGAACTGCTAGACAGGCCTGCTTCTCAGGAGGCTAGAAGTGTTTTAAAACCAGCTGTGAAGACAGAACTGGCTGAATAACACAACTGCCACTCAACAAATTGGGGGAGGAGCACTTGGTGACATGTGACTTACACCTCAAGAGAAACTGTCTGTATCCCTAGCTCTCATCTCTCCTGTAAATCTAAGCAATGTCCCTTATATATACTCATCTCCCTCAACATCCCTAAGGAGGGTTTCTACAGCTGCCTGAGCCTCACAGGCAGCCCAGGGTCTCACCTGCAAGGTGTTAATCCGCCTTCCATTAAGGTACAAGGGGAAGCTGACAAAGTTACTGTACTTTGTCACCACATCTGCAGGAGAAAGACACACAGTGAGGACCAACAGCCTCCAGGGAGGTCACATCCACCATGGGAACAGGAGGCCATCTGGTGGCAAAGGATCTGCTCAGCGCCCTCAAGAGCTCGGTGAGTCAAACATTGGCTGGAAGTACTCATCTCTCCTCAGCTCTCAGAAGGCCTAGAAGACTCTGCCCAGAAAGTGAGAGAGTCATAGATCTCAGGGCATGACGGACTTCTAGCAGGAAATGACAGAGGTCTACATAGTCCTGCCATCAAGATTCCTGAAACAGGGCTGGTGAGAACTCGTTTTCCACAGATGTGGCAGATGAGTAGTAGGAAGCTGAGTCCTCTCCTGACCCATCCGTGCTGTGCTCATGCCCCTAACCCAGGCATGTCTGCTTTGCAGGCCTGGCTGTCCTTACCTTGCACCCGCGACTCGCTAGCGAAATCTTTGCAGTCTGTCTTCAGGTGGATGATTATTTTGGTCCCAGGTCTGACTCCTGAAGCTTCGGCAATTTCAAACACACCAGAACTAAAACACAGAGAAGAGCAAGATCAGCTCCACAGCTAGCTATGGATCACATCCTGTGTGGCAGACCCAATCACTCCCTAATATTCAAAAGTGGAACACATACTAGATTGTGGGAGAAAAGAAAAGACTGCCCCATTCTGCCCTTGTTTTCCTTTAAACAGAATCTTGCTAAGTTGCCCAAGCTGGACTCAAACTCACAACCCTCCGCCATGCTGGGATTACAGATCTGCACCACCCCATCTAGCTCTCTAGCTTCTGACTCTGGCAAAATCCCTATGTCAGTGAACAGACATTAATTAGGGTCAAGGACAGCTGCGAATTGGTACAGGGTATGAGTACTGGGCCTCCTCAGTCACGCTGTCATCCTTTATGACAACCTCCTTGGCATGGGACTGAAAAGTAGGCCTAGCTTAGCTCCACATCAGCACAGCATGCTGGGGAAGAGGCTGATTCCATGTGACTTACAACTAGTAATGGCAAGGGGACCCCCAAGGTGAGCAGAAACAATTTCAGAAATGCAAGTGGAGGGAATATCCTCTGCTTTGCCCCCAACCATTCCCTGCCAACACTGTGTAGTGCCCACTGTGAACTGCTCTCAGGGAATTGCTGAAATACAGACTAAAGAAGGGTGTGTGCAGCCAGCTTCCTGACCGGGAGTGTGCAGATACATTTAAAAATATCTAACTCAGGGCAGCCCATTTTAGAGACCCTGCAGGGAGCTCCTACTCCACTTCTTACTAAAACCTTGCTAGTCTGCCCTTAAAAATACAAACAGGGCTTGAGAGATGGCTTGGAGTTAAGAGCACTGGCTGCTCTTTCAGAGTCCATGAGTTATATTCCCAGTAACCACATGATGGCTCACAACCATCTGTAATGAGATCTGGTGCCCTCTTCTGGTGTGCAGGCAGAACACTACACATAACAAATAAATATTAAAAAAAACCCAACCAAACAAATGTGCAAACAACAACAAAAACCTATGTGACCCGGGAAGAGAAATGCAAAATGTCTTCTGTTTTCTCTCCTTTGTGGATGTTAGCTTTGAATCTTCAGTGTGTGCTCATTTTAGAATACACATAGGTCAGGGAATTAGTAAAGAGCCATAGGCGGGGTGATTTCAAATGAGGGGAGACAGAACACAGTGCAATAAAGCATTAAATGGGAAGAGGGATGGAAGGATACGGTAGAGGAGGGAGTACAGAAAGGAATAACTAACGCTAGTCCTATGGAAATCTACTACTACTGATGCTTCCTAAAATATCCACGCACACACATGCAAAAAGAATTAGAATGCATTTACCCTATATTGAGACAACCATGCCCCTTTATTTACAGCTAACAAAATGCCCAGTGCCAGGAACAGGTCACCTGTTCTGGAGTTGTTAGCTGGTGAGGATCCACAGACTCCCCAACATTACAGGTTACTGCCAATGCTCCTGCTTACCCTTCAAAGTTTACATTAAGACCTTACTGCTGAAGACACCATACAATGAGTCATAGACTGTGAGAAATCAAGCTGGCACTCAATTGGAAGCTTCATCCCTACTAGCTGGCTTTCACAGCGCTGGAAAGTGCTGTGCACACTACCAATGGAAAAAAGGAATTACCACTTTTTTTTTTTTTTTCCCCCCCGAGACAGGGTTTCCCTGTAGTTTCTAGAGCCTGTCCTGGAACTAGCTCTTGTAGACCAGGCTGGCCTCGAACTCAGAGATCCGCCTGCCTCTGCCTCCCGAGTGCTGGGATTAAAGGCGTGCGCCACCACCGCCCGGCTAGGAATTACCACTCTTAATCAGCTGTGAACCCTGTAAGCTGCAACAATGACAAAGATATGCCCACTGGCACAATAGTGTCATGAGAGTAACCAACTACTGTCTGATCAGACTTGAGGCCTGTTCCACAAGTGAAGCCCTTACCTGGCACAATGAGCAGGAAGAACCTGTGGCCAGGCAGGTCAGAGGCCCTAGGGGAGAAGCGAGTACTACTACTCTGCTAAATGGACACAGTGTTAAACTGACTTCTAATAACCTATAGCTTTACCCACAGATAGAGCTTCTGCCAATCCTTACCACAAAAGCTTTTGTTCATAATATGTGGTGATTTCCATGAGATTGGCTCCCACAGGCTCATGTTTGAATACGTGGTCCCCAGTTGGTGGAACTGTTTGGGAAAGATTAGCAAGTGTGGCTTTGTTGGAGGGTATCCTTGGGGCAGGCTTGGAGGTGTCAAAAGACTTGAACCAATCCCAGCATGCCCTCTCTGCCTCCCGCTTGTGGAGCATGATGTGAGCTCTCAGCTACTCCTGCCACCATGCCTCTGCTCCACTATCATGGACCGTAACTCTCTCAAGCCATCAGCCCAAGTACAAGCTTTCTTTTATATACTGCCTTGGTTGTGGTGTTTGTCACAGTGATAGAACACAGGAGAGCCCTTCCTGCTGAGGCTCAGGGATCACGTGACGAGGGATGGAAAGACTGGAGAGCCAGCTACACATGTGAATTCACAGTAGATGAGACAACACGCATGAGACTGACCACAGCTCGAGCCAGACAAAATCTCAGCATGGGGCACGGAGGGGGGCACTGGCTAAGGAGCCCTTTGCAACTGAGAGCTGCTCAGAAGGGAAACCACTTCCAAGGTCATCTCGCAGGTGGACCACTATGAAGGCATCTAAGAATATATAGGAGCATCACAAGTTGAATTGGATGAATTAAAAAAAAATGGGAACACAAAGTTGGATGGGTTGGGAATGGGGTACATCTGGAAGGTGTGGGCGACTATAACCAAAACACATTGTAGGAAATTCTCAAAGACTCAGAAATCAAGATGGGAAAAATGGAAGCAAGCTTCAGTTTGGTTGAGGTACCACTCTCTTCAAAAGTAGTCTGAATTTGTTTCCTTGTCATACATCACCCCAAAATGTATATGGGAGAAAACTATCTGAGAGCACACTGCCCTTGCCAGACAGAAGGTCTTGGGAAAGGCTCCACACAGGCTTACCCACCAGCCCCCAATGAGCTGCGTAGGTGACTGTGTCAAGATTAGAAAGCAGGCCAGGTGGTGGTGGCACAAGCCTTTAATCCCAGCACTCGGGAGGCAGAGGCAGGTGAATCCCTGTGAGTTCAAGGCCAGTCTGGTTTTTACAAGAGCAAGTTTCAGGACAGCTAGGACTGCTACACAGGGAAACTCTGCCTCGAAAAACTAAAAAAAAAACTAAAAAAAAAAAAAAAAAAAAAAAAAGAAAGAAAGCATAAAGGTCAGTAGGAAAAGGGGGATCCCACAGCACCAAGGCCAAGGAAAGCTAGCTGCATAGCTGCAGGCAAGACACCAGAGGAAGGCCTTTTCTTTCAGCCTAACCCAAACAGGACAGCACCACTGAGCCCGGTAACCCATGCCCAAGGCCACTCGGCCTCCCAAAGCAGAAAAGTCAGGCTTCATGGAAACAACCCACAAACTGTACAATTGCATCTTAAGAACTTCTAACTCTTGCTGGATGCAGTGGCGCACATCTGTGACCCAACATTCAGGAGCTAGGGCAAGAGGACTGTGGTGGGTCCAAGGACAACCTTAGCTACATAAAGCACTCCAGGATAACTTGTGCTAAATATAAAGATCCTGTCTCAACAAACTCTGCAAACTCCCAGGGAATCTCTAGTTTGCATGCCAGATGACATTAGACTGAGTGCCATGAGGGAAAGGGACATTGCCTATGTGAGGTGGGGCCCTTCTTACTTACCCATCTGAAAGCCACTGGTAACCTGGGCTGTCTGGGGCCGCAGAGCGGGAATAGACCTCAACTTTGTCAGCCACCATGAAGGCTGAATAGAAACCCACTCCAAACTGGCCAATGATCTTGCTGCTGGTCTCTGCCTGGTTCTGTAGTGCTTCAAGGAAGGCCTGTGGTGGCAAAGACTGCTCAGAGAGGCTGATCCCGTCTGTGCTGTGCCCAGCACGGTCCTCTAACATATGTCAAAAGTGTAGTTAGCAAGCACACTGATACCTTCTCTACCTCCCTACATTTTCATAAAAGACCAGGTCAACAAAAGCTGGAACAAGCTGCCCAAAGCCACCAGCCGGCCCAGACAGGGATAGTACTGTACCCTATTTACACTGCTTGTTGCCAACAACTTCAGGTCATATCAGAAGAGGAAAGAGGAAACCTGACCCTGTGGGTCAGCAGGTTGAGGAGCTGCTACAGTTGTCTTGTGTGTCATGTCTCCTGGGCTCTATACCTTGTGAGAAATAGTACAAACCTGGTTCCACTGTCCCTTAGTGCCCTGAGATATAGTTCCAGGACCAGGGTAGGGGACAAGATCCATGGATTCTAAATATCTTCTCTAAAGGAGTTTCTATATAACCTACACTCTCTGCCCCCATACTGAAGACTATTGCTGCTTACAGCACCCAGAGTATAAATAGCCAGAGCGTATTGTTTAAAGAATTAGTGTGTTCAGGACAGGTACCACATTTTAAAGATACTTTCACTTTGGGGTCCCATAGACACAGAGGATGAACACATGCTTCTGCGCTATACTCCAGCACTTGACTGGCTATTCTCACATTGTCATTGTTCGCTGCTCTGGCCTAAGCTGGCTGCCTAGAACATCTGCAAAGATCTGTTCTCCGCACAAACGCAACACGGCAGCTCCCAGCACATCTGGCTAGTGCGATCAATGAGTTGACTCTACATCTCATTCTGTTTTAATTCTTTCAAAACCATCATGTGCAGCTCACGGCTTGTCTCTGAGATGGTGCAAACTACCTCATACAAAAACTCACAAGCATCTTCATGGGTAGAAGTCACAGCACAGAAAAGTATTAAAGTAGAAATTCTCATGAGACTTAGTTTCTTATTAATGTGCCATTTATGCAACAGAAACATACAAAACACCACGCAGGATGCAGAGGGCCATGCAGCCCATTGGCCTCTGCTGAGCACCCCAGGACAGAGACATCGTGCCTTCCCAGCACAGCTTCCATCACACTGGGAATAAAATGACTACTAACAGCTAGCTGGCTGTCCTTAGAACCACGGCACGTGCAGGCAGGGTGGCCCAAGGTCATTCTTAAAAACAATGCTCTTGGGAGAAATGGCTACCTCTGCTGAATGTCTGGGTCAGGCCTTGTAGCTCAGGGGGTGGCCGAGGGCTAACTCGAAGACAAGTCAGGAAATGGAACGGCTCCTCCTGGACTTGGACAGACAGGCTTCAGAGTGTCCACTCACTGTGCTGCAGTTCTGAGGAATGTGACTTCAGCCTCCGCTCTAACTGTCTCTGGGTGGAGGGACAATGCTCTAGGCTATACCTACCTTTGACCCTGATCTGGCGATTGTGCCCAGGTTGGACACTAGCTCCTCCTTTGTCATCCCAATGCCAGTGTCCTGAAGAGAGAGATACTGTTACACATAGTGCCTGTGTAGCTAGGCAAAGCACACGTAGAGAACCAGGAACACTGATAGTCTCAGTGACTCTGGCTAGGCTGGGCTGACGACGCAGACTACAAGCTCATCAGAAAGTCCAGTACTAGCTGGGTGTTGGTGGAGCACACCTTTAATCCCAGCATTTGGGAGGCAGAGGCAGGAGGATTTCTGTGAGTTTGAGACCAGTCTGGTCTACAGAGTGAGTGCCAGGACAGGATCTAATGCCTACACAGAGAAACCCTGTCCCTAAAACAAAAAAACAAAACAAAAAACAAACAAAAAAGTCCAGTCCTGTCAGTTCACAATATCAGAAGGGTCAGAGGTCTTGTCACAGGAAACACAACAAAACAACAACAAAAAACCCTGCTAGCTAATTCTCTCCAAGGAAGAGTCCAGGATATAGTCTGAATCTTTTATTGTGGAACATGAAAAATAATAATTAAAGGATGATTTTTAAATTAATCTATATATAACTATGCCAACAAAATTATATAAAACTTGATTTCTAGTTGGTATTAAATACAATTTACATTGCAATATTTACCTTAGTATTTTAAAAACTGCTTTTGTTTTGCTTTGATTTATTGTGAGACAGGGTCTCACTATGTAGCCCAGGTTGGCCTTGGGTTTGTGGCTCTCCCTAGTCTCGCCAGGGCTATATTATATATAAACTATTATAGGTGTATGCAATCTCACCCAGACACACTGGAACTTTTGACAGATTCTTTAAAGAAAAATTTCATGTTAGGCTGATATAAAGGAGAAAATGTATCTAAGACTTTGTGCTTTTCACTTGCTGTTGCTTTCTTCCCAGACTGACCAGCCACAGTCCAATGAAAATCTCAAGTCTTGGGCTGGAGAGATGGCTCAGAGGTTAAGAGCACTGGCTGCTCTTCCAGAGGTCCTGAGTTCAATTCCCAGCAACCACATGGTGGCTCACAACCATCTGTAATGAGATCTGGTGCCCTCTTCTGGTCTGCAAGTATACATGCAAGCAGAACACTATATGTAATAAATACATCTTTAAAAAAAAAAGAAAAAGAAAAAAAAAAGAAAATCTCAAGTCTTATATGACATGACAAACCGACTCTAAAATTTATACAAATACACAGAACCTGGAATATCTTTAAAAAGAACTAGTTGAAGAAAATAGATTGCTTCATTTTGAGACTTGTTATAAAGTTGTCCCAGCAAAACCAGAGTGTTCTGGGATGCTGACAGACCCAGGAGTCTGTGAAGGCTACTGCATTTCTGACCATGGTTCCAGGATAATGCAATGGGGTAGAATTCTTAAGACAGTGCAGAACTGATAACCATGGACACAGGGTAAATTTCAGTCCTCATCAAATCATACATGTAAGTTCACTTGCAAGTATCACAGATGTTAATGGAAGAGCTAAGAAAAAAAAACTTCTATGCTGCCCTCTTCTCGTCTCCTCATCATCTGAATGCATGCTGGTGCACATGCGCACACACGCACACACAGGCACATAAATAAAAATAAATATACCTTTAAAAAGAGAGAAAAAATGATAAACTTTGACCTGAGGGTAGAAAGAAATGAATGACAGAGAACGTAGTGTATAGCAGGCTCCAGGTTAACGCCCAGCACCACAAACAGCGAAAATAAAACCTCCACCATTCTCACTCTTCAAAGGAGACCACTGAGGTAATAAAAAGGCAAACCACAGCCTTTTTGGGTAATGGTAAATTTCCTTCTCTCCGCCAGTGCCTCTAAGCTTCCTCCCGGGGGTGAGTGAGCGAGAGCAAGAGTCCTCAGAGCGGGAGAGTGCTCAGCACATCACTTGAGTTCAGCTGATCTGGGATGCAGGCCTTCCTGAGTCTGGTCAGACTGGTTGCTTCTTGAGGAGGAGCTAGGTGATGTCAAGCAGAAGTACCTGGATGGTGATGGTGCCCTTCTCGGCATCAGTCTGAAGGTGAATCTCCATTTCTGGCAACACCTGGCCTTCAGACACTAGTTTGTGCCGCAGTTTTTCCAAGGCATCACTGGCATTGGAGATGAGCTCTCGTATAAACACCTAGGGAATGGGAGCAAGAGGCAGAAAGATGAGTGGCATTGCCTGAAATCTGCCTGGTGAGTTTGCAATTGCTGCAGTCGAGGCCCGCGGGCAGTACCCAGTCTCCCACTGTGGAGGCATGTCCTCAGCACACGCTCTGGGGCAAACCTTTCCTTTGTTCAATGACGCCTGAAGCTACATGAGAACCCAGACTTTAAGAAGCTTGTGATGGGCCCTTTCTTAATTGACTTGCATGGGATGGTAAACAGTCTCCAAATATCTGTCTCTCTTACTCTGTGAAGAAAGAGACACTGATAAGCCAGGCTTGTAGTCTCAGCTACTTGGGAGGCTGAGGTAGAGGACTATAAACACAATAGATGAGCACAAGGAAGCCTGGGTAATTTAGTAAGACATTGCACCCCTCCCCCAATGGAAGTGAGGCTAGGAATGCAGGTAGAACACTAGCTTAATGCACATAAGAGCCTGGCTTCAATCCCTGCCTCCATGAAAACAAAAACTACTGCTTCACTTCATCTAGTGGGGATCAAACACCAGAGCCTCCATCTTCCATAGAAAAGGAGATCAGAGGCCTTGACTACACAGAGAGCCCAGGAGAGCAGACAGGAGACAAGGAGGTGGTTAATGCCCGATCAACACGAGAGTCCCCTGAAGATCCTTCAGTTCTGTCCAACGGGTGCTCATCTACTTCAGAACCTTGGCTAACGTCAGTACCACTGGGCAAGCAACAGTGTCCCCAGCCTCCCAGTGCTAGAATTACAGTGCACAACTACCCCCGAGGGTAGCATTTTTTTTTTTGACCTTTCCAAGACAGAAGTGACCTTGTCACTCCTATATGGATTTTGGTTTTGAGACAAAGTCTCTCTGCATAGCCCAGGCTGACTTCAAACTCACAATCCTTGTCTTACTTCCCCCCAGAACTAAGACATCGGGCATGATTCTCAGCACCCCAATATAAATGTTAATCCCCTCAAAAAAGAATCTTTAAAAATTTAAATGCAGGGATACATGTCTGTGCTAGCACTTAAGACCTGGATGTGGATGACCTGCCATCTTCCAGGAATTTTTCCAAGTGACAAACACAAAGAGAAAGAGGAGAAGCACCAGATATATGTTCTCCATGGACTGTTTTGGCCACACACATGCACATCTACAAGAAGGGTGCCACTCTAAACATCAGGGGAACAAGCACTTTTCAGACAGGAATGCTGCATAAACACCTACTGTTTCAAAACCAGAGCCTACGGTGTCACCTAGCAAGCTGCTAGCATTGTTGTAAACATGTTCAAGGCAAGCTTGCCAAGAGAATGACTGTGCATACCAAACATATTAAGCTTTCTGAGAGCTTACACAGCTTCCTGACAGGGGTGAAGGAAAATGGCCAGGAAAAAAAGGAAGCCAAAGAGAAAGGCACCTAGGCTGAATTGAACTGCTGGCCTATTGCACCCAGAGAAGTAAAGACTATCAGGAAGAGCCTGAGCTGCCAGGGCCTGTTGAGCTCCCTGAGTTGGCCAACTACCCTCTCTTGTCCCCTCTGTTGTTTAAAAGTCAGTGGCCCTGAGTATTTGAGGCCCTGATGGACACTCCTAGTCAGGCTTAAAGTGCACAAAAACAAATGAAAGCCCTAGACTGTATGTATGTGTGTGTGTATGTATATATGTGTATATATATACACACATATATATGTATGTATGCATATATATATATATATTTTCCCCCCAGGCTGGGCAGTGGTGGTGCACATCTTTAATCCCAGCACTCAGGAGGCAGAGGTAGTTGGATCTCTGTGAGTTTGAGGCCAGCATGGTCTACAGAGTGAGTTCCAGGACAGCTAAGGCTACACTGAGAAACCCTGTCTCAAAAAACAAATAAACAAAAAAATCAAAACCAACCAACCAAACAAACAAAAATTCCAAGTCAGGCCAGCAAGATAGCTAAGTAGGTAAGGGCACTTTCTGCCAAGCCTGACGACCTGAGTGTGATCCCAGGACCCACATGACAGAAGGAAGGAATCCACTGACCACTACATGAGTACTATCGAGCATGCACAAAACAAATAAATAAATGTAAGAAAAAAATTAAGTGCAAGGTCACCCTCAGCTACATATGTGAGGCCCTGTCATGGAAACAAGAGCTAAAGTTCTGCATAGCACTCTCTGACCTGTGCCACACAGGTGCAGGCCAAGTGCAGTGGAAGTGGACGGACAAGGGTGTCAAAGCAAAAACAGACCAAAGCGGGCACCCATGCCCAGTATCTGGAAGACTTAAAAATTATCAGCAAACTTTAATTAACTCCCAAAGTTAATCTGGTCCAAAGAATCATCTGAATATACTTCTAGGAAACAACACTGAAAGAACTCCTCTCACTAGTGATCCAGAGTGGGGCCTGTCACAGCTCGCACCTCAAGTCTTCCGGCGGCAAATATGTGTAGTGATATTTCAATTGTATTTTAATAAGCAAGAGTAAAACAGCCACACTGGTCAGCCTTATAGACCAGACAGTGGTAACACACACCTTTAATCCCAGCACTAGAGAGGAATATAAAACAGGAGGAGACAGCTCTCAGTCTCAGTCTCTTTCTGAAATTCTTGGAGGCAGGATCACCACTTTGGTCTGAGGTAGAGGTAAGAGCCAATGGCTGGCTGCTTTGTTTTTCTGACCTTCAGGCTGAACTCCAGTATCTGTCTCCAGGTTTTACCATTCGTGCTACAGTCATAGGCCTTGGGTGTGGCACGGCAGCTGCTCTGCAGACCCTGGCTAGCTTGGAGAGTGCGCACACATCTTACCTCTTTTTCAGAGTACAGGGAACGGGCCACAATGTCCAAAAGTTTCTTTGTTTCTGCCTGGAACTCATGTTTAGAGACAGAACCTGGTAATGAATCATAGATACAATCAATAAAATTGCATCTTCATTTTGTGGAAGAACATGCTACTATGTAGCTTTTGAAAGGATGTTTAAGGTTCCGAGCAATGACTAAGAGAAGTGGACACATAACAGACTCTCTCAGAATAAAGGACATGGAGCAACTCTGTGGGAACTAAGTAAGGGTCCAATAAGGGGGGAGGCCGGTTCCCAGAGTATGTGGTTGGGAATTTCAAGTTAGCCTCAACTACCAGGTTCTACAGTATATTCTCCAAAAGAATGTGTTCTAATAAATTACTCAAAAAGCAAAATTATAAGAAAGCCTCACTTGTCAACATCAACAGTTCTGTCCGTGTTTCCATCAAAAGCCAGAGGTGAAGCCCCCAGGCCTTGAAGATGGCCCTCGGGCCTGAAAAGAGCCTTCCTGCCCTACATCAGTGATTACTACCAGATGTGTCATTCAGTGCCCATTGGCAGCTTCTCCAGGTGTCCACCAGAGGGGGCCAGCCACATCAGGTGAAAGTCAGGAGCTGCAGGAGTTGAGATAGTGAACTGGTCCCAGGAGAGCCAAGTCTCTAGGCTTACCCTGCACAGCCTCGGTGCTGCTGATGATGGAGTGCAGGATCTCCTCCTTCTTGTCCTCGGCTGCATGTGTGCTGTATAACTGTCCTGCAGAGATCCTTGAAGTCAGGCTTTGTGTGGAGCCTGTAAACTGGACTGTGGTCCTCTGAAGGTGCAGAACTGGCTTTCCTGAAAAGACAATTGTGAAAAATGGATGGGAATTTTATTGTAAGGTGATGCCCTAGCTCACTCACACTGTGCCTGTAGTGGAGCCATCCCATCCTTACGAATGGAGGCACAGTTGCCGGAGCAGGTAGTCACAGTGGCTTTCCCTCTGACTGTCAAATGCAATTTACCCAAAGGCACCTGGTTGGTCTATGTTTAGTTAGGAAGAGACTCAGAATTGCTTTTGTAACTTCCTGGCAAGCCTGGTGGGCTTTGAAACCTCTAGCATAGAACTAGATGTTAGGTGTCTCCATTTGGTGGGATCAGCCACAAAAACCTAGCAGACACTGTACTTCAGCCAGAGGCATGGACCTGGTCTCTATTGCTCAGCAGCCAAGGGCCAAAGGTCAGTAGACATCCACCAAGTACAAGTACTGTAAGTCCTCAAGACAGTGTGGACTGAAAGGACCAAGACTCCTGCCAGCTACTGCTCACCCTTAATTCTAATACAAGTAAGAATAAAGAACATCCAGAAATGAATAGTTTTTAAAAACAAATATATCTGAGCCAGTGAGATGGCTCAGCAGGTAAAGATGCCTGCAACCAAGGCTGGTGACCTGAATTCAATCCCTAGAGCCTACATGATGGAAGGAGAGAACCAAGTCCTGAAAGCTATGTTCTGACCTCAACACACGTGACATGGCACACAAATGCCCAAACATGCAAATAGAAATGTAACTATCTTTTTTACTGTTTTAAATAATGACTACAAGTGTCTGTGTGGGGGTCTCTGAAACACCATGGTGGGCAGAGTAAAAATCCGTGAGGGGCAAGAAGGAAATCCGGTTCAACATGACTCAGTAGCAGGTGTTGGTTCAAACTTCTAGAGTCTGACCGTGGCAGTCTATTGCAGACACAGTTAAGTACAGTAGTTGGGGAAGGTCTCTTTCTGCAACAATCCCTTGTGCACAGCGAGGCATAATCACATCAAAACCTTTCTCAAAGCACATGTCACTTTTCCCATGGAGGTGTGTTCTCGAGACAGGCTGCATGGGTTACCTTTGAGCCTTGGGAAGGATCTGGTGTGGTCTGTCATACAGACAGTATAGTGGTATATTCATCTCTGGTCCTGGTTATGGCAGTAGGGGGAAGCCCCTTGCCATACAGATAACAGAAAGGTCACCTAAACAGCCACCTCCGGTCCTGCTGGTGGGATCTTAGTATGACCTGGCTGTGCAGACAGTGCAGACCACAGGGCTACTGACCTCAATTCCAGTCTTCTGTGTGGAAAAGCAGGTTATACATCTTTTCCTTTGAAAAGACAGCCCCACATGTTTAACATTCTGAGTTTCCCTAGTGCTCCCAACATCTGTGTATGAGTTATGTGCACATGAGTGTATGTTCCCAGAGGCCCTCTGGAGCTGCTACAGGTAGGTGTGCTAAGAAGTGAACTCAAGTCCTTTGCAAGAGCAGTAAACACCCTTAACTGCTGAACCATCTCTAAATACATATCTTAGAGCCATAGTAACATAAACAAGCTACTATGCCAATAGACACAGTGAAGCACAGCAGCCAGGGAGCTCACACATCATTGGAAGATGTGACCAGTGAGGTTGTGCATGAGAACTTCACTTAGTGTGGTAGGTCCAATGAAATAATCCCATAGGCTCAAGAGACTGGCACTATTGGGAGATGCAGTTTTGTTGGAGAAAGTGTGTCACTGGGGGTAGGCTTTGAGGTCTTAGAAGCTCAAGCCAGGTCAAGTGTGTCTCATTTCCCCCACTGTCTGATGATTCAGATGTAGGACTCTCAGCTAGCTCTCCAGCACCATGCCTGCCTAGGTGCCACCATGCTTCCCACCACGATGACAATGGACTAAACCTCTGAACTGTAAGCCAGACCCAATTAAATGTTTTCCTTTATAAGAGTTGCTGTGGTCATGGTGTCTCTTCACAGAGAAGAGAAATCCTAACTAAGACGCTCACGAAGAATGGGCTTTGCTTTGCTGGATCCTTCCTTGAAGAATCTCTACAGAGATGTAATGCTGGAAACCTGTAAGAACCTCATTGCTATAAGCCACAGACAGGAAGATCACAGTATTGAAAAACACTGTCAAAGACATGGAAGGTATATCACCTGTCACTCAGGATACAGACCATGTAAGCATAAGGGAATAAGGAAAGAAACAGTGAACCTCTCTCCTACAATGGTTAGAAGCAGCAGTCCCCCTGTGAGTAGACTTGGTAAACGTGATATGAGTTTATAACTAATTAGTTTTCCAGCATGATTTTAAAAATGGTTTTGAAAGCCGGGCAGTGGTGGCGCACACCTTTAATCCCAGCACTCGGGAGGCAGAGGCAGGCAGATCTCTGAGTTCGAGGCCAGCCTGGTCTACAAGAGCTAGCTCCAGGACAGGCTCTAGAAACTACAGGGAAACCCGTCTCGAAAAAAACCAAAAAAAAAAAAAAAAATGGTTTTGAAGATGACCATAATGTGTAAAGCCCTTACCAGAAATGCCATTTTTACTGCAGGTTACAAAGCTAACCTCACAAGGGTTGCACACACATGCTCAGCTTGGTAAATCTACTCACCAGTTCGAGCTGCCAAGTCTGAAACTGTCCTGGGTACAGACTGACATCAAGCACACGAACACACTGTGAATGAGTCTGGGTTCTCAAAGTTGGCAGCAGGAAGAGGGAAGGGCGAAGACCCACAGTGCTGCCCTGGAGTGCAGAAACCATACGACCATGAGAGATAGATCCCTTGTTTGTAGAGCAGTGTGCACCTGTGTGAGTGCATTTCCTAACCTGTCTACTGACTGACAGAGAGAGCCACCCTGGGAGCAACAATCACTACTAGGCTAGGAGGGCCTTCTTAACTGTCTAGCAGTCACTCCTGAAAGCTCCTTTCTTAGGAACGTATCAGTCTTGGGCAAACTGGAATTACTCTGCCATCCCCAAATAAAAGAAAAAAGTGCTCTGTGTGATGGGCACACAGTGAGCCTGGAACTTTGTGGTGCCAGACAGTGACGAAGGACTCAGCAACCTGAAGGTTCTTTCAGTGATAGAACCTTGGGATGATCTGAGCAAAAACAGTAACAGTGACTACTACAGACTTCAGTCTAGCAAATACTAATACGTTCTTTAATGTACAGGGAGAAGGGACAACCGGATATATATATGAAACTGCCACGGAACAACAGAAAACAAATAGAAAAAGCACACTCATATCTGTGGTGGACAGAAATTACTGACAGATGTCAAAAAACAACTACACAATATTCGCACATCCTGAAAAACCATTTACTGATTTCAAAGAGAAAGTCAGTAATTTTACTGGGGTGCAGGGAAGGCTAGGTTCCTTTAGTTAAGTAACTCCCACATAAGAGACTTGCCAACATCATGGTGTATCACACCATCCTTCCTCTGGTATCTTTTTGCCAAAACTGCATCTCTATCTAATAATAAGAAAATGTTAGACAATCCCTAAACTGACAGACATCCTAGAAGATCACTGGCTGGAATTCTAGACAGACAGATTGACTGACTGACTGAAGGGACCTCAGAGATAACAGAAGGCAGAGGAGATACAACCAAAATCAGGAATACAGGATCAAGAGTTCAAGGAACAGCCTGAGCTACATGAGATCCTTTCTTAAAAAGATTTGAGGGGGCTAGCAAGATTTAATGTGTAGTGTTTACCACAGAAGCCAGGAGACCTGAGTTAGACCCCTGCAGCCCACATAAAAATGGAAGAAAACTGCTCTCTCAAAAGCTGTCCTCTGCACACATACTTAAGTGGTACATGGGTGCAATACAAGCATTTAGAGCTAAGGCAGGAGGACAGCCTGGGCTACATTAGGGAAACAGTCAAGCTCTTTCTGTCTGCACCTTGTAGATAAGATGTGAACTGATCTCAGCTGTTGCTCCAGCCCCATGTATGCCTGCACCATGCTCCCCACCATGACATTGAGATACCAACCCTTTGTAACTGAGTCAGAAATTTGTTTATCACCTCTGTGAAGGGAACCAACGGACAGCTGAACAGACTTCCTACTCCTAGTGAGGATGACATGGTGATACCCACAGGTAAGAAAAACCAGAACTAAGAAAAAAGGTTCATCCAGCAGTGGTAATTTGACAGACAGTAATAAGTGTATGGTAGAAGAGAGGCCATGTCTTTATTCCGAAGATAAAAGCAGAGGACAAAGTACACAGTACAGATGAGATGAAATGTTCTGCCATCATAGGGCCAGCTGTGAAGGACTGTGCAAACCTGTGGCCCAGAATTATACCCAACCCAAACAGTACTGCATGATTTTCCTGTGTATTTTGTAAAATATATCTATTAAGAAGTCTTTTCAAAAAAAAAAAAAAAAAAAACGGGAGGGAGGCAGATCTGATTACAGGTTAGCTGAACTTTCTGTGACTTGAAGAATAAACCAACAACTCAATATAATATCTGAACAAGACACTAAACAACACCATCTGCACAATATTGGCCTCCTCTGCCTACTGTTCACAGTAATCTTTTCCACTATGAATTTCGTATGGTACTCATTTAAAATTAATGTTGTGTGCTGGTTTTGGACATTCTTTTTATTAATTTAATATATAATTTATCTCACTAAATCACAACAGGGACAAGCTTTCATTTCCTAGTAACAATTTCTTATAAGCCAAAGCATTTACGATAAAAGCAGATTTTTCTTCAGCCTGAGAATATAAACCCAACAGTCACTATGTTCCAACAGAAGCAGGTTTAGGTCCAGGGGCATAGGGTGCCCTGTAGAGGTTTTTCAGACTAGCTTTCAAGAGGAAAAAAAAAGTCACCCCGACCACAGAAGCCACTCAAGTAAGCTCCACACGAGCTGTGGGCTTCCACTTCAGAAAGGCTGCCCCAGCTTTCCTCCAGATCTGCCACTGTCCTTACTAGCGCTCCACTTCATAATGCACCTCAGAGGCGAACAGTGTTGTAAGTTGTGGGATATATTGCTGTTTTTCGGGAGTTACAAATCTCAATCATTAAATCGCGATGGCACAGGTGAGGTAGTTGTCGACGGAGTGCCACTTCCTATCTGGCTGAGTTGTATCCTACCATGACAAGTTTATTATAGATGACAACCGCGAATTGAGGACAAACCGAAGACAGAATTCAGCAGGGAGCTATAGAGAAACAATCAATCAATTAACAGCAGGGGTCCTGGAGGCTGATACAACATCAAAGCAGACTGAAATCGGAGCTTTAATGAAGTAGCGAAATCGCCAATAGAAAAATGTATACTAAGTAAATGTTTCTCCCCCTACGACAGACAGACCCAGGGAGAATCCTAGTCGGTGAAAGGAGCACCAAATTTTGCAGATTAGCTTCCATGAGACCCCTGGAGTCAGCCTTTGTGAACGGACGGGGACAACTAGCCAAGGCTGAGGTGTTTGCAGAACATTATGCAAGGATACAAAGAAGAAATCTTAGAGAAGATACCCAATCCAGCCTTAAACAAAAGTGTCTTCTATAGTGAGTTCCTTTAATATTCTTGATGGTGCTGGTGGACCAATTCAGGGCCTAATGCAAACCAAGCATCAAACTTTATGACTGAGTTACACACTGGCCCTTAGGGCGCTGTTTTGTTTTGTTTTTCTCAGACATACTCAAATGTTGGAGAAGATTACTATGGAATAGGCAGTTTTGGTATGAGGATACATACAATGACAAAAAGTATTCTGAGCACTAGGCACGTTGGTGCACGCCTTTAATCCACCACTCTGGGAGGCAGAGGCAGACAGATATGAGTTTGTGGCCAGCCTGGTCTGTGTGTAGCAAGTTCCAAGGCCAGCCACAACAACACAGTGAAATCCTGCCTCAAAATTAAACAAACAAATTTAGATACAACTTGGCAAATCAGGGTAACAAAAAAGGCACTCAAGAAACATCAATTCTAAAACTGATACATGTTCCTAAACATTAAACATTCCTTCAACCTTTACCAACTTGTAACAGTTTTGATGAGCGCTACGGAACTCAGTAGCCGAAGGAAGCCGATATATGTTAACGTGAGAAGTTGTGGACGGAATGTTGAAAGCTTGAAGATTCTTCAGCACAATTCATATTGGGCTTGGCCCTTTATTTAAATAGTTGTAAATACATATACCTTATATATGTGTGTAACGCTAACCACCGTCACCGTTACTCGAGTGGGGGGGTGGGAAAACACAGATTAAGGTCCCCCCCCCCCCATTCCTTGTTGTATCTCTAATTGCAGGCCTTAGGAATGCAGGAACCAACCACTGGGAGTTCACTGAACTGAAGTCCGGGGTGACCACTGTTTTTGTTCACAGCTCTACTACTCAGGGCTTGAGCTCTGCGGGAATTAAGCGTGTGCACGGCTGTGTGCAACGAACGCGTGAACTTGGGTCCTGATTGCGGAACCCAATCAGGAACGCCAAGGACTGACCAGACCAGGCTGGGGGAGCCCGCGATTCGTCTCTCTAGAAGCGACCGCACTTCCCTGTCCCAGCGCGGCAGCCCCGGCGCTGTGCGGCCTCCCACAGTCAAGAGAGCGCACGGCCTCGAACGCCGCCTCTGGGCTCTCGCGCCGCGCTCACCTCGCCGGACGCCCGCCAGCGCCGGAGCCCGCAGTGTAGATCTGCAGCCCGCGGCCCCACAGCAGCGCAGCCCGCAGCTCGCGCGCCATGGCCTCCTGTCCCAGCGCCGCAAACAGCCACGAGTGACGAGGGAGGCCTTCCGCGGGGGCGGCGCAGTGACGTCACTGCGAGCGACGGGCTCGGGCTGCCCAAGGCTCTGCCTGTGCGGGAATGTGAACGGAGCAAAACCCCAGCGCTGGGGCCTGAGGATTGGACTTTTTGACCTTGGATGACAGTGACTAGGGCGTGAAAATGTGTGGAGGTTTTGTTCCCGGAGCCGCAGCTGCGCTGGGCGGGAGCACCCCCATTCTCCGAGACTGGAGTGTGGATCCAGGGGACCTACCCACCCATGTGCTTCTATGGCGTTTGGGCCACTGGAAGAATCTCCTACACAGCAATGCAAAAAAGCTTGTGACAAAGAGATTTTAGGTTTGACTGTTCCCAAAACGTGAAGTCAGTAACCAACACCTCCAGAATTGGACTTACCCCGTTTATTGTGACTTTCTCCTTACGGGAAGTTTGGGGATCCAGGCCATAAACGTGGTCTGGATCCAACTCTCCAGCCACTTCGTAAACAGATTGCTTGTCCTAATCTCAAAGCAAGACCCAGATGGCTCCTTTGTAACAGGTTCTCACTTTCTAAATATATTTTGCTATGATCAAATTTTACAAAAATATTAAAAGTTAAAAAACGTTAACGTGGTTGCTTAGCTTGCTGCCAGACACGAATCCCAACTGCTGGAATATACACACCACACAAAACCAGTTACTTAAGATTTGTAAAGTCAGGAGGTGGTGGCACATGCCTTTAATCCCAGCCCTTGGGAGGCAGAGACAGGGGGATCTCTCAGTTCGAGGCCAGTCTGGTCTACAAAGCAAGTTCCAGGACAGCTAGGACGGTTACAGAAAAACTCTTGTCTTGGGGTGGGGGTGGGGTAACCGCTCCTGACAGACTTTAAAGGTCGGCATAGGGTCATGTTTAGGAAAGTTCCAGGTTGAATATGTCAAGGATAGCTCTTCCATGCTTGATTTTATAGATGGAAAAATAGAAAAAGAATGGACAGATCCAGGAGGCTGGAGGATTGACTCGGTCTTTAAGTGCTTGATGCCCTGATATCCCCAAAATTTGCTGGCCAACCAATCTACCAAAATCTGTTAGCCCCAGGTTCACGGAAAAGACTTTCAAAATGTAAGGTGGAAAGGAGCAGTAAGACATTATTTCACTGTGCACCTCATAACTATTCCCTTCCCCCCAGTTCTGCTTTATGGCCCACATCCTCCATAACCAATCCCACCCTTCGTTGTTAAGAGTCCTACCATGCCCTTTCCTGGATCCTTAGTTTCTAGCTTCTGCCTTTGCCCACAGGCCCTGTATCACCTACCCTACCCTGCCTACGTCCCATTTATGTCACCAAACAGAATAGCTTCCCTGGAGAATTGAGAGGCCTCACATTTCATTCTGTTTTATCCCTTTAACTCTCCATTCTGGAATCACCTCTTCTGTCAGAGCTGACAGAGGCATCTATGGAACACTAGATCTGGCTTGGGGAAAAAGTTTTAGAAAGGGTTGAAGTGGAATTTGACAAAGGAAGAGGAACCTGGGTTTTGTAGTTAAGGATGGGGGATGTAGGTTCTGCCATTGTAAACCAACCCTAGGTCTCCTGTGAGAATTTTTGACCTACGTATCTACCAACGGGCCAGGAACAGAAAATGGCTTCCCAACAAAACTCCCAGGGCCTTCTGTACACTCCAGCCCAAGCTAGAGGGTTGACAAACAGGGGGTCTACTTCAAACACCACCTGACATTTACCCCTTGCTGTCTAGGCCCACTTTCCAGCTTGGGACATTTAGAATTTCTTTGAATGCTCACTCCAGGAAGGAACATGGAAAGTTGTCTTGTCTTAGTGGCCCATATCTGAGCCAACATCTGAGGAGTCCTGGGCAGTATCAGCAGGCGGGGAAAAAACCCCGAAGAGATGACAGGAACTCAATTCTGTGGCTACTAAGCTCACCAGACTCCCTCTGAATTGTTTAGTGAAAAGTGTACTGTTAAGATTTCTAACAAATCCTCTACAAACTGGTGTGAACATGGTGAAAGCAGTGTTTTAGACAATTTACATCAGCAGCAGACCCATTCACCAAAACTCATTTGGGTTTGCTTTTAGTTTGGGTTCTGGACCATTCCCTCAGGATGTTATCACTGCTCCCCACCCTGCACCTAGAATGAATAACCAACGCATGTAAAGCACCCACTACCTATCAGGCTCCTGTGCATTGTCAGTCCTAGATGGGCAGACTTATTCCTACATTCCCCAAGCTTGCTACAGTGTCTGAACATAGGACTGCCTCCCAGAACACTGTCCTGTATTTCCTGGCATCACAGTGGCTACCAAACACACAATCACCTTGATGACAAGTGTTTCCTTCTGTTATAAACACCACTTATTTTGTCATGCAGCACTAAATTAAATGTTGATTCAAATGTGACCTCTCCTTTTTTGAGACAGGTCTCTATGTAGCTAGGGAGCTGTCCTTTAATTCCCTATGTGGTCTCTGGGTTTGAGGTCTTCCTCATTCCTCTAGCTCTAGCTTTTCTGGGATTAAATGCATGAACTACCATGCCCAGCTGTCCCATTTAATAGAAATTAAAAGGCAGTTTACATGTCTTTACCCCAACAGTGCAGAACAGCACATCATCTGCATTCAGTCCTTAAATGCTAGTTTGAAGAGCCTCAAATGCATGCAGGGCTGACACCTGGCATCTCCAGTAGTTTAGTGACTAGCAGTTGAGCTAATGCTAAGGGGATCATTAGCCAATCGGAACCACCTTTGAATCCAAGCAGTTTTACCAGCTTTTATTATAAACACCAGCACATTTCAAGTCCCTCTTTTGATCACAAATATAGGACTTTTTTCTTCTCCTCTTAAGTATACAGCATGAGACACAGTGTCTGGGCACTCCAGCTCTTACAGAAATTTTTCTTAGGACAAACTTAGGGATATTATCCACAGCCCACATCCTCAGCCACATCCTTGACATCCAGATGGACAACGGCACAGGATGCAGACTCCTTGCCAAGTGCCACCTTCTTAGGTGGGCGGAGAGCAGCTCTTCTGAGGCTCCAGTTCCTCTTCTTGTTTGAACACATGGCTTGGGGCTTCCCAATTGGCAGCAAGGGAATTCTGAAGAGAGCCGAGAATGTGCAAGGACCCATCAAGCTGAGCAAAGGACGGAGCATCACCTCTGGAGGACTTGGGACAGGGCTTAGTTGGGGATGTTAGATGATGGTCTATTCCTTACCTGGTCTTATCCACAGTATTAAAATTCAAGATTCAAAATTCTACATTCAAAACTCCAATCTTGAAAGGCTTCCTCAAATTTAATTTCCAAGTATCATGAATTTGAAAATACTTCTGTGAACTTAAAAGGCCAAAAGGAAGGCTATTTGGGGTCATGATTTCTAAATTTAGCTGCCCCACCCCCATCTAGACCACTCTTGTTGGAAGACAGGTATTTTTTTTAAGGTCCCTGGGAGCAGCAAGGCTAGGGGTTTAGTTCCCCTGTCAGTGGCCCTCCTCTTAGATGTGACATTTACAGTATTCAGGAGCCACCAACCCCTGCTCAGAAAGGACACCTGTTACTGGACTTCACAAGCCAGTAAGGCCATGAAGTAGCAGCCCCCAGGGTGGCATCAGACCTGCAAAGCCCTAATGAGCCACATGGGGCTGGCTGATGGAGGTAACCTCCCTGTTTAACTTTTGGGGAGGGGAGGTCAGGAACCACCTCAAGTCCCTGGAGCACCCTTTGCATTGATTGTGGGATCTGGGTAGAGAAAGGGGGGCTGTCTGAAAAGGGGGGGCAGGAGCCCTCCCCACAGGGGCAGCTGGCCAACAAGGAGGAGGACAGGAAGAGTAGGCTAGAGGCAAAGTGCTGTTTCTGACCCAGTGGTGATTGTCCCTCGTGGCATGGGTGACATTCACCTGTGAGTACTGAATATGCAAGGCAATGCTGAGCTGCCTCCTCACTCTCTGCACAGGGTGCCCCCCTCTCACCTGGTGGCTACAAGCCTGGGACACTTCCCAGCTGCCACCCATACTGCAACTATGACTGCAGCCCCGACCTCTCCACTCTGAGCGAACAATCAGAACCATGTCTTACAAAGAACAGACTCCAAAAATATATATAAATAAATAAAAACCTTAAACATTCTTACAGGGATCTTAAAGAACAGAATACATGTTAAAAACTTCAGTAATTTATATCAATTTTAAGCGATACT
The DNA here is from genome assembly GCF_903992535.2 of Arvicola amphibius. Lineage (NCBI taxonomy): Eukaryota > Metazoa > Chordata > Mammalia > Rodentia > Cricetidae > Arvicola > Arvicola amphibius. Next base: position 92,347,160 of record NC_052050.1, read on the forward strand.
TTATATACAATGGGGAAAAAAACACATGCATAGTCCAAATACAATGTTGAAAAACAGCATTTTCATAACAAAAAAACCCCCGAACACTAAGTGTTAATACCATGTACATGAATTCAAGAAGGACCACCCCTTTTTGTCTGTTGCACACAGTTTATTTAACAATATGATATAAGAAATGAGTTGGTACGTTACCATTCTATACAGTGATTGAATCTTCTTGAATTTCTTATTTATAGTAATTATAGCGCTTGCATGATTTACACTAGAATTGCTTTTCCTCATTTCAAGTTTCACATAGAAGAAAGAAAAGAATGCTTCTTCTCTATTAACATTAGCATGGTCTAAGAGAGTGATCATCCCTATTTTTGTCTAAAACCAGTTTTATCAGAGAAACAAAGCAACAATTTCTACATCTGCAAGACAAGAGGTTGGCTTAAGCCAGCATGTATAGATAAATGTGTGTGGGTGTGTACATGTGTGCACGCCGGAGTCAATTCCTATCGTCCAGGGGTAATACTTGGAGATGCCCACAGAGTTCACTATAGAAAAAAAATCTTCCCGCAACATCAGCTCGTTATCGGGACACATTATAAGATGCATTATTTCTGGAACCAGTTTCTGAGTATTATTTTTCTTTTCACTTTTAAACATAAATGTTTAAGTCTTGAAAATACAAATAAAAAATATGAATATAATGAACTTGTTTTTCCCATTAAAAAAAGGCATGAGTCACCAGCAATGACAAAAGAATCCAACAACCCCCCACCCCCCGAAACAAAACAGAAAAAAAAGAGAGAAAAAAAGCCAAGAGAGAAAGAGAGAGACTGACCAGATATTTAAATCAACTGGTTTTTAACAAAAAATATATTCTTTGTATTGTTTCTTTAAACATCAATACACCCTTCCATGCTTGGGAGTCACAGTCCCATCTAGGCTTAATAAAAAGAGCCCAGATGCCTGGATTTTCAGTACAAAAAGTCCAAGAACATGAAAGGGGAAGGGGGAAAAAAAAAAAAACAAAAAATGAAAATAATAAAATAAAATCCCCAAAACAAAAAACAAACACCCAATGCTCTCATAATGCTACAAACCCTCCACAAACTTTTCTAGTGGTCTCCCGTGGTATCACCAACCAGGGACAGTTCACTGGGACAGCGCACTCCTGTTGGGGGTATTCAGCTGGGGGAGCATTGCACTCTGTTCAGGGTTCCCCAGGTGTCCCTGATCCATGGAGCTGGCCATGGTGACTGCAAGTCCGGGGTGGGGGGAACCAGTCTGGGGTGAAACATGGTGTGGTGAAGGCTGGGGCTGTATCCGTGGTGACGGGCTGGAATGTGGAGGTTGGGATTGGGGCCGTGGAGACTGGACAGGGGCTGGAGACCGCACCTGGTTACTAAGGGATGTGGCGATCTGCTGGCCGGGGAGATGTGAGGCCTGTGGCTGTCCTGAGAGCATATGCTGCTGGGGGCTCATGGGGTTCGGCTGGCCTGGGGACCCAATCTGCTGTTTCATTCTGCTGCTGTTGCAGAATTCGCTGCTGCAGGGCCGTGTTGAATGTTGGGGGTGCTGTCTGCCCCAGCCCAGCTGCCCCATTTGGCCAAGTTGTCCCATTGGAGCAGCCATCTGGCCCATGGAGCTGCCCTGGATGGGGAGGGTGTTGTTGCATACGTTGCTGCTGCATAGCTGGGGTGTAGCCTCCAGGTCCTTGCGGCTGCTGGAAACTGGCAGTGTCCTGCCATGGCTCCGGCAATGCTGGCACTGACTTTGTTGTTGTTGTTGCTGCTGCTGCTGTTGTGCGCTGCTGCTGCTGGTGCTGTAGCAGCTGTCTCCTCACCATTTCTCGTACTGTGGATTCATGTTTGCCATGTTGGGGTTGTGTCCTGGGTTCATAATGTTCAGAGCTTGTCCCTGGGGGTTCAGGCCTCCCATTGCCTGTTGCTGTGGAGGCACACCAGGCCGTGGCACACCAGCCTGCATTGCATTCAGGTTCTGCAGGCTGGGTTGCTGGTGCATGCCGGGCTGGGGCTGCATACCAGGCTGGGACTGAAGTCCAGGCTGGGGGCTGCATGCCAGGCTGATTGGCCACATACTTGGCTGTGCGCTGTTTGATGAGAAAGCTGCCATGAGCTGTGGGTTTGATTTGAGGATGTTCAACACCTGTTGCTGCTGCTGAGGGGAGCTGGGTGACTTCAGGGTCCGCAGCAGGTCTTGCAGGGCACTTGGCGAGATGCTCCTTGGTGGCTGCACATTGGGCATCCGTGGCCCAGCCACAGCTGCCTGGGCCTGCATGGACATTACAGCCTGGGCATAGCCTGGCATTGGCTGCTGCTGGGGGATGGGTGCCTGCTGCCACTGCCCAGGTGGCATGCTAGGCATGACAGGCCCACTGACTTGGTTGGGACGGGGCACATTCAGACCCACAGGGGCCATCTGGTTCCCTGGGATTCCTATACCTGCACGCCCTGGGGGCATGCCATTGTGATGTTTGCTCGGTACAGGTGCTCTGCTGTTGCTGTGCCTCCCGTTCAATTTGCCGTGCTGCTTCCACTGCTGCAGGTGGGGGCTGGGCGGGGGTGGGTGGAGCTGGTACCTGGTTGGTAGGCTTCCCTAGCAGACACTATCGTGGGGGGGCTGAGTCCGGGCTACATTAGGGAAGCCAGCTGATGACATGTTTACAGGTGAAGGTTGAGGCTGGGCAGGGGGCTGTGGTGTCTGGGGGGTGTGGCTGGGGCCTGCTGCGTGGGTCCCGGGTGGTGCTGAGGTAGGAGGAAGGCAAACTCTGCTGAGGCACATTGCGGGTGTTCATGGTGGCCATTCGCCGGCGCATGAGCTGGGCCTGCTGCAGGGCGATGCTGGATCTGCTGCTGGCGGAGCTCTTGTGTTTGATGTTGAGGCAGAAGGGCACAGGGCATTTATTTTCTTGGCAGTGTTTGGCGTGGTAGCAGCAAAGAGCAATGAGCTGCTTGCACACTGGGCATCCTCCGTTAGTCTTGCGCTTACAATCCCTTGGTGTGCTGCACAACTCGTTTCAATCTTCTGGCAAGATGCAGAGAGCAGTTGGCATTGCGACACTGGCATGCATGGACCAGGGACTGGATGCAGCGTTGGATGCTGAGGCGCCGGGACTCCTGGGGGCTCTTGGACTGTGGCTCACCTTGACTGCTTCCCCTCATCATCAAGACACAGCCCCCCACTTTACCATCTTATGGGTGTGGCTCTTTGTGTTGTAGCAATTAATACAAAGGTCGTAATCCTGAAGAGAAGCCAAAAGGGACAGAGCAACATCAGCATAGGCCCAATATGAGCAGACACTCTTGGCATGGGTCAGAGTATAGGCCCCAAAGCTTGAGCAGTATTAGTGGTCTCCTTCCCCCACCCACTCCTTCTTTATTTCATGTGCTTTGAGAAAAGCATCAAGACCTTACCTTGAGACTTAATAGTGAGAAATAAGAACACCGTGGCCATTTCCTCCTAGTGCTACCAGAGGATGCCAGACACTATCCCGGGAGAAAGGCATCAAATGATCCTCCCCCCAAACAGAAGCCCAAGTGGCTGAGAGATACTTGAACTTAGAACTAAAAAGGAGGCATTAAATGTGAAGGATGGGGTTGGGAGAGCACTCGGTAAATAAGGTGATGGTCAAATATGAGGACCACATTCACACAAAAATCCAGTGCTTGTAACTGCAAGCACCAGACAGGGAGGAAGTAAGTGGACTGCTGGGGAATTGCTGGTCCCCAGCCTAGTTCAAGGTTCAGTGACAGATCTTTTCTAGGGAAATGAGGTAAAGAGCTATACAGAGCAATTCTCCTCTGGCCTTTGTATACATACACAACAAATAGTTCACTATACACACATCCAAATAAATCTACCCAAAAACAAATCTGAGGATGAAGTCCTAAAGCTGGGTCTAAAAATTGTGCTCAAAGAAAACACATAAAATCGTAAAATAGTGAAGTAGAAAGAGGACAGAGAAGCCTGGAGAAAGCTCGGGAAAAACAAGAATGAAAGGTAAATGAAGAAGGAAGAGTTAGACAGCTTTTGCCCTGACCAGGACAAGCTCTACATGCTGAGACAAACCTACACACAGGGTAGGAGACAGTTAGCCTGCCAGTCGTATACATGAGGATCCTGCCATTAGACCTGATCAAAGGTGTCAACTTGACATCAGGGCAAAAGGCATCCCTAAGCCCTTAGCAAGGCTAGGAAGAGATAAATACACAGGAATTCCTGTAGAATCAGTGTTCCGAAGTCTTTCCACAGTCAGGCTGCCTCAGCACATGGCCTGTAGCTGTGGCGGACAAGGGCACAAGATAAGAGGACAACAAGGGTGCCACTCATGCCTGGCTCCCCATGCTGGGAGAGAAAGCACAAACAGTGTTGTGTAGAGATGACAACATCTACATCCATTCCTGATGCTGCAGAGAACAATGCTGGAATTCTATGTCTACCTATGGGGGAAGGTCAGAAGGGAGGTGGTGGGGCTTACCTCACACACAGTACAGTGCCAGCGTGTCTCTACGTGGTGTTTACACTCATTGCAAGTATAGACAAAGCGGTCCTGGCCTTGCGTGTGCAGTTCCACCAGCATGCACAGAGTGGACCATTTGGAGCGGCGTAAGGAAGAGAACTCCCAATGCTTATCTCTGGCCAGAGTGAGGAAAGCATCACGCCCATCCATGAGGTCACAGCTGAGCAGGGGGTCAGGGTCCACGATGGGGGGCTGAGTGCTGATAACAGGTCCAGCATGCAGATGAATCACAAAGAAGACCTGAAAGGAGGAGCTGCATTAAACCCCACAGAGAGACAGCATGTGCCAAGTGCCGGGCCACATCTTCCTGTGTAATAGGCTAACCAAACCCAGAGCTTGCTTGAGGCCCTGGTTTCTTGGGATGGAACAATTAATGATAAGCCATACAATGTATTAAGAAACTACTGTTCCATCTTATACAGAGGTAGTCCTTCCTTCTATCAAAGACTTGTACAGGGAGCCTCAGCAGAGCAGGCCTGGTGCTTGCTGTTCCTCCAAGTTCTGAGTATCCCCATAACCTCCCACAAGACTATGCCATTACCTCCTTATGCTTCTCCATGGTGGCATATAGCTTCTGGGACAAGTCGTTGGACACATTGGGCATGCTAGGCTTCTTCTTGTTGGCGCGGCTAATGCTGCTTTTGTTTTTGTTGGTCTTCTTATTGTTCTTTTTCTTGGCATTCTTGCTGTCACCTTGACTGCCCTGTAACCACATGCAAAACTGTCAGAACAACATCCATTTCCTAAGCTGTGGTGTGCCAGAGATCCCATATGCACCTGGGCCATAGGCTGCCATCAGAGGGCTAAAAATTGAATCTTCTAAGCCTGGCTGGCACCTGTATGTCCTCTTACCTCTTCAGGATGTGTGTGTGTGTGTGTGTGTGTGTGTGTGTGTTTTGGTTTTTCGAGAGAGGATGTCTCTGTGGCTTTGGTGCCTGTCCGGGAACTAGCTCTGTAGACCAAGCTGGCCCACCTGCCTCTGCCTCCCCAGTGCTGGGATTAAAGACGGGTGCCACCACCGCCTGGCTCTTCTTCAGGATCTAAGTTAATTCAGAATCTAAGCTTAGATTCTAAGAGGAAGTTTCCTATCACTCCCCAATGGACAGGAATGCTATGCTGTTCCATCCTGCAAATTGAGGTAGCACCAGGAGGAGCAGGCACACCCTGATTTTTCCAGGTCCCACTCAACACTTGGACTAGGGTAGAGTAAGTCCAAGTTTGTCTTGCAACCTGTTGTTATTATTTTTCATTATTACTTGGCTGAGGTCTAAAAGGGACTTACTCCTCAGTTCAAGAGCTCCAATGATCCTACTATAAAAAGAATTTGGGGCATCATCCATTTAGAATACAACCAAGAAAAGCTAATCAGATCTGACCCAGAGAACTTCTTTATCCTGCAGTATTGGTAGTGCAACCAGAGCCTTACAGAAGCTAAGCATGTGCTCCACCACTAAACTATGCCCTCAGCTCCAGACGGTCACTTTTCCATGTGATGCTGTATAACCTAGGTTTCAAACTCATCAATTAATTAACTCATCAAACTGAATCAAATAATTTTTTAAATAATTACTTTACTCACATGCATGTATTATGTGTATTTGTGAGTGTGTCATAGTGCCCATGTGGAGATCAGGATAAAAGATTTATTTTTAAAGGAAGGTTGGAGTCTTCGAGCATGTGGACCCTGGGACTTGAACTCAGGCCATCACACATGGCAGTAGCAGGCACTTTTACTTGGACCCATCTTAATGGCCCTTCAAATAAATTTTAATTATTTGGAAATTTTTATTTATTTTTTTATTTTTTGGAAATAGGGCCTCAGTATGTAGCTCTGGCTTCCTGGAAATCACAGTGTAGAATGGCCTTGAACTCACCGAGATCTGCCTGCCTGTTTTCTGAGTGCTGGGATTAAAGGTGTGTGTGTTTCACTATGCTTGACTTCAAATAAACTTCTTAGTTTATTTTTACTATTATTTTCTGTTTCTTAAAGACAGAGTTCTCTGTGTTGCTTTGGAGCCTGTCCTGGAACTCGCTCTGTAAACCAAGCTGGCCTCAAACTCAGATATCCACCTGCCTCTGCCTCCCAACTCCTGAGTTTTGATTAAAGGTGCCACCACTGCCCGGCCAAATAAACTTCTTAAAGAAATTGTTTTTGAGCTAGGCATAGTGGGTACATACATATAATCACAGCACTCAGGAGTCAGACTGATCTCTTAGTTTAGGCCAGCCAAAGTTATGCAGAGAGTTCCCTGTCTCAAAAAATCAACAAAAAGAAGAGAGAGAAAGAAATTATCTGGTCACCGGGAAACATGCACTTCGGTTATTTTTCTGATGAAGTTTTACCTGTGCATGTGCCTAAGGGTAGGCTTTTTCTTTCCCAAAGCTGGGGTTGAATATATCATGTGGTATTCACTCTCCCTCATCTAATACCACGAGAAACTCTTCTCTACTTCAATTAACTTTAAATTCTAATTTTTCAGTTTTTTAAAACTGTTTGAAAATTTCATACATGCATGTAATATGTTTTAATGAAGCACCCTACCTCCATTCCCTCTTCAGTTCCTCCCAGGAGAATCTAATTTTTAACAGCAAAGCAATGTCCCCTACAAAGTGTGAGCCATACTAAAGTTAATTCCACTGTGAGGTCCTAGGTAACCTTAGGAAGGAGAATCCTTGCTCTCAGCATCTACACTGCATACACAGAAAACAACAAATCTACTTGTCAACACTTTCCCTAGCATACAGTGAAGGCGGGCTTAGGCACAAGCCACCTAAGTCGTCTGAACAGCTTCAATGACACCATGCCAGAGACCAACTTGGATGAATCAGTTTGTTCTGCATTCCTTTAGAGTCCTTTTCCCTCGGTAGTAGCAGGACTGTCCTTGTGCTCTGCTGTGTTGTGCACCAGTGACTCCCACAGGTGGGCCCACTTCTACTTCTTCAAGTGACGCCACCACTGCTGCCCTTAACAAACTGAGACAATGGTTCTGTGCCAGGCCACCTATGCTCTGGGGCTTGGCTTGGTCAGTGGTCTCATGATCACTTGGTCTCCACTGCAAAGTACTGAGTCAGCCACTGAGACATGCCTATTCTTTTAAAGGCCAATCTGAATATGGCCTACCCTCTCTAGCTTCTTGTGGAACTGTTTTGCAGTCAAGTAGGAAACCAAACCATGGTGAGGAACAGCCAAGTTCCTGAGAAGGTGGAGGGAGGGAGGGAGGGGAGGGAGGGAGGGAGGGAGGGAGGGAGGGAGGGAGGGAAAGTCAGACAATGTGGGACAATTTGGGAGATCTTGGGAACAACCAGGGACATAAGCTTCTCTTTCATCCTGGTCTGTGCTCTTCTATATTACAGCTGTCTTTTTGAAGACATAAAACTCAACATGTACAGTGTTGAGCACATTGTAACCATTCAACAGATCACGTGTACACTGAGCATAGCATGCTTATCTGAGGGCCTTCAGGGTGTTGCCACATGCTGCCAGCACCTTTAGCCCTGCTGGGATCCAGTCTGACCACTTCTTATGGAGCAATGCAACCTACCATTTGTTTCTCCCTCACCTAAGTGAGTTCAAGCTTTACACAAGACATTCTTCTAACTCATCATTTCTCATATGCCACAAACATTCTCCACAGAAGTCACTGTACATACCTACCGGACCTACAACCACAATCAATATATATGCCACTGTCAGCTCTTCCAGACCAAGTAGTACCTTGTGACCTTTGATACAGCATACTTTCTCCCCTTAACTCAAGTGGGATCTCAGCTCCGATGTCACTGTTTCCAAAGGCACACTCAGACCTCTGTCTTCTTTACCTTAGGTTCCTTTCTTCTCAGAGTTGCCCCACCACATGAAAACACATCATGAAGCTATCCAGGTCCTTCATGTTTCTCCTAGTATAAGATACCTCTTGGGGCAGGGACAAGGTCTTGCTTAGTACACTTTGCACTCCCTGGTACACAGGGATAGTAAACAGTGAACAGATTGAAAGCAAACAAAACAAAACAATACCAAAAAAGCAAAAAAAAACACCCCCCCCCCCAAAATGAGGAATTGCCACAATATGCAGCACAAGGTACTTCAGTCTCTCCAGAAAGCAATTTCTATCCATCTCCATGTACTGCCCTGATTCCAAAAGGTCACCATCTCTCCAGGCCTAACCACTAGGCCCCACATCCTATGTGTGTGCACGAGAACACCCACAGGAAGAAGCCAACAGCAAATGTATACTTTTCAGCCTGCCACTCTGGTGGCACAGCTCTAGCTGGGCTGTACCTCAGGGGTCTCACTAGCTGCAGTACTTTCTTCTTTTTTTCTTTCTTCTTCTTCTTGTTCTAGCTCTTTGATGCTTTCTTCCAACACATTAGGCCAGAAATCTCCTTCAAAATAGGGCAACTCCTTGGCACTCGTGAGCCTGTCTTCATTTGCTTGTTTGAAGATGTCCTAAGAGGAAGCAGAAGAGAGGCGAGGTGAGGTCCCTTAGAGGTTACTGGGGACCACATACAGAAACTAGACATCAACTGACTAAAAGGCCCACTGCTCTGACCAACTGCAGAGTTGCTTCTGCAGTTTCATCAGATGTTTTCAGGCTCTTGCTTTCTATTTCTTGTAATTTATCATAATTATAAGCACATGAGTGCCAGAAGAAAATACATAAAACATGTCAATCAGCTGTGACAAAGTCAACATCTTCCTTCAACAGGAGTACCTTATAGTCATTAATGATCCTCTCTGCGAATGCCTTATCCAGCATTTTCTTGTACCACTCCTGTAGTCGTTTAGGTTTGGGGATTTTCTGATCAGGAGGGTGGCAATGAAAGATGTAGTCATCTCCTTCACTTGGAGGACAGGCCCAGATGTGTCCTGTCACATACCTATAAGAACATACAAAACAGGCAAAGTAGAAGTATAAATGAACTCTTATCTATTTTTGAGGCAACTACAGCTAAAGAATAGTAACTAAAGCAAGAACAGAAATTAATGAGGGAAGATAAAAACAAAATGGCCATAAATGCTTGGGTAGGTCTTATAAAATACTTGGGCTCCAACACAATATGTGAATAGTGTTTGTGTGTGTGTGTGTGTGTGTGTGTGTGTGTGTGTGTGTGTGTGTGTGTGTGTATAAAAGCATTATCGTCATCATTTACAAATCCAACCCTATATTCAGCACTGAATACTTTATTCTCATAAGTACCTGCATGGAGCTGAGCCTGCCAGGGCATGGTAAAAGGAAGTGAAGCACCAGCTTCCTGCCTACTACTTCCTCCTGTGATTGGAAAGGCAGCTCAGGCAAGTAATTCTCTTTAGAGGATTAATGTCAAATATCTTATCTTCCCTGTTCAAGGCACTTTAGCAAACCTTTTCAGGTCTAAGAAAAGAATGTGACAGGTGTGGTAATATAAACAGATAGTACCAGAGAAAAAAAAGACAAGAGTGTGTTGTGTGTTCAATCAGTGATTTCCGATCAAAGAGTAGAAAAGATAAATGTATAGAGACAGAAAGTAGATTAGTGGCTGTCTGGAGCCAGGGGCAGGACAGGGAGTAGTAGAAAGAGGGCACAGGGCTCTGTTGAAGGAGTGAGAGTGTGTGGAGACCGGCATATGGAATGGTTACACCAGTCAATAATTTTAAAAACCACTGACTCCAAAACCTGAAACAGAAAAAACACATGATACGCAGATTATGCCTCAATAAAGTAAAAAGAAAATGAAAAGAAAGCAGAGGCAAAGAACAGACTGCTCTTTGTAGTCAGACACATGTGAGAGGCTCAGCAGATTTCTGAACCACTCTCAATACATTAGAATAGAAACACATAAAACTAAACGAGAAAAACACACTATTTCACGAAATAGACAAAACGTTTTAATTGATTCTGAAAAACCAAGACTCACCCCAATTTCTTCACATACTCTAGATATCCAATGAGTATCTCATGGTATACAGCTGTCCGGAGGCAGCGGGGCCGGAAGAAATGAATACTGTCCAGATAAGATATGTATACACGCCTGCAGGGGTGGGTGGGGTGTCATTTTTATTTCTAATTCAGGGTACCCCTCAAGTTTGAAAACACTAACATCCCAAAGCCCCCAGAAATAGATTTTGATAGCCACCACAGAGGCCACCTGGCTAGATGTGAAAGACTTTAATCAGCTGAAAACTAAGAAAACAGAAATAATTTTCTACTATTACAAAAAAAGAGAAGGAAACCTTCCCCAGGGGAGCAACTTGGAAGAGGCCACTTCTTTGCCCCTCTCACCCAAAATCCAGACTAAACAAACCAACTCTGGACCAGAGAGACTTGGTTTGAACAGAACATTTAGCTGTTGCTACTCTGGCTCCCCAGTGATCATCTTGATAAGACAAAGCAAAGCTAGGGCCACACACAAGCATGCCACATTACCACCAAGACCCTTTGTTTCCTGACAGTTTACAGGAAAACAAAGCTAATTGGTTTAGTCAGGTAACTATTTGAATCCAGTAGCAAAGCACACAGTTTTAAGACATCTGAGCCTCTGTCTGTTACCACCCAGAATGGGGCTAAAAAGCACATTCAGAAGTAACATGGAAGACTACCTTGTATTTGGCGGGGGGCAATCAGAGCCATATTCTTGCACATGCATCCCAAAAAAGCACACATCGACTCCATCAATCTCTTCAAAAGCAAAGAGTGCTTTGGTTCGATACGGGAAAGATTCAGACATTTCTCCAGAATCCACAAACCTGAAACAGAAATCAAAGCCTGTCCTGTGTAGAAGGCTCAAGGCTCGGCAACCTCTTGCAATGACATCCAGAGTAGTTTTGAGCTGTGCTGCAGCTCTTTCTGGTCCTGTTTATGAGGCAAGGGAACCATCTCGGATAATGTATTGAAATTCAGAAAAGAAGGTTACATCCTAGTTACCACAAGCCTTTGCATTAAGTATGTCACACTTCAAGTTCGACAGAGTCAGGAGTGGGGCCTACCCCACAGTTTAGGACAGGAAGAAAAAACACAAACCTTGACTTCATCCCAGGCTTGACCTCCACAGTCTTGTCTGAGCTGGCCACCACTCTGACAAAAACCTCCCCAGCTTCAGGGTGATTCTGGCGCCGCAAAAACTTGTTCACTCGGTCTTCCAAGTGGTTTCCCAAGCGTGTGGTCTGAAGCCCTAAAAGTTCAGAATGAAGAGGATCAGGCAGAGCTGTTGAGGCTGCTGCTTCACGCTGCTATTTCCAAGGACTGACAGTTGTTCTGGAAGAACAGAAGAGCTCCACCCTGTGACACGAGCGTCCTCTTTAGGAAAGCAGATGTGCAACCTTAGGCACTTTGCTCCTTTTTGGCCATTTATCTGCCCATACTTCTGTCCATTTCTAATAGTAAGGGACAGGAGAGACACAAAGATGGCCTGAACCTGACAGGACTGAGGACACTGTGCTTCTTTCCCTTCACATCAGGTCCTGGGTAGCTGAGTGGCTGTAGGACAAGCCCTGCCCTGGGGCTATGTTGAGAAGTCTCCTGTGTGAGGGCTATCTCAGGAATGCCAACAGGCAGACTGCTTACTCCCCAGAACTACACTTGAGGAACTCCTATAGCAACAAGGAATATGGCATACCCTTGACCCGGTCAATGACGGGGTTTTCTTCCACCTAGCTCAGTTGCCTTTAGACAAAAGGGAGCTTAGAACACCCAGGGCCAAGTCATCAAGCATTAGCCAAAGACTGTTTGCTGCCCTCTGACCACAGTGCTCAACTGGGAGGCAGAGCAGGCATGACCTTAGCATCAGGTAACTTCATCTTGATGTGGCCTGTCCTGTGCTGGCTCTTGCCATAGGAAAAGAGATAGCCCATATGACCACTGTGACCAAAGCCACCAGGAATAAACATTACTATGGAGAACTGCTTTTCAGGGAAAGAGGACTAGAATGTGAGATCTATCAAAGATTCATCGGTTATAAAAATGAATGTATTTTGGAGGGGTGGTGCTGGGGAACTGAATACAAGATTCAACATATACTAAATAGATACTCCACCCCATCTCCCATGTCGGTGATGGACCTCCCCCCTCTTCCTTTTGTTAAAAGGCAGGGTCTGTATCACAATGTAGCCCAGGTTGGCATGGGATTCAAGGGAATTCTCTTGACTTAGCCTCTCAAGAACTGGGATTACAGGCATGAGCCACCACAACCAGTTTAAGATGATAAAATTTTAAGTAAGTTTTCTTCTTTAATGACTTTTAAATATTTTCTACAATCATGAAAATTGTTTATAGAAAGTAAATCTAGGGGTCTGGAAAGATGGTCCAGTGGTTAAGAACACCTACTCTAGCAAGGGACCTGTGCTCAGTCTCAACATCAGTATCAGGTACCCCACAGCCACCTCACACTACAGCTCTAGGGAACCTAACATCCACTATTCTGGGCCTCCATGGGTACTTGCACTTGGTGTACATACAAAAAAGAAGGTACACACACAGAGGTCTGTGTGTGTATAATATACCAATTAAAATAAATTAATTTTTTTTTGTTTTTTTGAAACAGGGTTTCTCTATAGCTTTGAAGCCTATCCTGGAACTAGCTCTTGTAGACCAGGTTGGCCTTGAACTCACAAAGATCCGCCTGCCTCTGCCTCCCGAGTGCTGGGATTAAAGGCGTGAGCCACCACTGCCTGGCATTAATAAATTAATACTTTTTAAAAGTAAATCTTAGAAGATTCCTTACTGTTGTCTCAAGTAGTATCTGAGAATTTACAACTCATAAATTTCATTTTTCTGCAATAAATATAACAAGAGTGGTACCTTGGAGGTATATTAAGATATAACCAACACCCGGTGGTGGTGGCACATGCCTTTAATCTCATCACTCAGGAGACAGAGGCAGGCCAATCTGTGAGTTCGAGTCTACAGAGCAAGTTCCAGGATAGCCAAGGCTACACTGAGAAACCATCTTGGATCCACCTCCCGAAAGGAAGCAAAATCAAATAGCAAAGGAAAAAAACTCGGGGAAAAAAATAAAGATTTGTACAGTTAAAAGTAGTAACGAGTAGATTAGAGATCTGTTTTATACTTTAGTGGGCATCAAACTTCCTAAGTTTGGTCAGGCTGAGCTCTGTGCCTAGTAGTCTTCAGAGCTGAGTGATTGTTCTGACAAGCACAGAAGTAGACACAAAGAGCTTCAGAAGATGACCACAATTCCTGCTGAAATCCCGGAGGGAAATCCTGCACTGAGGGACAGCAAGTCTTAAGCCCAGGAGACAACCCTGAGAGCCTGAATGTCTTTTCTGGATAGGATTCCCGATTCTTTCTAAGCTACTGGAGAAGGAACTGCCAACCAATGTTCTCTCAGTAGGTCCTGAAATTTACTTTTTTTTTTCCTCCTGTTGAGACAGGGCTTAGTGTAGCCCTGGCTGTCCTGGAAGTCACAAAGATCCACCTACCTCTGTCTTCCGAGTGCTGGGACTAAAGGTATGTGCCACCACCGTCTACCTGAAGCTTTGCTCTTCTGAAATTTACTTTTTCAGCCCTCTAAAACGTTACTGAAAACACGAGCTGCTCATAAAAGGGTCAAGCTGAATCACTACAATGAAAACCTTCCACATGAAAACTGCTGTCACTGAGCTCTGAAAGTTCACAGTGAAGGTCACAAAGAGAGGAGCAACTACAGAATTTCAAAGGGCACAATCCAGGACACAGAAATTTTTAGCAAACTTACTCTTAGCACTGAATTTGTTTTCTTTCCGAGGTCTGCCAGTTTTCTTCAAGCAGTTGTCACACACAAAACTGCACAACAAATAATGGGTGTGATAAGTTTACACTCAACAGTAAAATGCAGCACTGAGATACTTTGTTGGCAGTTTAATCACATCATTGTGAAAAGAGTGCAGAGACAGGCAGCTCTGAGTCTACAATTTGTAAAGCAGGAAAACACAAGATTTAAATTTAGAACCAACTGCCACCTTCCTTAATTGCTAAATTTTGCTGACAATGAACAAGTCTCAGCACCACAGACACCTCCCCATGACTTGTGCACAGCTGCTCCCCTTTCCCAGAGATCACAGCAAATCACTCACCCTGCAGGCCAAATGATGTCATAATGTAGAACGCAAATTTGATGCATCTTCCGGCCACACTCTTTGCAGTCAACAAAACTGGGAGACAAGAAAGCACGATTATACACCAGGAGCCACACATTTTTCAACAGGAGCTTGAGTATATGGCACACTAATATCTGAGCTGCTTTCAGGAGAACTGGCATCCATGTTATGTGCTGACTAATCCGAAGAATGTTTAATGTGCTTGCCTATGTTAATTAATTTTCTTAATCAAGAAACAGGATCCCACCTTCACCTCACCCTGCCTACTTTTTCTGTTGAGTAAAAAGAGGTCTGGCCATGTAAGTCCAGCCTGGCCTTGAACACATGATCCATCTCTGGTCTACTCAGTGCTAAAATTGGAAGCCTGCACTACCATTCCTGGATTTTCTCTTTTTTCTCACTGTGCCATTTTCTTCTCTCCCTGTTTCCCTTTGTTTGCGGGTTAGGGAAGGCATGTACACAAATGCAAAGTCAAAAGCCAGCTTTGTAGAGTCAGTTCTCTCCTTCTACCTTTATTTGAATTCTTGGGAATGAAATCATGTTGCCCCATATCCTTAGCAAGTGTCCTTTACCCACTGAGCAATCTTACTCAGGCCCTTTGTGCTCAGAATGTTATGTCCCTCTCTCCAACACCTGCTTTTAAATAAGAAATACCAACACCAAGAAGTCCACCCCAGTAGTAATGTGTTGTACCCATGCTAAAAGCTCTCATCCATGGAACCATGTACACTGTGGCTCCTGCTGCCTGCACTCATCTGTTGCTGTAAAAATAAACTTAAAACCCACACAAAAAGGACGAGAGGGATGGCTCAGTGGTGAAGAACACTGGACCTAAGTTCACCTCCAAGCCACTTGCAACTCTAGTTCAGGGAGATCTGACCTATTCTGGCTGCTGCGGGCATTAGGCACACACATCCTGTATATAGATAAATTCAGGCAAACACGGATATATACAAATCATTAACACTGGGGTGGGGAATGACCATGACAGGCAACAGGACAACATAGCACGAGAATCAGAAACAAAACTGAATTTTCCTTGGGGGAAGTCACTATATGTCCCAGCATTCATTATCTAATGAAATCCTATCCCTAAGTATCATACAGTAGTAGGCTAGAGGACATAGCAACTTTCCCAAAGGAAAGCTGGATCTCCAAATGTGTCTGTGTGGCAAGTTGATTATTTTCCATTATAGCAGTTGACCTGTCTGGAACTAGGAGATTTGGGGGCCAAGAGAACAAAGCAAAAGTGACAGACTTGACCCAACCTTTAAGAGCCAACTTTTTAAAGCAATGGCAGTGGTAAGAATATATACTATAGTTCACAGGGTGGATTTTTTTTTTTTTTTTTTTTTTTTTAAGAAAGTGGTTCTTAAGATGTCTTCTTTTTGGAATTTCTCTGGGACAATATTACCATTTCAGATAATGGCCTGTATTCTTTATGGAATCACACCAAGCAATCCTTAAAGATGCCTATTACCAAGGTTTAAAGAGGTTTCAGCAGAACTAAAACACCCACATTATTTTTTTTGAATGACTTTTTGAGACAGGGTCCTGGAGCTCACCCTGTAGACCAGGCTGGCCTTGAGATCCTCCTGCCTCTGCCTCCCGAGGGCTAGGATTAAAGGCATGTGCCACCATTGCCTGGTTCACCCACATAATCTTATTTATTCATTTACTTAATGTATGTGAGTGCTCTCTCTGCATGTATGCCTTTATATGCCAGAAGAGGCCATCAGATTCCACTATGAATGGTTGTGAGCCACCATGAGGTTGCTGGGAATTGAACCTGGGACTTCTGGAAGAGAAGCCAGTGCCTTAAACTGTTGACCCATCTTTCCTGCCCCTTAGCCCCACATTATATTATCACTATTAAAATCCAGAAACTGGGGGGCTGGAGAGAGATGGCTCAGAGGTTAAGAGCATTGCCTGCTCTTCCAAAGGTCCTGAGTTCAATTCCCAGCAACCACATGGTGGCTCACAACCATCTGTAATGAGGTCTGCTGCCCTCTTCTGGCCTGCAGGCATACACACAGACAGAATATTGTATACATAATAAATAAATAAATATTTAAAAAAAAAAAATAAAATCCAGAAACTGGAGAACATGTTACAGAGACATCTATTTGAGTTTTTGATAATTTGAAAAGAAACCCTATTTTTATCCTCCCATAATCTAATCACAAGTAATAACTTTCCTCATCTAAGACTCTAAGTAAAAAAAAGAACCAGGCATGGTGACACACACCTTTAATCCTAGCACTCGGGAGTCAGAGGCAGGCAGGTATCTGTGAGTTCAGGACAGCTAGGGACATACAGAGAGAACCTGTCTCAAAAGACAAACAGAAGAAAGAGACAGAGACAGAGAGAAGACTACATATATGTGTGTGTGTGTGTGTTTGTGTGTGTGTGTGTGTGTGTGTGTGTGTATATATATATATATATATATACTCACGGTTCAGGATCTAAGGTATCATTTTTCTTCTTTTCAAATTGATCCTTGGAAATTGTCCTTTTTAAAAGAAAAAGAAACATTTTAGTTGACCTACATATACTCCTCTACCATTTTTTTCTTAAAATATATGTTCTAAACTACTATTGGCTTTACTGTAAGATTTAATTTAGATTATAATAGCAAAATTGTGTTGCAATTTAAATATGTTTATTTTCAGTCAAGTTCATATGGCAAACAGCTACTGAAATTGGTAAGATCACAGCTAAATGCCAATACACCCTCAATGCAAGGTGAGACTCCACCAAGGACTCCCACTTTGGAAGGGTAGAGTATTTGGGTTTCAATCCATGCATATATGAATTACTTCTGACACATGGAATTATATAACTTTCTTTGTTGAGGTTTCTTTTAAATAAAAGAATTTACATACTGTGTGTGTGTGTGTGTGTGTACGCGCAAAGGAGTGAACATAATGTACATGTGTAGACACATGTCACAGTACTCCTGTGGAGATCAGAGGACAACTCTGTCAAGTTGGTTCTCTCCTTCCACCTTCATGTGGGTTTGGGTAGAGAACTCAGGTTGCCACATTTGCAATGAAAGTGCCTGTAACTACTGATTCGTTCCACTGGCCCCCTTTCTGCATCTTTAGTTTTTATTGGAAGTGACATACAAAACTTAATGTTATACATATTAATGGTATACCCTTGTGCACACTGCATAATGCTTTTTTTAGGCTAAATATACGAACCACCTCCAACACTTACCTTTTGGAGGGGGTCATAAAAACATTCAAAATATGTCCTAGCTTTTTTGAAAAGCACAGTACATAACTGTTATTGACAGTCAAGAGTAATGTACAGCTTTTGCTTATATATAACTGAACTTAGCATTTATTGAAAAGCCTTTCCCCAGCCCTACCGTCTACAATTCAATGATGAACTACAATCAGATCAAAGAATTAAGATGACAAAGGTAATGAAATAATTTCTGAAGCACAGTTTTTCTGTCTGTGAGACCTGTTAATTTTGGTGCCAGATTCCCAACAAGACCAGAAGCATGAAAGATTTGGAACTGGGTGTGCAGAAAAGGGAACTATAAAATGCTTGGCAGGCTAGGGCAGGTGGGCAGGCCAGCATGACTTTGGGCATTTTACAAATGCAAGTGAGTCAAGTAGCCACTGTAGTTTTCATTTCTCTTGCTGGTTATGCTGCCACTCATAAGGAGTAACTAATGGACATGCTGGATCCATCTAGGGAGCAAGGTCAGTCCACCAACAAGGAATGATAGACATTTTTATATTATACTAGAAGATGTGGAGAGAGGATTGGAATCTAATTTGCAGTAGCTTAGTCACTTAAAAGATGGTTTAAAAGGTAAAGTCAACTCCAAATTTTTTATTTAAAAAAATAATTTATTTTTATGTGTACTGGTGTTTTGCCTGCATGTATGTCTGTGTGAGGGTGTCAATCCCCTGGACCTGGAGTTACAGAGAGTGTGAGCTGTCATGTAGGTGCTGGGAATTGAACCTGGGTCCTCTTAAAGAGCAGTCAGTGCTCTTAACCTCTGAGCTACCTCTTCAGGCTTGTTTTGTTTTTTTTAAAGGGCGGTGTTGGTGATGTGTACCCAATATGTACTTTCTGTGAATAAGGCTAGCTGGCTTCTCAGGTCTAACTGAAGCAGGGAACCCACCACCATGGAAAAGCAATTTGGTGGTGAAATGTACAAAGGTCAAGAACTGAACTCATCCTGCCTTGAACGGAGCAAGATGGAGAACTGGTGTTGCTGTTTGGCTGACACCTGTATCTTTACGTATAAATATCTATGCCCATGCAACCATGTTTTCATTAAACGTGGGTATAGTTAAAATATGAAGAAAAGCAAAACACAAAAATGCATACAACTCAAAATGGTATAGCTGGCTTTTTCTTCAGTCATGAACACAAGGAAGTATAGCAAGATGATACTTACGTCTGAGGTTGGGAAGGGTCGTCACCCAGGGTCACATTCTCGCCCTGGATCTCTGTGAAACACTTCTCACAGAAATGATACCTGTCAGCAAGAAGGCCATACTTGGGTGAACTGGTCCATCACAAACATACAGCCACCCAAGCAACGAAGCCACCAATCAGAGCAGGGCAGAGCACCACGACGAAGGGGGGGCGTTGTTGGTTGATTGATGGGTCAGTGAGGACAATGAAAGGAACAGGGGGGCAGGTGGGGAAGGGCAGAATTAGAGAACAGGGAAGGGAACAAATAGCACAGACACAGAGGTAAGACGCAAACACCAGACAACACAAAGCAGAAAGCCAAGGCAAAGCATTGATTAGCATTCGGTCTCATTGCACGCATCATAGGCCATCATCACTAATAACGACAGGTTTGGTCCGGCTCCAAGATGCAAATGTTTTCAACGAGTTAATACTAGAATTGCATGGAGCCTAAATTTAGAAAGCTGAATTTTGTCATAAAATCAAATATTGAGCCAGGGTTTAAAATAGAAAAATTTACTTTGAACAACAGTATGAGAAAAAAGTCTTTTAAAAGCAAGTTAAACTGGAATAGCTTCATTTTTTAAAATGGAAATTTTATGCTTGACAGCATCATGAGGTTTTACTTCCGATATTAAGCCAGATCTTCCAACGTGTGACAATGCTGAGCACCCGGAACCATTTTTTGTTGTTACTGTTTATTTGCTATTTTCTCAAGTTAATCAACTCAGTTAATAATAATTGTGTTATAATACAAATGAAACCAAATCCATATTCTAGACAAACACTTAACAGAAATGCGGTCAGGGTCAAAGACTTTCCAGCCATTTATTAATAAGAATATACAGAGAAAAAAATGTGATATATTGTATATACAATACAATATATGCAAACCCACAAACAATTTTTGGTTCACTTCTAAGCTGTGATTTGAATTTTGGTACTGTGACCAATCATTCATGAGATATATGGCGAATGAGTGTTTTGACTTGGTATCAACCCAAGTTAAGCAAATTTAGAGAGTTAATCTTTAAATAGCACAATCTGCATTTGAAAATTTATTATCCATCATCCCAATTTCTTGTGTGATATAATATGAGCCTGGGCTCATGCTGTTAAGTGACAACAATTAAAATAAAGACTTAAATGTTTGGAAAGGACATGAATGAGAAGTTAACAAAAAGTCAGATTCTGCATAAAACAAGATGAGCACACAAAAATACTATAAAATAAACAAGCTGAACAGAGGTAAATTACACAGGCAAAAAGATGAGCATAAGCTAGCAGCAGCAGTACAATAAAATGCGGGTTTAGCGCTCAAAACTACATCTACAGGATGCCAAGAAGGATTAGTATTAAGGACACTGATGAGACTTGGAGCACAGGCTGATCCCCCAGTGCAGAGCAGGAGGCACTAACTATGCTCTCATACACTCACTCAATCATCACTCAGCCGCATGCTCACTCACTCAGCTACAGAACGAGACATGAGCCACCAGAAGAGGCCCCCATAAGTCCCAGTTTTCATCTTCATTAAAAAACATTGAGCATTTTGTCCACAGACTTCACTAACTGATACATGTAGCCAATTTAAAGCATAAAACTTCATTGAGAACATTCATAACATCTTCAAGTTATCCAATTTTTCACATTCTGTTAATGAACAGGGCAGATTCTTGCCAGTACAAGATTAAAAACTGACTAGGAACAGACAGTTTTGTCTATTTTTGAGTAAACCATAGTAATATCCTTGTCATTCACAATTTTGTAAATATTCTTATAGAGCCTTTAAAAATTCTTCCACATACAGCAGGGCACAGTATAAGCAAACATTCTCTCAAGCCAAGAACTTTGTTAAAAATAAAGCATAGAACTAAGTGATCCATTCATCATATAAGCAAATGCACTACTGGGGGCCAGCAAGAACTGCTGGGCAGTTTGAAGTGAAACTACCATAATTGCAAGTTGAATCTCGATGATTTTAAGAACTCGGAAAAACTCTTAGCGTTTTCAGTCAGTCATTAAAGCTTCACAACACATAAGACATGAGAACGCGCACCCACTGTCTCCAGTGTGGGAACTAATGCAGAGAAGCACCGATGAGAGCCAGTCCGGGAATGGCCAAGAAAACCTAAGCTCTCTGTCTGTGGCGACCAATTCCCACTCCTGAGAAGCTCAAAGTGACAAAATTTGAGGGATAGTATTAAGACTCTAGATTCTGTCCCAAAGCACTGGCAGTGACATTTACACATAATCAAGCCTGTTCATTGAGAGGACAGGTCCCATAGCCTCATTTCATCAACCTTCACTGAGCTGAAGAGACTGCAGAACAAGGCAGCTTTCTAATGAAGATGAAACATGTAGACGGTCATTATTATGACAAAGTCTACACTTCATTCTCCCTAAAAATAAAGGTTCAGAAGTTCACTTCTTAACCATTACCAATCTGGATAACACTCTGTCTTGTGTGAAGGAAGTAGTGTGATGAACATGGAACTGTGAAGGAGGAACAGTTCACGTAATCCAATCAAGAGTACAAATCTGGGTTGTTAAGTTAGCAATGTAACTATATAGTTTAGCTGTGAATGAAAGTAGTTTATTGTGTATTTTCAAATGCAGATTCTTTTAAATACTCTATCAGTATTTATAAATTGGAGTATCTATAGATAATTTCTACATTATCTTCAGATAATTACTGGAAAAGCTGTAACAGTTTCCTCAAAGTAAGTTACTTTCAAATTTTAAAAATGTAGAACCAAGTGAAAATGTAAGCATCTACTAGCATAACCATTAAGAATTTCACTTGATTTAATGGTTTGTAGCAAGTTTTACTGATTTAAGTGCCTAAAACTTTAGCACAAGTGACAACAGAATTTATCTGGAACACAATAGTGTTCATAATCAATTTGAAAATAATGATGAGCAATCAGAATGTTCACTGTTGAATTTGGTCACTGCTATCTTAGAATTACAGGGTAATGGTCAATTCATGTACTTTTCTAAGAGCACAGAGGGTACAAATGGCTAAAACTTTTGAGATGTACCAGACATAGAATACAACTCCTGTATTTATACTTTTGTGTAGTAAAAGTGAAGTTCTACACAAAAATAAAATTAGGCCATTTCAGCACTTCCAGAATAGTCCTAGTGTTTGTCCTCTATCATTGAACTTTCCTGATCCTACCAGCTCAATTGACCTTTCATTGCCCTCAAGAGGATGGGCCCTGATCTGTGTAAGTCATTACAAGGAGTCCCTAAGCAACCAAGAACAGTCAAACAATGCAAAGGCCCAAATACACATGGAAAGCCAGGTGCTGAGGCCTCTGCCTGTCATTCTAGCACTCAGGAGGCTGAGGCAAGAAAATCAAATGTGAGGCCATGCTGAGCTACAGCGAGACCCTATCTCAACAAAACAAAACCAACCAACCAAAAATAAATAAATAAATAAACAAAAAACCCCGGAAACCAGCCAACCATATAAACAAATTTACAACTTTATATAAATCACAATGGTCTTCAAAGAACATTTCTATGCACTATCCCATTGAAGACAGGACAACAAGAGCCTATTAGGAGAGATGCTATTGTGCTTGTTGCTTTTATCTTGAACAAGGTTAAGTTTGAAATGTATCAAAGGGCTAAGACAATAAATGGAGGGGACAAGGCATAAACATGGTCATTGTGGGAGGATCCCCTGAGGGGTTATGGCATCCTTTTCAATTTTGTCTCACAATGTTTCTACTGCAAGACCAAGGGTGACAGACACTGCATGAGCAATGTTCTGGATTCCATTCACAGTACTAGTAACAACAAACAACACCACAGACCACAAAGCAAGACACCTGCACAACTACCCCCACCAAACACTTCTACTTAAGAAGGGGAATGTTTAGTTGTTTTCAGCAGGACAAGTAGTTCAGCCTGCACTTCTATTAGAGATGACCCTGGGATGGGTCTTCAGGGCTGGAGAAAAACAGATTGATCACACAAGATTTAGAAGTCTTTATTTTTTGATTATTTTAAAAATTTATTTATTTGTATGCACATGTGTTCATGTGGAGATCAGAGAGCAACTTAGGAGAGTTCATAATCTTCTACCATGTAGGCCCAGGGATCAAACTCTGGTCATCAAGCTTGACAACAAATGCCCTACACTAATAAGCCACCTTGTCAGCCATCAAATTCTTTAAAAACAAACAAACAAAAAAAAAACTCAGCAATTGTATAGGAGCTATCATGAAGATAGTTACATTTTCTTTTATAATCACATGTACAACTCCAAAAAACATACTTAAGAAAAAAATTTCAAAATTCCAAATTTGTCAAACCTATGTATAGGTATCTTTGTGTAACTCAAAAGTCCTCTTTTGTTATGGCTCAAATAAGCAAGAATCTAACTATCCAAAGGGCCAAACCATGATGTAAATGTTCAAGCCCCAAGATGGAGAACAAATACAAAAAAGTTCCTTGTTGGTCACATAGAGTCTCCCATTGCTGGTTTACAAAGTGCAGTCAACAGTACAGACTTCAGTGTAAGTCACAGCTTGTTCTTTAAGGCACAAAATCTTAACAAGGCAACAAGAGGTCTCATAATACAACTGACAGAAAGGAATTTCACTTCATCTTAGCAAAAAAGCACATTAGCATTAAGGAATTTAATTTTCAAAATAAGCTTCAAACTACAGAGGTTATTTGTATATCATCATCATTCACTGTCCCTCTACATAAGACTCTAACCACCTTAACATTCCAAAAGGATGCCAACTATTTTCCAGGCAGGCTTACCACTCTCAAAGACAATAGCATCTAAAACAAAGTAGTCTTTTGGTGCGGGAGAATTGTCTGTATTCTGTCAATCATGTCTTAAATAAATGCTGATTGGTCAGGCAGGAAGTATAGGCGGGTAAACCAGACAGGAAGTAGAATAGGAGAATGCTGGGAAGGAGGAAGCCCATTCCTCCCCATTCCCTCCACTCCTGCCCAGACTCCAAAGAATCAACATGTGATCTGCCCCGCTGTGAAAGGTAATGAGCCACATGGCTAACATAAATAAGAATAATGGGCTAATATAAGCTCCCAGAGCTAATTAGAAGACTGAGAGCTAATGGGCCAATCAGTTTTATAACTTATGGAGATCTCTGTGCGATTTTTTTTGGGGCTTGCCGGCGGGCGGGACAGAAACCCCAACAAGCAGGCCCCTTCATGTTACAGATGGCGCCCACGTGGATAACTGCACCCACAGAAAGCCTGAGAAAGCTTGGGAGAGAATAAAGCACGTTATCTTGGTAGCAGCAATTTCTCGGGTCTGCTCTGCTCATTAGAGGAAAGTGCTCTCATTTAAGAGAGGCTTCCTGACTCAGCTTTAGCTGCAAAACCTTGCAGCTCTTTTAAGAGGTCCTGCCACGATTCGAGACCAGCCTGGTCTACAAGAGCTAGTTCCAGGACAGGCTTTAAAGCCACAGAGAAACCCTGTCTTGAAAAACCAAAAAAAAAAAAAAAAAAGAGAGAGGTCCTGCCACGAAACACTTTAACGGTGTTGATGAAAAGCTTTTCGGTTTTCAGCCATAGCAAGAAAAAAGCTGTGCTGTTTTAAAATGCCGTCCTGCCAGGGCAAACTCTGACTCTTTCAGGCAGGCGATCCGACTGCAGAGCGTTTGAGTATGGTTTCTGAGTGCAATGCTGCAGCTTGCTTGCTGGCAGGGACCTTGAAACGCCACAGAGTTGTGGCAATAAAAATGGCTCCAGCAAGTACCTCTGCCTTGAGGCTGGGAAGCTAAGGAACGGGCTGGATCTAGCCATCAAAGCCACGGCTTAAAGACTCATGTGGTCAGGAAAAGAGAGGTATACAGTAAAGAGAGATTCAAAGACGAAAAAAATCTAAATGGTTTATAGTGTGTTAAAAATATATGTAGGCTAAAGGTTAAAGTTCTCAAAAAAAAAAAAAGTAGTTGGGTGTGGTGGTACACACCTTAAATTCCAATACCTGAGAGGCAGAGGTAGATTGACCTCTATGACTTCAAGGGGCAGAGGTAGACTGACCTCTGTGGCTTCAAGGTGTGGTAGTACACATCTTTAATCCCAATGCCTGGGAGGCAGAGGCAGATGTGTCTCTGTGAGTTCAAGGACAGCCTGGTCTACAGAGTTATACCAGGACAAAGATATATAGAGAACCTGTCTCAAAAAGTAAAAGTAAAAGAGAGGTTAAAATAAAGCCTCATAAAGATGGAAAATGCACAGAGAATCTTGATACTGTATGCTATTATGGTCTCTTTGAATTGTTTGAATGCTGAGGAAGGAGCAACAGCTGCTAAAAGATATTTGCTTATAAATGCTGCTAAATTAATCCAAGATATGTATTTGAAAAATACCTTGACTTCAAAATTGAAGTCAAGAGCAGAGAGGTGGCTCAGCGGCTAAGCGTGCCGCCTGCGTCCAGAGGTCCTGAGTTCGATTCCCTGCTGTAACAGAGTGGCTTTCGGCCGTCTGTCCCGAGTCCCTGCGCCCTCTTGTGGCGTTCGTGAGGAAAAAAATTTGAAATCAAAAGGTATGTTACTTTGGAGAAGAGATTTTGCTTTTGTTTCCACAGGAAATAAGACACTATGGATTCATTTGGAGTTAAGAAAAATCCAGTTTGATCAAGGAAGAGGCCTGGATGTCTAAGTTCTACATCCAAAATGGATTCAAGACTGCTGCCTGGGATGATCAAGACTCATAGGATACTCCAGTCGGGACTTGATTATAACTCTAAATTTTCTTTAGGTCGTCATAAGATTATCAGCGCCCCAACCAGCAGGAAGTAGCCTGGAATACTATGTCCATATTCCCCAAAATGGACTATGGGTATTTTTTTTAAGAGGGAAGTGGTGTGGGAGAATTGTTTGTATTCTGTCAATCATGTTTTAAATAAACGCTGATTGGCCAGACAGGAAGTATAGGCGGTTAAATCAGACAGTATTTAAAGCAAATAAAAACAAAACAAACATCAGGGTCTCGCTGTGCTCCCACTGGCCTCAGGAGAATTAGTCTTGAATTCATTAAGGGAACGAGTCCTCACGTTGCAGTGTTAGCAAAGAGTAGTACCCTTGTGCTCTTTTCAAAAAAAAAAAAAAAAAAAAAAAAAAAAAAACCAAAAACAAACAAAAACCCCCTACAAGCCTACCAGACCAGCAAGGCCAAATGATGTAGGTATGTATTTTCTGTAGAATAAATCCAACTTCCTATATTCTGAATATCTTAAAAGTCATGCTTTTCCAAGGTTAGTCTTAACTTTGGCCTCTTGGCTACAGTTTTGTATTTCAAGTAATTACTACTGAGCCTTAGCCCACAATAACATTAAATTTTTTTACTATAAATGTATGGTTTTTCCCCCCCTTGAGACAGGATCTCTCTACATAACCCTGGCTGTCCTGGAACCCACTCTGAAGGCGAGGCTGGCCTCGAACTCAGAGATCTATCTGCCTCTGCCTTGAAGTGCTGGGATTAAAGGTCTGAGCCCCCATGTTCAGCAAATGTATGCTTTAAAATAAGGGGACCCAAGGGCACAGAAATTATAGCATTTTTTATAGGAATTTCAGGAAATATGTAACACATTCAGGCTATGACAAAATGCAAAATCCTTGTCTTAACACCTTCCTTTATTTTGGAATACAGGGACCTACATGATGCTTACCTATTCTGATAGCTGTAGTAGGCTGCATCACGAGGAATTGTGCACAGTTGCTTCCCATAACAGCACAGAGTCTGTGGGGAAAACTCATACTGCAAAAACAAAGAAAAAAATACTAAACATATCAAACTTACCATCCCCAAGTATCTAGCATGCTATGGAGTCACACCTAACTAGTAAGTTACTAACTGGAAAATGAGGTGATATTCTACCAATGTTCAGGCTGTTTCAGGACATTTGTGACTTAATATGACAGAATTGGCATATCTCTGGTTTCAGATATTACAGATACAATGGCCAAAGGACACTGAGAGAGATCTGCCAGTGAGTACTTCTCACTCTGACAATGATATCACACGAAGAAGGCAACTGTTAGGAAGACTGCAATATACCCTAGAGCTCCCAAGCACATGTTTATGGTCAGAACCTTAGTGTAACACCATCTTGGTTGGATTAACCAGAAAATTTCTTTTCCAGAAATACTATACCTTTCGTCCACAGCAATATCCGAGAGACTGCATAACAGGGTCGATTTCTTGCTCAAAGACCTCTGCAAGTTTACTGCAAAATTTATACACCCGGGATGTCTTACGATTATATAGCCACGCATTGTTGAACATAAGCCAGACATCATCCACATACTGCCAGGGTTCTTGGTACTGCCCTGTAATCCAGCTTCCGTTTGATGGTAGAAGGTCCATAGGATTTTTCACAATATCAAAATAATCCTAAAAAATAAAGTCAACCTCATGAGTGAATCCCCCAAAGTTTAACAATAAAAAATACCAGACATCCTATTCCCAAGAGTAAGAAATGAAGTGAAAAGATAACCGCAAATATTTCTCTGATTTGACTTGCTAATATGGTGACTGATAATGTGCGCATGTGACTAAATTACTGCAAAGGCAAAGCTAAAGCAAACAATAAAGGGATTGTTAGAACACAATTTTAATGAAAATGAGGGTTTTAATTTACTGAATAAAAATGGTAAACAAATGCATCAGAAAATGCATACTTCTACAGAAACAATGCAATCTAATGATTAACACAAACACTAATTTTGAAAGAGCACATTAACTTTCCAAGTCTCCAAAGGATATCAAATAGGGATTGATTTGTATATCATAGTTGGCACTTTTATTCTTTAAGTCAATCCTTTTAGACGAACTTGTACACAAAGCCTCTAATATAAAAGGGCTCTGTGCTAAAGCAAGTGGGCTTCAGGCACAGCAAATGCTTCTGACCCATCAATAACAGCTGACAGATTTTTATATGAAGGGGAAAATCCTCAAAGCAAGGATATTTTACTAAATTTTAAGAGATGAAGCAATAGATACTCAATGCTCTAACCCATCCTTCATATTAACTTACTGGGATTCCTAAGAGCTGGGGATCTACAGGCTGCCGAAAAGGTAAAGACTCTGGGTCCTGTCTGTAGAGTGCTTCTAGAGTTGGCATAAGTGCCTGGCGGAGCTCCTCAGGTTTAAAGACTAGAGAGAAAAACATTGGGAAGATAAATCACATAATGGCACTCAGATACATCCATCATCACATTCAAACTACAAGCCTAGTGGCTTCTACTTCCCATCCACAATTCTTTCTGAGCAATCTGACATTTTATTCATCACTGGAGGAATTCTTGAACTAGAGGCCTAAGTTGGGTTTTCTGAAGATAGTGAAGTGCGGCCTTTAAATCTGACACTCAGACCATGAGACAAAATAGAGCATGAAGGAGTTTGTTTCAACAAAAATTCCCAATCTTCAAATATTGCTGCAACAGAAAACGAAGTTAATTTCTAATTCTGCTTCCCTGACCAAGCTAGGCAATAAATAAAGCCATTTCATTGCAGGGACCTTTTGCGAATTCTCTGGTGATGCTCTTCTATGTTTGGCTCAGTTAAATTCAACTCACTTGAAATACACCTTTCTCTACTGCACCCTCACACACAAATGTAAATAATAACTAAACTACAGAAATAGTAGGTCTCTGAAAGTGTTTCTTTAACATCTGCCAGTGCCTACTGCTCTCCCCTCTTAGCCATCACACCCCACCCATTCTGTTGTTACCATTGTCCTCTAATGCCAATGCTCAGGAGGGCAAGGCAAAGGACTGCTTTGAGTTCCAGGCCAGTGTGGGCTATGGGAGCGAGATCCTATCTCAAAGTAAGCCAGTCAGAAAGCCAAAAATAAACAATTAAAAATACATGAATAAACCTGGGCGGTGGTGGTGCACACCTTTAATCCCAGCAATCAGGAGGCAGAGGTAGACAGATCTCTGTGAGTTTGAGATCAGCCTGAGCTAGTTCCTGGGCAGGCTTCAAAGCTACAGAGAAATCTGTCCTTGAAAACCAAATAAGTAAACAAACAAATAGGTTCCCAAATACCTTCAAGATAGGACAGTCATTAGAAGATAGAACACACCCTACTCTAGTCCTCAGGGAGTATGTTAGTATGTTATAAACCTTGGCATTTCCTCCACAAAGAAAACTGAACAGAAAAATGTATGTTGAAGCAGTTCTGGTGTTGTGAGTGATCCAAACTTTATGGATTTTTTGTTTGTTTTGTATTTTTCTGGCTGTGGTGTCGAATGTCTTTAATCCCAGCACTTGGGAGATAAAAGAAAACTGATCTCTGTGAGTTCAGGACAGATTGGTCTACACAATGAGTTCCAAGCCAGGCCATACCAGCCAAGAATACATAGTGAGATAAAAGTTTCAGTTGGGTCATGGTATATATATGTTGTCATTTCTGACTGAGGATTCTAACTTGTCAAATTCCGGGATTTTATCTGATCATTTTTTCACACGAAAGGTTAAAGGTTAACAGAGAAGTTCAACTTAACATCCTCAGTTTAGGCATGTAAACACATGCCCCAAGGTTCTCCATAATTTATCCTTATCAGGGCAGGGACCCTCGGTATCCTGAGTTATCTTGTGACAGACAGGGCCTCTTTTGCAGGACACCTGGCTGCTCTTGTCCTTATACTACTGGCTCAAGGTCTAGATGAACAGAGAAGACTCATTATAACATCTCCAGCACCTAGTAACATAAAGGTCCACTCAAGACATGCTCCAGTAACCTTGTAAATAATGAATATTCTTTCTTTCTGTTAACTTCATTCTTCTTTTATAAAACAGTTACAAAGGAGCACCTGGTTTTTTTGTTTTTTTTTTTTTTTTTTTTTTTTTGCAGATGTGAGGTGGGAGTGAGGTAATGTGCTTTTGTGGTTTATTTATTTATTATGTATACAATATTCTGTCTGTGTGTATGCCTGTAGGCCAGAAGAGGGCACCAGACCCCATTACAGATAGTTGTGAGCCACCATGTGGTTGCTGGAAATTGAACTCAGGACCTTTGGAAGAGCAGGCAGTGCTCTTAACCTCTGAGCCATCTCTCAGCCCTGCTTTTGTGTTTATATCTTCTGAGACAGGGACTTAGTATGTATAGGCTAGAAGTTTACTACATAGCCCAGGCTGGTTTTGAACTCATTATTCTACTGACCCAGTCTCCCAAGTGCTAGGATTATAGGCTTATGCTACCATGCCTAACTCTATCCAGTATCCTAGAGTAATGTGGTTATCCTAGTTTCATGTGTATATAGCAGTGGTGGTGTGTGCACACACGTGCAGAATGTGGGAGTCCCAAAGCTGACACTCTTTCTTCTTTGTTCTTCACCTTATTCATCAAGTCAAGGTCCTGACGCAAACTCAGAACTTGTAGGAATAGCTAATCTAACTAGCTAGCTAGCTTGTTCCAAGGACCCCTTGTCTCTTCTACTTCCTAAGTACTAGAATAACGAGCAAGTCAATAATATACCTACCTGTCCCTTAAGTGGGATCTGTGAGTGTTAAACTCTAGTCCCCATGCTTGCTGCTTGTATATCAAATACTGCTAAGCAACCTCCTCAGCCCCTTAAATAATTCTTTATTAGAAAACATCTAACCAAAAGCTTTTTCGTTCCAATAGATAAGAGATTGATATTATTAAAATTCCTACTTTCCATGAGTCAGGGTCTCAAAATGGCCTTTAACCTTTTATAATGACCAGGAAAAGTATATTTTATGACAAATTAAAATTAAATGAAATTAAAGTTTGAGTGTCAAAAAATAAAGCTTTTATGGGCATATAACCATTTTCACTTATTTGCATATCATCTGCTGCTGCCTTTGAGGCAGTCAGATTTAACAGAGACCTTATGAGTATAAAGCCTGAAATACTACCTAGCTTGTCAAAAAAAAGGCCTGCTAATAAAATACGTGGGTCTTGACAGGACAAGCTCTATTTCCTGCATTTGGGAGACAGAGGTGGCATGGCATCCTGAGCTACACAGAGAGACCTTTTCTAAAAAGTTTTTTTTTTTAGATGGTTATTTATTTAGGGGCAGATTCACAAATCAGAATCTTCTGCTAGAACGGAGACCAGAAACCGGATCCTGCAGCTGGATAAGAGGCAGGACGCATGCTCTACATCAGGATAAAAAGTATACAAGGCCACACCGCAGAGGGTGGGTAACTACTGGCTGTAAGACTTCCTATAACACCTCCCTTTTTGTTTAATTGAGTTCTAAGCCTAATACAAAATTATATTCAATAATAACAAATATATTCAATAATTATCCTATTCTAACTAGTTTAAGTCTTTTTTTCTTTTTTAAATTATATAATTTTTTTTACAAATTTTCACCTCCTCCCCTTATCTAAAAAGTTTGCTCATGCTGGGTGTGGCAGTGCTGTGGAACAATGGTTTGTACCCTGTCAATTGTATTTTAATAAAATGCTGATTGTCCAGTAGCCAGGCAGGAAGTATAGGCAGGATAACCAGACAGGAAGTAGAGGCGGGTCAATGAGAACAGAATTCTGGAAAGAAGGAAGTCCTAGTCTGCAGTCTTGACCTAGCCTCAGAGGAAGAGATGTGACTGCCTCGCCAAATAAGGTGCTGAGCCACGTGTCAAACATAGACAAGAATGGACTACTATAATTGTTAGTAAGAAGTCTGAGCCACTAGGCCAATCAGTTTAAAACTAATGTAGACTTCTTTGTGATTTCTTTGGGACCTTAATGACTGTGGGAACCGGGCAGGACAGAAAACCTCAGTCAACATGGCAGCACAAGCCTTTAACCCCAGTACTCAGAAGGCAGAGATAAGTGAATCTCTGTAAGTCTGCTAGTATTACATAGGGAGACCCCATCTCAAAAGAAAAAAAAAAAAATTGCTCACAGGCTACTGAGATAGCTTACTAGGTAAAGCCACTTGCTGCCAAGCCTGACAACCTGAACTCAATCTGTGGGATGGACCTGTATGATGCAAAGAATCAACTCCTACAAGTTATGCTCTGACTTCCACTCTTACCTGCATGTGTCATGTGTAGGCACCCTCATGCCCTCAAAAAAAAAAAAAAGAGGCAATTTTAGGGGCCAAAGAGGAAGCTTAGTGGTTAAGAGCACTTGCTGCTCTCTTTCTGGGGACTGGAGTTTAGTTCCCATCACCCATGTTGAGTAGCTCACAACCACCTGTAACTTCAGCTCCAGGGGATCCTTCCATCTACTAGATACTGTAGACATCCACAGATATACAGGCTTAAAGAAAAGGTCTGCTCACTCTCACTCTTCTCCCCAGTGGTAAGTGTCTAAATGTGTGTCACTCTGTTTAATTCATCAATTAAAGCCTATGCTAAATAAAGTATTTTCAAATTCCTATCTTTACCATGCTTGTGTAATATGACTCCATAAGGAAAGTGAGTAATTATATCAGAATCAAGTTCCCTGTAACTAATTAGCTGGTGTGGCACAGAATATGTTATTACACTTTGTAAGCATCATAAACTTCGTTCAGTAAGAATGGTAAACTATACACAATTCTCAAGTGTGTGGTTTATAACCCCCATGCAGTCCAATACGTAGTTCTGAAGATTCAACAAAGTAGTTTTACATAAGCTGAACAACTCAGTTTACCAATCAGTGAAGAACGTCCTAGCACTGTCCTAGGTCTCTCTGGGGTCTCCGAGATCCAAATGACCCCCAACACAGAAACACACTATGTTAGTAGTGGCACTGAGGAGGCAATGAATGGGAGGTTCTTCCAGTTTTTGTGGCCACACTACTCTGAGGAAAAAGAATGCCAGCCAACATAGTACATCCTTGATGAGGTAGTAGCATCAATGCTCTTGATAAATCTCATCTTCCCACATGTGCTGCCACTCTGTAATACAACAGGAGGTCATGCTGTGGAGCAGCAGCCTTGGGAACCAGCAGCAGGGTTAGCACAGGGGCTGAGAGCAGGAACTGCTTCTCTCCCCTGAAGACAGAGAACTTACAAGGGTGACAAATACAAAGCTATTACTCAGCCAGGCGGTGGTGGCGCACGCCTTTAATCCCAGCACATGGGGAGCAGAGGCAGGCGATCTCTGTGAGTTCGAGGCCAGCCTGGTCTACAGAGCTAGTTCCAGGACAGGCTCCAAAGCTAGAGAGAAACCCTGTCTTGAAAAACAAAACAAAACAAACAAAAAACAAAAACAAAGCTGTTACTCAGTTCTTGTCTGTGGCAAAGTTTTGTCCCCAAAAAAATCAACTAAGTGAGTCAGTTACTTCAAGGACAAATGACAGTATTTGTGGCCAATGGTAAAATCTGGCCTTCATCAAAAATGTTTTGGAAAACTTTTGCCACATGAGCTTGCTATTTCTCAAAGTTTTTAGGATTTGTTTTATGAAACTGACGGTGATACTAGAAACTGTGAGTCTTTGGAGAAGGGGCTGGTACAGCATCAAGTATGTCAGCACTGAGAAAATGCTCCTAACTCAATGACCTAGTACCTTGCAGTTGACCAAAGGATGACATTAAGTCACCCTCAAGAGTCTCTGCTTGTTGAATTTTGAAGTATCTGTCAGAGCAGAGTACTCCTAGTTACCTGAAAGAGCCATGAAGAACTCCTCACCCAGTTCAAACAATATCATCCCAACAGAGTGTAGGGCAGATCTCAATAGTCCAACTCAGTCACCGTAACACTCTTTAAAACATTGCAGGATCACAAAATAATGTCATTTTCTTACAATTTTTGTAAAAATGTGTTTTTTGAGGTTAGCGATATCACAGGTAGCGATATCCCATTCTTGGGATGGGAGTGGGGTAAATGTTACCATTAACAGACATTAATTAATTTAAATGAATTAAGTATTTTTATTTTCCTCAGTTTTACTTCTTAAAAGGATAAGCAATGACAAGACAGTCCAAATAATCAAAAACCCACTATATAAGGAATTCCCTTTCCCATGTGGAGCTTTACTGCCTCAGTCGCCTACATTCTCTGCAGTTTCTCAACTTGCAAGGTGAAGCAAGGGTCACTTGACAATCTTCCAGCATCCTGCTATTTCTTACCGTGGACACATCTTCAGTGGAGTACACTCAATTTCTACTTGCCCTGAGCTAGCTTCATACATCTGGAGCTTTATATTCCCATGCCAGGCCAAGTCACAGCAGCTAGACAGCCCCTACTCCTCTCCATCAGCACAAATCTCTAATTTGTACAGATATGTGCTGAAAGCACAACATGCTAACAGTAATCATTTGCCTCAAATGAGAGCATTTTTGTCCAACAGCTCTTTATACCTGCCTCTGCAGAGCCTACACCCCTTAGCCTGTTCAACAATCCAGATGCATTTTAACTCTGCCTCTAGTCTACAACATCTCATCTCGGAAGACAGCCATAGCCTGTTACTGTTATTTTTCTCTACATATGTGTGAGGGTGGGAGTGGGGGGGGGGCGTATGCAGTACTTGAGTGTGTACAGGCGTGTATACCTCTGCATGCCTTCATGAAGGCCAGGAGGACAACTGGAGTCCTGCCTTATTCCTTTAAGAAGACTCTTACTAAACCTGGAGTTGCCGGGCAGTGGTGGCACACGCCTTTAATCCCAGCACTTGGGAGGTAGAGGCAGGCGGATCTCTGTGAGTATGAGGTCAGTATGGTCTACAGCTCCACGACAGGCTCCAAAGATACAGAGAAACCCTGTCTCGAAAAACCAAAACCAAAACCAGAACCAACCAACCAACCAACCAACCAACCAACCAAACAAACAAAAACAATAACAAAAACCCACTCCCACCCTCACACATATGTAGAGAAAAATAACAGTAACAGGCTATGGCTGTCTTCCGAGATGAGATGTTGTAGACTAGAGGCAGAGTTAAAATGCATCTGGATTGTTGAACAGGCTAAGGGGTGTAGGCTCTGCAGAGGCAGGTATAAAGAGCTGTTGGACAAAAATGCTCTCATTTGAGGCAAATGATTACTGTTAGCATGTTGTGCTTTCAGCACATATCTGTGCAAATTAGAGATTTGTGCTGATGGAGAGGAGTAGGGGCTGTCTAGCTGCTGTGACTTGGCCTGGCATGGGAATATAAAGCTCCAGATGTATGAGGCTAGCTCAGGGCAAGTAGATATGCTGGAGATATGCTAGTGGTTGGCAAGTCCCAGCTTCTCATGTCTCTGCCTCCCACAGTGCACACATGTAGAGTCACACCCAGCATTTTATAGGATTGCTAGGATCCCAACTCTGGTCCTCATGTTTGCCCAGCAAACTCCCTTACATACTGAATTTCTCCAGTCCCTGTTGTCTCCATTCTCAGAAGTAAAACTTAGAGAATGACAGGCAAAGAACATAAAAGGAAATTTGTAATCATTTTCTCGCTACAGCTTTCAATCTTTGGTGTGGAAGCACAGCATAGTCTTAAGTTACAGAAAATGTGACCTACTTTTTTTGCGTGGCTGGGAAGGGGATGTCGACTGTGAGGCTGTGCCATTAGCACTGTTCTCTTCTTCCTCTTTAGCTTCTACTTTTACTTCGGGTTTCTTTTCTTCTACTTCCATTGGTTCTGATTTCTGCTCTGTTGTGTCTGTTTCTTCTTTTACTTGGGAAGATCCTTGTAAGTCTTCTTCCATCATCTTGAGAAAAATAGAGCCACAGAAGATAGGTAACTGTCAGACCCCGTAATCTAGTCTATTTCTACTCTTAAGTCTCTTTGCATACACGGGTTTGCTAAGAGTCCTTTTGGTTAAAGGTACACACACCATTCTTTTTTTTTCTTGTTAGGGAAAGGAACAAAATACCCCATGTCCACTGAATCACTTCATACAGCACTGATACAATCATAGTTCTAATTAATATTTTTTCAATATAAAAGTAATCTTATAGCCAGGCAATGGTGGCGCACACCTTTAATCCCAGCACTCAGGAGGCAGAGGCAGGCAGACCTCTATGGGTTCAAGACCAGCCTGGTGTACAAAACGAGTTTCAGGACAATCAGGACCTCACAGAGAAACCCTGTCTCCAAATACCAAACAAACAAACAAACAAATGGTATGTTTATATGCTCAGTGAAATACTGATACATCTAATTGGGAAGTAAAAGTATCTTGGAAAACTGGAACAAGGATCAAGAGTGTGGTATGAGGCTTGGACTAATTGTGAAACCTTTGTCCCATCTGAGGGACACATCCCACATCAGGTGGGACACTGGCTGCCATAAAGAAATATGAGTGTACTGATGAAAGAATTGTTCATCTTTTGAGGAAAATCAAGTATCTAAAAGTTTTATTTGCAATTTCCTGATTTTTAAAATACTGAGTAGTTCAAACAAAACCAGAAATTCAGAGGCTGGATTCAGTTCTTGGCTCCCAGATTTCAATTTCTTCCATAAGTTAGTAAACAAATATATCACCCCTTCTACAGAACTAGAAATGAATGAAGAACATCATCAAAAAGACTTCTAGAAAATGCCAACATCTAAAATGAATATCCAAACATCATGGTAGGTCCTGAGGATATATAGGTAAAGCTACCACACACAAACCATGTATTTCCACCTGGGGAACAACATGTACCTCAGACCGAGGTTCCCCCTTGGATTCACCAGGATCAGGCTCAGCATCATCGGTCTGAACTTCTGTCTTTATTTCCTGCAAGGGAACTTCAGGTCCTGGCTGCTGGGAACTGGTTTCAGCACTGGTCACAGAGGAGGGAGTGGGGACCCTATTATCAATGCTGGCTGCTGCCTGAGAAAGCTGCAAAGATAATAATCATTCATCGCTGTAAAGCAGACCACATCGATGCCTTCAGCTCCTGCCCTTTCAACCCCAGCTTTCTGTTTAGTATTTCTCTGTACAACCTAAGCACCTAGTAGGAGCGCTAAAGAACAGAAGCTCTTGGAAGGCACTCTAGAGGAAGTCACTGCCAGAAGCATGATTTACTTCTTACCAAAAATGAAAAGCCAGGAAAACGGTTTTCTAAATTCTAACATAAAATTATTTTCTCTTGGTTTTCTACTGGACTATTTGACCATTATTTCCCTTCATTAGCATTCAGGCTCATGATAAACACTTAAGTAGTTATGAGGAGATTAAGAAATAACGGCCTATGTGAAGCAGAATATCCAATGAGCCTGCGTTAACACAGGACAATGACGGTGGTGGAGTAAACAAACATTCCATGGCCATGTAACAGACTTTATCCAATAAAGTACTACATAAACTAATAAAGGAGATAGAAAGAAATCTCTTTAGAGGGCATAGGATGCAGTCAGGGGCAGAGTGCTTGCCTCACGCCCTGGTCTGAAACAAAATGCAGTGTCAGAGAAAGTATATGTCCTTATGGAGCAAGAAAAATAATAATGTCATCTTTGGAGTTATCATTTGATTAATTCTGTCATTCTACAAATATTCTGAATATCCCAGAATAGAATTAACATAAATCTGAGAGGAGGGGAATCTATAGACTAGACAAAAGAAAACGATACTAAGATTTCTGTATTTCTAGAAAAGCACTTGGCTAGGCACTAGCCAGTAGTCCTGGGATGACGCAGGGAACATCTCCCATCCTTCCAAAGCCACCTACAGAAAAGAATGGGCTGTTTAGAGCCATAGAAGGTACAAGCCCTCACATTGTTGTTTCAATATGAGTAAGAAAAGTCTTCTATTCTGAAAGAAGGCTGATGAGTCAGGTTAGAGAACCTGCAGTTTGGAGCTTGGCATGTTTACCAAACCCATGAAACTAAGCACAAACACTATTAAAACCTAGATGATATTAATCTAGAACAAAAAACAGGGAAAATAATTGTTGTACATACAGTTCAATTTCTGTCTTTACTGTGATATACCAATGACTATTAATTTCTGTAAAGTACTTCAGCCAAAGGTAATACTAAGCCAGGCCTTCCTTTAGGGCCAATAGTAAGAACAAAGCACAATTTATTACAGTTCCATCAAGAACACACACACTTTTTAACATCAGAGCAAAATGCCACAGCCAGCATCCTGATAGGGTATTCTTTCTTTTGCTTCTATTATTATTATTATTATTATTATTATTGACAGGTCTACTTTGTGACTCTGGCTAGTTTCATGCTCAGAATTGCCTGCCTGCCTCTGCCTCTCGAGTGCCTGAGAGAACATTGTTATGGCAAAGTATCCTCTTAAGAGTTTGGCTTGATAATGACAGACTGAAAGAGGCTCACCGGTGTGCCAGGAGGCTGAGTGTGCACGGGTGTTGGCTGCTGCTGTGATGACTGAGGGGTAGCAGCAGATGGGGGCTGCACTGGGGTTTGAGGCTGTGGAGTCACCTGGGCCTGGACTGCTGCCTGGACTGTAGGAGTACTCTGTGTTTGGGCAGCACTGGGTACTGAGCCAGGAGTTGGAGTAGGAGTCTGCCCAGATGACACAGGAGTGGATGGCTGAGTGGGAGCTGCTGGCTGAGGAGGTGTCATCCCAGGTGGTGTAGGATGTTGGAGAGAGGGCATGCCAGCAGCTGTGGAAGCAGGAGGTGGAGTTGGGTGCAAAGGTGACTGTGTCACTGGTGGGCAGGGCAGCTGGCTGGCCTGGGGAGCCAACATGTTTAGAGGGTTAGGAAGAGCACCACCAGGCACCTGGCCCTAAAAGAAACAGAGAGAGTGTATGTTAAAAGTACGTTACCCAATTGAAAACATCAGAGACTTGAAAAAGAAAATTTAATCACAGTTCTTAATTAGTTCTGTTAGTTTAATGGGCTGTTTCACTTGTACAAATTCACAGACTAAACATTTATTAGCATACACCGTACCATGTAATAAAGTTCACACTCAACTGCTTCTCATACTTTGAGCTGTACAACTACAATATCTAGCTACAATATTCATGGATTAGACAGGTGATTACTTAGCTTACTGACTTCATGTTTTGTCACATCTATTTGTAACTTGGACCACAGAAAAAAGTGGTTTTTTTTCTTTTGAGGGGAGCTGAAACACTGGATCATGTGAGTGGTTTTCAACTGCGGAGACACTAGAGAATTGTTGACCTTTCAAAAAAAATGAATCAACATCACATAGAAGTTTGGCCTAGGCACCCAGAACAGTTTCACAGGATGGCAACCTCAACCAGCCAAATACTGAAGTGATGCCTATAACTACTTGTACACCATAAAAGCAGACCTAAAGAGTTAAGAACATATTTATGTTTACTATCTGGCTTTTTATAGAAAAGGTCTACTGTTGGTCATTGTGGCATATGGCTGAGAAAGGAAGACTGCAGTCTGGGCTGCATGGGGAAGACTGTGGGAAGAAGGGGAATTGGTTTCCTGACCTCTAGTCTAAAGAAATGATAGAGAAATTAATCATTATGGAGTAAATATAACTCATTCAACATTAGCTCATTGTCTAGAAAGACATGAATCTTATATTTTGGGAAAGATTTGACCTATCTTAAATACTTTGTATGCAGCTGACATTTGATACACAACAATTAACCGAAGTGGGGGAAAGCAGTAAGATGAATGGAAAAGGAGTATCTCAGCTTTAAATGAGTAACTGAAACATGCTCAATGAGGAGAGTGCTATTCCCAATGATTCTGCTAGCCTGACACCCCAACACAGGCAGCACAAAACTAAGTCACTAAGAGGAAATTCACCATTCTTCAAGTACTAGCATTTCTCAGGGTGACATGTTAATCTTAGATCTCTAAAATATACAAAGAGGAACCAAAATCCAAAGATCAAAACATAAAGCATAAGCAAACAAAACAAAACAAAAAACCCAATCATTTTACTTTTTGTGTGAAGTTCACCTAGAGAGAACTGAAAAACTAAAAATTACAGGACAAAGTGGAGAACAGTGAAGAGATATATATTCTAGAACTCTAACTTCCATAAAATAAAATAAGACAGGATCTTGTCACAGAGGCTGGGGCTGTCCAGGTTCCCACACTGAATGTACCTGTGAAACACCTGTCTGGGCTGCTGGCTGCCCCATACTGACACTGTTCACACTCATTGCCCCACTGGATGATGGAAACTGGTTCTGTGGCAGAAATTGATTCTGGGTGGGTGCCTGGGCCATCATGTTGTTGGCGTGGGTGCTCATCATGTTTGGAGGCTGAGGCATCCGGGAAGGAGAAATGGCCATCTATAAGACAAGAATCAGGAGTGCTACAGTAAAGAAGAGGTAGGACAGAGTCTTCAAGATATACAGTGCAATGGAGAACCAAAAGCCTTACAAATCTAGTACATTTTGGTCTTAAGGGCAAGCACTTGCCAAGGACTCCCTCATTCCTAGGTACTTTTCTACACCTTCTTAAGCTATCTCTTGAGTAAGCCAATGTTCAACTGTCTTCTGAATAGCAATCAGTGGCATACTATAATTTAGAATTCTATCATGCCTTTAATTAGTTGAAAGTTGTTTCAGGTCAAGTTCAAGTCAACAGACACTGACAACAGGAGCTGTTGGATGCCTGTTCCACCCTTTACATTAATTCCTACAGTTTTTTTTATTCCAATTAAAAAAATAAGTAATAGTCAAATAATTCTCATTGCAGCAACAGTTTTGTTTGCTTGTTTAAGAGAAATAAAGGAAATAAAACACAGCTCAATTTCAAAGGAATAAGCACCCTAGAATCCTCAGTTAACAATGGGAGATCCCTGCTCAGAGAACATTACACCAAGCAAAAACTGAGAAGAGAAGCACTTACACCTGGAACTGAGGCCATGCTGTTCATCGGAACAGAGTGGTTCATGGGGGAGGCTGCACGAGGTCCCATTGGTGCTTGTGGCAACTGGACATTTCCCAGGGACATTGGGTTAAATGAATTCATCCCTGGAAACAGTTATGATAGTTCATTAATAAAAGCATCCACAAGAAAAGAAATATATTCATCAAGTACACTCTAAGACAGAACACATGGGTAACAGACAATAGAGGAACTCACAAGCAAATCATGTAGACATGATTTGACATGTAGACAGTAGACATGAGGAAAGGTTGGAACAAACAAGAACTAATGTGCACGAAGCACGGAAGAACAAAGCAGACAAGGAGGTCTTGTGAAGGAATGAGGTTGCCCCATCTACACAGGAGATATTTCCTAGGACTACCTAAGTGTACCCTCACTTAACAACCCTAGCAGCAATTTAGTCCAGACTTCACAGCTTCTTGGCTAGGTTGATATTGTTAGAATCTGTGCTAAGACTCAAAATACCACCTCAATACTCCAAGTATCTTCAGTAGGAAGTGCCAAGGGCTACCCTAAGTCTCCATCTGTTTGCAGAAACACACCAATGACAAAGACTTCATTGGGAAGTATCTTCAGATAACAGAGACTAATCTTATTTTCTATAAAATTATGCAAATTGTGGGCTCAAAATAAATCCCAGTATAAGTGGTTATTCTGTCATACACTGTAATCTAACAGAATCCTTCCGCAAGTTTTTGAGATGTCTTGCCTTGCCATTGCCATAGACACAAGAGAATCCCCTTATCCCTGCAGTGACTCTCCAAAACTGCCACCCTCAAATGGCCAAATTCCAACAAGGCCCAAGAGGCCTTATCAGGTGCCTCTCCATGACAATTTTTGTGCAGATACTGAAAAAACAGCTCTGAAAGAAATCTGCATTTGCGTGGGGCGGTGGTGGTGCACACCTTTAATCCCAGCATTTGGGAGGCAGGTAGATCTCTATGAGTTCGAGGCTAGCCTAGTCTACAAGAGCTAGTTCCAGACCAGGCTCTAAAGCCACAGAGAAACCCTGTCTCGAAAAACCAGAGAGAGAGAGAGAGAGAGAGAGAGGAGAGAGAGGAGGAGGAGATGAGGAGAGAGATGAGAGAGTGCGAGAGGAAGAGGAGAGACGAGGAGAGGAGAGAGAGAGAGAGAGAGAAGAGAGAGAGAGAGGAGAGAGAGAGAGAGAGAGAGAGAGAGAGAAGAAAGAAATCTGCATTTGCAGGCACTGATACTGCCAACAGGAAAGGCTGGTAAGTACTGACCCAGAGAATGTCTCGTATCATCTTGTCTGTGGCTCCCTATCTAAATCAATGCCCATGTACCCATAAGCACTTAGCTACACCATTATGGCTCAATTTCTCAACCACTTGACTTCCTCCACTCCTCAAATCCAACCCATCCAAACAAGCTCTTGGCAAGTTTATTCAATGTCTGTTTCAGTATGCAGTAACACGGTCACAACTTCAAATCACCCATCCCTCTCAAACTGCGCTGTATACTGCAATGCCTTTCTTTACCACTTGGATGATGTCCCCAGTTCATTTCACAATCTGAAGCAATACCCTGGCTATTCAGGTCTCAGTATATCAAGAGCTGAAGAGCTTACAAACGCCCTGCAGACCTGATGCCTACTCCAACTTCCCATAGTAATGCGGAACTGAGCCGTGAATAGTCTGGATAGTTATCACTACTCTAGTGAGACATGGAGCTCTGCATTTAGCCTCCTGTGGCTGATAACTTGCCAGCTTCAATGCTGATGGCCTAGAGTAGTACTGTACCTTCTCAGTCCCCATAGGTGCTTGTCACAGATGGGCTCACAGACTCTCCTGCTGAATATCCAGAAAGGCCTTTTCCTTCCTATTATTTCTTTTATTTAATTTCCTAATAAAATCTCTCCTTTGGTGGTGGTGGGGGGTGTTATTGGTCAAAAACCCCATTCTTGACCCCGTTGGAAAACTCTAATTTCCAAATTTTTAAAAACAAGAGACTCACATTCTTATCAGAAAGAAGGAATAAAAAGAGTAAAATAGAATACAAAAGGGAAAATGGGGGGAGGATTTGTCGCCATTGAAAATTAAACTAAAACATGGTTGACAATAAATAGTTAAATACCTTGAGAAACCTGCATGCGATTCACTTGCAGAGGCAAGGGCCCATCTATAAGGGGAAAAATTTTGAATTATTTAAAAAAAAAAAAAAGGAAATATATACTGAAGTTTAAAAAGAACTTGCCAGCACACCCTTTAAAAAGCCTTCTCATGCCAGGCAGTGGTGGCACATGCACTCGGGAGGCAGAGGCAGGTGGATCTCCAAGTTTGAGGTCAGTCTGGTCTACAAAGTTAGTTCCAGGACAGCTAGGGCTACACAGAGCAACCCTGTTTCAAAAAACCAAAAACGAATAAAACAGAGCAAAGCCTTCCCATGATGGAAGCTCAATGTCCTCAAAAAAGCTTCCCAAGTGCAAACTTTTGGAGATCATAACTGTGCACTCTTAGAAATATACCCCAAAGATTAGAGGAAAACTAAGCAAGCAGGCTAAGAACTGGTAAAAGAAATATAGTCCTTACTTGGAGGTCTCACAGACTGGGCTGGTGGGATCACAGGGGGCTGAGCCCCTGGAGTTGGCAAAGCTGGCTGGTTTCCCAAGATGCCTTGCTTATGTAAACGTGACCTCCGTTTTTCTTCTAGTTCTTTTTGTATTTTATAGATTTTCTCTGCTAATAAATGATAGTACTCATCCTAAAAGGAATAATATTCAATGTTAAGGAATCAAAAAATCTAAGAACCACTCATTTGTTTTGTATATCCTAACAAAATGAACTCTTCATTCACTCGTTCATTTATTCACACATTCACGTTGCTGCTGGGAATCAAACTCAG
Organism: Arvicola amphibius; assembly: GCF_903992535.2. Lineage (NCBI taxonomy): Eukaryota > Metazoa > Chordata > Mammalia > Rodentia > Cricetidae > Arvicola > Arvicola amphibius. Next base: position 92,390,763 of record NC_052050.1, read on the forward strand.
GGCCTTGGTGTACTAAGCAGGTACTACACCCGTAAGTACATTTTAAGTGCATTAACAAAGGCCTGGCACATCTGATAAACCAAAGAATAACTTTCCCCTCTAAATTCCTAGTGATGCCAGCATAACCCTTAATTTCCTCTTTATTGAACTAGTGACTTTATTGGACACATCAAAGTGAAGGTGCTAAATACTGTTATTTATTTTTTCTGCACAACTGAAGCTTTCTCTTGGGTATCCACTGACATTAGCAATAACTTACTACAAGAATTCTAAAGAATACCCACTGTGAAATACACACTTTATTTTATGCATCCTCTGTCCTCCTAAGAGACTGCAGGGATCTCATCCTTACTGGGACATGTCCAAAGGTCCTCAAGATAAGGAGTCTCCTAGAGCACACAGATTCTCCTAATTCTGGATAACTAACTAGACAAATACCACTTCCTACCTACAGGCTCAACAACTGTTTCACAACTTACCCTACTGTTAGCAGACTCATACATGTCTCCCTCCACTTTCTTAGCATAGGCGACCAGGTTCTCCATGCGGCGATCCTTCAGAGCTGCAGGGTCAGGAGTTGGGAAGATGGCTTGGACACTGAAAGGACAATATACACTATCAACCTGCTTTCAAGGTGGTCACAGGAAAACTCTCTTTGCCTTGTGCATGAATATGGGAAACAATATTAACCTTTAATCTATACACCAAACAAAAATATGTGCTTTATTAAGAAAAATATGATTCGAAACCCCTATTTAGCAACTATTCATTATAAGCAGAACAAAATTAGGAAGAATCCAGTTCATTCACTTCACTTCAACTTAGGTAGTTTGAAACATTAACTTTCTGTATGTTAAATGACTATATGGTGATAACATATATACTCACCCTCATCAGTAAACCTCACTCCAAGTCAGTAACCAAACCCAAATTCCCCCAAGTTGTAGGGAACTCTACAGTCTCAGTCATTGAACACACCTGAGCTCAAAACCAAAGAGGATAGGCCTCAGGTCACATCTCTATGCTCTCTGATGCCACTATTCAATGGGGCCAGAGTCAGGGAAATTCAGCCTTCCTAGGTCTCTTAACAGTGGGGATGGCTTTCTGAAACAAGCATGGACCCTCAGCAGCTGTGAGCTATAAACTGGGATTGAACATGCAAATGAAAAACAAAATCAAACATCTATGCACCCACAAAGACTCAACTATACCCTCAGTCACAAAATGTGAATCTGACTGATGAGGGTTACGTACAGTTTATGCACTAGATGGCTCCGCAGGTCCTGAGTCACATGTTCATGCCAGCCTTTTCGAACACCAGTGCTGGAAGGAGGTGCTGCTGTCGGTATCGTGCTGAGGCTTCCAATGTTACCAGAGTTTGAGCCGTCATTCATCAGTGGACTAGAGAGGGAAATAACAACACCTCATCCAGCTACTCAGGTGAATTAATGAAATGCAGTCCATCTTCTTCAACAATATATGACTTAAAAAGCTTAAGAGAAATGTAAAATATATCTACCAGAATTCAAATTGTTTAATTGTTTCTGTTTTACATTTATCATTTTAAAAGAAAGATAGGCCAGAGAGATGGTTCTGCTGTTAAGAGGGCTTGTTTTGCCTTCAGAGGACCAGACTTCAGTTTCCAACACCCACACTGAACAGCTCACAACTGCTAGTCACTCTAGTTCCAGGGAATCCAACACCCTCTTTTGGCCCTTGACAATTCACATTTAATCACCAGGACATGGTGTAAGAAAAGAACCAATTCCTACAAGTTGTCCTGACCCTCACACTGTGCACTGCAACATGAGTGTTCACACATACATGCACATAAATGTAATTCTCTCACTCACACACAATTTTAAAAAATGGTTAAAGAAGCCAAAATCCATTCCCACCGCCTCAATAAGCGATTTCTCTGCCACATACCGAGTTTTATGTAACCCCCACCCATTCTATGCCCACTTATTCTGCAGATACAAGCTATTTGAATCTTCAGTCTTACTTGGTGGCCCCCAAGGAAGTTGGAAGAGCTGATTCTGAGATCAAGTTTGGTGGTTGCTGATCTGTTGTTATTCCTCCTGCTGGGATACTCATTGGGTTGTTTCCTTTAAAGACAAAGAAAAATGAAATCAATGCTGACATTATATACACAATCCCAAGTTCCTATAATGAATAAGCAAGTGACCACATAAAGAACTCATATGAAGGATACCAAGATAAGGCAAAACAGAAACTCAGAAAGCTGTATTTTTCGTTAGTGGTGACTAACTTCAACAAATTCCACCGTCACTGTCAATTCCTTCCTATTTTTACTCTACAGTCTAAATAAAATGTGACTGGTGTTCTCTTTTTAAATGGTTGCTACTTTTTATGTTATGGCTATCCTAGTCAGCAATTGCAACTCCGCTGCTACCAGCAGCAGCTAGGCTGCAAAAGCTGCAACCAGAGGAAATGATATTCCCTCAGGCACCGACTCTTTCAAAGTTACTAAGAGAACTTATCTGAATCTCTGTCCTGATAAAGACCTCAAGATTCAAAGAATCCTGCTTCCCAGAGAGACTGAATGGCAAGCAGTTCACCTAGCTCATACTTTATGTCTCCCAAAAAGTCCTTGTGCTTTTTCTCGCCCCTCCTTATAAACCCTTCTCCACTTGGCTCCTGACTGCAGGCAAATTTTCAAACACATACTTTGTATCACTAAACAAATGTTCCAGAGCATAAACAAAAGTAACACACCTTAAAATAATAATTCTACAACAGGATGGAGGCTGGCTAGTGTCTTAAATGTACTCTGTGGCTGCAGAGAAAATGATCACTACTCATTTGCAGTCTTCCAATTTTTCTTTTTCATTACTGGCACATTCTCAACAACTACACTGACCTGCCTGGCACATACCTGTATGTTGGAGCTATCAGAAAGTAAACTTACAAAATCTAAGTTTAGGGGGAAAACAAAGAAAGGCCAGTTTGTCTATAATCTTCATATTAAAGAAAAAGATGCAACTCAGTGAGATTAATAGAATTCCCAAAGTATACTATCAATAAGGAGGGGGAGTAGATATAATTTGGGTATCAGGGTTTCAACCCATTCTCCCGGCCATTATTAACTGATAATAATTTCGGTGTTTTTCCAAAAAGTAATATGGGTGGTTTTAATTGGTCCATCTCTTAATATCTCTCAGCATTATGGGATATCAAATTTGGGGCCTCATGTACACTAAACAAGTGATTTACTACTGAGCTACATCCCCTATCCCTTATCTTGTCATTTTTTAATGACTCACTAGTGCCACCAATTATAACTTCACTGGTAGCACTACCCACACTGTGAACAACGGCAGTTAAAAGAACAGAGAAAAAAGGTAAAGTGATGGAAGCTGCTGAGTGCCCACTGCTAACTAACTTGATTCTACATGGTCACTTCCAATGATGGGAAGACCACAAACAAAAAGACGTAGCAAAACCATATGCAGCCCTTAAATATGTGGTATACTTAAGAGTCCACACAGGTTAGATTCTCCAATCTAAGCCACAAGGATGACCTTTATAAACTGTCAAGACAAAGTGGTACACACAGAGCAAATCATTATTTCATTTGAAAATATAGTTCTTGCCCTGCAAAAATACACCTCAGTCTTCTCTGGAAGGTCATTAATCCAAAGCAATGAATCTGAAGTCAAAACACAAACTGAAGTTGGCTTAAGTTCTAGCAAATATTATCATCTTTACCCTGATCTGGAGGAAGTTGTTCTTGAATGCTCCTTGACTTACCTAGGGCATTGAGAGTTCTCATCTGCTGGTGGGCTGGAGGTTGTGCTGGCTGCTGGCCAGGAACCTGAGGCTGCAGCTGCGTCTGGGGCTGATTCATGTAGGGGAGTCCTAGAGCAGCATAGGCCCGCTGCATTGAACTGGGGTCTATGGGATTTGGGTTACTTAAAGAAGTGGCATTCTGTTGCCCTGCACCAACAGAACCAATTGTGTTTTGAATTCCACTAGCTGGAGATCCCAGGATGGCTAGAAGAACAAACAGACAGACAAGCAAAAGAGGTAAGTAAAAGGGAGATGCCTACAAATGAACTGTAAATAATGTGAAGCGAACATGTCTTTCAAAGACTAGGAATGTATGGAAAGCTTTAAAGTCAGCAAGAAAAGAAGTAGCGCTGGATTCTTCTATGTTGTCTAGCAGGAGTTAAGGAACAAAAATCTAAAGTAAATCCACCTTTTAAGTGTAAAAGCAACAGAACATAAAAATACTGAAAAGAGATCACTTAGTAAAAAATTAGTATGTATTAAAATCTAGACAGACCTAGAGAGTCAGTTACAAGGAGAGTGTCAAATGTATGACAAAGCTAAATACATCATTCTGTATGGCCCAACAACTACCTCTCAAGTGAAGGAAGGAACCTTTCTAAGCTGTTGCCCCCACTTATCTTTTGGTACTCACCTCTGTAAACTGAGAGGAACAGCAAAGGTGAAACATGGTTGGACAATTTTTATTCAACAAATCTATGAGGTGATCCTCTAAATTACAAAATGACATTTCTCTAAACTCACTCGTATAATGTCAGCATTAGCAATAAGCTTTTCTTAACAAGAGCACCATGCTAGCTGTACTACACTTGATTTACTGACAGATCTGGATAGAATTAAGAGATGGAATGAAGCTTCAAGATTCCAAATGAGCTTTAATTTATCTAGATGCCACCTCAGTATCCCTGCAATCCAGGACCTAGAAGTGCCTCATGTAGCTTTCAGCCACCATGACCCAAGCCCACAAGCAGTATGCAGAGCAGCTGTCTAACCCCAGGAAATAAAAGGAAGAACCATTGTCCACATAAGAAACTCAGACTAGGCTGGGCGGTAGTGGTGCACGCCTTTAATCCCAGCACTCGGGAGGCAGAGGCAGGCGGATCTCTGAGTTCGAGGCCAGCCTGGTCTACAAGAGCTAGTTCCAGGACAGGCTCTAGAAACTACAGGGAAACCTTGTCTCGGAAAAAAAAAAAAAAAAAAGAAACTCAGACTAAAGGACTTCAGATGAAATGGCATAACCTGTAATGCTCACTCACTTTTATGGTCATTTCAAGTCTAACTCATCTACCCACTAACACAATCTACCCATTTGGTGAAGATTATATTTGGCAGAGGTTTTCTGTCACACTATTTATTCTTATCTTTAAGAGGTCCTTTATTTTAAACCTGTACAAAGTTTAGAGTCATGTCAGATGTAAAATGAAAGACATGTTTTATACATTAAGCTTATAAAGTTGACATTATATGATCTTCTGACATATGAAACATTCACAAAGCCTTTCTTTCAATTAGTAATATTCTTACAACTGACATCTATGTAAGTATAATATACAACTGAAATGCTTATCAGTGCAACTTAATTAAACTGAAATGTGTAGAAAGAAAAACATTCCATATTATTAACTTTTCTAACAAGGATAGTCAGATCTCAAACTGATTAGCATTCATTAGAAACAATTAAACACAGCAAACATCTCATCATTATAAATACAAATCCCAAGGTACACCTTGACAACAAGTGTAGGTGAAATAGTCTAGTATCTTTAAAAGTATATTAAATATTTAAGTCCTTGAAACTATAAACATGTACCCATCATATTTTCTCAACTTGTATGGTACTTTTTCAAAGAGCTTTGACACTGAAAAAGAAAATAATCACCCAGTGTTCCCCTGTATGACAAAATTCATAGGCCTCTCCTTCAAGATATTTATTCTCCTTCTCTTTTTCCTTTCCCTATCCTGCTCACCTCTCTCTCCCCACTGTCTTCTCACACACATTACTAAGGTGCTCAACCCCAGCCTGGAACAGTTTACTTCCCTCTCACATTAGACATAAAGACTAGACAGTGAATGAATTATTCCAGGATCTGAAGAAACAGTGTCTATGTGGCCTCCCTTCCTAGGTGAAGGCTGTGTTTTAATGACTTTGCCTTACTATATTCTTTCATCTGCACAACCCAAAATGTCAATATTTGGACAAAATGCCCACCCTAAGATAAATCAGGGCTACATATAGGGTAAACAGTCTCATTCACTAGAGCCTCGCATAGGTGCTATTAACACATGAACTATTTTCTGTTTACATTAAAAACATGTTTCCTAAACAAAAATACTATTTTCATTTTGAAACAAAAATATGCCTAGTAGAAAACAGGCAAACATTTGAAACTTGACTTTTTCAACAATTCTAGAACCAAGAAAAAGGAAACTATGAACAACAGACTTGACACTGACACACACAGCTCAACAAGAGCTTCAAACAATGCTACTGTATGAAAAGCACTAACTCCTAGGGGTGATGGACTAAGATCAGAGTCATATAAAAGTGGCCACCAGTGTTTCATATCCTTCTCTAAATTTCCACAGGGCCCACTGGGTTTGTTTATCGTTAGATATTCATACTTCCAGCATTCACACTACACCCTACTAGGGTTCCTGGAACAGTGGTTAGTACATAATCTATGTACTCTATAAGCTTAGACCTGCTGGGAAAAACAAGAGTGATCTAATAACTATTCAATGCACACCAAAACACAGCTTGAAACTTAGACCAGAGAAAATCTTGTTTATCTCATCTTTCCTAAACATCACTGGAAGCTGGGACTCTGTAAGAATCTACTCTTCACCTACTCCTAACCACAGAGTAGGTGTACTGGGAGGGCTCAGTGCCACAGTACACAGTGCAGGGGATCTACAGCCATCTGCCCCTCTAGGATAAACAATGATGAATAGTGGTGTGGGAGGGTCTTCTGTCTATGTGTTACTTCCACTGGTCAAATAAAGAAACTGCATTGGCCTTTTGATAGGACAGCTGCTTAGTCCACTCTCCAGTGACATACTTCTTCCAAAAAGGCAACACCTAATCCAACAAAGCCACACCTCCTACTCCTTTCAAACGGGCCACTCCCTGAGGACTAAGCATTCAAATATATGAACCTATGGGGTCATTCTTATTTAAACCACCACACCCAGTCAGTTTTATTCACAGACAGGCTATCTGGCGGCCATCTAGGATGCTAATTCATTGTAATTTTGTTGACCCTGGGTTCCATGAGCACTACTTTTCTCTATGAAGTAGTCTAGGCATATTCTGATTATCCCCATAAGGACTACAAAGAGTACTTCATGCCTATACTTGGTCCTTTAAGAGATTATTACCACTTTTAAAAAATATGATAGAGCAGTAAACATGCAAATTTCTAGAAAAAAAATACTTTTCTAAATTAAAAGAATGAAAATGAAGCTCATTATTTACTGAATTAATATCAAATAAGCACAAATTAACTCAAAAATGGTGGGCTTTTTTGTTATTATTTTTCTGAGGGGACAATATATATACTCTTAAGATGACCTAGAATCCATAATCCTCCTATCTCAGCTCATAGATTACTAGAATGCCCAACCACACCAATATTAATGTATATATTTCAGTCTCTAGAACTCAAACTGATAATACTGAAGGGTTCATATTTTTTCTCTAGTTCCTAAACTAGGATCCATATACCATAAACACAATTTTCTTGAGAAGAAAGGAGATTGCTAAAACATTCTCACTGATGACATGAAACAATTCTATACTCAGACATCTACACTCAAAATTGAAAAGTAATTTAAGAAGCAAGAAATGGTTCAGTAGAAAAAGTGTCTCTTGCTCATTCAAATTTGAGGAGCTGAGTTCAGATCTCCAACAGTCACATAAAAAAAATCCAGTTATGGTGTTACTATGTGCCCATAACTGTGATGCTGAAGAGGCAAAAACAGACAGATTCTAGGGACTCACTGGCCAATCAATCTAGTCCAAACCATGAGATCCAGGCTCAGTGAGAGACTACAGAGACTACATCAAAACAAACAAACAAGTCAAGGTAGACAGTGATTACAGGGAGACACCAGATGACCTCTGGTCTCCACAGGCTCATATAAAAGCAAAAGTACCTGCAGACGCACAGACACACAAACACACAATAATTAAAAATTTAAAAAGCTTTTAAGTTTTTACAAAGTGCCCCCCCAAAACACCAAAACCTTGTGCAGAAACCATGTCAAGACTCCCTGTGACTTTTTATCATCAATTCCCACCCCCCAGTAACATCTCATATTATGACTAGCAGAAACACTGTGGTTTACCACTTAAGAAAGCATGCACTGAATCAATTTTCACACTTAGACAGTTATAAGGATGTTAAGTAAAACAAACCACACATTTCTTTCCTTTTCTTCTCCTCTTGCATAAAAACCACATTAGTATTTCTTAAAAGGAAAAAAATCACAAAGGTTTACAATTTTCACGCCAGTATGTACATATTAAGCTCAAAGGAGCCCATGTAAGGCACACCTCTAAGTTAAAAGTTAAGAATGAAACCCTAGCTCATTATTCGTGGAATTAATGTCATAGAAGTACAAACTCAACAATGAATCTTTTGGCACATCAAGAGCCTATTTCTAAAAAGTATCCTAAAGCACAAGAAATTTCACCACTACCATTGGGGGTGGGGTTTACAGTAAGTTGAAGGAAAAACATTTTTTATTTCACTACATCTGTTATCTCAAATATATAGGTTAAGACCCACTACCCTAGAAATTCATTTTATGTAAGAGATGCCCAAGAAAATTATATACTAAAAATTCAGGGGTTAAGAAGACGGCTCAGTTGTTAAAGCACTTGCCATGCAAGTAGGAAGACCTGCCTTCAAATTCCCAAGCCCATGTAAAGCCAGGCATGGTAACATGCATGGAATTTTAGTGCTCCTATAGGAAATGGGAAGTGGAGGCAAGAAGAATACGTAGAGGCTTACAGCACACACAAGCAACAGAGACTTTGTCTCTAACAAATTGGAAGGACCAACATCCAAGGTTGTTCTCTGACCTAGCACAAGCTGTGGCAAGTGAGTGCCCACACTCACTCACACACACCCACACACGCATCCCCCACCTACACTCAAAGAACAATTTAACTGATTAAAAGAAACTTAATTGTGGTGCCTCTGTATGGGAAGAAGGCCCCAAACCCCAACTCCCGCCCCTTTTCTCAATGGAGCATGCTGTGAAGTGTGAGGCAGTTTATAGGAAGGAAAGCTAGATTCCTAAGAGGAGATCAAACAGCCAGCAATGGCACTCCACTCTATGGCACTCTTAGAGTGACTACCATGTGTAGCCAGTTGGGAAGAAAACAGCACATGTGCACCAGGAAGAAGGGGAACCTCTGAAGTTGTTCAAGAAGATGCTCTAAGTGAGGAACACTTAGAACATCAGGAAGTAGAGATGGTGAAAGATGAGAAAGACTATGCCATCCTGAAAGATCACCAGAGGAGTGCATGCCTCCAACTAGAGGATGACATAGACCTAGACATCCAAATGGAGAACACAGCCAAAGACCACAATTTAACCTCTGAAATGACAGCAAAAAGTCTTAAAATTGGGGAAAGGTGTTCATGTCCTTTTCAATGCTCTGATGCCTAAAAAGAGCAGAAAGCCAGGGGTCTAAAAACAACAGGGATCCAGGGGCCAGATGCAGTAAAGAGCAGCCAGTACAGAACTGGTCACATCAAAGACTACACAGATGATTCAGAAGACAACAAAATGATGGGGATGAGCAGAATGTGTCAACCCTGAGTCTAAGATTCCCAGCCTAAACCTCAATAAGTTGTTATGCCAGCTGGTATGGGAACTGTATAAGCAAACCTTTACCAGGCTCTTAACACTGATACAACCTAAAAGGCTCTTCACAAAAAATTCCCCTCTACTGCCCCCATGATGTCACAGTCATTACAGGTGACCTGACATTCAAATCTTCATACTAAGTATCTGTCAGAAAATACCAAATCTTCCTGACAGCTATTTGATGCAAGTGACCTTGCTTCAAGTCCATGTGTGCAGATTGGTAGAGGTAAATGAAAGCCCACTATGGCCATGGCTATTCACAAAGTTCACTGGAAGCCCATCTACCCTCTGAGCTTAGCTGCACCTCAGTCACTGCTAGCACTACCTCTACCAGCATGTTGTGCTGGTGACCCTTGCCCACTACCTACCTACTCTCAGCATTTCTTAAGAACAGTTTCTATTCTCATCTCCAAGCTTCTCTGCCCCGTGCTCACTTACTTTGTTGGTTTCGCTTGTCACTGGCATTTTTCAAAGGGAGGCAAACAGGACAGTCATGTCGTGTGCAGTTCTTCCAATGAGAGATGATTTGTCGTGAAGATGCACAATGGGCAACTATGACCAGAAAAACAACGAGATGTTATTTTTCTATCCAAATCGTCACACTTCAATTACACCTAAATTATAATGCCAGATTCCATTAAAAAACAATGGTAACAAGTGTAACCATAATACAGTACAGGCAGTCCTTAACTTACAAACAGGCTATCCAAAAAGTTTGTAAGTTGACTGTCAGTAATTCCAGCCAAAAACTTCCCAAAGAAGCAATGTTATGAATGATGGGTGATTAAGGTTCCGCCCACAAAACAGAACAAAAGCTATCAACCTCTGAACTACTGAGCACCTACAATGGAAGACAGAACAGAGATCTACAATGCCACTATTAAAAATAAAAACATTAAATTATATTTAAGGATGAAACCAGCTAAGAACTACCACTGAAGAAATAGAGATAGAGAAGTCAATGAGAAGTCTGTAGAAGTTCTGAAAGGACACCGGGGTACTTAGTAAAGTACTCGGAGAGAGTGACTGATACTGAATATATCCAGTTCTCATGCTCTAAAGTCTAACCTCCCCTGTTCTGTTTCCATCATGATCAGAGTTATTCCAGGGATTCACAATGGTAACATGGTATAGATGGAGACCAGGAAGCTATTTCCCCAAGGTTTATGAACACAAGAAGTAAGAGAAGAAAGATACAAGAAAGAATGGCTGTTAACAGGAAACACTTCCTTCAGTGAAACTGAGGTGTACAGTAGCAAAATAAATGAATAAAAAAAAAATTTAAAAAGGGATAGCACAAGATGCATGTGCCTGATTTCCCCCCTCCCTAGGGATGATAACTTGGGTACCATTAGAGCAGTCTCAAGACAGAGAGGGCAGAGGAGCTACTGATAGCCTGAATCCATGAAACAACCACAAGACAGATGCTGGGGGTACCAGGAAAGTTGTGCCTGCCTGTGTGAATTACTGCCCTAGACAACAACATAGACATTAACAAGGAGTACTCAAGAAGTGACAGAGAAGTCCTTCATGGAAGGAAGAAGAAAAAGAACAAACTGAGGGCACCGCCTCATTCAGGGGCAGCTCAGAGAATCAGAACACCAAATCACCTGCTTCCTCAGCAGGTGAGCTTTTCAGGGACAGCTGACTGTCAGATATGGGGACTGTGGGAACAACATATTCTGGGTCACGCCAAAAGGAGGCCAGCACCTATGCCATGTAGGCTTCCAACCACCAAAGCTGATAAAAATAATAAAGGCAAATTCCACCCTAACAACAGCCACTAGGTTCAGAAAAGGCACTTACCTTGGCAGGCTTTCCCAGCCTGACAATGCGTCATATGATTCAAAACATTTTTCATGGTTCGACAGTGTGGAAGAGAGCAGGCCCGAACCTCTCCATTTGCTTGCTCTCGTCTCTGACATTTGTGAGCATGAAGCAGTAGAACCAGCTGCTGCTGTATCAGTTTGCGCTTTTCAGGGTCTGCTGTGGGGCCTGTTGCAATTGCTTGTGTGGGTACAATTCCCACTGATGTTTGCAACTGGGACTAAAATAAAACAAAGTAACAAAATATCTTATTAAGTGTTTAGAGTTTTGATTCACTCTATTAGGAAAGTTCATGAATAACATAATCAAAAGAACTGGAATAGTTTTCTTTAATCCACCAAAAACTTTGAGAAGATCCCAAACACAAGATGAGTTTATTTAACTCAGATGTAAATCTGATTCAAGTTCACTTGAATACAATTATCATCCAATGACAACAACAACAAAATTGACGCCGGCTTTGGGCTGCAGCAACACAAACTGAATCCACCCCACCCTAAGCACCATTAGTGTCAGCTGACCCACAAGATGCCACTGCTTATGTAGGTCCAAAGGAGCGAAATGTTGACAATTTCATATGGTTCAACCTAATGAAAGACTGCCTTGGTGCACTGTAACACATAGCTAAGAATCAGAGGTAACTTCTGCTCGGTGGTGTGTCTCTGTACCACCTTGCATTGACAACATTTCATTGGAGCACACTCCCAGGGTAACACATGCACTTAGGTTTCACTGTGGTCATACACTTATTGGAAACACAACACCAAGTATGTTTAAAATGCTTTCTTATTTTAAGAAAGAAATTGTCTTTTATTAAAATTTCCACTTATAAGATTTTCTTTTTTTGATTTTTCAAGATAAGAGTTTCTCTGTGTAGCCCTGGCTGACCTGGAACTCGTTCTGTAGACCAGGATGGCCTCAAACTCAGAAATCCACCTGCCTTTGCCTCCCAAGAGCTGGGATTAAAGGCCTGTGCAACACATCCAGCCAACTGTAATAAATTTTTTTTCCAAAAAATAGTTGGCAATCTGCTACAAACTCCAGAAACTGAGTTGGTTTGTTTTTCTCTGTCTGAAGCAAAATTGCCTGGTGTAACTCTCAACTACAGGAAAAATAAAAAGAGGCCTGTGGGGTTACGAATTACCAACACTCTTGACACACATATACAGATTTACCAAAAAGATAAATATGTTTATAAAATATGCACTATCAAGCATAGATCAAGGATTTCTGATCTTTCCAAATATCCTGATATTCCCAACTACAGTCATTTATCTTCTCCATTTTATTCTAATGTAAGAATCATTGGAACTGGTGAGATAGCTCAATGGTAAAGAACTTGTTGCCAAGCCTGATGACCTGCTTTAGAACCTCAGTACCCACATGGTGGGAGGAGAGAACCAACATACAAGTTGTCCTGACCTCCATACATACAAATATAACAATTAAAAGTAAATTTTTTTAATTAGGCTTATTCATTTTACATGTGACTGTTTTGCCTGCATGTGTATCTGCACCATATGCACACACACTTGTCTACAAAGGTCAGAAGAATACTCTGGAGTTGTGAAGTGCTGTAGGGTGCTACATCAAATCTGCATCCTCTCTTAAGAACAAGTGCTCTCAACCACTGAATCATCTCTCCAGCCCCAATTAAAAATATTCAATAAAAGAACCATAACTATGTATTCACAATTGGGAGGAAAAGCTATAAAAATATTAAGTGTGTATGTGTTCACATGTGTGTTGACCCCTGGGTGTTTTCTACTTTATTTAATGAGACACATTAGTCACTGAACCTGAAGCTATCAGGTAGACTGCCTGGCTAGTGAGTTCCAGGGAACCCCCTGTTCGCCTCATCAGCACTGGGGTTAAACATGGCTTGTTAAAATGTGGGTCCTTGGTATCTAAACTCAAGTTTATTAGCTGAGAGCCAACACCCCAGCACTGTCTGGTCCAATTTTTACAAAGTTCCTAGGAACCGAGGGGCAGATTTAATTGCTTCTCCCAGGCTGGCGTTTAAGGAGCAACAGGGGCTGCAGGTGGGCCTAGGATCTGTCAAAAGCACTCTTCAGAAGCTCTTTCAGCATACACATTTAGTCCCTACTGCCCAGGCAGGCACCGAGAATAAAGCAAAACTGTCCCGTTAAAGCACAAAATAGATGTGCTCAGTGGGGGAAGATACCTGTCTTAAGTAGAGAAGTACCTGAGTTCAAATGCTAGATTCTAGGGTGGACAGATAGAACCATCTTCCAAGTTGCCGTCTGACCTCCATGACCTCATGAGATAGTATATAAACATACTTGCATGCAACTGCACCCACACACACAACAACAAAAATTTAAAAAGAACATGACACAAGACTAAGTATTGTTTCTCAAAAGTAATCCATACATTTTACACGATTTTCATGATAGTTTAAAAAAATGTTTGAAAAACAGTTAAAAATGGGAGGGGCATTAGAGAAATGGCTTTGCATCTAATAGCACTGACAGTTCTTCTAGAGGACAGGGGGTTGAGTTCTAGCATGCATGTGGCTGCTCATAAAAGCCTAACTCTAATCCCAGAGGATCCAGGCGTGTACACACACTACACATCTGTGTGTACTATGCATATATACACATATGCATATATGTATATATATATATACACTAATAAAGTTAAAGCACATATATTTTTAATTTTTTATTTCAAAAACAATTCAAGGGTGTGGTGATAAACATCTTTAATTCCAGCACTTAAGATACAGAGGATGGCAGATCTCTGTGAGTTCCAAGCCAGCCTGGTCTACATAGCAAGTTCCAAGCCAGTCAGCAATATACTGAGAGCCTGTCTCAAAAAGGGGGGGAGGGAAAACTACATGGTCATATACTAAGAAATAGTCTAGCTATATATTTTTAATTTTTTCTTTTTACTTATGTGGGGAAAGGGCATGTACACATGAATACAGTGCCTGTGCAGTCCAGAAGAGGGTTAAGATCCTTGGAGCTGTTGTTACAGGAGGTTGTGAGCTGCCATGTTGATGCTGAGAAATGAACTCAGGTCCTCCTGCAAGAGCAGTATGTGTGTGCTCTTCACTGCTGAGCCATCTCTCTAGCCCCAATCTATAGACTTTTTAAAGTTCGGAAGTAGACTTATGTGCACATGGTAGTTTAAGATAAAGGAGAGGGTCCAAGTTGAGGGTGGGAGAACAACTTTTGATCCCTATGTTCCCCACAATTATAAACTACACACGGGATAAAGTAGGGTTTTTAAGAAGGTAAAGTAGAAAAAAAACGATTTTTTTTTCTAATATTGAAATAAGAAAGCTTTCTTCATCTAAGCATAATGGTTTACATCTGTAATCCCAGTGCTCAAGAGGCTGAGGCAAGAGGATTACAGTAAGATCAAGCCCTGCCTGGGTTACAAATTGAGTTCCAGGGTAGCCTGAGCAACAGAGTAAGACACTACTGTCTCAAAAACAAAGGAGGGCTGGAAACATGGCATTATAGTTAAAGCACTTGCCACACAACCGGAGGACTGAAGCTTAGATACTTCACACATAATACTGGGTGGCTGTGGCAGCTCACTGAAACTCCTGCCTCAGAAGGTGGAGACAAGGGACTCCAGTGCAAACTGGCTAAAAATACTAGCCGTATCAACAGATCCAGAGACCCTGTCTCAAAAAGAATAAGGTAGAGAACTCAAAGACTCCCTTACTGATATCGGCTGCAGTCTTCCACGGCTAGGAGCACATCTGTGCACATCACCACATGCACACACATGACAAGAAGAAAAACAAAACAAAAATAAACTCAGCCTAAAGAATGGAAGAAATTAAGACGGTGGCACACGCCTTTAATCCCAGCACTAGGTAGAAAGAGGCAGGTAGGTAGATCTCCGTGAGTTCGAGGCCAGTCAAGACTACACAGAGAAACCCTGTCTCAAAAAAACAAAAACAACACTAAACAATCAAACGAACAACAGAAAAAATCCCAAAAGAATGGGGGAATTAGTTGTAGATCATAGGTCTAATACCCAGCTGGAATCCAAAACATTATGAAAAAAAAAACCCCACAAATTCTTACACTTAATAAAATAAAAGGATCTGACTAGATATTTCTCAAACAACAACAATAAAAAACCCACCAATTCAGACATTAAGCATCACTAGCTAGTACAAAAATGTTAATTAAACCGGGCATGGTGGTGCACATCTTTAATCTCAGCACTAAGGGGGCAGAGGTAGGGGAGATCTCCGTAAGTTTGAGTCCAGACTGGTCTACAGAGAGTTCGAGACCCTGTCTTGGGAGAGAGGGAGAGGGGAGGAAGGGAAAAATATAAATCAAAGCCACAGAGTATAGCATACAACCCACCAAGGTGGTTATTAATAAGAATACAGATTCTAAACAACAGCACTGGAACAGAAGAGGAGGATGTGGAGAACTGGACACACATCACTGGCAAGAACCTAAATGCTGGGAAACCGTCTGGCAGTTCCTCAACACAACAACAGTATATCACTCTGTAACTGCACTCCTGGGCACATATCCAAGATAATTAAAAGGACATGTTCATATACAAACATGTAAAAAATAAAAGTTCACAGGAGTATTATTTATAACAGCCAGAAACACAAACAACTCAAGTGTTCAAGGGAAGACTAAAATGTGGTCTATTCAAACTGGAATATTTTTCTCACCATTAAAAAGATGGCACATGCTACAATATAAACTTTGAAAACTTTAACTCAGTCAGTGAAAGAAGCCAGGCAGGAAAAAAAAACATACAATGTATAATTCCATTTTTGTTTTATGTTCGTAAATGAATAGGAGCAGAACACAGACCTGGGATTGGCTAGAAACAAGAATTCCTAAAAATTGGAGAGTAACTGCTAATGGTATAGGGCTTCCTTTTAGGATAATGAAAATGTCCCAAACTGACCAAGGCCATGGTCACACAATGCTACTTATCTGAGCAGCATATAAGAAAATAATTACATAATATATGAATTATATCTTAATAAAAGCTTGATTTTTGTTTGATTAGTTTTGTTGTTCTAAGACAGGGTCTTGTGCAGTCTATGTTGCGCTAATCCTGCCCTCCACATCCCAAGTGCCAGAATTATAGCTCTATGTCACCATGCTCAGCTCAATAAATCTGTTTCTAAAGCTTTAGTTCATTGATCAAAGTCACTAAAATAAAACAGATGCTTTTCACCTGTTAGTATAGACAATACAGAAAAATAATCACTATGGTTGTTAGTGGTATATAAGAAAAGTACTCTCAAGTGTCTGGTAAAAGTACAGCTTAGAGTAATGTTTGAAAGACAAACTTCCAGATTTGGGAAAGAACCTCTATAAAAGGAAATGTGCACTCTTGGTTGTGGGGGTAGGGGTTGAGACAATGCTCAGCAACCCAGCTGTCCTCAAGTCTGCCTCTAGAATGATGAGATTATACGAAGGTGCCACCATCACCAACTGCATTTCATTCTCCCTACACTCTTCCTTTCTTTTCTTCTTCGAGGCACTGGGTATTAAACCCAGGGCCTCAAGAATTTTAAGCATGTGCTTTATGGCTGAGTTATACGAACAACCCAAAATACACACTCCTTTGGCTCTGCAGACCCACTTCTTTTAACCCACTGTTAAGGAAGTAACCGGACCAAGATGTGCTATAATATATACACAAGGTTAAGTATCGCCTCGATTAATGAAAAATGTAAATGCCTATAAAAGATTGCCTAGTTAAACACTGTCACAGGGCTATATTGAAATAGTATATACCCATCAAAAATATGACAGACCTCAAATAACTCTAGTCAAAGAAGAATAACCCTTTTTAAAAATATCTAATAGACAAAAAAACTAGAATACAATACAAAGTGACTATTACGCTTAAGGCACCAAATAATAACACCAGAGTAGATTTGTCAGCTTTAACAAAAAGCTACTTAAAGTATATTTGGAACTTAGTATTTAGAAATCTTTAAAGTCACTCAGTTTTTTTCTTATTAACTCTGTGTTTGTATCTTTTCTGAGAAAAACCTTCACAAAAAGCATAGTTCTATAACAAAGTGGATCTTTCAGGGTCTAGCTTTACCTACTTTTTGAAAACTAATGTATTGCATCAATGTTTTACAGAAAGTATTCATTACTTTTTTTGTTTGTTTGTTTGTTTTCGAGACAGGGTTTCTCTGTAACTTTCTAGCCTGTCCTGGAACTAGCTCTTGTAGACCAGGCTAGCCTCGAACTCACAGAGATCCACCTGCCTCTGCCTCCCGAGTGCTGGGATTAAAGGCATGTGCCACCACAACCTGGCTCATTATTTTTATAATCAAAACATTCCTCTTTGGAGAGAAATTACCAGAAAAATGAAATTAGAAGAATCATAGAAAATGATAAAGAATTAGAGCTGGGAAGATAGCTCAGTAGTAAAGAGCTGGCTGAAGGCAAGTGTTAGACATGGAGTTTGGAGCCCTAGAACCCATATAAAAAGCCAGGTAGGCACTGGAAGGTAGAGATGATTACCAAAGCTAGCCAGCTAGTTAACCTACCTAAAACAGTGAGCTCTGAGCTCAATACATAAACAAGGTAGAGAGTGACTTAAAGACAAAAAAGACACTAACCACTAAACTCTGGCCTACACGTGCATATGCACACACATACCCTACATACCCCAAAAGAGGAAAAAAAAAAGAAAATGATGAAAAATTAAGTATAAAAAAAATAGACAGGCTCAGAGAAATGAAATGGCTCAGTGGTTAAGAACATAGCACCCATATAAAAAGCCAAACACCTGGTGCATACCTGTAACCCCACTTCTGTGAGGGATGAAAACAGAAGACTGCTGGGACTTGCTGCCTTCCTGCCTAGTCAACAAAATGCAAGTGGTAGCTAAAGAGAAAGATCCTGTCAACAGTGACAGAAAAAGACAAATGACAGCTTCTTCTGGACACATGTACACAGGTATCTATACAACCTGTGCCTATTCTCTCTTTCACATACACACACACACTTTTTTTTAAGAGCATAGTCATTAGCACAAAAAAATCACAACTGTGTAAAGTGCAGAGAATAAGTGTTGTGGAGTGGCCAGTCACATACAGGACATTTGTATCATATCTCCTTCATAAAGCTCAGGGACCGTCATGGAAGGCAGGAGGAAAGACTGTAAGAGCCAGAGGCTGAGGAGGAACTAGAGTGAAACTGTGTCCTCTGGACACGACAGGACTGCTACACCCATAAACTCAGAGACCATGGTTACCTGCACACGCTCAAACCAGTCAACATTCTAGCACAAAGTGTGAAAGGGTTCATGAGCCCATACTGAAGAGCTATGGACAGCTGGTGCAGGCTTTCTTAAAGAATGTGGTAGGTTAATCACACTCCAGTGGAAGCATATGGGAGCACAAATTGGAGCTGACTGATCATTAAAAAGTAAAAGACAGTAAGCTGAGTTAGGGATGGGTGAGTGAGAGGAGTTATGGGGAAAAGGTGTGTGTGTGTCTGTATGAGCGTGTGCAAGAAATATGTACTGTTAATCAAATTCTCAAAGAATAAAAATGTTTTCAAAGTATATAAAGAAAAGTACTAGAAGATGAACTTAGTAGCTTGTAATGCACATGTGTAAACGCCTTATTAGTTAAGAAACCTAAGGCAATAGTCCTCATCCCTCCTGGTTTTCCTCAGAGACACTTGCTAAAAGGGCACAGGTACTACTGGTTAAAGTTCCAAAGGACTACCAGAACCAGTTTAGATCGATGTTTCAATAGATTAATATTCTAAACTTAATCTTCACAATAGGAATAAAACATTCAAGATAACTAACCCTCCTGGCTAACTGTCATGCTGGGAAGAAGAATGCTAATGACAAAGTGTGAGACCACACTTCACAGAAATAACACTCATAGTCAGGGGATCTCTGAGTGCCAGGCCAGCCTGGGCTACATGAGAAATCCTGTTGTAAGGAGAGAGAGAGAAAAAAAAAACCAAAACCCAAAAACAAACAAACAAAACTGATGCTCATTCTCACTAAAGCAACTGGAAACAAGTGGAATAGTAAAGATGATCCATAAACTAGGGAAAAGATTTGAAGTGTACTTGCAAATAACAATAACAGAGAGTAATGCTTCTCTTTCTCTTGGCCATCTTCATTTTACAGGTACCCAGTGACAGGATGAGTTCAAGGTCCAATAACTGATGGAGGACTCTCACTGGTTAATAAAGAAACTGCCTTGGCTTTTTGATAGGGCAGAATTTAGATAGGTGGAGTAGACAGACCAGAATGCTGGGAAGAAGGGAAGTTAGTCAGACGCCATGCCTCACCTCTCTGAGACAGATGCCATGGAGCCAGCCGCCAAGTCAGACATGCTGAATCTGTCCCAGTAAGCCACCACCTTGTGGCTTACACATTACTAAATATGGGTTAAAGCAAGATGTGAGAATTAGCTAATAAGAGGCTGAAACTAATGGGCCAGGCAGTGTTTAAATGAATACAATTTGCGTGTTGTTATTTTGAGTGTAAAGCTAGCTATGCGGAAGATGGGTGGGACGAAAAGCAGGCCTGCTCGTCCCATCACTACAAATAACCATTGGCTCTTTTAGTATTTATCCATCCTCAAAGCAGGGACTCACTCAGGGGTCCCAGATGATAAGAAAAGCTGACGTCCAGGGTCAAGCACCTTGGCTAGGCTGTGAGGAGGCTATGGCACAGCTGGACCCTACCCTGAACCTCTCTGCTCTCCTCTTTCACAAAGTCAAACCTTGCTAATGAAACATGCTAAAAGTCCCCTAACGGGACAGCCAGCAAAGCATAAAAGTCAAACAACTCAATAAAAAAAAGGCCATATTCCTAAATATAAGAACTTTAATTCTTACTAATAACCAAAGAAACACAAATGAAAATAAAGATGATGACATGATAACTCCTACAAGAGTGTTCCCACTCTTGGGAAGACGATTTGATGCTGGGGACCAGGTACACAGCCATTTCTGGAAGGCAATGGTGGCGCATGTCTTTAATCCCAGCACTTGGGAAGCAGAGACAGGTGGATCTCTGTGAGTTTGAGGCCAGCCTGGTCTACATAGTTAAGTTCCAGAGCAGATTCCAAAACTACAGAGAAACCCCGTCTCAAAATAGGTAGGTAGGTAGGTAGGTAGGTAGATAAAATGGATGGGTGGATGGATGGATAAGCAAGCAAGGTAAGTATTTTTAAACATCTATTTTCATTTTACGTGTATGTGTGTGCCTGCATGTATTTATAGGCACCACATACGTGATAGTGCCTGCAGAAGCAAAAGGAAAACATCTGATTCTCTTCTTGAGAGGAAGGCACTAGGAACTGAACTCAGGTTCTCTGATCTTAACCACTAAAACATCTCTCCAGCCCCAAAATATATACCTTTTAAAACAAGAATTAATTCATATCAAATAGGTAAACACACAAGGTAGTGCAGAGTAAGAGCATACATTGGTTTGAAGATTCCAAGCCATTAAGAACATTAACAAAACTCACTGATCCAGATGTGTAGCACGATTAATAAAAAAACAAACAAATAAAAAAACACCCAGAGACAGA